>NC_133979.1:17399832-17999832 GCF_047716275.1 Strix uralensis | reverse complement strand
GTAAAAACTGAATCTTATAAATAATAAAAAGGAAACTATATCTAAATGACCTTGCAATACTTACTAGCTCAGCTACACAGTTGCTGATCATACAGGTGCAGTACATTGGTTGTATTGGCCACGCATAGGCTATGAGTCTGTTTTGAAAGCGGCCTAATTTCATGGCTGTTGTGGTGCCTTGATAGTGACACCTTCTCGGAGACCTTCAGACATAGAAGACATAGAAGAAGGGGAACATTTTGGATACATTCATGTGATAGTAATCTGAGTTAGTGCATCTTAACAAGTTACCACAGTAACTGATCATGTGTGGTTTATCGTGTCCCAATTGCAAAGTAAAATGAGTTAAATTAATGCCGCCTTCATGGCTTAGCAGGTGGTTCATGCAAATAGCCATCCTCAGAATGAAAATCTCTGTGGGTGGTGTAAGGTAATCCACTGTCCTTTGCAATGGCAGCAGGTCCAAACACTCACGTTGTCAGTTACATTTTGTCTTAGTGGACAGGTGGTGAATTCTTAAGACACAGTAACTATTGTTTGTTAGTATCAGTATTGTCATTTTAATGCCTCAAACCAAAATATTTCCAGCTGAACAAAAAGCATTCTCTAGTCTAGCCTAAAATGTAAAAATACTGTGTAATGATAATGCAAGTTAAAGCTTGGGCAGTTAGCTAGGTTTAGGCATATATTCTCTAACAGATCCCATGATATCACCTTTAGTGTTAAAATGACTATAAAACCTTCAGGGTAACACTATAAGCAATGACATTATTTCAGTAAAAGAAACCAGCTCTGCTCTTTTTAACTTAAGTTTCTTAGATTACTTAAGTATACAAAAGATAATACAAGAAGAAAAAAAGAATGTTATTTTACTATTTAAAACTTCTTGTGTTTCCATATTAACCTCTACATATTCCATCAAATGCAATGATACTTTTTGAGAGATGCAAAATGGATATTGCATCAATTTACAGGGTCTGATGGTGGTTCCTTGAAACAATTTAACAGGGGTTTCTAGCCACAGATCATAAAACTAGTACAGTTTTTGTGCTGTCACTGAAGCAGTTTTCTGTAGTGTAGAGCACTTCATCATGTTTCTCATCATTATCTGGCTTCCTTAAAACCGTGGACCTCCTCCAAGTAACGATTAGGGTTGCACTGGCAGATTTAGAGATTGCATCTCATAACTGAGAATTCTGAATGAGCCTCTCAACAAGCTGAGTGCCATCCCAGGTAAGAGGCTTATTATATGTGTTAGTTTGCACTTCATTAGTTTTTAAATTGTAGTCAGACTTGGTTATGGTGTCATATAATGATGTTGCCATATGGCACAGTGGATTTTCCCTATTTAAAACTTCCTGCTTGTAAAAGCAGTGGAGCTGCTTCTTCCCCTGTGCCCTTTTGCTGCTGCTATTGTTTGAAATGCTGTTACATTCCATCTCCAAGGTCGAATTCCTATGACTATGTGGCAAAACAGTCTCTCTAGAGGCCATTAGCTTTGAAATTCAATTCTTTTTGCAGTCTGTGAGAGCTAGTTTGGTTGCCTTTAGGAAGTGATCTATACTCTTGACCTAGCTAGCTACAAGATGCATCTGTTCAGCTGCCTTTTTGTTTTCAAGGTCACAGCAGTTGAGTGAATATGGGTGGGCTAATAGGAATACGAGTTTCTTTTCTTGCCAAGTGTGCTCAAAAAAATATAATACATGTTTTCAAGTAACTGCAGAGACTTATACCATATCTAATGCAGATAACTGCTGCAAAAACTTCCTTATGAAATTCAGTGGTTTTATTTGGAAAAATCTTTGTTTGATTTCCCTAGAGAGGGGATTTAACAATTGACAGATTCATTGGTAGTGGTTCTCGTGTACAAATGAGGTAGAGCCGGATGTTGTTGACCACTGCAATTGCAGTAGTGGTATCACCTTGTCTTACTTTGTGTCTCAGACTTAAGTGTGTCTTAATTTATCTGTTTATGTTGAAAAGGCATTAAGTTAAAGAGTCTAAATAGAGCTCCCCTGAAGCAGTGTACAGAAAAAAATTTGCAAACTATAGGAAGAGACCTTTGCTCTGTCTCTCCTTGGAAAGGAAACAAAGAATTTTGGTTTCCTACCAGATACAGAGACAGGCCTCCATGCATCCCTTAATCCCTGGAGACATCCTTAGCTAGCTGCTATTGTCAGTCAGTCCCAGGCCTGTTCAAGATATAACAAAACATCATTTATTTACTCACTCTGCTAGTTTTCTGATTCTTATGGTGTTTGGGCCTGGGTTAGAAGTCTTAGTAATTCTTTCCTTTTTCTGATGTCTCAGATGGCCAGTGACACTGAACCAGACAATTCTATTAAAATGGCTTGCAGTGCCTCAGTTAATGTTGTATATGGTGCTATTATCAGGCATGAGAAATAATGCTGTCTTGAGATGAATGGGTAGCCACTTCTTAGATTGTATCTTTCTTATGAATAATTATGCATTTTAGCTGAGGATAGCTAACATGTAGTTTTCACAAACTATGCCTCTCATTTTCTGCCTCTTCGTTCTCCTTTTATTAATCCTTACGTTCTTTTCATGCCAAAAAGCATTGGCCCATATATCCCTTCTCATTTGTTACAATTGTTATGATTTTAGAATATTCTCGTTGCTTGCTTAATATGCTGCAATGATATATCAACATATAGCTTTGAACTAGGGGCAGTACAATTGTTCTAACTGCATGGAATATGTGAGCGCACCTGTACTCAATTAATTTTATTTTATATACAGCTACGTTGCCAGGTATGTGGGAAAGAACAGTAACTATAGGAAGTGCTGGAAAAACATATAGTGTAACTGGCTGGAAGGTAAGAAGAATCAATATAAAAGAGTACAGTTATTTATATAACAATGCATTTATTATACTGAAAAAGTCTCTGTTTTTAGGACCTGTCTTCTGGCAAATCTCAGTGTCTCCGAAACATGAAAATAGCATTCAGTTCAAGCAATTACCTGTCTTGAACACCCATGTTTTAATTATCTTCTTGCTCTTGATTAATAAGCTCATGTGAGAAAACAATACTAAAAAAATAAACACAGTTTGATTTGTTTGAAACCAGTCAAGATTTTGGAGAAAATATGGATATTATCGTACTTTAACTTTCCAGTTTTGTGGTGATATTTTCAGATTGTGATAATGGTATGTTTTGGAATGGCTTATATTTCTGTAAAATATTTAATGACAATATTTTGCTTGGCTTTAAAATACCTGTCAGAAAGTAAACAAAAATATTTAACCATTTGTCAATGAAATTCTTTCTTCTTCATCACCTGTGTTCAAACTGAACCATGACACATACGATTCAGTAGTGAGCTTTTGTTTTATGCTCAAACCACCTTTGACACAGAAACTTATGAGATGGATAGATTCTAAAACAGTTAGAAATAACATTCCTAATAAATGCTTAGTTTGATTTCTAAACTTGGTTATATGAAGAGTTAAAAGTTTGCTCAGTACCCTATGAGAGATAGGGATAAGTGAAACTATAACTGTCTCAAATCTAGACTTTTTTTAATGGCATCATTCAGCAAACTTTGTGTAAACCAGCTCTTTTCTTAATTCTTTATCAATTCACTAGAAATTCTCTACCAATTCTTAAAATAGAAAACTTGAGACATTGGCTAATTTTAATTCTTTGGTAATTTTTAGTAACACTGCTGCTGTAAGTATAACATATGCATGCTTTCTTCCCTTAGCTTGGTTGGTCTATTGGCCCCCAGAACCTGATTAAGCATTTGCAAGTTGTTCACCAAAATACACTGTACACTTGCCCAACTCCATTACAGGTAGGTATAGATGGAGCAGAGGAAGTTATTTTCTGGTGTAGGAGAACTGTAGGCCTCACTGTAATAAAACAATAATCACAACAATGAATTTTTAGTTGTCAAAATATATATTCTGGGGTGCAAGAAGAGGAGACAGGTTTGATCAGCTCACCGGGTATTTAAAAAAAACCCAAAAATCAGTCTTGCAGATTCTTTCTTCTTTCATCTACAAACTGCTGTTTCTTGTATAAAATATGGCAATCTTAGTGGTTTCTAGCAAATACAAATAAAGGTTGCTGCAATAAGGTCTTGTTTTACTGAGCATTATCTCTGTCTACTAGTTTATAATATTTATGATACGTTATTATCAATAACTTAAACTTAGCTTCAATTCAGATTGTAAACAGTTGTGTCAAGGACTGTGACTTCTGTATATGATTAGTGCCTAGCAAATGATTGGATGCTTTGGTTGTTGTCACAGCACAAAGTAACAAACAGATTACACACTTGGACGTACCTTGTGTAATTTGTGTATGCTGATTTGCTTAATAAAGGCCAGAATCGAAGAAAAATCCATGTGATTTCAGTAGGAAGTGTGTGAGTGTCTGTGAGTTTACTGAGTGTCCGTGAGTACTTTGAACATGATTATGTTTCCAGGAGGCTTTGGCACAAGCATTTTGGATAGACTATAAACGCATGGATGACCCAGACTGCTATTTTTACTCGCTGTCTCGAGAGCTGGAAAGCAAGCGTAATCGGATGGCTCAGCTACTTCAAGAAGCTGGACTGAAGCCTGTCATTCCAGATGGAGGATACTTTATGATTGTTGATGTTTCTACATTAAGTTAGTATAAAGTTTATTTAAAAGGGTGTGGAAAGCAAATATTATAGTTAATCTGAAAATGCAACTTCCATTTTAAAAGATATTCTCGTTTCATGTTTGCATAACGTTGTCAGAAGTACTAATTGGGGCTGAAATTTTCTGTTTGACCTTAGCCTGGGAGGTAGATCTTATAAGCTTCAGCAAAGCCTTTGTTTGTGATCCTAACTACGGTCCGTGTTTTACAAAGCTTTGGCAAGGTTTTAGGGAGGATAAAGGAGGTGAATAAAATTTTCTATTTTCAAAAGGTCTATGATTATGAAAAAGTTTGAGAACCAAGCACCTGGCTTAATATCCTGAGTTTATACATTTGTACTTTCCCCTTTCTATTTTGTTTGTTTGGTTTTTTTTAATCTGAAGTCATATCCTGAAGGCTCTTTGAGGCATTCTGATTTCTAAACACTGTAAAAAGCTACAAAGATTTACCAAACCTTTTGGAAATTCAGGTTGTGGTAACTTTGGAGGAAGAATTCCCATGTGGGAATATTTTGTAGTTCCACATTTTTCACTAACTGGTCCTAATGGCACTTGTCATTCACATAGAAATGTTTAAACACAGCTGGACCTCACAGTGCTACTGTGTTTCAGAAAGTTTTAGATACCACAGTTTCAGAGATGAGAAAACTGCAGTTGCAGTGATTATTGCTGTCCATGCAGTAAATGCACTCTTTAGTACCCTCCACAGTCCTGATCCCTTAATAACCCAGACTTGAGGACTCGGGAGTACTGCATGGCTTTCTTTCAAGCTACATTTGCTTTGAATGGAAAGAAAGTGCTTAGGTCAGAATGGAAAGTTTCAATCTGTTGTCCTATTTTAGTTGTTACAGTATAATGTTTTAATTATATTTTAAAATAAAGGTGTACACATTTATTCTTAAATATTAACTATAATAAAGTGCTGTTAATGAATGCCTTCCCAATGGAGTCTAGGAAATCCTACAACATGTTTGGTTTAAATTTATTTTTTTTAGATGTGGATCTCTCTGATGTAGATGAGAAACAACCATATGATTATAAATTTGTCAAATGGATGATAACATCTAAGGTAAGGTGGCTTAGTCATACTCCATTTTTAGAAATGCTTTTCTGTTGAAATCAAGAGCAGTGCAACCATACTTATTAAATAATGTAGTAGAGATATTCCGTTAAAAATATTATTGGTGTTTGTAGTAACTGCTGATAATGATGTGGCTAAAATACTGCTAAATATGCTGAGAAGGTATCCTGTAGATTTGTGTTAGGGCCCAGCACTTTTCTTTCAGGATGCTTAAATGCTAGCTGTTCAGAAGTACCTTTGAAATGTTTTACCTAAGAAAAGTAATTTGAATTTAGTTAAGCCTAGCTAGGGCATACAAAACCAAATCTTGTCTTTCTCTCACATGTTGGGAGGGAGAGTTCTAGAAATGGAATAGTAAAATCATCATGCTTAAAACAGATTTTTTTTTTATACATATATAAAGTAAATAATATTTCTGTTTTATGTTTCAGAAGCTGTCAGCAATTCCTCTTTCAGCATTCTGTGGTCCTGAGACAAAAAGGCAGTTTGAAAAATACATACGTTTTTGCTTCATTAAGGTAAATTTGTGTCCTGGGTAGACTTAAGACTCCTAAAAACCAATGCAGTATGGAAGTCTGCAAGAGAATGATACATTTTGCCCAGGTTCTCCTGAGTTGGATGGTTCTAGGAAACAGAAAGTTAGCTTGATGTAAAATTCAGCATGAAGTAACTTTAACCATCCTTTTGCTGAGGGACTTTAAACCATAACTGTGGGTGGCATGGCTAAGAAGAGCAACTGGCAGAAAACAACTGGGTGGGTAGGCCTTTTTAGCTTATTCTATTGATTTTTGAAAACATCCTTGACCAGTGGTGACAGTGAAAATGAATGACACAGGTATGCTATCAATTAAGGTGACTTCTATAATCCAGAGCAGAGAATAATTGTATAGCAGGGTGGTATACCCCATGCCCATACAGTTTCCAACAGCAAAACCAGTGAAGAGGTCACCTTCAAGTTTAGCCCACTTACCTGAAAATATGTAGGGTTTCACTCAAGTTCCAAACTACAAAAGAAAACAAAGACACAGGAAGTTACCTTATCTGTTTTTTTGTGAATTGACTGTCTGCCATTTTGTGAGCACCTCCTTTTCGTATATTCTTCCTCCTGTTGAATCTGTTCTTGAAAAGACTGAAAGACTTTGAGGACAGGTACATGGGCTTTGATAAGCCCGCAGCCCTAAGATGTTTCCCGATTGTTCTGTAATGGAGTCAGCATAATAGAACATGTGCAACTCCTTAACTGTTGAGTATAAAGATAGGAGCCTTAGCTTGAACCGGTAATGAAGGGGAGTTTCTGCTTGTGTTCCTTAGCTCTTTTGATGAGATGTAAAGACTGTGATATAAACTGAGCCAGTAACAACCAGGATGAAACTTGCTGGTTGTACATGTGGCTTGCCCAGGATAAACAGCACTTATGTCAAGTTAAAGACTACTTGTGTGACTCACCAGGTTGTAGCCAAGCCACACAACTGGACAGTGGATAGATTACCCATATTTAGAGGGATTATGTTTAAGTAGTCCACAGCATAACTTTGTTACATGGAGATTTAAAAATCCCAACTGTACACATAAAGATTAGGAAACTGCTTGCACTTCTCCAATATAGAGCTGCCAAGTACTTCATGGCATAAATGCCAGGCATTTGTATAAGAAATATTGCTTTCATTAAATTTGATAGTATGAAAGCTGAGAAAATATGTTATCTTTTAAATATACCTAATATTTGCAAGGAATCAGCATTGAATTTTTTGTGTAGTCTAGATTTGTAGCTATAACTGTTCATGAAAAACTGCCAGCAGATATTTACAGGGTGCAAGTGAAACTGCAAAATATTGATTTGGGATGATATAATCATGACTGCTACTCTCTTTTCAAGAACTCCATACTTGCAGTAATAGTGATATGCCTTGTTTTGCAGAAGGACAGCACACTAGATGCAGCTGAAGTGATCCTGAAGAACTGGAATAAACAGACAGCCTGATTTTCTTATTAACTTTCCATCCAGTATAATTATCTAATAGTAGGTTTTTTAACTGCAAATTTAAGAACAAATTACTTAATACAGTACAGAATTAATGTGATATGGTAAATAACTTTGTGCTGCCACCTGCTGAGGTTAAAACAGTGATTTACTGAAATATGTGTAATGCTACTCAGAGGTTATTTTCAGTCTTTTCAAAATAATTTACTTTTTTCCTAAAAAAGATCTATTGGATTCACTTGTTTTACTGAAAGACAAGATTTGTAGGACTCTCTGTAAAATAAATAGATGATATAGGTATTTTAAAACTTACAAGAAAGACGTGGGAGGAAGTTTTTGGTATGAGATAGTATAAGAACTAGGGGCGAGACTTAAACATCGTGGTTTATGAAACCCAATAGCCTGCAGTGGAGGAAAATTAAGATATGCCTTATATTAGATAATTGCAGTGAATTTCTACATACATACCTGCCTACCATGTCCATGCACAAATTGCATCAGTTTAAATAAATGATTGAATGAAATCAGTACAGTGTTTATACTATAGGCAAGATTGAAAAGTGCTAAGTTTCATAATTACTATTTTATTTTCCCACAATAGTCATGTGTGCTGTTCTGAAAGTATTCAGTCCTTAATAAAATTATAACAGTGGCATCTAGAATAGGAATTCTATTTGATCACATCTACCTATTTATTTATTTATTACATGGATGAATCTACAAAGCAAAATAGAAGACTTTACTTTAGAGGGTCCTTCACAATCAGATGTACTGTGACATAATTAATCCTGTCATCCTTTTTCTTACCATGTTCACAACTTTGGTAACTTCACACCAAACTTATTTCAAACTCGTTAGACCTAGGGGCACCACAGAGATGGGCCTAATACTGTGCTACAGAGCTCAACTAACTTTGTTTCAAGCTCAGTTGATAAAGGGCTGTTTCAAAAGAGATCAGTATGGAAAATTCCTTTCTAGTTGCTTCCTATATCAGTTTTCTCTGAGATCTTTTCATCTGTGGGTGGGTTTCCCACTATCAGAAGCTATCCAGGTAGGTAACCTTTTAAGGCTGTGTGTTATGTTCTCCATGTTGTTTCTGTATTCTTCTCACAGGCCTTATAGTGGAAAGCCTGAACAAATTCAGTAACTAGTTTTGCAGGTGTTTTACTCATTCTGTGATCACACAGCTGGAATCTTAACTGAATTCCATCAGACTGGCCATGGCCAGGGCCTAAAAAAAAGCATAGAAACTAGACTCTGAGAACAGCTGCTAGGCTTTTTCATTAGTACTTGGTCATGGGCTTTTGGGAGTCTAGTAGCTGGGACTTCCATAGTCTTTGTAGCTGTCTTGCACTGCTATTCCCCGCATCTTGCCAGAAGATGGTTGCCTGGTATTTTTAAGGTGGTGTGCAGTCTTTGTGTAGAGAAATCAATTTAGTAATTAAAATGACTTACCTGAAATTTCAGCATGAATTTCATGTGGGAATTCCTACATTAAATTCCAAGAGGAACTATTTTTTAAAGATACTAAATTTCTGTGAAATCTACACTCTATTTTACAAGGAGTTTAAAATCTGTTTATGTAAGTTGCACTCAGGAGCTGTGCTGTTTCAGGAGCTAAGAGGGAAAGGAAAATGTAAAGTAGTCTGCTGCTTTAATTGAAAAGTGAATTTTATAAAATTAAGCAAATTTTTCTAGCATAAATACATGGTAAAAACATAGGTTTCTATGAAATGTTTGTGTGTTTTATATGAATCAAAATTTTCTAATTTCTTAAGCCTCTGAAATGATACAAAATAAAATATTTGAATTTTGGTTTCTTGTCCTTGGAACAGGTCCTTCTTAATGCAATTAAACCTTGCGCAAGTAATATTATTTTCATCAGTGTTATATATAAAAGGTTTTTAAAGATCATTGCATCATGCTTCTCTGGGAGATAACAGCTACAGAGTACAATTCTCTAAGTATTTTTTTTAAAACCCTCTTTCTACAGTCTAAGATTTCCCTGAGATAGCTGGGTTGTTAGCCGGTGAGCACATACATAATTGGGTTATGGGATCTCACAACAGTAATAAGGTATTAAGGGTTCTTCTATCCACCTCTCTTTACAATGTTTTCATGCTCTGTTTTTTTTTTTTTTTTAAAAAAAAGCACCTCGGTGCTTCCGAAAGACTTGATGTAACACGCTTATATTGCTCTCATTGGTAAATGGGACACCCTGTGTGAAATCAGTCTAGAGTGTGCATGAAAGAAAAATGATATGCAGGGCTGAAGAGGAAGTTAAGAAAACTACAGCAAAATATTTTTTCCATCGTTATGTTTGACTCTTTCAAATATCTCATTAGTATGCTAATAACTCACCCACTAAAGCACCAAATTTGATCTGGGACACACAGGTGGCCAATGTTTAAAGGTAGCTCTGCATTTTGTATCGGTGCAGAGCCTTACTCGTGTGTACTGGTTTTGGCTGGGATAGAGTTAATTTTCTTCATAGTAGCTAGTATGGAGCTATGGTTTGGGTTTGTGCTGGAAACAGTGTTGATAACACACATGTTTTTGTGACTGCTGAGCAGTGCTTACAGTGTCAGGGCCTTTTCTGCCCCTCAGACTGCTCAGACAGCGAGTAGGTTGGAGGTGAACAAAAAGTTGGGAGGGGACACAGCTGGGACAGCTGACCCCCACTGAGCAGAGGGATGTTCCATACTGTGTGATATCATGCTCAGCAATAAAACGGGGGGAGGTTGAAAGGGGGGCCGTTGGTCAGGGACTGGCTGAGCAGTGGGCGGCTGGTGGCGAGCAATTGTTTTTATTTGCATCACTTGTCTCTCTTGGGTTTTATTTTCATCTCTCTTTTGATATTTTTTTTTTTTCCTTACAACTTTAAAAGTTATTATTTCTTCTTTAATTATTAAACTGTTTTTATTTCAACCCACAAGTTTCTTTCTCACTTTTACCCTTCCAATTCACCCCCCATCCCACTGGGGTGGTGGTGGGGAAGTGAGTGAGCGGCTGTGTGGTGCTTAGTTGCCGTCTGGGGTTAAACCACGACCCTCACATTATAGGACCCTTTGTATTAGACTTGAGTAGTTTAAATTTATTTTTTTCCTATTTTGTCCAGGTGCTGCAGTGTGATAATCTTTTTATTTCATCAAATGTCTGAACACATAAGATGCAGCACAGAGATGAATAAACATACCAAGCATAATTCAGCTGCCCTGGCTATTTACTGTTTCCTTCATTTGCTCCTTTAAGGCATTTGACTGACATCTGCTATTTTAACAAAATGACTGTTGGCTAAATCAACAAACCATTACAAAGGACCTTTAGACATACAAGTAAGAACCACTGACTTGTTTTCATTAATGTACTATTCATTGTGTTTGCAAAGGCATCTGAATATCCCCTTGCATTATTGTTGAAATGATGCTGGTAACATTAGCAATGTAAGAATTGCAATTTAATTACAGATTTTTATTACTGACTAGCTAGCATGAAATACTTCGGGTGAAATTTTAAGAAACGCCAGAATGACCAGTTAAGTAAGTTTTAAAATAGGATTACTGTTGTAACTACACAGAAAGAACAGATACAGCTGGGGACAGCAAGGTGAACTTTCTGCAAGTTGTTAAAATGATCTGTTGTTGACAGAGACTGCTAATAGTGGTATTCCCATCTGCCACATCAACCACTTTTCTGCCGCTTGTGGACAAAGCGCTTGAAAAATTGCGGCAGACAGGGAATAAAGAAATGCTGAGATAGGATCTATCATATTTTTTGCAACATTTCTGAAAATGATTGTCTTTCTGTGGTGGAAATTAAACTCTTTCAATTCTAGTTAATGAGAATAGGGTCAGGAGGGACCCACTATTGACAGTGATTGCCAGCAGAAGATCTCTTTCATAAAACAGATTATATGAGAAACCAGGACAAACCTGGAAAGCTTGATGGGACTGATAGTGCTGATGGGGCACATCTGTTGCAGACACTGCTACATACACATTTCACTTAATATCGCATGCTGTATTCACAGTGACAGTTACAGTGATTTTTTTTTTTTTGGTTACTGTTTCAGCTTTTGAGCTATTTGTGAAAAAGGGCATTGCAAAAGGAAAAAGAGAAGCTTTAAGTTTATATCTTGGCATCTGTATCTTCTAATAGTTCAGCTTTCTTTTATTCCAAAAGGTGTATATATATTTTAAATCTGAGGAATGTGTTGGCAAGTTCAAACTAGCTCGTTTTCAACCAGCGCTCAGCATTTCAGTCAGCAGAAGAGTGTTTAGAAGTTGTGTGATGAATGAATTTGGCTCAATATTAGCAAGTATTAAGAGAACTTTTCAAGCCCCATGAATTTCCTTCTTTGAACTAGCAAATTGAAAAATATTCTTGTTATATAGTGGAGACATGGTCTTAAGTGGTGTGAACAGTCCTTTGTATCTGATTAATAGATAGCCAATTTACAACTGTTCAGAGACGTCAATACTGATCCCTTTAAAGCACTGAAATAATGGTACTTTCCAAAATCTGTAGACCCTCCTGTCCTATTCATCCCTCTCTTTATCAGTGAGGAGAGGCTCAAAACAAAGGAATAGTTTTTTTCCCCCACTGTTTGACAGCGTGGGCTTGAAAACCTGTGGTTGCTCAATATACAGACTAATTTTGCATATGGATAATTTCTTGAGGAATTAGTCTGGACTGGAGTCAGTGCTGGAGGGCTTTGGTTTTGCACAGTTCTTGTGGGTTTCTCCTTCTCCGTGGCCTGATGTTTGGTGCCCAGGCGGGTGTGAGGGGGAGAGGCAGAAGGGGAGCGGATCCCGCCGGGCAGGGTGACCAGCGGGCGTGTCTGTGTGTGGCTGCTCGAGTCAGGCTGAGCGTCTGTGCGTGGCCCCTTTGCCAGGGGCTTCCCTGAGTCACACCTGCGGGTCCTGCAGGAGCGCCAGGTTTTTCTCATGGTCGAATCAGCCGAGGGGCAAATCAGAACAGCTGTAGCAGATGATGCCAGTGAGGGGGGGGGAACTAAACTTGTCTTTTCCTCCCTTTTCTGGAAATTGGTCTCTGCTTGGTCTCAGTTCCAGAGCCAAGAACACGCTGTGCCCCAGACACTTCTGTGCAAACTCCGGCAGTTTTGCTTCGGCTCGTTTCCTGCGGTATTCCACCGAGCTGCTGGGGTGAGCCCAGACAGGGCTGGCCCGGAGCACGCCGGCGGGGAGCCCTGCTGTGGCGGCGCGGGGCAGCACGGCGAGAGCCGCCCGGCGGGGTGTCCGCAGGGGGTCTGGCGGCAGCAGTGGCCGTGCTGCTCCCGCTCCTGCCTGCGCCTCGGGCCGCGCTCGCCCGAGGGGGGCGGCCCCAGCCCAGCCTCCCACGGTGCTGGCGGTTGAAGTGCCAGGGGCTTTCCGAGGCCACAGCCCCGGAGTAACCGGCACCCTTCGATTTATTAGGGCGGGATTTTGGTCCTTAAATAGACCCCGGTGCCAGGGGGCCCCGGCCACAGGCTGCCCCCCCCTTGCTCACCCCTCCCTCGGGTGGCCGAGGCCTGCCCGTAAGCAAGCCGGGCCCTCGGCCTCCCGCGGCACGGGGGGGAGCAACGGGACACACGCGCGGCCGTGGCGGAAGGGCAGGCCCTGCCGCTGCGCCTCTGTTTGTCCCCTCTCCGCGACCCGTAGCGAGCGCTCGGCGGGCCCCGCCCACCGCTGCCGCTATATAAGCGGAGCGTCGCGGCGCCGCCTGACTTCCCACGAGCGCTGCGGCAGGAGGGCGGCAAGATGGCGTCCACGAGCCGGTACGGGAGGCCGGCCTGGGCGCTCGGAGGGGCCCGTGCGGAGGAGGTGGATGCGGGAGGGGCTCCGCCATCGCTCCCTGTCCGCGGCACAGGAGGGAAAATGGCCGCGTTGCCCCTGCTGCCACCCGGGGAGGAGCCAGTGTCCCCGGCGCAGCCGGCCCCTCTCCGGTTTCCCGTGTCTTAGGGCCGCCTGTGTGCGGCTCCCGGGGTGGCAGGAGGCCGGGGAGGGCCGCGGGGGGCCGGGCCTCTCTAGGCTTCTCCGTGTGCGCCGGGCCGGGCGGCCCCCGGGCGAGCGGCCTCCGAGGGGCCGCTGGAGGTCGGGAGCGGCGGGGGGTTGAGCTCGCCGCCTCGCTTCTTCGTGTCGCTGTTAATCGGTGGCGCTCCGAGAGGAAGTGAGCGTTTTAGGGGATTTCGTGGCGATTTGTGACTTGATTCCGTTTTCCTGTCGGGCCGAGCTCCCGCCTCGGCAGAGCTTTGTCGTGGTGCCGCCGAGCGCGGCTCTGGCGGAGGGAGGGCCGTGCTCGGTGCGGGGTGTCGCGGTGCCGTAGGGCCGTCGGGCGGGTGCCGGGCGCTTTCTTCCCGGGCCCGTGGGCGGGTCCCGCCCGGGCGCGCAGCCCCCGGTGCCGCTCAGCCCGGCGCCGGGCAGCGTAGGGCCGGCCGCCGCTCCCGCTCAGCGCCGCCTCGCAGCCGAGGTGGCGGCTCCCTGGCTGGGCTCCAGGTTATCGGGGCCTGAAAACAAGCTTTTAGGTTCCCACCCTAAATCCGAACTGGCGCTAGGCAGTGGCCAAACGGGTCTCGGGCTCTGAATTAGTCTTTTTTTCCTTGGAGACGTGTGGAGGTTTTCTTTCAAGTCGGGAATGAAGGCAGGCCCATGGAGCGGACAGTGGAGTGACTCTAGTGCTCCTGCTAAACCTGTCCTAGAATCTGGGGAGTGCTTCTTAGTAGTCTTGTTGCAACTCGGGAACTATTTGCTGGGATGGCCCTTACACACGTGCCGTGCATTTTCCTTCAGTGTAGTTGGCTTAGCATAGGAGTACTGCCTATATGTCTAGATAAATGAGTTAAAATTGAGATAGGAAGGCTTATTTTTTACAATGTTTTGTGAAGATAAAGTCTGAAACAAAACACCTAGTATTCTTTCAGGTTTCTGGATTTTATTTTTTTTCCTTTTGCTTAGTGTGTTGCTACCCTTTTGCGTAATGCCAAATGTCAGATGACTGTACGTGCTTTGTCAACAGTTTTGTCTTGTCATATGAAACTACTGGCTGGGAATAGTGAAAAGAAAAGTAGTTTAAAGAGCTTTTATGTAGTGTTTTGAACATAATTTACATCTGACAGTCTTGTGTGTACATGTTCTTTCTGGAGGCTTTAATATTAATAGAGATGTTGATTTTCAATTTTGGCTTTAAGTCTTAGATATTTTTCTGAGCAGTCATTGGATTAAAATGTTTGGGATTGGTTTTTTTTTTTGTTCTTTTGACTCATCAGAAATAACTAAAAAGTAAAATTAAGATGGGATGTATAGATTAGGCTGAAATAATGGACTAGTGTGAAAGGGTGAAACTTGGATTAATTTAACTTTTAATAGGATGTTTTCTACAATTGAAAGGATTAGAAGTTATTTTTTGGCACAATCGGATTGAGGTTGGTGAGTACTCGTAACAGTTTTTTTGCGATCAACTTCTGTACCATCTACTTTTTAGCTAAAACAAATGGCTTTGTTGAATATATGGACCCCAATTATAAATTTTTATTACTCCACTTCTGAAATGATCAGTTACTGAACGGTCACTAGTAGCTTGAATGAGGTGTTTACTTTTAAGACGTTTGGTTAGAAGCAATTGATTATTACTCTAGTCAGTAACTAAAAGCAGTTGTATTAAATAGTGCTAGTGCTTTATAGGAAGTTTTTTATATCTGCTGTAGCCCTTGAAGAGGTGCATGGGTGTGAAAGAGATAGATCCCTGTTATCAGAAGCAGTTGTCACATAATCTCCTTCATGAGCTGATTGTTTTTTGTTAGGATCTCACAATTAATTAGTTGCTTAATTTAAAATGGGACTTTTTCTTTGAATACATGAAAATAATAAAACAGTGGTAGAATCAGCTGTTTTCTAGAAACGTGTGTATGCACTCATTTGTGAATTAAGGATCTGGTAAATAATATTGATCTGATTAGAATGAGTGAGAAAAAAATGCTTATTTGGAATGAAGTAATTGCCACTAACTTCCCGGGGAACTTCATTTACTGATAGGCTGCGACTTAGACTACACTTAAGTCTGTTATTTAGATTTTTTTTTTTAATGTTTTAATTTGAAGTGGTTTCGGTACAAGATACATCACAAAAAATTTGGCATTTAAGGTGAACTGAAGTCTTGATTGTCACAGCATTTAAATAAAAGGTGAACTCGAGGTTAATATTCTATCACTCAAATCACTGTAAATTCTGTATTATTAAAGTGTTCTTTTCAGCAAGGAACTTTTGGATATGCAGCCTGTTTGATTTAAAGTAATTAATACTTGTAACTTTTCTCCTTAGTTTGGATGTACTTCCAAGAGTGACTTGCCCAAATCATCCAGATTCCATTTTAGTAGAGGATTACAGAGCTGGTGATATGATTTGTTCTGAGTGTGGGCTAGTAGTAGGTAAGTAACTATCCATATTTTTATGAATTACCATATAACTTAAACTCTATATGTAGATTTGTTTTCCCACAAAACTGGTGTATAATAATTCAAGTATTAAAAGGTTTTGATTTGATGCCTAAATGTTTTCTTTTCTGTTGGCTAAAAGGTTTTGAATAGTCTGTCTTCTGGTAACTTCTTACATTATTAAAAGAATCAAACGCTCTTTAAAGATTGAAAATTCAAAATATGGTCTAATATTGAATTAGAATATTGTGCTGTCTAGTCCAGTGTTCTGTCTTTAATCATGACTCTTGTTTCAGTTGGGAAAGTGTAAGAAATGTAATAAAAGCTCTTTGTCAAGTAACTTGCTAACAAAAAAAAAAATCTCAAGTTTCCCATTAGAGGTTATCTTCTGTCCTGAAGGATTTCTCTTTGTATCCTTGCCAGCACCTGTTTTTATTAATTACTTGTCCTAAGGCTTTTAATACTATCCAAAGTAAATACCCAGTTTTTCCTCTGGAATTTTGCTGAGCTCTTTTACTCTGTTCATGTGGCAGCAACTTCCACAGGCTAAACTTTATTTTTAAGTATAATGGAATACTTAGTATGAAAGGCCTTTTAGGCATTGTCTTTGTTGAAATGAGAGAGAGGAAGAGAGAAACATGTTGTCATAGAACATGCTCCTTATTCATTTTTGTGTATCTTCTCTAGGATGAGCATCTTATTGTGCATCTTACTGTCTTTATTCTTTTTACATGGGAAGATTTTTATGCTTGTGTTATGATCATTCTTTAATTTCTGTTTCTCATTTCTGTTAAGTTTTTGTAGACATATGTCCTGGTTTTCTTCCTAGTAGCTGGTACAGTGCTGTGGTTTGGATTTAGTGTGAGAACAATGTTGATAACACACTGATGTTTTAGTTGTTGCTAAGTAGCACTTATCCCAAGTTAAGGATTTTTCAGTTTCCCATGCTCTGCCAGCAAGCAGGTGCACAAGAAGCTGGGAGGGAGCACGGCCAGGACAGCTGACCTGAACTAGCCAAAGGGTTATTCCATACCATAGGGCACCATGCTCAGTATATGAACTGGGGGGAGTTGGCTGGGAGGGGCGGATCGCTGCTCGGGCATCGGTCAGCGGGTGGCGAGCAATTGCATTGTGCATCGCTTGTCTTTTCTTGGGTTTTATTTCTCTCTATCTTTTTGTTATATTCATTTTCATTACTATTATTATTGTTACCATTTTATTTCATTTCTGTTATTAAACTGTTCTTATCTCAACCTGTGAGTTTCACCTTTTTTGTGCTGATTCTTTTCCCCATCCCACTGGGAGAGGGGGAGGAGTGAGCAAGCGGCTGCATGGTGCTTAGTTGCTGGCTGGGGTTAAACTGTGACAACATGCCATGACCAAAAGAAAATCCTCTGTTTTGAGGGTGCATGTTCAAGTGATTCATTCTGTGATGTTAAATATTTCAGATGGTTTTATATCCCTCTCTTCTAGACTGTGGTGATTTTGTTTTGGCTCTTGTCTTGCGCTGAATTAAAAATTTTTGTACTGCTGTTAGAATAAAGCAAATGGTTTAATAAGTTACAGCAAAAGTAGTACTCATTTAGCCAGGTGACTAAAATACGTGTCTTTTGTTTCTACAAACAGCAAACTTCCACAAAGCTTATTAAAAGAAATGTTAAAATATTGAAATTTGAGTACCTGTTTCCTTTAAGACTATTAAACCATTTAAAAGGCTGGGGGGAGGATTGTTACTTGCTTTGTTAAAAGAAGGGCCGGTTTAAATTGCATAAATTCTGATAAAGATAAACGAATCGTAATAAATTTGCTGATTAAAAATTCAAATGTCCACAGCAATATTTTCTACTGAAATAATGGCAACAGGCTTATAAGTTATTGCTTAAAAATAGTTTTGTCTATGTTCAGCTCTTTGTGTGGCTGCCGTAGAAGTTGAACCAAAGTTTAGAAAAGCCCACCTTGATCAGTTCATAACTTTTTAAGATAATTATGGCTTTAGAAGAAGAGGGAAAGGTTTTGTTTGGTATGTGTCATTTTTAAGAATACACTCCCTAATCTGGGAGTTTATCAGAAATCTCACTTCATGTACTTTCTGTTACCTAGTTACAATATATTCTTGCTTTAGAGATTTACTCTCTGGTCTCTTCTGAACCAATAGTGTCTCAATAAGATTGAAATTTGAAGTTAAATCCAGTATGCTGCTTTCTCTTTGCACAGTATTTTTCACTTGTTTCAAGTAAACTGTGCTGTTTTGCTGTGCAGTATTGAAACAATTTAAATCTTCTGATGTCAGTATGACTGAAGCTGGTGACTTCTATTATTGCTTCAAAATACAGCTTTAGTCTACTAAACACTCTGATCTGCCTTTTCACTGTTATCTTTCCTGGGTTGGCTTGTGTTCCATCTTTTCATGATAACTGTTTCCAACTTGTTAACTTTTCCTCCTTGCTAATTGCCTTTTGCATGAAAGGCAGTCAGAGACCTAAATTGAAATTATCCATGGAATTCTGATACTAATCTGGATTGACATGCATCTGAAACTTTACAAGCCTATGTCCAAGTTTATCTGCTGTCATAAGTCTTGTGTTTTATTATACATATTTTTCTCAAATCATTCTAAGATAAGTGGTACAGTAAGTGTTTGTGTGCTGGCTTGAGGATTCATGAACAGAGTTTTTAGGGTTTGGAGAAGTAGTTAGTTCTGAGTTCATTGAAAACATTGACTATATCTCATTCTTCAGACAGACTTGGTGGAGGGAGAAGCATTTTGTTCAAGAACACAAGGCTAGTAAATCCTTTTTTTTGACAGGTAAATATTTTGCTTGCTACCTTCTAGGCAGTAAAAAAGGCTGGAAGTCAGCTGATATGCCAGAAGGGGCTGAAGAAAGCAAAATCGTAGTGGAATACACAGCACTGAATTTTCTTGATGTAGCAAGGTGGTGAGCTGAATTTCAGAGGGGGATAAGAATGAGTCTAGTGGCATGTACAGCTGTGTAGCATCTCAGGTAGGAATACCTTTCTAATCAAAGACTTTCCTTAAACTCCTGTATAGTTTCATTAAATGTTATCTTAGTGTGCAGGAGTTGGAGCAGTGAGAAGTTTGTTTTCAGTATTTAGTAAGTGATTTTCTCTAACTGGTTAGCTCTGTCTGTTTCAGTAGGCAGATATGGCTTAGAGAAGAACATGTTCTTGTATGGAGTCTTTTGGGTAGCCTTAAATAAAAAAGCAGAGGTCTGTCTTCAGTTAGTGAGAATCCTTGGACGTGTATCAACTTGTTAAAGCTTTGAATCAGATGATGACCTATATTCAGATGTTTATTCCATGTTCTGCATCTACCTGAGTGTTCAGTTAAAGAATTTTTTTGAAAAATGTTCAATAGCTTGTGGTCAGCAGTAAGGCTGTTACAAAATTCTGTCAGACTATTCGGTTGGGTAATGCTTCTGAACAGTTTAAGATCTAAATAGTGCATCTTAAATTCAGCTTTGATCTATGAAGAACAGGTAAGTTTTAACTACACCGCAGATATTTTTTTCTCTACAATGCAAGAAACATGTAGGAAGGGGTTTCATGATTGCCTCTCTGCTGGCCAGTCCATTACTCAGGATGTCTGTCATTAGGGATAAGATTGATTGCATCTGTACATAGATGCTTGTTTTCTGAAAACCAAAGAAACCTTTTTTTTTTCCCAGCTGTTGGTAGTATCCTGTAAGTGGAGAAGGTGCTTAAGTACTGACTTGGATCCAGTAGAGGGCAGTTATGCAGTTATGTCTATTCTAGTATCTTTATACCTTCAAATGTTGAAAAATCTTTTCATATTTGGGTGTATGTTTATGGTTACTTCTTTCTGTGAGTATTATCAACATTTAAAACTAAAATGTGAAATCTCAATTTAAAGTATTGCTTAAATAGGCAAAAATCTTTAGATACGGATGTGTATTGGCACCTTATATCTGATTACTGCTTCTGTGCTTGGTGTCCAGAGCACTAGAAAGTGTCTGATGAGTTAGTCCTTGCAAACAAAACTCTTTGCATCCACGGGAAAGCTAATTATAAAGGATGCTAATAATTAAAGAAATTCTGAATAGTTGATGCTTGCATGAGCATTCACTGATGCTTGATTTGCACAGGGAGTTTGTAATATGAAGTGATTTGCTAGCCTTTTTCAGTCAGCATTTCAAATAGTCTGTGTTGTAAGTCTAACCCATTTCAGCTTGTCCTGATTTTGGCTGGGATAAAACTATTTTTTTTTTTTTCTTCCTTCCTTCTTAGTAGCTAAAATAGTGCTGTGTTTTGGATTTAGTATAGGATTTGATATGAGAAGAATGTTGATAATACACTGATGTTTTTAGTTGTTGCTAAGAAACGTGTGTCCTGCTAGTGCACAGGTACACAAGAAACTGGGAGGGAGCAGAGCCAGAGCAACAGACCCAAATTGGCCAATGGAATATTCCATGTCGTATAACATTATGCTCAATATATTGATAAGGGTCGATTGGGAAGCTCGCTCTGGCTTCTGGGATTGTGGTTTCAGGATTCTCTCTTCTCTGGGATCGCTGTCTGGGAATGGGCTGGGCATTGGTTGGCGGGTGGTGAGCAATCATTGTGCATTACTCATTTATATTTTCTATTATTACTATGATTATTATAATTATTTTAATTTTATTTAATTTCAATTATTAGATTGTTTTTATCTCAGCCTGTGTCCTTAACCTTACCCCTCCAACAATATCCCCCATTCCCTGGGGGTGGAGGAGGGTGAGTGAGCAGCTGCGTGGTGTTTGGCTGTTGGCCAGGTTTAAACCACCACACGGCTTTAAAGACGAGGGTGATGGTTCTAGCTGTTTCAGCAGTAATGCTTGTAACAGTGGAAACTTAGACTTTAGATGTCAAAGTTGACATCTTTTGTCAGGCTTTGTAATAAGCACTGCTCTTAACATGAGATTTCTTGGAGGGTGGAGGAGATTTTCTAGTTAGTGGGTTCTAGGCTGGGAGCCAGAGGTGTTTGAGAGCCACTATGAAGAATGCTTCCATTAGTTGAAGTACTAAATTTATTTAGTGGAATAACTAACATTTTTGAATCATCCTGTTCAGGGAATATTTTTTTTTTTACTTGCTTCCTTATCAGATTGGCAAAGTGATTTAGGGCAAATAAGAGCTAGAAATGATCCGAACTCCTGATGGAAGAAGAGTCCAAAGCCTCTTATTTTTGTGATGTAGTGTAGATCAGACACATTTTTCATCGAGATTCTGTTGTTTGAAGCATCCTTCGCAAGTACTTGAGCTGTTTGTTTTTTAAAGACCGCAAGTCCTGGAGAGGTCTAACTTCAACCAGACTTGTTCACCAGATTGTTTAACATTTCTGCTCATTTGTTTCCTCCAAAATTATTACAAGCCGATGGTTTAAGAAGCTTGGAAATACTTTTATATTTGTAATCATTTTGATATGCAGGAGCTGCTAAGCCTTTGTTCTTGTAACAGTCATTTGCCTGCAGTGCTATACTGTCTGTTTCAATCCATAGTTGCCTGCTGGTACTGGTATGATACTGTTGATGTCTGGAAACTAGTCAAAGTCTTCTGTGGATTTTGTTTGTTCATTTTTATTTGGTTAACATCTCAAAGCCTGCTCTGGTTCTGTTGTTTAAGCTGAGCCTTGTGAATAGGCTCGTGTTGCTGTTGGTGATGCATTTGTGGTGTTGACAATTTATTGAAAACAAGATAGCTTCTTGCAAATAATATTGCTATCTTACCAAAGGCTGGAAATTTTGTAGAAAAAGCTGTAACTGTAAAATTGTGTTTTGTTTTTTCTTTTTTCCCCCCAAGAGTTTATTTTTTGATAACATTTAATATATCTGGTCTTAAATAGAAGTTCTAAAGCTGAAAACTGAAAAAAAAGTTGAGTTTATATTTTAGAAGCTATAAAGTTGAGTACTACTGTATGGGGCAATGCATAAGGTAATGAATAGAATGTGGAGGAGTAGATACCTGGAGTAATGTGTCTAACTCTGGGCTCCTCGGTACCAGAAAGATAGAGACTTGGTGGAACAAGCCCAGCAGAAGGCTGCAAAAGTGATTTAGGGACTGGAGCATCT
The DNA here is from genome assembly GCF_047716275.1 of Strix uralensis. Classification (NCBI taxonomy): domain Eukaryota; kingdom Metazoa; phylum Chordata; class Aves; order Strigiformes; family Strigidae; genus Strix; species Strix uralensis. Next base: position 17,977,605 of record NC_133979.1, on the reverse strand, counting down.
TCCATACGAGGAGAAGCTGAGAGCTAAGACTGTTAGCCTGGAAGAGAGAAGGCTCTGTTCAACCTGGCTTTGTGCAGTTACATGTCCCCATGATTCTCCTCAGCTTGTGTTCTACTACCTAGCTTTTTCATTGTAGTTTGTCTCAGCACCTCATTACTCTGGTTAATAAGGAGTTGACTGAAATTAATTGTAATTCTATATATTTTTTTAAAGAATTTGGCGTTGTAAAATGCTTTTAGTTAAAAGTATAATATATTTGCTCACTAGATGGCAGCAGATTCCTTAACTGTGAGAAAAACATTCTGTAGAAACAATAGGTATTTTGGTACTTCAAATAAACTTTACCATATTTATGTTAAGATTTAAAATATTAGTTAACAATACAGAGAACTTCGTGCAATGTACAGCTAACGTTAGAGCTCCTCTGAAAAAGACTTAAGAACGTACCTTCTCAGAACTGTTTCAAGACTGGATAACATTACTTGAGGCTTGAATTTCATCCTATTTCTTGTTTTGATTAAACATCTTCAATTTGAAGCTATATTGTCTTCATATAACAGATAATACAAAATGTGAAAAGAGTATAAAGTACACATGTATTATGAGTTAATTGCAATTGGAGTGCAACATTAAAATAGCTGGTATTATTTCTCTATAAATAAATATGTAAGTGCAAATTCAGGTCTTATTGAATGAAAATATTTTCCTTTGAGAAATCACTTTCTATTCTTGGGGAGGAGTAAACATACATAATTGGTGATGTGTAGATGTTTTAAGCTAACTTTTAAAAGCTGTTCAAAGTTTTTGATACTGACCCGAGTTTACTCTTGCATTTCCGTAGCGCATGCTCTTTGCATTTGGCAGTTGTGAAGAAAAGTAACCTTGGTTTGAGGTTTTCCGTTCTGAATAACAGTTCTGCATTTTACTAAATGAGCTTTTCAGATGGTAGGTAACCTGAGTCAGTGAAGTTTGCAGTGTGTATTTCCACTAGAGCCTATGTATTAGTCTATTAGACTGTATTTTAAAGAGTAACTGAATACTGGAAGAATGGTAAATGAAATGGGGCAATGAAGAAAAACTTGTATGGTCAGAAAGATGCTTCAGGATATCGGTCTGGAGATGGGTTCCACAAAGATTTGGTCCTGTAAACTGCATTTTTCGTATGTACTTCAGAGGAGGAAGCTGAGGAGGTGAACTTGTCTGTTTGATGAAAATTAAATAAAGGAGTGTCTAATGTAACCATATCTAGTGAAGCTTATTTTTGTTCAAAAGGATTTCATCAAAAGGAAGTAATGAAGGGAATATGCAGCCACTCCCATATTCATCGCAGCTTGATACCATTGCCAAAACCAATATAATAATGATGTGAGAAAGCAGAGACAATTTTATAAGGCACTTATTGGGAGCTTTTTTTTTACTCTGGTGTTTGACTGTCAGCCTTATTTTCCAGGTGCTTCAGGAAAGCAAATCAGTAGTGTATGACCCAGCAAATTCAGTTTAGGACTTGAAATGTTAACTCAGGACCAGTCTTCAAGACTGATTCCATACACTGCTTTTTGTAAGACTGACTTTGGTATTTTAAGGTTTTGTTTTGATCACTTAGGGTGGGGCTTATTTGCATCTGTACTAACATTACAGTTCCAGAGTAGTTTTTATGTTTTAAAGAGTTGAAAATAATAAATGCCCCACTTTTATGTGTCGAATGGGATATATTTTCCATCTATGGAAACCTCTTGGCCTATTTGTTCCATTTTTGTTAATATTTCTAGCTTGTCACACTTCTATAGAAGCCTTTTGAAAGGTGGACTGTACTTGCTAGGACCTGTGTGTATTTTAAGACAGAGTATACAGAAAAACTTGTTTTCTGCAATAGCAGATCTCTTGGCAAAGTAAAAATGCTTGCATACTGCGTCTTAATTGCACAAATACTTTATATTCAGTGATTTGTTCTACTTAATCTTTTCTCACTCTGAAATAGTAGTCTCAATCCTCTGTTTGTAAGACGTTTGCCAAAGCAGGCAGTGATATAACACTTTTTTGTTAGAGCAGGAATGGTTCATAACTCACAAGAGGCAGATCCCTGAGTGAGTCATTTAGGTCATTCCCACTTGTGTGGAAAAAATATTACATCATTGCCCTGTACTCAGTGTTCTATTTATACCATGCCAGAATTTTAAGTACATTTTGCTTTTTTTAGATGCTGTAAACAGTATTGGGGGGTTGTCTTAAAGTTACTGCTAGGCCATAGAAGGAGCATTACTGAATCAAGTATTTACAGAGAGTCCAGGAGCTAGAGGAGCACTCTGTCTGCTAATTTAAGCTTGCAAGAAGGGGAGACCTTTGTAGCAGAAAGAATAGATTTGTGCCTTCTTTTACTCTGCTATATACTTAGCCTTCTTGGTTTCGATGATTTTTTTTTTTTCTTTCTCCCCCTCTTGGTTTTCATTAGAGCAGTAAATAAAGGTGGAGCACAGCTGTGAGCATGTCTGGCAAATATTGATGAGAACACCTCTAACCTGAATTTATTCTTGTTGGTTGTGGTCATTTCTTATGGTTCGTTCACAGCTTTCAAGTTCGAGTATATTCCTTGGATAATATTAAAAATCCCTCATTCAGAATACATCTTCCTCCCCACACTGCCCCAAGTAATTGTGCAGTTGCACCACTCAGTCCATTGCTCCTGTATTTTCTCCAGTTTCGTATCTTGTATTACCATTGTTCGTGGAGTGCTTTTTGTTTGTCTGCTTATGTTTTCACTGGGTTAAACCAGCCTCTGTGGTTTCATACTAAGGCTTCCATACCGGAAATTTTTCTTGCAGCCAATGCTACTTATGTTTTGCAGACATTTCTTTCACAACACACTTAAACACTGATAAAGGTAGTGAATTTTTCCTCAGGTTCAACAAAACAGGGTGACAATTATATTGAAGTTTCTTCTGATATCTTACAGAGCTGTAATCTGCTTTGCTGCAAAACACTAAGAAAAGTGTTCTTTTTGTACTCTTCTGTATGTGTATTCTTAAAAATAGTATTACTCTGGAGACACCTTTCAGATGCAGCTTTTACCAGACCTGTGAATAGAATGAACTGTACTGCTGACAGCAGGGGGGGGGTGTATTTGGGGTTTTTTTGTTTGTTGTGGGTTTTTCCCCCCTAAGATTGTACCGTTGTGATTACTGTAGGGCGTTTGCCTGCATCAGAATGTTGGTTAGAGTTATTTCTCAATCTGAAAAGTTGCTGTAGAAGAGGTTTAGATGAACATGAGATGAATAGAGGACTACAAGGAAAGTTGTTTGATTCAGAGAATGTGGGTTTAGTGCTTTTTCTGCTTTCTCTGAATCTGTATTTAAACTCTTCCAGATATAACAAGGTAGGTAGAGTTTAAGAAGAAATAGTTGTGTGTATATGTATTGTGTGTTGATACTGTCAAGCATCATAAATGGAGTTGAGGGTCAGATGTCCCTTCAAGAACAAGAATTGAGCTGCAAAATGTCATGGTGGGTTGGTGGGTGACATATTTCAGAGTACCAAGGATTGGAGCTCATGCATAGAAGTGATTTACTACACCTTAATGAGATTGTGTATGATAGATAATTCACATGTGCACTTTGAACACATGGCAAATGTGAGAGAACTTTCTAAGTTACAATAATTTACTAATTTGTCTAAGCGATGAGAACAGCTGTAGACAACCGCGACCTCCAGCTTGAAATCAAGGTCTTGATTCCTTTTGAACATTGAAGATCCCATGATACTCTTTAAGGATAATTGTAACTCTGTGTTCTGGATGTATTTCTCTAGTTGCATTTTTTTCAATTGCCTTCAAGTTAACTTGTGAATCCTAAACATTTGATACATTGTCTTGCAAGTTACTGTTCTGTTTGGGAATGCCAACAGACTGCCGCTTTATAATCCTTAGATGTGTAACTTGCTGTTTCATGAAAATATCAAAACGTTACATTAATGCAGACTGTTGCTTTCTGTGAACTCAGGTGACCGGGTCATAGACGTAGGGTCAGAGTGGAGAACTTTCAGCAATGACAAAGCTACAAAAGATCCATCTCGAGTTGGGGATACCCAGAATCCTTTGTTGAGTGATGGCGACTTGAGTACAATGATTGGCAAGGTAACACTTAAAATGCTAAATTTTACTAAGTTTGAGTGTTTTTATGTCAAGTACATGTTTGTATGTCTGTAGGGAAACTATGCAGAGAGTATTTACAAAGAGATTTTGTCTAAACTGAACTCTTACATTTCAATGATGTGTAAAATGTGGCTTTTTCCTGGGGTAGCAGGAAAGGGCTGACCTTCAACAAAAGTAGAGTTTGTAGTGCTGTGGGGTTACTTGCCACTCTTTGGTATGCTGCTATAAATAGAAAAGCTGATGTTGCAGTCTTTAAAGAAACACTTTGATTTAGCATGCGTATTTGAGATGATTCTGCAATAACAGATACTTAGTTTTGAGGTCTCAATAGCTAGTACTGCCCAACTTGAACTGTCAGTTATTGTAAGGAAATCTATATCGGATTCGTATTGGAGACTTGGAGATCTACATGCATGTTGTACATGTTTTTCCAGTTAATGTTAAAGCACTAAATGTAGAATTCTTTCATGGTGTGAATGCTCCGGAAGAAAGTATTGAATGCATATCTGAGTTGAAATTTAGTGGTACAGCCATATTCTGCTTTTTCCCATGAGAGAGCAAGCAAGATTAATTGCATAAATGCACTCCCTTTAATGAAGTAGTGACCCAGGTAAGTTTTAATTGTTGTACTTTGTGTTACCTTTTTTTTACTGCAAGATCTAAACTGATTCTTGTGGATTTCTTGGATGCTTCGTGAAGGGTGGTCCAGTTGCTGATAAATAACTATTAAAACATGTTTTGTTGCTTTGTGTGTTGTGGTACATGCACACCAGGATTTCTCTGAAGTTTTTCTTCCAGTAATGTTGCTAGCATGAACAAGTCGACATACCTAAATATGTATGGGTGTGTATAGGGGAGTGTGCACCATACCAAGAATTGTTCAAAGAGATGAAGTTGACTAGTGAATACTGATATGGACAGCTAATCTTTCACTATTGGTGAAAAAGAAACCTTCTGTTCAAAGGATTGTCCAAGTAGACGCTTGTGTTTTGGATAACTCCAAGTGCTGCTGCCCACCAGTTTTTCGGATGCTGTATGGTAGCTTTTGGAATTCATTCAGGCAAACAAATTTCTACACTGCTCCATCAAAATGTTGGCATTGCTAAGTAGCTCCATGAAACAGTGCTGTAGAAGGCAATGGAGTTTTAATCTCACCTGTATACATCCAGAAAGATTGTAGTTCTCAGGGCTTGGATTTCTGTTGCTGATTTAGTTGGCTGTGATAAAGATCAGAAATAACCTTTATAGACAAATGGAGAAATGGACTGTTTGCTCCAGGTTCACACTGTTGTCTCCTTTTGGGACTGTACATACAAGGTTTGTTTCTGGGAGCTCAGTTTGATTCAGTAGGTAGGATGACCCTGAGCTCTTCTAGAACCTGCATGTTGGAAAAGGCAAAAGGTATTTCAGCTGAAGGTAGAATATGTGTCCAGGTGAACAGGGACTTTTGCTGTTAACCCTCTTCTTTCTGGAGGTTCTGAGCCTCATTTAGAATAAGAGGGGTAGCAACCTCAGTGAGAGAATTAAAGACTTAGAGAAACATCTGTGAAAGGTTTGTTTTTCAATGAAAACTAAAAATTTTCAGAGATGGACATTCATCTAATGAAACAATTTTGCTGTTAACCAGCACATCCTAGAATAGGCATGACCAAACTTGCTGTAGCAAAGAGTGCTGTTCAGTGAAGGCAAGATGCAGGAATGTCAGTGTGGCATGATTTAACCTGAGAACTCTGAGTAAAAATGTCCAAGTACTGGAACCGCCAGGATCATATTGGAGAGTGTAGAGGGGGCTACTGTGGATGTTTTATTTGCATGGGGAGGAATCACAAAAGAGATACATTATTTTCTACAGGAAGTAGGGAATCTCTTTGACAAACCAGGATGTGTTCTGTACAAGAGTTCCTCTGTTTGTCTTGCCCGTGAGCAGGGGCTCTGGGATGTCAGCTCATTGATGTGAACTCTGTATCAGGAGCTGCATTTTTCCTCAAGTCATTTGAAAGGAAGAGAATGGCTTATACCAGAAGATGCTGAAGAAATTTCCTATTGGTGCAGAAAAGGCATGAATTTTGCAGCAAGAATAACTAAACCAAGGATTTAGTACATTTCTCAAGCAGTCTTCTGAAGTCCCTGCCAGCAGTAGGCTGAGATGAGGATTCACCTAGATATGCACACTGGTTGAACAAGGATGAAATTGGTGTAGTCATGAAGATAAGTAGTATCCAACAGAGTGCAGAGTGGCCTTCATGAATTCCAGAGAATGAAGCAGGGTAAGGTAGTGTTATCTCAGTTAACAACAATTTTTAGAATGGCCTGAAGTGGACCCCAGATTTGTGTGCCAGAGGTTGCTTTAGCCTTTTGCGTGGGACAGAGAACAGAGAGGTATTCCTTTCTGCTTGAGGTAGAGCTGCAGATAATAGAATCTTTAAAACAAACACACCACACCACCACCTCCATCCCCCCCTGCCCCCCCCCCCCCCCCCCCCCCCCCCCAAAAGTCCGAATGACAACCTGTGTCATGGAAAATCCAAAAGAGAAGGACATTGCTAATTGTCATGGCGCATCATATTAGAGATTTATTGTGAACTCCTGGGGAATGTAGGTGGAAATGGAGTCTGACCCACTTGTCAGTTACAACAATAAAGTTCTGGTGACTTGCTGTTGCCTTGAAATGGTAAAGGAAGGGGGCCAGTTCTGTTTCACAGAATTGTTTGTCACTCTTTCCTTTTTGAAACCAGGAGGTGCTGCTTTGGGACTCCTTTCTGCTGGGGGGTATGTCATCTGTATCTGCTAGCAGCAAAAAAGAGGCCGCTTTGCCCATGCAAAGGGATTAGTTCCTAATTGGTTTTAGTACTTAAGGGACCCATCTGTCTGAGGCAGCAACAGCCTGCTTTGGAAGAAAGATTAATTTGTCTGTGCAGAGGAGAATGAATAGCATAGCTGGCTGCGGTGGAAGTGGTTTGCATTCTTCAGGCAGATCTTTAGGATACTGGCACAACTATATCTCTCTGAAAGTAAATACTGTGTGCTGGAGTTGATCTGATGACAATGCAGATCAATTGGAGATGTGAGAAGTCTGGCATTAGTTGTGACTTCATTACCAGAATATTATAGTTATTTCTAAAATTCTCATGTAAAATTCAAGAAAAATAACTAAACAAGCAGCTTCTAGATCTGCCTTCATATAATGAACTCTTGTCTGTGAATCTAAAAGAAAACTTAAGTTTTGCTACCTGTCTTGTGGAAAAGTTGTCTTCTGTCACCCTTTGTAGTTAATCTATTCCTTTTTGTAGTGACTGCAACTTCAAGAGAATTTAAGTTGGTCAAACAAGAAAATAATGCAGTCTTTTAGTATAGAATTCCTATCCTTTGATCAGATGCCTCTGAAAGGAAGCTGGCTCTTGTCAGACTGCCTGGCCTGCATCCAGAAGTACTATATTGATAAGCAGTGTCTAGATACCAAGGGCTGATGATTGAAAAAGAAGAAAGGATCCATCAGACTATAGTGAGCTAGTTATAGTGAGCAAGCAGACTGCTGGATTTGGGGGCATTGCTTGGTACTGTGGATAACCTCAAGTCAATGATGCAAATGATGTTGGTGATACTTTTACTTCCTGCTATTAAAGGGGCTATACTGGGGTACAAAGTTGTTGTCTGCCAGCACTGTAAACCTAACCTCCACTGAGCCCTTTCAGAGATTACCAGTGTTTACTGGACTGTTTTCTCACTCTAGTTATCTTTGAGACTGTTTACAGGATTGTATCCTTGAGTTTTCTGCTCTGTTTGAAAGCTAAACAGGTAGAACTCCTGACTTTGACAGGTACTTTCTTGCTGGGGTGGTAAAGATACGAGTAGATGTCTCATAAAGGCTACAACAGTAAAACACGCAATTCTTAAAATCTATTTGATTTCGGTTAAAACTGTATGACTTCTGTTTTTTCCATGAAGGGGGAAAGGAACTCCTAACATGGTTGTCAAGGGCAGAAGCAGTAAAGCATTGTCCGTCAATTGAAGGCTCCAGAAGGAAAGTAGATGGTGCATTTAAATAGCAAATGCAGGGAGAATTGCTGTGGTTTAAGCGGTTGAAATGGAAGAGTATTTTCCAACCCTTTTATAGTTATGAGCTTGTATTGGGTTTGCGTAGCAAGGTTTTGGTAGCAGGGGGGGTGATGGGTGGCTTCTGTGAGAAGCTGCTAGAAGCTTCCCCTATGTCTGACAGAGCCCATGCCAGCCGGCTCCAAGATGGATCTGCTGCTGGCCGAGGCCAAGACCATCACTGACAGTGGTAGTGCCTCTGGGATAACATATTTAAGAAGATAAAAAAAGCCAACTGTGCAACAGTAATTGCAGCCAGAGGGAGGAGTGGGAATATGTGAGAGGAACAACTCTGCAGACCCCAAGGTCAGTGCAGAAGCAGAGGGAGGAGGTGCTTCAGGTGCCAGAGCAGAGATTCCCCTGCAGCCCATGGTGAGGCAGCTGTGCCCTGAACCCATGGAGGTTCATGGAGGAGCAGTTCTCCACCTGCAGCCCGGGGAGGAGCCCATGCTGGAGCAGGTGGATGCACCCGAAGGAGGTTGTGACCCTGTGGGAAGCCCGTGCTGGGGCAGGCTCCTGGCAGGACCTGTGGCCCCGTGGAGAGAGGAGCCCATGCTGGAGCAGGTTTGCTGGCAGGACTTGTGACCTCGTGGGGGACCCATGCTGGAGCAGTTCCTGAAGAACTGCAGCCCACAGGAAGGACTCATGTTGGAGAAGTTGGTGGAGGATGGTCTCCCATGGGAGGGGCCCCATAATGGAGCAAGGGAAGAGTGTGAGGAGTCCTCCCCCTGAGGAGGAAGGAACAGCAGAGACAATGTGTGATGAACTGACCACATGACCCATGAGCTGTTCGAGTGCTCATATTGATGGAGTACTTGCCTATAGCTGCATTGGTAGTTTCAATATACATAAGCAAATGTTCAAAGGAAAAGGTAACCATAAGTACTGGCAAGAAAGTAAAAAAATGAGAGGTTAAGGAGAACCATTAAAAAAAAAATCTTTTAGGTGCTGTATAGTGGAACAGGGAAAATCCCTGTGGTGAAGGGGAATGCTTGATGGCCACAGGACAGAGCAGAGTTTCCTGGTGAAGGACTATCTGGCATGAAGCCTGAGAAGACAAGGACCAGGGACTTGCTGTCACGGTTGATAGGCCTTTGTCTGTGGTCACTCTTCTGGCATCTACAAGGTTCTGAGCACATGCAGTTGCTGTAAGTGTTTGTGCATAGTGTTAGTCTAGGAGGCCATGATGCCCATGAATGTTGTAATGTGTTGCAAGGAACAGGGGTATGAGTGATGGCTGGGAAGGAGCCTTTTGACTGAGACTTGTGTATATTTTGGGCCAAGGGAAGTTGTTCTGGCATAATTTCTGAAAGGAAGGACTAATGTTGCAGATATGTTTGTAGTGCTCTTTGTGGCCTGAAGTTTTATGTACTTGATTCTTGCTCTTTGCTTACCTTTAAACCTTATTGGGAACCTTTGGACAGTTGGAGGTATTCATCTAGTCAAGGAAGCAGGATTGTCTTTGGAGCAGCCCTGCACTATGTTGCTGTCAAGATCATTTCTGGGTGGTTCTTTAATCTGAAAGGATTTTTGAAGGAGTAGAAAAAAAAACCAAGAATGATCTTGCAATCTAGCATCTGTCATAAAGCCTATTCAAGGGGCTAGATAAGCTTGCAGGAGAGGGTTCTATGCTGGATTCCTCGCTCTCCGCAGCAGTATCGAAAGTGTGTGTGCTCCACAGATACAGGTCTCAACACTAGAGGTATCCACTGAGCTTGTTGGAAATGGGGTGTAACTGGAGTCCTTGGGTGTAGGGAAGTGAAACAGTGTAAGTGAATGGTCAAGAGTGAGTGCTATTAGTGTCAGCCAGAGAACATGTATTAAATGCAGATGTGCACCTGGGAGAGATTATAGAATTAGAAATAGAAGGGGAATTGCCAAGAACATATATTGGGAAAGAGGAAACAAGCTCTGACTCCTCCTGGGCAGCTCAGAGGAATAAGGTGGTGCCAGGATATGGTCTGCCCTTTGTTTGCTGTGTCCTGTCCCCACTTTGTACCACATGGGCATCCTGATACATTGCTGAGTCCTCAATTTGAGAACTCTATGTGCAAGTGCTGGATGTGAATAGCCAGATTAGCAGTCAGTCATAGATCAAGATCTGCTTTATGCTTAATGTTTTTGGCAAAATAGTAGTCTGTGTCTGCAGCAGCCACAGTATCAGTTTGTTTAAATGACCAAATCTGTCTGCAATGGAAGTTGGATGCACCTGCCCTGCTAAATTGTTTGAAGGTGCCAGCAAGGATTAAGGGCTTGCTGATTCAGGGAATCCAGGTTTCTACTCATGATGTGGAATTGTTGTGAAGAAGCGTTTGCTGCTTGAAAGAACTCATGGCCCCACACACTGTGACAGCAAACACATAAGTAGACGATATAAATTACAGACATTGCTCTTCTGAACTTACAGGCCATGTTGTTGTCATCAGCTATTACTAATCTGACGTGGCATTATTTGTTAAAGACATGTTTCAGACTGATGGCTAATTGAAGACCCAAAACATTTTAGGCCCTCTTAGCTGGGCAAAATTGATTGCATATGTAATAGAAGTATGCAATTTGCACTATCAGTTGTAAGGTACAAAAAAAATGCACGTTAGAAGCTTGTTTTGAAGTTGCCAGGTTGAGTTAGTGGCTCTTCTTCTAATACCTCAGGCTTTTCTTTTAGGAGGTCTGTGGTTTTCCTGTGAAGACAGAATATATGGATATTTACATTTTGCCACAATTAAGGCTTGCACCTGCTAGCAGGCACAGTATCAAATTGGTTTTGAATAGGTCATTGGTTTGGATGTTCTCTTTGATGCCTTCATTTTCATATTTGAGTTATCAGTGTAACAACTGGTCTCCAGTTGGCCATAAAATTTTGTTTTTCTGACTCGCCAGTCTGCCACAGTGCAGATGTAGCCCAGATGACATATGGGTTTCATAAAATCTAATCTTGGACCTCCGCATTGGTGACAGGAGCACTGAGATGCACACATTGGCTACATGTTATTAATTTTATTCTTTAAACTACTGTTACATTAGAAAGAAAAATCTCTGCGTAATCTGTGGTCCTTGGAAATCAGATCACGATTTGAGACTTGTGCAAAGTATAGAACCCGATGTTTGGAACAGCGCTCGATTGTATGATTTACTTCAGTGATGTTTATTTGTACAACTGTTTGAACTGAACGCCTTGAATTAAGATGTATAAAGCTGAAAGATGTTTGCTTTTGAAATGAGGAGAAACTTGTTTGTGTTTTATTGACAATAAAAATTTTTCTTTTCAGGGCACAGGTGCAGCAAGTTTTGATGAATTTGGGAATTCAAAGTACCAAAATCGCAGAACTATGAGCAGCTCTGATCGTGCAATGATGAATGCTTTTAAAGAAATTACGAACATGGCAGACAGAATCAACCTCCCTAGAAATATAGTTGTAAGTTCATGTCTCCCTTCCTTAAATTGTTCTGGCATTGACTTAGTTAGCATAATATAATGAGCACATGAATTTTTGATATTGCTGCTAATTAAATGGCCTAGAGTTAATTAAATTTAGTCTTCTTGCTTTGAAGGATCGAACAAATAATTTATTCAAGCAAGTGTACGAGCAAAAGAGCCTGAAGGGAAGGAGTAATGATGCTATTGCTTCTGCTTGTCTCTACATAGCCTGTAGGCAAGAGGGTGTTCCAAGAACATTTAAAGGTAAGTTTTCAGTGATACAGATTCAGTTTTGCTATGAAGTAAAGGTCTAGTTACTGTCACTGTAGGAGGTTGGCTTTGTCATCCCTGGACTTTGCTGGATCGGTTGTTCTCAGCTACAGCTCACATTTCAGGGGGAGGATAGGAGGGAATCTGGAAATTTGTTATATTCCTGAAGTGAGTAGGCTTTCAGGCATGGGATTTTTTTGTCATAATCCACTGAAAAGAATTTAGCATTTGAAACTCATTCTGAGTGTTGGTGAAACTTAGAAGGTAGTGCTTTGATCAGAGGATGATGAAGACTGTTGTAACTGAATTTGAACCAACAGTTCTGCAGTAAATATGTGCAACTTTTCCCTGACACGGGTACAACTTTTTTTGGCATTGAGTACCAAATTTCCTTTACTAAGCAAGCTGTATTAATTATCTCCTTATAAAAAATGTGCGCTGACTGAAGCGATTTGGAAGTTTCACAAATGTGCAAAGCTTATTCAGTGATGGTGGCCTTCATGACATTAGCCTTCTTTATGGGTCTTAATATTTTGAGAATCAAATTTGATTATTTTGGGGGAGCAAATGCTGTCAAGCCTGAAGTTTTAATTTTTACTCTTTGTTTAGAAATATGTGCAGTGTCCAGGATTTCAAAGAAGGAAATAGGCCGGTGTTTTAAACTTATTTTGAAAGCACTTGAAACCAGTGTTGATCTGATTACAACTGGAGACTTCATGTCAAGATTCTGTTCTAATCTGGGTCTTCCCAAACAAGTACAGATGGCAGCAACACATATTGCCCGTAAAGCTGTGGAGTTAGATTTGGTTCCTGGGAGAAGCCCTATCTCTGTAGCAGCTGCAGCTATTTACATGGCATCACAAGCTTCTGCTGAGAAAAGGACACAAAAAGGTAAAACTTCATTCTTTCTTTTCTTTTTTCCTCCATCTTTTGCTGCTTGAAAGAGAATTCAGTGTTATTGTAAAACTTGGATGAGGTCTGTGCGAGTAGTGGTAAGCTGCCATTCTAATTGCATATGGCAAGGACCAAACCAGGATCTCCACTCTCCAAAATGAAAACTGAGTAACTGACTGTGCTCAGTGTAAACTGTGTTTACTTCCTTCTGGCACTAGGAGTTGGATTCTTGAATGCAATAGACTAGCGCATTCAAATGAGCATAATTTTAACTTTATCCATGCTAGTATTTGCATTTGTGTGTTCTGCTACTCTAAAATACTCCAAATGCAAACTTGGGCCAGTTGCAGGTAGCGTTACAGCTTTAGATCACAGAGTCTTTAATCGTTCTAGTGTTCACCTAAGTTAGAACACATTCCTTGACTGCTTGTGAGCCTGTGATAAAGATTGAAAGCGGTGGGACAGCAGGCTTGGCCACAGATCACCTTTGGCATTACTCTCTTCTGGCAGGGTAGCCCTTAAGAAGCCAGCAAAGAGTTCAGGGCTGTTCTTGAGCTTCAGAGCAGCATGGAGCAGGCTCTGGGGCTCAAGAGAGTCAGGCCTATGTGGGGATAGTGCCTGGGGAAGGAAGGGAGCTAAGGCTGGGGTGGTTAGCACTTGGTGTGACAAAAGGATCTGAGTGCTGGGAGCTGGCTGTGGAAGCTCTCTTGATGTGTCTAGTCCAGATCAGAAATACTAAAAGTCTAACAATTTCTTAGTGGTGAGCTGCTCTTAGGTAAAGAATAACCGTTATTTGTCAGGTGGCAGTGCTCTGTTCTACATTAATCACTGCTTATTCTGTCCCTGGAGCTTTCATCATGTTGGCAGTTTCCTGGGCATGTGAGTGATCTAGAGCCCAAGCAGTACGGTGCCTTCATCCTTGCTTGCCTTGAGCTATTGGATTATGTCTCTTAAGAGTGATTGTTAAAACAAAATACAGCTGCCTGCCATGGATACAGACATGACTCCATACTCCTTCAGTGCCCTCAGACAATGCTGAAGGCTTTCATGCAGTTCAGGGTTTAAATTCCATAAATTTTAAGTTTCTGCGCATCTCAAACAAGTGTTTCCTTTGCTTGTTAAACAGTGCTCTGTGCATCTGGCTATTTTCTCTGTGCATTTTAAGGTGAATGTATTTCATGTTTAGCTGAAGGTATTGCTTTTTGTCTATGCCTGAGTTTGCTGTTTTTGCTTATATTTAATTAAAGCATAAAAATGAAGATCCTGATGTTGATGATGATTTATTAGAATATTGCTGGGCACATGTAGAGTTTGCAGTAGATGTTTCTAATGACTTTTGTGCTCTTGGCCCTCTGCCAATTTGAAACTGATATTATTTCAAGATTGATGGCATGTGAGAAGACAGACTTATGTATGCAAAATATTAGTCACCATGGTTAAAACCACTTTTACCATGCTTTTGGGAGAGTTATGAATTAAGCGAAGTTTATAGCACTACCTGATAAATTATGCTTGCTGGTTTCTTCAATGCAAATGGCAAAAGTAAAAACTAATCACTTATCTGCATTTTGTCTTAGAAATTGGTGATATTGCTGGTGTGGCTGATGTTACGATTAGACAATCATACAGGCTGATCTATCCTCGAGCTCCAGATCTCTTCCCAGCAGACTTCAAGTTTGATACACCAGTAGACAAACTACCACAGCTGTGAAATTGCAGAGGGTTACTTTTAATTTCTCTTAAAAAAAAAAAAAACCCAACCCAACAGCAACAAACTTTTGATTTTTGCCTATAATAAAGGATGTACAAAGTGTTAATATTGAGTCTTCATGTTGTGGAACTGGAGGATATGGAGATGGAGCGTAACTGCTGGAACACAGCACACATTCCAAGGGTAAACAAGCTCATTGTGTGGCATTTTGTATGTATATATTAGTGGAAGTAAATATTTAATGACTCTTGCAACAAACCTAATTTCATATTGTTGTACTTATTTAGATTTCTTTTGTAGGGATCTAGTAAGATGTATTTTGGAAAATTTAAAATATTATGTAATTCCCAAATAAACTGTTTTCCAAAAACACTTACCATCTTGTGGCTATGACTGCAACTTGACATGCACATACTGTTCCACATGCTGAGAACTGGAATGCAGTCCATAGGATGGTAGAGTTAGCTTCACACTTATGGGCTGGGTCACAAGGCTGCTTAAATACTCACTTTCTTGACCATTTTTAATCTCTAGTGTGGCTTTAGTATTTGTAGTAAACTGTACAGTGGAATGTGGATGACTTAACCCAGGATGCAAGCAGTTGCTGAAAAGCAGTTTGACCATTTGCACAACTGCTGCTGAAGATTTCCAAATTTGTTGTGAAAGGATTAGTCACATCCTTGGCACAGTCTCCCTGATTTTCACTGATGTGTCTCTGCTTTGCTTCTGGGAATTTGACATAATGACAAAGCAGCTAAAGAGAAACATAAGGACTTCTACTTTAGTTGAATTTCTACAACTTGATGCTCGGTATTGTACAAAGGAAGGTAAAAAATGTTTCTGGTAAAAGTTCCTGTTAAATGTTCTGACCTGAGTCCAGCCTGCAGTCTGGCTGGCTTGTGGTTATGTTCTGAATGAGCACTTGCTTGTCTGAAATGATGCACCAGGTGTGGAGGAGCAAAGGCCAGAAGTTATTCAGCCCTCCCCAAATGAACAGCTTTGAAAACTAGTTTCCTCCTGACAGTGTCCCTTTGTGTGCAAAGCAACAAATGTGCTTAACTGAGAGTCTTCTGGTTCCTGAGTTAATTTTGTATCACAGGTGCAAATTCATTTTAATTAGCAAAATGAACAGCTGAGGGGTCAGCTTGCTACACATCTGGTCTGAAGCCATCCTGAGGGCAGGCTGTCTGTCCAATGCTAATAGCACTAATTGTCAGTAGCCCTCACTCTTCTCTTGCTTGTTTAGTTTTAATCCTCTTCTGCCAGTTGAGACTACTGAAAGGTGGCAGCTCAATATTTTTTTTTCTGTAAACAAATAACAAAGGCTGTACAGTTCTCTTACACCACTGAAGCTGTTGGCTGTAGATGTTAAAAGTGGTGTTCTGGGTAGTTTGGAGGGCTTGTATTCTAATGTCTAATATATTTCCTTAAACTTTGCTGCAACACTTTCTATTACTTAGGCTTTCCCTGTCTTGCTCTGAGCTCTCTACCTCCTCTGTGGGAGAAAGTGTGATGCTTTGAATAGGCAGGGCCTGACCCTTAATGTAGTTACAGTTTGGAAATGCAGAGGTAAAAGTTCTTTTGCTGTGAATGTACTTTCCAGCATCGATCCGTATGTTAAATCTACTACATGCGGGTTAAAAATGGCTGAAACTTATGTTTACAATAATGCTGCTCTCTTAAATGCTTTCAGGCATTATGTATGAGCACTTGACATGTGAGTGGTGGTTGTGGTTGAAATTGTTACATACAGCAAAGCTGGGCTAACATTTCACTACCTCTGTGCAAAGCTCTGGAGGGCAGCAGCAGCAGGAGGCAGGGACATACTATCCTGGCTTGAACCTGCCTCTTCCTGCGATTCCACAAGCAGTTCCGGTACCTCCCCTGGTGCCAAGAGGGTAGTAACTGCGCAGCCCCAAGAGACAGAACCAGGACTATCCTTGAAGGGTTTGTATATTCTAAAAACCAGTTACTACTGGTCCCAGTAGACGATGGTTAATGTGAAGCATTTCAGGAAAAAAAATAGCATAACTCTGAATTCATTTTTAGGCAGTTACAACCCCTTTAGCAAGCTACTTTGATGAAGCTAAGGAATTTGGCTTCTCTTACAGAAGCCTGTCATTCAGAAATGAGCAGTCCCTGTTCCTGGCTGGAGCGCTGCTTGGCACTGGGTGTGTGGGGCACCAGCAGTTCTTGGGCTTGCAGGGCGAGCTGGGGAGCTGGAGAGGAGGAGGCTGCAGCTCTGCAGCCTGTTTTAGCTAATTACCTTCTTGTGTTTACTTAGCTAAGTGGTAGCAAGGGCTGTATGACAAGCAGAGCTTAAGAGTGCAAGCAGTATCTACAGGCACTTCCCATGCGAATTCAGCTGTAGGTTAGAGTAGGTCTTTGAACCTGTCTGTGTCCTCTCCTAGAGCCAGCCCTTTCTGGAATAATTGAAGTTAAGTGGCTCTTAGGCACTGGCCTCAGGTGAAATTTCAGTTTGTTCCTAAGAGTAAAGATTTATTTCCTAAATGCACTCAGTAAAGAAAGCTTCATTCTCTGCTTCAATAACAAGCTCCTTGTGGGTTGGGTATAGGTTTTTGTTTGCTTCCGGAGCTTTCCTATATGGTGGGGGGGGGGGAGAGACTACAATAAAGAAATAGGCAGGAGGGGGGGGAGTGTTGTCTCCCCCTGCCCTGGACGGAAGGCTGTGAAGGGAGAATGCTGATCCAAGGTGGCTGGGCTGCAATAGAGACATGGTCTTCTCCAGCTCCCTGCAGAAGGACTGCTCACTCAAGCAAGAGGAGGCAACTTTCAGCTTCAGAAAGAAGGTGTGCTCAGAGGTAATCACTTACTTTGTTTTTTTTAAAAATGAATGGAAGTACACTGAGCTACCACTAAGAGACTGGGGTTCTGTAAGTCCCCTCCTGATTGCAAGTTCTTTTCTGATGTTACCTGTGGAGAAAACATGACAAGTCACTTCAAGAAACAGCAAAATCATGTTTGGGACACAATTTACAAATTACTCTATTTAAAACTTTAATTTGTGATATTAATGACTGCAAAACACTTAAAATGACATTTGTTAAAGGCACATTTCATTTTAATGCATAGTGTACCATTCTAAAATATCCTAATTTCCTTACAAAGTGCTTGAGCAGCCACATACAGATAAAGTATAGCAAAATATATTTACAATCTAGGGTTTAAAATCTTAATCTGCCTAAAAATATTTAAAAAACTACAGAGATAAAATTAGTGCTTTCTTTCAGCTTAACTGGGTGAACATACCCTGCCCTCTAATTTTTTTTTTTTAGTGATTTACTTAGATTAAAAAAAAAGATTTCTGTACAAGATGTAGTTACAAAAAGGTATTTTTGAGGATACTTTCATAAGTATTAAGCACCCTGTTAGATGCTCATATATATATTTGGGAACCAAAAAGGGTGAGCTGACTGTACCTCAAAAGTATTGGTTTCAGCTAGATAGAGGAACATAATTTGTTTCTTATTAATTAGAATCTGGAGACAAGTAATGCTGAGAAGTTGACTCACTCTGCCAAACATGATTTGTAGCGCTGGTGAAGATGCCTGCCTTGTTCCTGTGGGGGCTGGGGGGATGCCTGACTTAGACCATCTTTTTTTTTTTTCTCCCTAAGCCTCTCCCCTGCCTCACCCTGCAGGTCTGTCCAGCATCATGATTTTAAACAACCACCTTAGCACTGCACACTCAAGTGGTAATGCATTTCTTTGAACGAATAAAATTACAAGTTTTGAATTCATTGGAGTGCTGATTCTCCCTGTCTTAGCCCATGAACAGCAAACTCCTGGCTAGGATGAACCGGTTGAGATCACCGATGCAATCAGCTCTGAATGGGGCTAGAGCCAAGGACCATGTGGGAAACTTATTTTCCAAGAATTAATGTTTGCCCACAGAACACCAGATGCCAAAAATAGGTCTTGGTTTACAAGTATGCACAGTGTCCGGTCTAAATTATTTTTCAACTTTTGAGGTACAGCTTTTAGTGTTAAGGGGTTTATAAAATATACACTGATTTTATAAAAAATATTTATACATTCTGTTATAACATATTGCTTTTACCCTCAGTAACTGCCAATCTATGTTTGGGAGTTCAGTGGCCTATATATATACGAATATTTTTTTTCACTCGAGTTTTATGTTGTTCACTTGGCCACTGTGCAAAATTAATGAAGTGGTATAATTAAATTACTTGCCTGGACATAATACATTACAACTTCCAAATATACATGTTCACAGCATGTATACATTGAAAATCCTTATGTTTTCTAAAAGTGATATGATATTGTACAGCAGATACAGGATGATCTAGGTGGTTAGATACAGACTGGTTAACTTATCTGTCCACTCGGTGAGTGGGAAAGGCATGAGTTTGAGTAGAGAAGTGGATGGGCTTGGGAAATGCATATGCTTTGCTCTTTGTGGTTAGACTGAGCAACACCTTTGTTACATTCTTCATATCAACCAGGGTTTTAAGCCATGCTTAAGAAGCTTGAAGGCAAAACTGTTTGGCAAGTGGCTTTGGTAAACTTTCTGGATTTTTCTGGATTTTTCTTTGTAATGGAAGCACTTACGCTGTTGTTATCTCAAAGGCAAGGCATTTAACATTTTTCCTAATAAATACCATAGAAAATTTACAAAACAAGGCATATCTGTTCTCAATACCATTATTTTAAGAACACAAGATAAAGGTGTACACAGAAATGTGTAGTTTTATAGACTGCACAAGATATTTAACTGAAATAATTTGCCTTCTCCAGCTAGAACCATGTTCTGTGTGAGTGTCATCAGTATCCCAAACTTCTATTTCAATGTGGCTGAGTAGAGATAAGTGATTACCTAGCTCAAAGTCTGCTTTTCCCACTTAAGGCAGACACTTAAAGTGATGTTATCTGCTGTAAGAGAGTGAGAGAGACAGTACAGCTCCACGTGTGCCCATGTGTGGGAGGCTGAGTACAGCCTGGGTTCACCAACTCAGCTTAAGAACTCCATAGACCTGCTTTCCAGTGCTCAGATAAAAAAACAATATACAAAGAGGCCACTCTTCACAAGAGTGTTAAAACAGTACTTAAAAGGATCTTCATGTGATTTAAAAAAAGAAGCTACAGGTGGCACAGAGAGCAATTGAAGGGTTGGTATTCTTCTGAGAGAGGCATTCTTGTGAGCCAGTCAGCTGGGGTTTCACAGTGTGTAGAAGTTAACACCAGTCAGCTATGTAATCAAAATCTCTGAACATTTCCTGCTCTTCTTCAGAAAGTATCCTTGGTTCCCGAGGTGGAGTGAGGATAGGTGCTTCAGAGGTAAATTCATCATCAAAATTACTAACATCTTCTCGTCCTCTAATGGTGGGTACAAAAGGAGGCTTCACTTTCTTGGCCAGTAAAGCATTCCAATCTATTAGCTGTAAAATAAACCAACTGCTGTTTAGTTTCCTGTCTCTACTCCTTAGTGTCCTTAGAAATAGTATTAGTTTATACTCACCCTGAAGAAGTGATGCTTTTTCACATCCTCAGCATCCTTCTCTCCAGCTCCAAGACGTCGCTCTGGATTTCTTCGTAGCAGCTGACAAAACATGCAAGATTTCAGTGCAAAAATTCAGGGCTGGGGGGAGGAAGGAGGGAGGAGGAGTGCTGCTGTATAAGAACCAACACCAAGATTAGATGGACAGTGGAATTCAGGCTGCCTGACCTATAGAAAAGTCTTGGTCCTCAAAGAAAGGGAAAGAAATTTAGATGTACATAACTCGAGATAGTGGTGCTCCAGAGGTACCTGAACCTGTTTGTTAGCACAGTTCCACCAGCAGCCAAGCTCTGGACGGAGGGAAAGCAGACTCATCTGCCCCACTGCAGGTCTGTGGCACCAAGTGTCAGTACCTGAGGTGATCGGTGGGGCGAGTGTTCAGCACTGAGATCTGAAAAAGGTGCTTTGTGCTGGAGAGGATACAGGATTTACATAAGCTTGTATTTCTAGCTTGGCTCAGAAGAGAGACTACACTGCTGTCTCTTGTGCCCAGCAATTTCACAGCAGTTGGTTTACCAGGAGAGGGTTGAATGCTGCTCCACGCACCCAGCAAATACAAGGTTTTCTAGTTAACACCAAAGTTAGATGGCACCCACCTGTGAATCACTCTGCTGTGAGCAGTGCCCTGGTGCAGGCAGAGTGCTCAGCATCAGGGTGGGTTGATCTATTCATCATGCAGCCATCAAATACTGTATTCTTCCTTCTTTCTCTACTCTCTCCCTGGGAGTATCAATCATTTTAAGCTATAGAATATTGATGCTGTTACTTATTATTTATGTCAGAGTAGTTACTGTGACATGCTGCAGCATGTTGCTGAATCGGGTGCTAGACTGATACTTTATGTCAGGCGTTTAAGTGGAGAGGCTGCTTCCAAAGGCTGTGAATCACCTCCAGTAGACGCCCTTCTACCAACTGGGATACGCTTCTAACTTAGACAGGTTCAAGCATCTTTAGATAAGTAAATGCATTACACTAAGGAATAGCACTAATAAGTCATGAACAAAACCAGCTGTTCTTTGCCAAGAATGAGACTGCAGATGCCATGTGTATGGTGTTCCCTGCCCCAGTTGGAATGAAACCAAAAAGATTTAGAAGTCTTTGAATTAAAATATTCATGTGACAATGTTAATCTACCAAATTGGTCAATGCAGCAGTGTTCTGCTAGGAAGAGAGCTGAACTTCTCTAGTTAGATACAACTAGGAAACATAGTTCAGGGAGAAAATAGAGCCTCTAGTGTTTTACTTTTTAAAAAGAAAAGCTCTCTCCTGAAAAAAAGTGGAATGTCACTGACAATTTTCATTTAAGGTGATAGGCAGCATAGCACAGCATAAATGAAGCAAGTAAAAATTTAATTGTAGAAAAAAAAATTCCAAGCGTAGGTTCTTTAATTACTCTTGTGAAGAACAAAATACTTTCTTTCCTTAATGTTGGAGAGGAAACAGGGTAAGAGGAGAATACTGTAATACTCTTATGTTCTTACCCGTCTCATTATAGAGATGGCTTCTGTAGACAGAAATCGTGGATATCTTACTTCATCATTTACAATACTGTCAAACACCTCTTCTTCATCATCTCCAGGGAAGGGAGACTATAATGAAAGTAATAAAAAAATTACTATTAAACAGGCTTAAAAATCTCTTATAATTGAAAATAACATATATTCAGCTGACAGTTTGGAATTAGACACCCTGAAATGAAGTCTTCCTTCTCCCTGAAACAGATACTGTAGTTTTCCATAAGGAAGATGGAAAAATAAGGCAAGTTGGTATTATGCCCTTACTTCTTAGTGAAGGGCTATGCTTTAAAAACGTGCTTTTAGAAGTAGAAACTCCTAAAACTGGGATCTGCTTTGAACTCTGACACAAGATATACAGGGAATGTGGAAAAGATGTTTCAGCTTAGCTTTGGGACAGCTGCCATTCACAAGTAACATGGTCAGGAGTCACGTGTTTCTGTAGTATCTTTAGCATGTTACAGCTCAAGAGTTTCCAAGCTGTTTTGAAGTGGCCTGACAGATGTAGGCAACACCATACAAGCTTTTTGTCCCTTTTTACCTGAGAGGAAGTTGAATGATCATCTTTTTTGAAAAAGAACAAAATTATGAGTAAATCTGTAGTTTTTCTCCGATTTTTAGCATGTAAGCCATCACTGTGCTACTTGGGAGAAACCTTAACAAAATGGACCAGAAGGTAAAGCAATATTTGCAATAGTAAATAACTATTCAATAGTAATTTCTTTATACCAGCTCATTTACATGGAACTGGGGCATTCTATTTCAGTGCTTGTGTAATTCAAATGGTAAAGTTGGCATAATCTTTCACTACTATCCAGTTTTATGCATTAAAGTTCACCTCCATTCAAGTTATGGCAGTTAAGGAGTTTATTTTCTCCCCAGAAGCATTTGAAAGCAGAAGACTGCTATAGCTGTACACGTCTAAATTTGATGCTAACAGATGTGTGCTGGAAACTGAGCTCCCCAAAACCAGATGTGCTGTGTTCGTGCTTAGAGACACTGATATTAATGTGCCATTACTGTAATTTGATTTAAGGCATAATGATGTAATTAAAAATAAACCAAAAATGTATAGGTTAAATCTTGGACCAGCTACAACTCATTCACTTCCACAATTGCTGATAATTCAAGCTCATGACATGACTCATCAACTCCTAGCAGCTAGTATCAGGTAAGTAGCTGCTCAGCACTTAATACTCATTTTTCTTAATGAAGCACATTAAGATGCTCACTGTAAAACTAGGTATGCCTATACATACTGTATTGATACCACTGTGACAGGTAGGGCATATTAAAATGTTGACAGGCTGGTATCTTGAGTTTTGTAACCTTGTTAACATATATTAATTTTATGACTCCATTGTATCTTACTAGAACTTACCTCACCCACTAGCATCTCATAGATAAGTACACCAAGACCCCACCAGTCTACAGCTCTTGTATAAGAAGTTTCTGTCAGCACCTCTGGAGCAAGAAATTCCGGTGTGCCACAGAATGTGCTTGTTCTGTCTCCAAATCCCATTCCTGAAAAGTTACAGTTAATGAAAAGCAAGCAGTATTTTCTGCCACTTTACACTTTACTCCAGTGAGTAAAACCTCTCTAGAGCAACTTCAGCCAATACTGTAGTTCCAGGGCCTGTCCTGAGGGCTCAGGCCAATGAGGTGAAACATTCCCCCATTCCTCCCTCCCACACCCTTGTTCCATATGTGCTTCAGTCTTATGTTTTTCTATCCCTAACTATATGCAATGAGCAAAATTAAGCTTCCAGTTACACCTTTGTCACCCAGTTATCTTTGCTTGAAAACATACAAACAATGTTATGGTGTATTTCCACTAGCTAGTAGAAGAAAATGTGGTACACCAGTCAAACGTGCCTACTATGGATACTGTATGTATTTTCCCACTAGAGAAGCAAAGTAAAACATGGAGTGTAGTGAAACAACTTCGAGCAAAATAAGCCCTGTATATTTTCAAGAGGGGCACAGTTGGGGACATCAGCCCCACAAGGACTGATGTGACACTACAGATAGAGGTGCTGCAGAGAAACCAAAGAAAACCATTTATTGTAGTAGCCAGTGAACCAAAGAGCTTTCCTTGTCCTCATTGCCTTTTGTCATTTATGGAACTTGTTTGTAAGTCACAGGACTTGCCCTAGGATATTGAGGACAACAGTAATGTTTGAACACCTACCAAGTTTACTAAATTCCCTCTTTGGCTATCTAAAAGGAAAAGATATGGAGGACAGGCTATACAAATTGGAGAAAGAAATGGACCTTTCCAGATCTTTTCCCCACAATGAGGTTTAAGAAAGACACTGCAATTTCTGTTGCTACCTCTATTTCATGGCTTATTTGGAAGGTAGTTGCCAGTAGTGGAATGTTTTAAGTAACTTTCTAGCATCTAAGCTTCCCTTTTGGGATAAATTTCTCTATTTTAGCCATAGTATACTTTTCATATCATTTCCATATACTTAGAGTTGTGACTCTATCATAGATAATGAATTTGTAAAAAAGCGAGATGTGGATTATAATGGTATTTGATTTCATTGTAGTGTCAACATGTTTAGAATGAAGAAAAATGCCTAATGCTCTTTCTGCTACCTTGTAAAATGCAGCAGTATGCCTTATGAATAAGCAAAGATGTTTCACAAATATTATTTTAATTAATTCAATAAATATAAATTAATAAATAGACTTATGATGAAGTAAGAACCAGAATAGGTGATGTTCACAACTGAAAAAAAAAAAAAAATTAAAAAAACAGGGCTCTGCTCAGATGCTCCTGATATTTCCCTACTAAGGAACTTCCTCCTAACTCCCCATTTGTACAATCAGAAATGTACTTTTTCCTTCAAATGATACGGGGTAAGTATACACTATACACATTTGGCAGACCAAAAGTCTCAAGGAACAATCAAGAGTAAGATGGACTATGGAATTCCCCTAGAAATAAAATTTAAAGGCCATTACCTTCTTTGCAAAGACCGAAGTCAGCGATTTTCACAAAGCCTTCTGTGTCCAGCAATAAGTTATCCAGCTTCAAATCTCTAAATGAACATTTGAGAACAAGATTGCATCACTGATGTTTCTTCAGTACTATTCAGAACAGCTGAAATTAATCTGTTGGAAATGGGTCAATGACTACTTACCTATATACTATTTTGTGTTCATGCAAATACTGAAGTCCGAGAACCACACATGCAGCATAGAATCTGTTGAAAAAGATTAAGTTAAAATTTCAATGGTTTTTAGTCTTGCTTTTCAGAATGTCAAATCCATTATTATTGATCTTTTTTATTAACCATCCTCTGAAGATTACTGATTGTTTTTTTCAGGTACAGATTAGCTTTATACAAGGTCAGAGTTTTAAAGCCAGGTGGCAAAAATGCTTAAACTTGCAGCTTTCGAGCTGTAGTATGTTTGCTTGGCCTGGAGGATAAATTTTCTGTAGTGTCCACTGCTGTGGCATTGAAGGATTTCTAATTTGGCTTACTCTTTAGCCTTGTCTGCTATTTTAATTTTTCATTTAGTTTTTTTTTTTTTTTTTAAAATATTATAAACATTAAATATTTATATGCAATTTTTAAATTGAGTGTAGATTCAGGCACATTAAACCTGCACGTGTCTTTTTCTAACAAAACCAGTTAGAATCTCTGACCCTTTTAAAAACTTCCATATTTACTGAAGTGACATAATGGAGAGGCATGTGGTGATAAAGATCTTAGCTCTTATCCACTGAAAAAAATGCCCTTCGCTTAATGCCACAAAAAGAGATGGATACTCACACTGCTCTTGGTTCAGAAAAGACATCAGTATGAATGTGCATCATCAGATCCCCACCAGCAGCATATTCCATTACAAAGCAAACGTGGTCTTTGGTTTGGAAACAAGCAAAAAGGTTCACCAAGAAGGGATGTCTTACGCTATTCACAGTTTCAAATATTCGCTTTTCACACATCAAGCTGAAAACAGAAAATCAGTAAAAATTTAAAGCTGAATCCTGAACCACAATTTTTCAACTTTCAAAAACTATTGGTAATTTATACCTAACGTTTTTTCCTCAGGATAACATAAGATCATTTTTTGTGTCAAGAGAGATGTTTTAATACTTGCACACACATGAAGTCGATGCCAGGATTTCCACGAAGTTACATTTCGCTTTCACAAACGAAAAAGGAAACCTAGCAGTCCATGAAAGTTGTACCCTGCCAATTTTCATTCCAAATACTCAGACTTACATTAAATGTGCATTGATATCATGTGACATTAGCTTCAATCCATTTTAATTTTAATCGTATACAATACATAAAGCGGAAAAACAGTAACAATATTATAGACATCTATCTGTAGTAATTCCAGATTATTTCTCCTTAAGACAACTGGTCAATTTGTAGCTTATTAATACAGTTATCTTTCTTCTGGCAAGTCAAATCAATATCATCACTATTAAACAGTTGTAAAAGCACCTTCTTGCACTAAAACTAGGTAGTTTTGTAACTGCCACTTCACTTCCAAGCAAAGAAAAATACGAGTTTTGGGGCTCAGATTAAAAAAACAACAGTGGAGTATACATAGGGCTTAAGGGAAAACATGATGGACAAAGTACGACAGTATGTCACAGGTTGAGATATACCACCATAGGTGTTTCTGCCAGTAAAGAAAACATTATCACTGTCCTCCTGAAATGTGATGGAAGTCTGCAGAACAAGTAATTAGAATAAATAATTGCAAGAGAACCTAAATGAAAAACAGGATCAGCTTCAAGTCAGAGCTGTAGTACAGGCATGGTAAGAGAGGCACTAAAATGAATCTGTATTCCTGGGCTACACTGCTCCTTCCTTGCCCCGGAAGGAAGACCACACATCTGCAGTTAGCAGGGAGATGACAACTGGTTTTGCTCTTTCACTGAATTTAACTACTGTTTGATAGAGCTTACAGTTGTGTTGCATGCAGGAAGAAAACACGATTTATAGAATCGATATATTTTACAAACTGACCTGTCTACTTCATCACGAGCAACAATATCTCCTTTCTTTAAGGCTTTAATAGCAAACATCTCGTTTGTGTTTTTGTACTCTGCCAACAGCACCTAAAACAGAAGATAAGCGATTCATTTAAGAGCTATATCTAGTTTTTGATACAGCCTTGACATTTGATACAGCCTTTTGACATTTACCTTTCCAAAATGTCCTCTGCCCAGTACAGCACAACATCTGAAATCCTTCAGACTGAATTGAAATCTTTGTTGTGATCTGTGTAAATAAAAAAAGTCAAAATTCTAGTCTGTTAACTTTAAGATATATTATTCAGATCAAGAGCAAAACTACTGCATTTTTACCTTCTATCTTCAGGCTCTCGGGTGTTGGTGTATTTTATGTCTGAATGGGGAACATCAGGCTGACAGATTATTTCAGGCTGGAGTTTTGGGACAATACTATTTCTGCCATTTTCAAAATCAAAAGTTGTTACTTCATCCTGTGAAGAAAAAGAAGTCTGAAAATTTAGAACTGATTGTGAAGATAGACGAATGCAGAAATTTTACTATAAGCATATGAAATTCTTCATGTAAGAATTATCTAAGCTAAAATGGTATACTTTATGATGATACAGATAAGCAAGTTTTTAACAGACTGATGAAACCTACTGCTCCAGTCATTCTGCTTTGTCAATAAAACCATTTTTTCCTGAATACTGTAATGATTTTGGGCTTTTGTTTTTTTCTGTGGTGGAACCAATGACACAGAGTTAAACACACCAACCATGGAAACAGTTTGCCACCAAGAATAATTGCAGTGTTCTGTCAAGACAATTCTGTATATGTAAGTTAAGGGAGCATATGTTGAAATAGAAGGAAAGAAATCCATCATAAAGATGCCAATATTACAACCCTGTTAAACTGTATAGCCCAAAATTCTTAAAGTTACTTGCCTGAGATGGCACATCAGAAGCCTTTATCTCAGAGGAAGATTCACATATTTCCCCAAGGGAAGATGCACGGGGTGGAGCAGGTGGAGGCTCAGGCTCAAGTTCAAAGTCCAATTTGGCTACAGGAGAGTCACTGGCAAGAAAATAAATGACTCCTCAGTGTATAGCAGAGACTGTTTTAATAGTATGAAAACCAACTTAAAACTGCACATTATGTAGACTTCTCCTAAAGCAAATCTTGTCTGTGTAGATCTGTCTATAAAATGGATGTCCGAAATTAAAACACTGAAAGGTCTGTTTATTCTGCAAGACTGTAGATTTGACATACACTACACACATGAGGGTATAAGCATCTCACTGTTACTCTTGCTCTTAAAAGTACTTCAGAATTGTAGGTATCACCTACCTGGCTGGCAGTGTTAGTTCAGGAATGTGTGCATCAATCACTGGCCCAGTAGCAGGCACTGGTGCTTGAGGGCTGAAGGTGCCAGAGTGATTTACTGTAGGAATAGCTCTTCTTACCAGCCTTCCCCAAGTGGCAATATTAATATTCATTTGAGGAGCTCTGAGAAATGTTTTGCCTGTGGATATTGTGAAAAAAGACAATAAAGTGTAAGTAATTTCCTTACTTATTACCAAAAGCTATAATTAAAAAAAATTTTCATATTAATCAGTTTATAATTTATGAAGAACAAACTGAATTTGTCATATTCCTTAGCTATTTCTAATTATTCACTATTAAATGCTAATGCATAATAAGGAATTCTAAAACAAAACATTTCTAAATGCAATACCAAATCCTTCATTATCAACAGCTTTATTCACAGGC
The DNA here is from genome assembly GCF_047716275.1 of Strix uralensis. Lineage (NCBI taxonomy): Eukaryota > Metazoa > Chordata > Aves > Strigiformes > Strigidae > Strix > Strix uralensis. Next base: position 17,949,270 of record NC_133979.1, on the reverse strand, counting down.
AAATATAAGGTCTGTGTATAAAAAAATATTACAGATCTGTACAATTTTTAATCTTTACATGTTTATATTAAACAATCACCTTGCTGTTTTGAAAAAATTTTCTTCTGCCTCTGGAGTTTTGGTCTTCTTTCAATAACTGGATTAAAAAACGTAACCTGCAGTTCAAATAATGTGTGTTATAATTCAAGTTTCAGAACAAAATGCATTCTTAAAAGTTTCAGGAAAAAACTTTTTAAACTATTTTGCAATATAATACTTGCAAGTATGCTCAAGTACTTCAAAGAAACACTCTTACCTCTGCAAACAGAGTGCCCTGGGGTTCAAGATAGAGACACATGCCATGCCGTTGGTTATCCAGGAAATCTTCCAACCTCAGAAACTTTACTGCACACAAAGATCTCCAGTCACGCCAATAAACTGAGATTTCTAATTCACGTGACTAAGACAGGAAATGTACACACAGGAAATTACTTATTAGTAATTGTTCTGCAAGAGTTACCTCTGTACAATCACAAGATCTAGCAACTCAAGGATCCAGATGCAGAGCTGTTGCTTTAAAGGAGTGCCAGGGCTAACTAGCCATACTAAGCAAGCTCTCACTAGGATGATCATAGCATGTCAGTTCAGATGTGATTGCCAGTGTCCAAATAAAAGTATAAGTGTAACAAATTCCCCTAAGAGTAGGAGAAAGTCACAGTCACCAGACTTCTTGAGTCAGTCTAACAACAGTGCTAGTTCAAGATATTTTAGCTCAAGCTCTGACAAAAAATTTTTATCTGTGTTTAGAAAGCTCAACTTTACTAGTTTTCCATGTTGTCTGCAAATATCAATTGCATTTCATGGCTGCATAGTGACATTGTAGTATCAGCATACGCATCATGATGCGAGACTTTATACAGTATCTCTAGAAATACTGACAGTCTTTGTAACATGGTAATGAAGGGGGACAAAAAACTTTAAACTAACAAGAACTACTACTATATCTTGCCAGTAGGATTTATATGTTCTTATAGGGTATCTTACATGCTTGTTACAAAAGCTTGTCACAAAATGTGAAGAGTCCTGCAATACAAAGTAACAGCAGCATGTATGTTACCAAGTTCAGTTAGCATAGTTTAATTCCATCATGATGCATCAATTTACTGTCTTTATATGATAGCTGTAGGTTTTAAGAAACAAAAGTTAAGAAGAAGCAACAGACAAAAAAAAATAATGGGGTTTGGAATGTGCATTTCAAATACAGAAGGATGCATGGTCATGGCCAGCAGAAGCAAGGTCCTTTTCTGGCACCAAAAAGCATCAAATACTTTGTTCTTAAATAGTGAACATGACACATACTAGGCCAGTAGGAGCAGCTACTGAACTTTGACTAGTTCTAGCCTTAATCCGAGAATAATCAAGGCTTCAGGACTCCACAGCTGCTAGTTTTGTCCTGCACTACTAACCAGAACCTGAATTTCTCTACTGGCAGGTCTAAAACTGCTTCCTTCCTAGATGGAAGGAATCTGGTTTGGGGCTTGGAGGGGTGGGGCTCAGTGAGGAGAGAGCAAAACCGGGAAGATGGCTTCCCCTCCACAATTTGTTTTAAATATATACTGGAGATGACATTTAGGCTCCTCAAATATTGTTTAATTTTAAATCTATTTTAAACACTGATAGAAAAAAAAAACACCTCCTTGTACCTTACAATACTATGACTATCAGGTATCTAAAAAACAAATTCTTGATTAAACCTATATGACATAAATTATCTTTAAAAGGTGTGGGAAAGAAACATCAAGTATAATTTAGATAGTTGTGTTCTGCAAATAACATTTAAAGGTCTAGGAATGAAATATTAGTGAATTTATTTATTATCCCTGAAGAATTGATCAGCTTCACATGAGAACACTTTTACAGAAGCACTGTAAAAATTCTATGACATAGCTTTACCAAAATACCAAACTGTATCTGATATTATAATTTACTGATAAATAATGAGAAGTTGACGATCCTCATAAAAATTTAAGAACCATTTATCACAGGCTAAAAAGATGCTGTTAGATCTTGGATAAAAATATTATGTCAGTTTATAGGCCAGAAAAGGTAAAATTTCGAGAATGGCAGCCCAGCATAACAGCCTAACCCCAGGGAGCTCATTCTGTAAAGGATGGGAATACTTACACATATGAAAGTTGAACATAATCACAACAACAGAAAAAAAAAATAAAATAAAGCAACATGAAATTAATCTAAAGCTCTCAATGAAGTAAAACCACATTTTTACCCTGTCTAGTTCCAGTGTAAATTTCTGATCCCATGACTGATTGGAAATAGGTTTCCAGCTAGTTTGACCAACCACAGTGTTATCCAGCTTCAGTACAGCACAGACTTCATCTGTAAGTAAAGTACACAAACTCAGCTTAAATCTTTAAGAGGATTTTCCACAAACAAAAACTCCAGTTAGTTTCCCTTAAAAATGTAATCTCAAATTTAATTGGTTCTTATGGGGCATAATAGTGTGGTTGTGGGTTTTTTTTTTATTTTAAAAAAACTTGACAGATGAAGAAACAGGTAAGTTTAAAGCTTCAAATCAATTTAGTATTTTAAATTACAGAACATGGCATGCACATTAAAATGTAAACAAAAGATATGCATAAAAATAAGAGTATACTGAACTGGACAAGTCATCAGTTTTCAGAAGGTTTCTACTACTGCCACTTTTACTTTTACTGGTTCTGCTCATGAAAGATGATCTGGCTTCATTTGGACTCCAACCAGGTAGCGTAATCGATGTGGCTTTTGATCGACCGGGGACATTTTCCAAAATATCTTGGCAGCCCATTAGCCTAACTTCCAGAGTACCTAGAACAAGATAGACAACGATTTATGAAAGATTTCTGTTCTTAAGAAAACAAAGTGAATGACTAATGATTGATTTATGGCAATAGCTCACATTCTGACCCCCGCAGGGTATAACAGAAATACAAGATGAAATCAAAAGACAGATCTAAGACAGACAAATACACTGAAAATAAGTATTAAAAGTCAAATATGGGGACTCAACCTTCTAGAAGGAGCAACAGTTCACCAAATTAACAGAAAATAAGTTTTTGTTCCGTGTTTCAGAAGTATCTTTGTTTTCTTCACTTGAGAACCAAACTGACTTGGTTTCAAGTTGTAAGCAATTTCATTTTTTAAGATAACAAATTTTAAGTTTTTTATTAAAATGATGGAAGTTGCAGATGGGACAATAACCTTTTTTCACAAGTTTTATATAACCAATTAATATTGGATACATCACTTTGGTAATTGAACACACTGACTACGGAGACTACAAATTTGATACATTCAGAAATCATATTTGCCTGCTGCATGCTAAATTCAAATCTGAGTTAGTACTTAATTTAAAATCATTGAATTGCTCCATCTTGACTGAATTTGGATTTATAAGAGCTGAGACAAGAAGCTACTCCTCAAAATCTTCTATATCTTTAACCAAATGAAGCATAGAGGCCACTGTTCTAATTTAAGAGAGTTTCCTCCAGCAGCACAGAAACATCTGAATACCACAGATGGTTACAACAACAGTAGGCTTACCTCATCCTGTACAAGATAGCATCTGTAAAACTGTGACATCACTGACACTAACAAAATTAACTATTAGAAGTTCACAGAAGTGGTAAAATTAGCCAGTTCATAATCATACTGTCATATAGAAATGCAGCTCCTAAATGCAGTGTTCTTTTGACAGCAGTACTTAACTATGAAACTTAAAAGTACTCTTTTGTAACAGAAACTTAAGTCAGACTTGACCTAAAAATGGTCTGGCAGCATTATAGCCCACAGAACAGACACCAAGAAACCAGTCTGAGAAGAAATCCTGTCCTGTAGGGAACTAACAGCCATAGGTGACAGCTAAGCATTAGGCTATGAAGACAAAGAGATGCTATTGGCTCCCGAAAAAGGTTAAAAGGTAAAAGAATACTTCATTCCCAAACTCGGGGGTGGGTGGGGGGGGGTGTGTGTGTGTGTGTGGGGGGGTGGGGGTGTGTGTGTGTGTGTGTGGTGTGAGGAAGAAATTAATCAGCAGAATGACGCTAATCTTGTATAAGAACTGGATGTGTATCAAAGTTCTGTTGATGCACTCAAAGTATGACAGTAGCTCTGATCTATTTTTCACAAAGTGTTAGAGGCAAAACACAAAGACAGCGTTCATTTAAATCTAGTTCAATACAGAAGCTCTTTATGTAGCCAATATGAAAGTGAAACTATTAAGAACTTCACAAGCATGTAGCTCTGTTTTGATAATTCCTATTAGAAACTGTTCATATGTATCAGTAAATCATGTTTAAGAGGAATTATTTGTCACTATAATGTATCTGACCCATGATTATGTATTACAGGAAAAGAATAAAAAACCAAGCTGTATTAAAACCAAGGCATGATACTTCCTGCCCATGGTCACCGATCATTTGAGATTTCATATGACTAAATAAAGTTGCCCTCACCACTCTGCAACTTTACAAGGACCCTCGGCTGAGGTCCTAATGCTTTTTACCCTTTGCTACTTGTCTCACTGAAGCAAAATGGAAGACAAGTAGACTCGCTCCATTTTATTATCATCACAGCTCAGCAGAACAGTTCCTCTTTTTGTTTTAAAATATAACTACACAGTACTTCAAAACTAAATTCTGATTGCAGTTACACATATATAATTACAGCAACATTTGAATTACAGGTTGTTTTTGTAATAAACTCACTCTGTTAATAGTTGGTTTAATAGTTACATGTAAAATGTTTTAGGAAACAACACCAACCCCAAACCTATCTGTATTAGTAATTCTTATACGACCACTTATTACATAAATTTAGTAAAGCAACATAGAATCACAGAATGGTTTGGGTTGGAAGGGACCTTAAAGCCCATCTAGTTCCATTCTCCCTGCCATGGTCAGGGACACCTTCCACTAGACCAGGTTGCTCAAAGCCCCATCTAGCCTGGCCTTGAACACTGCCAGGGAGGGGGCAGCCACAGCTTCTCTGGGCAACCTGTGCCAGTGTCTCACCACCCTCACAGTAAAGAATTTCTTCCTTAGATCTAATCTAGATCTACCCTCCTTCAGTTTAAAACTGTTATCCCTTGTCCTATCACTACAGTGCCTAATAAAGAGCCCCTCCCCACCTTTCCTGCAGGCCCCCTTTTAAGCACTGGGAGGCCACTCTAAGGTCTCCCTGGAGCCTTCTCTTCTCCAGGCTTCCCCAACTCTCTCAGCCTGTCCTCATAAGGGAGGTGCTCCAGCCCCCTGATCATCTTCGTGGCATACCCCCAAGTAGTCAAAAGTATTTGCTTTTCTTTAAGAACACTGGGAGGCAAATGTTCAAGAGCTTTGTTAAAGTATGGCTCATCTCTTGAAACAGTTTAGTTCCAAATGAAGGACAGTAATTCCAGCTGAACCCAACATAGTAGTAGTTCCTAAGTCTTGCATTTATATATAAATGCACTGTTCCCTCACTGTTGGCTAAGTCTCAAAAAAAAAAAAAAAAAAAAAAATCTCCAGGTTTAATTGCAAGGAAAATAATTCACACCAATAAATAGAGGCTTCAACAGTTCCATGCTTGTTTGTTAGGATCTCCCTCTTTGGTTTAGAAATATAATGCATGTTCTGGTAGCATAAATCTCACCTTCTAGGAAGCCAGTGTGGTCCAGTGGGTAAAATAGGGACTGGGAGAAAAGCTGAGTGCCTATCTCCAGGTCTGCCACAGACTTGTTGTATGACACAGGCAAGTCACTTAACCCTTCTGCACCTCAGTTTCCCCATCTGTAAAATGGGGATAATGATACCCACCTTTTAAAGTGCTTGATAATCTAAAGATGAAAGGCGTTAGGTAAACGTTAGTAATATTGTTCCACAGTGACTTAACTGAAGGCCAGAGCTTCACCTTTTCAATAGGATTACAAAAAGTCAATAAAAGAAACTTGATCTGCATTTTTTTGGTGCACAGACACTTGGAAATTCTAAATGCCTTTGTTTAGGAAAAGAACGACAGTGAAATATGTCCAGAAAGAAATAAACTTGGCACTAAAGACTTATTTTAAACCGTTTAATAAAATTAAAAAAAAAGCTCTATAAATCATACCTGTTAAAGCTGCTGGTTTGGACAGTGTACTATACTGGTTCTGAGTAGATATTACACTTTGACGAGGACTTAATGTGGGTGAAGAGACCAATGAAAGCTCCTCTATAATAATACTGCTTTTGGGATGGTTTTTAGGAAGTTCATTCAATCTCTGTTCCAGTGAATACTTCAAGAGGTCCAACTTCTGGCTTGATTCATTAAATCTTGCTTGCGCCTTTTTAAAATTAAAAAAAATAAATAATTTTTTTTTCTTGAAAGAGCATTTAAAATAAAGTATCAGAAATTGTAATGACATAAATTACTTCTGAAAGTGCCTTTCTGTCGGTAACTTTCCCAGATCCAAGTAATTTCATCACATTTTTTGCACCTTCTGCTACAGCATACTCTATCCTAAAATGATGCCGTAATTCTTCCATTCGGAGTTCAAGAGGGCTTATCACAGGTTTTGCTGCAAAGAGATATAAACAAACAACCTTCATTGAAGACGATGCTGATGTTTAATTTCTTTAATATTAACCCTTCCCCCATATAAACAGAGGGGAGAAAAAAAGAAAAAAAAGAAAAGTGAGAGATGCAGATTTGGTAGTCCAAAGAAAAGCTTGAAGTATGTCATAAAAGAAACAGTGAAATTTTAGGCATCTGCATTTGAAGGAAGAAATAGCTGATCAGGGCCTCAATCCAATAAACAGGTCCTACTCCTTGATGAGCTATAATTGCTGTAGGAAAAAGAACATGTCTTCAGAGGGCTTCAGGGACAAAAGCCAAATGTCCCAAACATCATTTAGCTGGCAAGAAGGAGGTTTTGAGACTTCCACATTTCTGAACCATGCTCTGATTTATCTTTCAAACTACTCTGTAGCTAAGTAGATCCCTGATCGGTTTCTGATAATTCTCCTGCTTCACATGAAATCCCAGGGACTCTGGCTTTTGCCAGCACAGAGAATGTAAGAGGTCCCATACACTGCCTTCCCCAAAAGGGTTGGGTTAACCGTTCTGATGTCCGCTTCTTGCAGTGTTTAGATTTCCTAAGCAGAATTAGGAAGTTTCCTGGATATATTCCTTCCTGTTTAAAGCTCTAAGAGTAGTAGGAACACAAAAAGCATTTGAAAGCCCTTTCTAGCTTGAATACCTTTCTTTTTCTTTTAAACAAATGATATACATAATCCATGTGTTAAAAAAGTGCCAGAAGTGTCGTAAGTGTAAAAACAAAGAAAACCAACCCCCACCCCACACAAAACAACACACACACGCACAGAGGTTTTTCATTATCTAGGATATATCCAGGCCCTGATTATGAGCATTGTCATACAACTTCAATATTCAGAAATGAATATGAATAAAGTTCAAGACTTAGAGATGTACCGATATGCCCACAATTTTATAGTACATTCATGCTATTGTAGCTCAGGAGTAATTTTTAAATTTAAAGATTTTCAAAGAAATGCAAGTTTAAAACTACTTCTGAAATGCAGCACAAGTATTTCAAGTCAGGTCATTTAAAATCACTGATTCTTTTGTCATTTTAAAAATAGTCGTTTACTACCCAATCTAGCCTAGATACCCATAAAGACAGCAAAACTTCACCTCCATCTGTGCTCCCATTAGTCATAATAAGGTCAATCTATTTAAGTATGACAGCGGGCTTTGTACCTGCTTTGAATTTTTTTTTTTAGGATAGTGAAAAGATTACACGCTTTAAAGAAAATAACTAGTTTAACTAGTTATTGTTAAGACAAAAGAAAGCATGCATGAAGGGAGAATGAAGACCACAAAGCAAAAATGAATTGCATAAGATATAAAAAGGATGATGAAGAGAGATTATATTTCTCTTCATTAAGCTTAAGGTATTTTGCTTGAAGTTAGATGTATCTGGCATCCTATCACACACAATGGTATGCCTAGTCTCTGATTACTTTTGGTTCATGCAAGCTTTGTCTAACATTTCTATTGGAAATTTATGATAACTCTGTGTGCATATGGGTACATATCTACATGGCATTCCGACATTAATGATTCATATTTCCTTTCTACTCCATCACCATTATCAAAAGCCAATTCATTCGTCTGGACTGCCTGAAGAATCTGCATCCTTATAACTTCTATTTTTGTCTTGCTGTCCTGGAGCATCTGCTGAGCTGTGGCAAGTAGTTTTCGATCCTATTAAAACAAACAAACAAACAAAAAGTTAAAGTCGTAAACATTTCATGAAACAAAACACATTGAAATCTTCAAAACCCACATGCTTTCAGAACAAGAACTAAATTTATGTAGTTCATTTGGTATAGCAGACCAATTCAACTAACCACAAAAGGATACTAGTGGAAATAAGTTAGGACAGGGGCATATTCTGGTTGATTAAAGGCTGTAAGGCATGGAAACTGTATCTGTTTAAAGCTGAATAAAGGAGGCATGATCTAGCAATATTACATGTGTAGATTAATGTTTTGTAAGCTGATGCTAAAGAAAGGACAAGATATTAAGTGCAAAATACCTCCACCCTATGTAGAATGACTCGAGTTTATTGTATGATGAGAACTCTAATAGACAAATTTTCTAGACTAAATCCATATAAAAATTATTGTACATTATACATTTGAGTTCATTTTATACCTTGAAATTAGAAATATGAAGTTAGCTTACATAGCACATTATAAGTCCACACTATGTTCTTCTGAGCAAATCAAAGCTAAATATTTTCTTGCGTAGATGGATACATAATATACAAGGGTTACTTCATTAGCTATTTCATCAGCAACTTAAAGTACAGTACTTTTAATCTAAATAAACTAAGCTAACCAATTTTTGTTTTCAAAAGCAGTAACACAAGAAGCAGTTTAGGAGAGGACATTTCTGAAGATGAATTTTCAGACTAACTGATGATACCATTTCCTTGTCAGGAGCACAGCCAGCCATCCACACATTTCTCAGGTACATCATTTTTTGTCCTCCAGTTACTAGAGAACTGACTTACAATGTACTGACTTAGAATGGATTATCAAATGGTTCTTGGATGTGGAACTGTACATGTGCTTCTATGGCTGCTGCACGGCGCTCTTTACATGTTCTGGGAATTACCAGACAACTTAAAGGTGATCCGACGTGCAGTAAGAACAAAAAAAGGCATATAAGAAAGTTTAAGGCAGTCTATTTGTCCTGTCTGTGCAGTACCAATCAATCACAGTAATTAATAGAAGTCAGTGTAGATGAATATCTCACTTGTTATAGCCCAAAAGGTATTTTGGTTAACTCATTTTGTAGCCACTCTATAACCTCATTAATAAGTTACTTTCCCATAGACATGGTTTATACTTATATTTTTAATTTTATAATGAAGTTATAAATTATTTAAGAAGTTAAAGAAATTCAATTCTTCCCCTTATCACAACCAAGACAAAGAACTGCAGTGTAGCGCAGATACCCTGAGCTAGAAATACTGGCACCATGAAGTATACTGAGAGAAATATCAGTATTCTAAGAAAAATTTACATTCATAGAGCTTCTCTATGACCTTGTGCCTAATGTATTACACAGATATTTTAATGCTGCCCTATGTTCTGCAGAGTAGATACACCAAGAAGTACACATAAAAAGGCTTTGGCTGCATGTGGAGAAATTGTGCCCCCTCTGCACACCATAGTCTCAGAACTCTTGGTTTTAAGTTTTAGTATTAATCAACACGTCAGAGAGATGTCACTAGTTTTCGTATTTTAAGATTCCATGTTAGCTATCCAATTATTTAATGAGTGCACTGAACTTCCTAAATAAATGCCTTCTCAAATACAAATGTCAACTTTTGAAATAACCACTGTCTACAGCAGACTATGATCTAAGAAACAGATTAGAAACAGCCATAGAATCCTGTATTAAACCTTATCCATGCATCATTCTGATGTATAAATACACTGCAAGCGTTTCTTTGTCTGTATCTTCACTTTTATCTTATTTTTGATCTTGCTGCTCTTGATTGTTCCTCATATCCTCTTACCGCAACGGATTTGCTTGCTCAGGGGCAACATCAGCCCTTCAGTGTGTAGAATGGAGGTAATTCAGGATTATAGAGATATCCTTATGCTTTCAAGAGACAGAAAATCCCATCTTCAGAATCAAAATGGATGTGTTATACTCAGCAGCTCTTTTAGTGTTGGAGGCTGAATACAAAGTATTTCAGGGCATCTCCTGAGTATAGAAGAACTGACAGTGCCTGTAAAACTGATCTGCAAAGCTGTTGTGGGATCTTAGAGAATCCACACAAGTCCAAGTAAAGATGATCAGTATCTCAGAAACACTTAAGTCTGAATAGGTTAAGCTGAATGTTACTGAAGCAAGTAGAGTAAGGACAAAGGGAAGACCTTCCCATGAGATGATGGGTTTATTAACAGACTGCTTTTTCATTTTTAAGAAACAAATTATGACCTCCCTCCATTAAATTTAGGTCTGAAAATAATGCAACAAATTTGAAATTATATCACATAGCACACCTGAATAAAGGTCACAAAAGAGTTTAATATGTTTTTAAAGAGGGTCCTGCAACTGCTTTTTAAAGAACTACTGGATTACTGGGGTTGGATTCAAACTGGGCATTTTCTGCCCCTTTTGCCCACCTCAACCAGACACTTGAGTTGTTTTAAGCTCTGCTTTTTATAATGTAATCACCATGATCAAGCCTACAGTTTAAACCCGCCAAATTAACTCAGTAGTGAGTATTAAGAACACGAGAGAATGAATACGCACCATTTCCATCCTGTTTGGTGAAGAAGCTGGCAATGCTTTTTGTGTTTTCCAGCTTGCTCTCCCCAGCCCAGTTACTATATATACACAATCTGGCAGGCTGATTAAAGCATTTACCAATTGCAAATACAAGATTCAATCATCAATTTTAATTACATGCCTCAGTCATAAAGCAAGCCAGAATTTATCCTTTCTACCTAGTCTGATCAAAGCCTGCTAACAGTGTCTAATATTATAGCCTGAGTGTTTAGTTAAGCTTTTCAGGCTGTTATAAGGTTACTTACTGAGGGATTACTAGGAACATAATTCATGTATGTCTTTTGATCCATTTGGGTCAGCTGATTATTATTTTTAAGTGTACCTGATGTTAAGTACATGGCCCCAGAGGATGTAGACTCCAGGGTTTCCAGGAGCTGAGGGACTGTGGTGCATGGACAGCATTCCCAGGCCCTTAGTCATAAGGTGCACTCCACCTGCCCCAGGCTAGCAGGTTACAGGCCACTTTCAGATAAGGCTACCAAAGTACCAGCTGGTTCAACAGAAGTGCTGCTGGGACAGAATAAGCTTGATGGCATCTAGAGTCCATCTAGTCTAAACTCATTTTTCTGGGAATGCACAACATTCTCTGTAATTTCTTCAAGGTACAAGAAAGTCATACAGTAGGCAGATACAAAGTAATCTGCCTCTCCACCAGTCCCTAGCAATAATTCACTCAGAAGCATGAAGCTCCCTTCCAACACTTTCTGGTTAGTATCAATTATAAGGGGTAGCAACACAAGTCACAGATGTCTACTCTTCAAGTCAAACACTTCTTTTTAGTAAGTTCACTGACCTAATGAGGTGTTGGCTCAGTCAGTTAAGAACTTAAAACATTTCAATTTTATTTACTATTGTCTGGACACAGAAACATCTAACCAAGGTACTATATACTGCTTGTTAGATCTACATTTATGTTTCCCCTTAGTTTGGAAATTCATCTCCTTAATGATTTAGTAAAAGTAAATGGAAAGAACAGGTAATGAGTAACTAATGCGTGAAGGGGCAGGTAAGTAGAGGATCCCTCCCCCTCCCTTTTTTCTCATTTGAGAACTATTACTCCCTTATAAAATATGAGCAGGGGGGTGGGGAGGGAAGTTTGTTGGGTTTTGTTTTTGCCTTTTGTTTGTTTGTTTGTTTGCTTCATTTAAAATGTTTGGCTTGTCTTTCAGTTGAGTTAAGGGATTCTTAGAGTATGATGAATTTTATTTCATAGTTCGGACTATGTAATAAGTCAAACTGATTTAAGCAGTTAGCAAACACTTCCCCTCCCGCCTCCTTGGAGAATTTCTGTTGCTATCAAAAGAGAGTGAGCGCAAGCAAGCATATGTTTAAAATTCAGATCTAGAAGTAAGTGTGCCTTTATTTTTAATTTCAGGTTGATGCTATCAGATGTTACCCCTAGAATACCACACTTCTGTAAAAAAAAGTATTTTATGTGTATGTGTACTGATGCAGATTCTAACAACTCTATCAGAATACTACACACATCTTATTAAAACAAATATTTGGTACAAATTTTTTTACTTCCAACTACAACTAGATGGCCAGTTCAGAAGCATATTTGGAAATGCCACCTTCTGTGTAATTATCACGCATTTTACCACTTTAAACTAATAGATTTTTTTTTTTTTTAGCGAAGGTCAGAAAAGCATCAGATACCAGTGTCATACCAAGCTTTGCTGCTAAAGAATCACGGATGATCAAAGATTACTAGATGTACTAAATTTAGTAAGCAGGGTTTCTTAGTTAGGTTGAATTGCAGGTGGACAAATTGATAAAACAATCACTTGAGTTGGTATCAAACCACAACAAAAAATGGTAATTTGGGGCAGATTTGACATAACTGTTTAATCAAAATATACTCCGAACTAAAAATACTGAAATTGGATACTGTTTATACATTATAGGTTCCCACCACAGCAATATGAAAATCCACAGTCATTTCGTGTTCTTTTAAGCATTCCAAAGTCTTACCTTTGAAGAGCCATTTGAGTACATCTGAATCATATTTTCTGCTCCCTGTTTTACCTTCAGTTCTATATCCAATTGCTTCTTTAAGGCCATCAATCTGTTGTTAGTAGAAAAACGAGGATCGCTATTTGGAGTATCAGGAGTCCTAGGACAATCTGTGAATTAAAAGTAAGATGTAACGTGTGCAGAAAAAAAAGAAGAAAAAACCAAACCCCTCCCCCCAACCCACCCTAAAGTCTATTCTATTAAGTTATAGATTAAACAAAGCTGGAACATCATACTTAAGTATTAAGACTGACTCTCCTGTCCAGAGCTACTTTGTAACTGCAAATGCGCCTTAACATGAAAAGCCTCACGAAAGCCTAGTGACTCCTACACATGTCCTAATTCACATGAATCACTTCCAGGAGTGGTAGAACAGGCAGGTTTGCAGCTAGGTCTGTTTTTGTTTCAAAGGAAATTTACTTATTCTGGACTGTCTTGAGTCAATTAAAAATGCAGTTTTCCATTAAGCTTTCTTACACTGCTGATTTTAAATCTAAGTGTTTTAAAAGCAAACTTGGGCAAGAATATTCAATACTAATGAACATAGTCTAAATACAGATATTAAGTAGATCCTCATCAATTCTACAGTGAACACTGCAGAGACAGTTTATGTCAAAATTAAGACTAGATAAAATGAGTGTTTTCCATAGTTGTAAAGCTGAACGATTTTTGCTCTGAGATTATAACAGAATCCTGGGATAACTGGATATACAGGCAGACAGGTTATTGAAAAACTGTGATCTGTGGGAAGGATAAAGCTTTTTTGTTTGACAATATTACTGTGTTTAGATCTCTATCTTGCTGGATTAATTTAATGGAATGCAAGTTAGTTTTATCAATCAAATTATATAGTCAAACTCTAACTTTTCTACCCTCCTCCAGAAAAGTCTATTAATCACTGGTTCACATTTCAGCTTCTGCAACATGAACTGTTAGTGAACTGAAAATAAGTGGCCACTGGACTATTTCCTAGTACTTAACTATTTCCAACATGACTGTCTTTTTAGCTAATTATCTTCTCTAACAGCCCAAAGGCTTCTCTTTCAAACTTTTTGTAAAAGAGGATAAATTATGTCCACTGTAATGTTTTTTTTGTTGTTGATTTCTTCTACCCTAACAATGAGATAATGCCTTCTCTATGGGCAAATGACATCAGTTGGTCTCCTGGAAGATAATATTTACCCGATACCAACAGTACAGTCTTTTTTTCCAATTTTAATTAATTTTATTTGAATTAAAACCAGGATGATGGATCAAGTTCCTGAAGTCCTCAATTATTAGAAAACACAGGCATTGCACCAGTAACTTACAAATTATTAATTATGAAGTGTTATGAGGAGCAGATGTCTTATCTGCCATTACATATTTCTTCTGTAGAAGCTTCTGATAACTAGTTTTAGAGATTTAATACATTTTACTTTGAAGTTTGCTGTGTAATTTCCTCCTAAATTGCAATCTTTGCTGAGGCTACATACAGATTTCACGTAAGGAGAAGTTTTAAGTTCCTCTGCTGCTAATTCACTCTTCACTTCAAGCCATTTCAAGACTTTTACTGCATCCTCACTACTTAAAGGCAGTACAGAAAATACCAGGTTTTTTCTTCTTAAAAAAAGTTAAAAATCTGCATTATTCCTCATCTGTTTTGTTGTTCACCTCTTCAATGTTTTGGCTTGGTTTCTCCGTGAAACTGCACTCGAACTAACTTTACCTTAAATCTGTTATTAATAAAACAAAGATTAACAACATGCTTTCCTCTCACTTATGTCTTCACATTCAACTAACCCTCACCTAATAATCCATTCAAAATTAGAACAAATGTGAAGCTTGAAAGTCACAGTGTCAAGTCTCCTTGTAAAGTAGATTAATTGTATAAATGAATATTTACCAACTTTATATTTATGGTGTAGGCCTCTACCACTTTGAAGATCCCTCTGATAATCCCTGGGAAGACTGTGGGGCTCCTGAAGTCTGTTTTCACAACTTTTAAAGATGCACACAAGCAGTCTTCCTTTGCATTAGAACAACACTCAAGTTGCAAGACAAGGACTAATTAGAGATACCACAGTTCAGGTTGCCCAGGCAGCTGTTATTATCTCCCTTTGCGTGTCTGCACTGTGAAGGTGTAACCACATCACTTACCTGGGTCATCTCAAGAGTTGGTCTGCACTTGTGGACCTAAACTAGTTTAGTTTAAATGGTTCTACTATATGCTTTGTTAGTAACCAGCAACACAGGAAACTTTTCTGCAGTATGGACTAATTACTAGGAAGAAATCATGTTTTGCCTTCAGGCATAATAGCTCCTCACTAAACTCTCAAACATGGAACAATATGGTTTCTTAACAAAGATTTATTTTTTTTTTAAGGAAAAAAAAATTTACCAACAGCTTTTCAGAAATGGCTTCCAAGTGACTCCTCCTCCCCTCTGACTCCATTACAATTCAGTAAGCAGCCTGAGGCAGCTTCTTATAGAAGAATTCAGATTAAAGTTTTACATCAGGCAGACAAACTGGTCCTATTATGGAAAGTGCTGACAATCTTAGCAGTAGCACTACAAGCTACATCTGTATTAGCTGTTTCCCTCCCTCTTTGTAATGTACACTAAGGTTGTAATCACTTCGGTATGGCTAGTTATCTCTGATCTGTTTGTGTAAAGCACTATACAGAGGGGCTCAAATCTCATCTGGAGACATTGGTCATCTTCATAATACAAATAAGTAATAAATTCATCCAGATAATTACAATCAATGGGATTTATGTATATGCTTAAAGTTAAATAAGAGTAAAATATACTTATATCAAATTGATAGGTACTGGGTAAAATAAAGAGATTCTTCAGTTTGCCATGTTTGTTGGTCAATAAGGACAGTCCAAGACTTGCCATTTTGGATGCATTCAAGTCCAACTTCGCACAGGACAACAAGAGTTTTGCTGGGGTATGGATTAATGCCCCTAGGCATTTTCTTCTTGACAATGAATATCAAGTGAAGTAACAGATGTTATTTCAAGTGAACTTGACTTCATTTCAAGTAACTAGCATGTTATTTTTGCTGAACAACTATGAATGTTGTTGCATAGCACTAAGCAGTTTTGTGCGGCTTGTTACCGAACACCCAAGCTGCTGGAAAAGCTGAAGTACTGCTTCTCCAGCACCTGCGATATTTTAAGTCTTATATTTTCATGAAAAAGAATAACTTAACAGTGATAGTTTAACTGATTTATTCTTTTTAAATGTCTGGATTGCATCAGGACAGTGGCAGTTTTCAGTCCAAAACATTTATCTTAACCATGATCTTTGCTCTTCTGAAAACCTTTTCAGTTTGAGTCTTTAAACAGTGCTCACCAGCAAAAACTTCCTGCTTTTAAATTGCCTTTTACCAGCACTCCCATTTAAATTATATTTATTAGAGTAGTGACAACTCTACTATTCTGAGATTGATGCTCATTCCTCTGGGGACTCCTCCCCAGATGCTAGGCAGGCTATTTCTTCAATAAGCTCAGTGTGAAATCCAGGATCCCATGTAACTTTCTGAATTTGGGTTCCCAGATGGTACTGCAGCATGCTGCTAAGCTACTCAATTAGCAGCAAGTGCCCTTTGGTAAATAGTTAATTTTAATCTTATTTGAGGATATTTAATTGCAGTTAGCCTCATCAGTGTCATACCCAACAGAAATACCTGTGATGCGTGTTTAGGCATTGCTAGAGGGGGGAAGAAAGATGCATCATTAGGCTTTTTTCAGGGAGTTAGATGGTTGTATCAGCACTTGAACTAAGCCATCAGTAAGTCCAAGGCAGCAGTGTACATTCTGCACTCAGCATCTAGCACTGACTTTCTGGAAACTTTTCAAGTTCCATTGAATTTCAATTCAGTATTGGCTAATTTTAACTACTAAACTAGCGACAGGAGATTGTTTCAAATTGCTTCAATAATGTTATTCTATGTTAAAGTTCCCCAAAGTTACCATGAAATTCCTATGGATATGAGCCTGGTAGGTGGAGTCTGCTGTCTAAAAAGTCACTACCTCTACCAGTTTGGTTGCTACCTCTACCAGTTTCCAGTAATTGGTCTTCTATGGACACTTTGGTGTCTAACAGATTAACCTAGTCATTTTTAGGGACAAAGAAATCCCCCAAACAGTCTCTCTCATTCCCCTGTTAGCTAGTCATATTCTTAAACAAAATATTTTATTTTTTTTGTGACTCCTACAGCCAAATTTGATATAAAGTGGAGAGCTTAGAAGTTACTGAGGAGAATGGAAGAAGAGGCATGAACTTGACTTTTTGATTTCATGTTCTCCATGTTTTATCCAGTCTTGAGGATTCCCTCAAAGGTTTTCCTATTGTCTCGCCTCCCTATCCACTTTTAATGCAGCTCTATGGAACAGATTAATTTATCAATTTATATATATCCCATGTATCAACTATACGCCTAATTAAATCAGTGACTTGCTATAGGTAAGCTACTTCCATCTTATACCTCGCTGAGTCATATAAAAAAACCCCACAAGCTCTACTGCTACTTTTTAGACACACACAAAGAATATCAATCTGTATAGAAGTATGTTTTCAAGATACAAAATTTCTTCATCTCTAAGACTGAAGTAATCATCCCCATGTTACACATTAAAGTAAAATTCTCAGATTTTCAGCAGTAATGGTCACTAGGTTTGTCCTACTCATTTTGTATTGCTGCATTCTGCTTCACTTTTAAGTGCTGACCTACAAATTTTAAAACTCTGCATCCTAGTATGACTAATACATGGCACGATAAGGGCAGACCTGGGTACAAAGTCCCACTTCTAAAACAAATCTAGATTCACCAGCAACCCCATAATGTAAAGTAAACCTATGTTTACTAAAAGTTGTTTCTGAATCATACATCCACTGCCAAATCTACCCTCAGTCAGTAATATAGCTTTTTGGCAAACTACACTTTTTGGTTAAGGTTTAATACCAATTCTTCAAATAGTTGAGAAAATAATTTCCTGTGGCATTAGGACACAGAAAACTTTCACCTCTAGGTAAACTACCATCAAAACATCTTAACTTGCTTGAAATGGGATGTTATTAAACCACATTTTTCTGCAGTAGATTCATTAACACTACACTTAATGGTTTTAACATGTATTGATTATACTGTGCTGATTACAAAGAAGTTACACTACAAGTTAGTGGTTTGTCAAAAAAGTAATGTAAGTTACTGCTTGATACCATAAGCAACAGTAAGAGTCACAACAGCTTGCATGTCATTTTTCAGCTCTGAATCCGGAGCACTTTACAAATACATGTTCACACCCACTTTTCAGATACAGGAACAAGGAAAGATTAAATGACTTTTCCAAGTTACCACAATGACCTGTCAATCAGTCAACAGAAACAGTCCAAAAAATTTTCAGGGATCAGGCCTGACAGGTCAAAGGGATCATCAGCTTGTGGGCAATGATTCTCTCAGTGTTACTTCTCAATGTATCTCAGTCCTGACTTCGCTACTTAGAACCTGCAAATACCTACACAATATACTCTAGAAGACAAGGAAAACATAGGGCCACCCCTGAAAAATATTAAAGTACATAAAGAGAACATTGACCTTGACTCCCACAGCTCTTGAACACTCTTTACCTTATTTTCAGCATTCATGCTCTGTACAGTCTAAAAATTTCCAATATATTTCCTTCTCCCTTTTAAATCATTTGTCACTACTGACCAGAAAAATGTCAAACATGAGCTAAAGTGAAAAGTTGTAACTTAAAATAAAGCTAATCTCTGGAAACAATGCACTTCTTTGGGAAGCTTCCATATTCATCAGTAAACAGTTATTAAACTCGCTGTTGCTAACAAGTAAAATCAAGAATTGCCAAACTGAGATACCTGTGACCTCTCCATGGAGGTATCTTCCGTCAGATGGCAGTCATCTTTATGGCTATGTGTCTATGTATTTGCTGAACATATATATATATATATATAGAGATACATACACACACAGTTGGTGTGTTTTATATTACTAACCTTATTTTGCAAAGGTCAAGCTCACTAATACCTTAAATTAAACCTAAGACTTCAGTATTAAAAATCAGAGTATCTCCTAGATGACTTGCACCCATTAGTCTTAAGACAGACAGAATGCTTACTGATAGCGCTCCCCCTCCATGAATTAGTGACCATGAATGAGGAAGGAGACAGGCAAATAAATTACAAGGCAAACAGTATGAAAAATTCAAGCATTTCAATCTGAGGATGAGTGCTTGTAGATCTTTGATCTAAAAAGCAGTATTAAAAGAATTTAAAAGACTACTTTTTTTTTCAGAAGGTTATGCAATATAGTCTATTAAAATGGATCTTACACTACACAGAGAATATAAAGATCTTAACAGAATTAGTAAGTTTTTTCTTGCATATTTCAATACTTAAGTAAGACTCAAAGCTATCTACCCATAACACTTTGAATGGAATGAAAGTTAAAAACATAGTATTAAGGTTAGCATGCATCAAAAGCAGGTAGAAGCACTTAAGTTTATCAACCTTGATCTTTTATCCCTTGAGCCTTTTATGTAGTCTCTGATATTTGAACACAAGGCAAAATAAGCCTGGCTGCTAACAGTTATTCTTAAAGCAATGGGCACTGCTGGCCTTTTCAGAAGTGTACTAAGGATCTGAACAACATTATTTAGATCTTTGTACCCAAACCATCTCTTTAGAACTAGTAAATGCTTTCTTAGGGTCTACTGCATTTCCTGAATCATGCACAAGGACAATATTGCTCATTAACTCATTGTGATAGTTTTAAAATGTTACACTGGAAGGGGGCATTCCAACAAGAGCATTCTGTGCTCATCTACTTTTCAAGTTCTACTACTAGATGAACTTCACAAAATTTATGTCCATACAGATTTTCATATTCGGTCTATACAAAGTTTGTATACACTTTTCTTTCTCTTCCACTCTTCCCATTCCTTTAAAAGCCACACTATGTCAACACTGAAGTGGATTTTCATAAATGTTAGCCAATATGAAACAGAATGCTTCATGCCTACTAAAACCCCAATGGGTATCTATGAAGCATGCATTATTGTATTCATTCCCATTCCATGCTGCAGCAACTACTTTGCCTCACTAGTTCCAGCTGTCTATCCCTCTGTCCCTTGTATCTCATGAAGGTCAAAGGCAAAAAAATGCAGAGAATACAGAGAATACTGTGCAGGCCACCACGGACACAGCAACACTTTTGCAGCACGTCACAGGGTCAGATAGTATGAATTGCTGACATCACCTGCCAGTATTTTCCTAAATTCTCACTGTAACCAAGCTTTCTTCACAAGGATGATGCAGTCTTTTATTCTACTGCCCAAGCTTCTTAAGGCTTGGCATTCACTTCGCAAACACCTTCGATGGCTTGTGCACGTTTATTAGCTTTTTGCCAAGTTAATAAACTTGTTAATAAGTTGTTTTGCCAAGAGTCTGTGCAATGTGAAATCTGTTTATTTCACAAAATTCCGTCTTAAAATACAGGCCTGGTATTTTTAAAAAATACATTCAAAATTAGTACTGACTCACTGCCGTGCCACAGAAAATACTAATTAAAACCATAAATTACGACCATTCTGTGATTCTGTGAAAACAATTTCAAATTGTCTTTAAAATGGTAGCTTCATTGTGGAAAAGCCTGAAGACTTAACAAATCGTTGCCACAGTAAGAAATGTTTGATAAGTTAGTCAGATAAATAGCATAACAGAAAAACAGTTTATAAAAGTTAAAGTTTAAAAAAAACAAACAACCCCCTAAACTTTTAAGTATAAATGTAATTTTTTTCCCCATTGAATAAAAATTATGCCTACAGTGTAACTTGGAGAAAGTCACTGGGTGGGCTACTGAAATTTGCTTCTATACAGTGGAAAAACTATTAGGAAACCCTATAGTGATTGAGAAAATATTTTAATACAGTAATAACTGAAAGTGAAGAACTGGTACATGTTAGGTTAATCTTTAGAGCATCTTCAAACAGTCTGTGCTCCCCAGAAAACTATTTAAAACTCAAAGGGACTGGACACTTATTTGTGAATCAAAACAAATAGGCATACATAAGTAACAAACTCACCACCTATGGATTTGCTCATTCCCAGAGCAATTTTTTCAAGTGAAATGGGATACACCTTATCTAAGCTAAGAAGAAAACCAGATTTCACAATAACGTATGGTACCTGCAACATCTTCTGGATCCGTTACAACAATGTGTGCATTTAACTCCTGTAACTTATGATGCAAGTCTTCTAACTTCTTATTTGATTTTTTCAAAATGTTGTCCACATATGCCAAGTTCTTTTTATCCGTTGTGACCTTCCTGAGGTTCTCTGCTCCCTCCTTGATTTTAAGTTCCTTCCTTATTTCCCGCTTGATTTGGTCCTTTATTTCATCCAGCTTCTGCTGTACCATTGTATCTGAAAAGTCCAATTTTTGGCCCGTGCTCACATTCTCAGAGGCTACAAGACTTTTGGCATCCCCCTAGAAAGAAAAACAGCAATATAACTACCAGGAAACAGTGTTTCTTGACAACGCATGCTGCACACTTAAAATGACTAGGCTTTAGGCCTCTGTATATTAAGCACTCACTTTGTAAGACCATTTACTAACCATGGGTCTACAGGCATGTTGCCCTAAAGCAACAAATCTCACAAGACATTACACGTTAACCAGAGTTACATTTTACAACAGATTTATTTTAAATTTAGTGACATCTTTACTATGCCTATTTTTAACACCAAAAGATTTAAATACTTCTGGATTTGTCATGGCTGCCTGCCTGGCAGTTATATGCCTCAGAGCTAATGACTCACATTTGTAATTTTCTAGATTTAATTGTGTGTTTTAATAGACCAAATGGATACAGGAAATAAGACTAACTTCTAACAATTATTATCTATGATGAATTTTTGTACATTCGTTAGGATAGATTCCTTTTAAAGACTGTAAAAAATAGTTAAAAAAACCTTGGTGATGTTTGCAAATGTTTGAAGGAATACTGGCATCTTTATAAAGATTTGTCAAGATGTTACTGGAAAATAGATTTGGTAGATTTTTTTAAAAAAAATCCCTTAAGTAAAGCCTTTCACATGAAAAAATAACCTTCCTTTCTTGTGCAGGCAAGCTAGGCTGAAATAAAAAAAAAAAAAAAGAGAAAGAAAAATGTTGAAATGTTGCAGTGATGAATAGGAGTTGATGTAGTAAGGGAGCAGGAGATGTAAAGCCTTCAGACCACCAGTACCTATGACATAATACTTGTGCCTAGCATATGTTTACATATCAAGAAGTAAGAGTACAAAGGACATGTTATGGAACCTACATCAATAAAGTACAAATACTGTTAACTACATATGTAATAACACTTCCTGTGTGTCTTATACAGGGACCCTGTACAATGAGTAGACACTAGGTCCTACCCAAGAAGTCTTAGCTAGAGCGAGTGAAGATCAAAGAAGGGCCTTCCTGTACTTAGAATCTGATCCAGTCATAATTCAGGATGTATTTAGTAAATGTGTGGCTTGATCTGTACGTAACTACCCAAAAGACCAAAATTTCAGTAAATTTTCTTAAACACAATGAAGAAATTGCCTAGACTTCTGAAATATTTGGGTGGACAGTAAGGTATTTGAAGGGATGATCCAGAATTTGAAAGTTTTGGGTGTAAAATTAGTTGTCATCACTATTTGCTGTTGGAAACACCAACAATACAGCAGAGGAAACAGTAGAAGAAAACATTCAGGAAGAAGTTCAAGTAGTACAGCACTGGGCTAATAAACTGTAAGAATATCCCAGAACATATGATCTCTAGATATAGTTCACAATGACTTGTATGTTTTTGAAACAATCTGGGGAAATTAGAATCATGAAGGTTACACCTGGGCCATACAAGTCAATAGATAATGCTGGTCACAGTATTTAAATCTGTACACATTACAATGATACTGCCTTCCATAAGCAAGATCCAATCTACTAGTCCTCAACTATAATTTTACAAGTTTACTAAATCATCTTTAAACCCCTCATATTAAAACATTTCTACCCAGTTAACAATATTCTTAAATATTAAAAGCAGTCAGAATCACCATCTTGCCACAGAATTTGTCTATCAGCAAAAAAAACAACAAATAAGCAATTTAAAAATTGCAGAGTAAGGAATGAAAGGGGGAAAAAATTTTTGCAAATTTATACTTAAAGGGCACTTGTGATTCCTGTAAGTACACTTCTGTTAGTGCAGATTAAAATAATATGTAGAGAGGCTATTAATAGTAGTACTGGGAAATACATGATATTGTTTCCATATATAGGCGTATAAAAAGAATCAGCTTTTTAAAAAAAAATAATCAATAGTGATGAGCAGCTAGTACAAAGGTTCATACCCATAATGAAGGAAACCAACCACCAAGTGTTGAGTGTTTCATTTTGAGGAACAACTGAAACTGAAAATAAATTCATATAGCAACTGTATAGCAAACTATTTAAGTACCTCCAGATTAGATTCAGATCTTTGATTTCCCTCTAACACAAAAATTTATGATGTAAAAAAAAGCTTCAAGATTAGTATACTATTTAGCCTTTAAAAACAGAGATCAAAACAGTGCTTGTAAATAAAAAAGTGTGTATTTTTAAACCATAAGCCTTTGCATCTGTTCTGCAAGCTTCCTAGCAATAATCTCATCATCTACCTCCTTCAAAGCATATTACACTTTTCAGTTTACAGAAGACAAAGAGTAAATGTAAAAAAACAACCCCAAACCAAAAGAAAACCTTTATTCTGTATTCCAATAGCACCTGAAGTATGCTAAAATTATGCCAAGAATGTACACTTCTCAAACAGAACAATGTAATTAACATATAAATAATTCAGAAATATTCTTGACTAGGGTTTCCCAAAGAGACTTCAGTTAATTGTTTATCTATTGAACAATAACGTATTTTGTTACAGGGGAGGTTTATATCCCTCTACAGGCCCTACATCCCACCTGGTAAAGGGATGTTATGCTCTTCCATAAACAGGTTTTTGGAGCCCTTGTTCCAGATATAGAGTCTCTAACAAGTCTTCAATTAAATTAAATCTCCATGATCATTAGTAATTTGCATTCCAAATTTCCAGTAATTAAGTTAAAGTTCTGCTCAGCTTGAGCAGTCTCAGCAGCATCTTTGTCCCTGGACTTAAGGGTTTCAGGATACAGTCTTCTTCAATCTGCTTCTGACACAGCTAAGAGTTCAACAGTGTGGATGCTAATACTGAAAGCTGGTTGCATTGCCTGTGCATTTAAGCATTCATCTTTAAAAGCCCCCAAAAGCCACAGATGATGTTCCCGTCTCTCTTGTCATCTGAGTTA
Source organism: Strix uralensis (assembly GCF_047716275.1). Classification (NCBI taxonomy): domain Eukaryota; kingdom Metazoa; phylum Chordata; class Aves; order Strigiformes; family Strigidae; genus Strix; species Strix uralensis. The sequence continues at coordinate 17,925,009 of NC_133979.1, read as the reverse complement.
ATTATACTTTTGAACTAAAAGTATCCTGTCACCTAGACATGTCACCTGGTACAAAGGCCACTGTGAAATAACCAGTCTTCCAAGGACGCAACTGTGCACTCGGTGACCCCGAAGGCCGCTGTGAAGGCAGAGCAAGAGCGTGTTCTGCAATCAAAGATGCTCTGCTCCTGTGCTGACATGTTTTGCTGCTGGGATGCAACAAAGGTTTGAGACAGATCCTCATGCTGTAGATATGAGCAGCCTCAGCAAAGTTCCATTTTAAAATGGAGATAATGTCAAGATGGCCACAACTGGGCAGAATGTCTAATAGTTGAGTAAGAGAAGTGAAGTAAGATTTTTTTCTTCAAGAAAAGCACCTCCCAAAATGCCAAACTCAAACACTACTTTTAAACTGAGAAGTGAGTTAAAACACAGGATATTCCAGCTTTATTTGATGACAACCTATTACAAGTCTCTACTTAGAGATGAATATTCTTTCAAAAAATTATTTTTCCCATTTGGATAAACTCCCTCCCTGGTTGAGCCTCACATCCATTAGGATGTAGGTGTTCTGTCCCCTCAACCTGAAAATTAAGTGTTTTAAAAGAAACAACAGTTAGAGGCAGGGGCCAGGTCCTTTCCTTTGCACTGCTCAAGCAGGCAAAGACAGAAGAAATCATTCACGTTCTCTATGCCAAGAAACCATCAATGGATTTTGCACAGCCACTTCCTTTGGTCTCCCTCCTAGAATCATTTAACATAAAGTATCTTAAGAGTGGAAATGCTCTGAAGCAGATAATGACTAAACCAGTCTGGCTGGCAAAATGGAGAACAGGCCTCACTGCTTTAAAACCTAAGACAAAAGAATGGGCAGCCAGTTATTGATTCTCAGTTTCTTTTTTAATTCTGGTAGTGCTTTGACTGCTGGTTAAAAGAGAGAAGCCAATCTTTGTTGGGTGGTCCCAGGACTGGACCACTCCGCATAGCACCCTTCTTGCCCCTGCGCCACAGCAGTCTGCTGCTGACCTAGTTCTTTGCCCCAGCAGCAGCAAAGGGCAGCAGGCACCCGGTGCTGCTGCTAACAACCTGCTCTGGGCTGTACGGAAAGCAATTAGAGGCAGTGGTGCATACTTCTTTACAATGGGAAAATACATGTTTATGAGCCAGACTGGAGATTTCTGAAACATTTCAGCATGTAATGAAACTGAAGCTATGTTTACAACAATAAACTATCAAAGACCACAAATTAGATACTACTGCTTAAGAAAAAAAAAAAAGAAAAAGGAAAAGGAATCCACATATATAGCTTTCCTACTGCAATGGCCTAATGACTCAACCTCACTTTGATTGCTGGCTCAAAGACTATCTATTTACATAGATGAATTCAAGATGCCACCCTTCAATTTCTGTACTCCTGGGAAATGTTTTAAGTATAGCTGCTGAAAATAATGGGTAGTGGTCTGAGCATGTCTTTTAATAATGCACAGAGTTTATTCTGGCTGATGTGGTGAAAGACAGTAGTGATGTTTATGAAAGCCCATGGGGGCCCTGCACTTTTTCCTCAGGTCAATTCTGAACCAAATAATTGGTGAAGCAGGTACCTTGCCAAACTGCACTTACCACCCAAACTCCCATTTAAGAATAAAATGTCTAAATTGCTGAACGATGGAAATGCTACTGCTGAATAGAAGAGAGTACCATGAATCTGAACATATCAGAGAAGCTGCTTAAGTTGTGTAAACTGAATGATTTTCAATTCAAAATGAGATTCTCAAATTGCCATCTCTTAGAATAAAAAGATAATGCTAAAATCCTGGGCATTGATAACTCCCAAAGACTTGCTCCTAAAAGCACAGTACAGCTGCACTGCCTTATACCATGTATTCACCATCGAGAATACTGAATAGGGCAAGAACTCAGCTCCTGGTAGGAATTGTTATAGAAGGGAAGTGGAGCCTTAAACTACAGCACGCTTAACAGCTGATGAGTACTCATGCACAATATTATTTACACTTCACATTAACTTGCTACTAGCACACACTCAACCTGCCTTTTGGAGAGAGAAAAAAAAAGACCATGTCAAAACTCACAGTAAAACTATGTATATTTTTTCCTAAAACTATTACCATTCATTTTTAAATGCTCCTGAATTTTAGCAGCCATTTCAATAGGTGATAATAGACAATTAAACAGTAAGAAAACCTGTTTGGCCATTTAATATAAGCATACTCATTTCAAATATAAAAATAGGATTTTCATCTTATGTATGATTAAAAAGTTACCCTAATCCAGAAAGACTAAATGTTTATTAATTTTTCATTTCATTTTGAAGAGCTGGAAGTACAGATTTGGAACTATTAGGTCTCTTAGTATAATTTTCTGAATAGTCTTTTAGAAACAAAAAAAGGTTAAAAAAAAAAGTTGTTTTTCTGAGCTAACTGCCAAGGTCCCTGAAGCTCTCTATAGTAATTCCTGAAACTACAGTAGCCTTTGATTTTAAGAACAATGTTAATCAATTGCAAACTTCCCTTCCCCCCTGAAGTCATTCATAAAACCAGATGTGACGGCTTGTCTGGATTACTGGAACTACATGGACTATTTCCTCCTGCCCAGAAGCAAATGTGATTGTGGTCAAGATCTCAGCACTCACCCAATGTCAAGAACAAAAAAAACCCTTGCAGGCTTAATAGATTTTGGCATTAGTTTGCTGTGCTAACATGTCGCAAATCAGGATTTAAATTTAATCTAAGTCACAGCTCTCTGCTTTGTAACAAGAGGCTGTTTAAGGCACAAATGTCCATAGTGCATGGCATTATACATGGATGATTTCAAGTAGGATACTGATTAAATGGGGTTCAATTCCTGTGTGCAAACAGTGAGTGCCTGGCTGCATCTATAAGAGATGGAACAGATACAAAAGAAAGTATTCCTTAAAATAGGGATGTCCAACCTACATTTCTCAATCACGTGGTTCCCTTTGCCCCTCTCTCCCAGTTTCAGCTGTGGCCCTGATGAACACTTCAGGAGGAATATTTGCTTTTAATCATGCAAAAGCTGCTGGGCCACAGCACTCAGTCCTACAGCACCTGTATGAAAAGCTGTGTGGCCTGCCTCAGCCAGAACGTTGCACCTAAACAGGTAATAAAATTCCCTGGGGATTTCTTGCTAACATGTAGGCTTCTAGCCGCAAATAATCCCTGATTGCCAGCATTTACTAACGTAAAGAGCACACTCCTGAAAAGGTGCTCCAACAGCAGCATGGACTCGCTCACAGATCTGGAAGTTGTGTCCGTGCAGCTCTGTCAACATCGATTATAGAAAGGGGCATAAGAAAGAGAGAGATTTCCTCACCATGGAAGGAAAGGCAAACATTTTAAGAAATGCTGCTTTCAGCTGCTTCTCATTGTAGCAGCTCCTGATGGTTTTATGCTAGGAGAAGGACCTGTAAGGAAGCTTGCAAAGAAATATGACGTTAAAAGAAAAACCTCACAATCACCTTTCTCATGGTCATGAGAACTTGACGGAGACTGGGGCAGAGCACAAGCAATGAGCACCTGACTCCAAGATCACCAGATGGCTACAGTATCCAAAAAGCACAACTAGATATTCTGGCAACAGGCATGGTACAGACACTTCAGCAGTTTCCAAACTTTTATCTGTAACTTCAAGTTCTTACTCCCAGCCAAAAAATTCCAATGGAGCCCAGCACAGTGGAAACAAACCTTACCCTCTTTCAGATGTGCGAAAGAAACAGCACAAATCTCCATTATGATGAATGGGGCCTGCTGTCACAATTTTATTTACATGTGTCCAGGAACAAGATCAGCACATGAAATTATGCCTATAACAAGGCCAGTCCTCCACTCTCTGAGAGCTTGGTGTCTTAATTTAGCTTGTCATTTTTAAGTGCATGTGAAGTACCAATGATTACCAGTGGTGCTACAGTAACTGAGTTAGTATAACATGATAAAGAAACAGAATACATACACAGAAGAAAACTGCATTTTACTTAATGAATATGGTCTCAAGCAGTCCACACACAGTAGCAGAAGCTCTATTAAATGCCAAAATATAAATGAGTTCTTTCAAGGTACAGGGAAAAAGGGCAAAAGATTTTATGAACTGTTAATACCATACTGCATGCTGGAAGCATCTCTGATAACGATGCATCATAGAAGTGTGCCAAGACAACTGAAGTAATTCCCCCTAAAATGCAGCCTCACCCAAATACATGCAGTAGAAGCAGTGAAATGATAATTTCTCATCTAATTCATGCAATATTATCATAGCATGTATTCATAATGTGATAAATATATACACTCCTGTCTAAAAGATGAGGAAATGGTGGATTAAATGACAGTTCAATAAATGAAAGAGAAGCAAGTTCAAAGCAGCACAACATATTTTAAGAAAAGAGGTCCCTTACTCACAGCCTCTGAACTGGAGCTGTACATTTAATGTACTGGACTAGGCAGCAATAATGGATATGCATGTGTGTCATATCTCCTACTGCCAACACAGGAATTCCATGCACAATCTTGTTTTGTATTTTCCAGATCTGATCTGGAAAATTTAGTCTTCTTTTGAGGCATACTTTGGGGAAAAATTCTTAAAGTCCCATTACATAAATAAAACTATGAAGAATTGTAAATAGCAGAGAAATTACTATTTTTGTGTGTTTGACAGTTTGAGACTGCTTTGAAAAAACCTTAAATTTTAAAATTGATAGCAAAAATAGGCACTGAAAGATTTACGTTTTGGGGTGGTTTTGTTTCTTTGTTATTTTAAACACTTTCAAATAAACATGGAGTTAGTCTTCTTCATGGGAACATCTGTAACTTTCTGTACCATGTAAATATATAAACAGTTTCATCCTAATGGCCTAGAATTATTTCTTGAATATATACTTCAGTATGTACTTTTAAAATAAAGTGTATATTTTAATATTCTTGCCAAATACTACGCATGGGTATGCATGGTATCTGTTTCTTTTAGAAATTAATACTAATTTGAATTACTGCTAGAGACTAAACCAAGGGCTTTTTGAGAGAAATTCTTATCACTAGACTTGTCCCAGTTTGACTTGACTGATTTCTCTGTAGTTACATTAGGCTCATGTTTGGTGCAAGCAGTTGTTTTACTGCTCTGAAATGCTTGAAGTCCAACATAACTTACTGAAGAAACAGAATTATTTAAGACAAAGCTAAGGTCACGCAAATGTTGTGTGGAGAATTTGCCTCTAAGTACTAGTAGTATAGAAACTAGTAATCTGTCCACAAGAGATAAACATGATAAACACTCTCCCCCTTCCCCAAATAAAACATAACTAGTAAGGTATCTGTTGAAGTGTGTGTTAAAGCAAACATCTAAAATAAAGCAGTTGTTCTGCTACAGAAAGTTAGTACAATTTTGTTTTATGTCACCCCAATATAAATACTTCTTTTTTTTTTTTTCATATAAAATATTTATGTAATTTTGTCTAACATTCAGAGTGGAATAATATTACACATATATCTTAAGATGTTGGAAAAAATAATACTGCTATATTATCCAAGCTACAGGATACGATGTTTAATTTGGTAGAAGAGATTTTCAAAAGGTAAAAAGGTCAAGTCAACAGACATGAGTCACAATCATACCTTAGGACTTTGATAACTCCTCCTCAAACACAATGCACACTGTACAAAGGTGATAAGTTTGTTGGGCATGTATCCAAAAAATATACTTACCTTAATGTAAAGTTAACATTGCAACTATACATTTTCAACAGCCATAATGTTAAAATGAAGATAAAAATGTGTGGTTAAATTTCTGCTTGTGAAGAAGTTTTAATCACTATGCAGAAATATAAAAATAAAACCCCAAGGAACCCAAACTGCAGTTATTAATACTTAACGACAAAAAGGTCCACTCCCATTTGTAAGGTGGTTTACTTCTGTTATAAAAATGAATTAGATAATAGCTATTATTACTTAATTAAGAGGTATTAATATCTATCTCAGATAATGCAATGGATTGACCATTCTGCTCATCCACAAATTACAGTATCAGCTATTGCCAGATCTGTAGGTGGTGGTACTTAAAGCGTTACACATTCTAACTAAACTACAGAAGAAGAATGCTAAAATGCCTTAATACAAAAACAAGTCAGTACAATTTGGGACTTCTCTGTTCTTTCAGTGCAGGTTAAAAATCTTAAATCATTGAAATGATGTAAAAGAAATCCTCAGCTAGTAAACAGGGATTTCTATAAGTGTCAGGACACTGTTAAAGAACAATACACTAATTCTTTACTCTGAAAAGCACAACAAAGTGCTCCATATATGAGAATCTCCATTTCTGGGATGGATAATTATGATTTGAAAAAAAAAAAAAAAAAAAAAAAAAAAAATCAATCTCTCTGGTTCTGGCAATTCCAGCTTTCAGCACAGACAACTGATATGTTAGTCCATTTAACTTTACTATATTTTACAGGAGCTATTTTTAGCCATTGCAAAACTAATGGAAGAGTTGAGAGTCTACATTCCACTCTAATTAAGACATCATCTTTAGCAGCCAACTATTTTGTACATTATAAATGCAGCAATACATATCAGAGATAATACTAACATCTGTTTTATGAGGCAACAGGCCAAGTGGCTACATACTAGATCTTGGTGAAGGAACCAAATTTTTTTTGCTTTCTAGGACTGTGCAACAGTGCCTTCACCACAGCTTGGTGGCTGAATCTGTTAATACAGAAAACGGATGTATGTTTGTATTATATACCAGGGAACTATGTCTTTATGCTCTAGGATTGAGAACTCTTTCGCAGTAGTTGTGGGCTATTATATCTGAAGTTACTTAAGTTCACACCCTACAATCCAACCAGCTGGGAATGCTGTTCCTGTTTTCATCTCCAGCAGTAAAAGAAAGATGGAAAAGTTCCTTAAATCCTCTCCTCATCTTTACAGGTGGTCAGTAGAAAAGATCACTTTTCACTATCGGGGATAAGTGTTGCCACACCTAAAATTCCACTTGCAGAGATGCAGGCATCTCATTCCATGCCTTTCCAGTAAAAGTTTATGGATGAACACAGAGTTATTTATAGAAGCATTACTTCACATCCCCATTCGTCTGAGGCTTTTAGGGAGCATCACTAATATATGCTACGATACATCTGAATAGTGCTTTTGGCAACCCTTCTTTCTCTGACCCGTAGAACATGGTAGGAAATTTCTCACTGGCTTTTAATGTCCATTTTCTATTTAAGAATTCCCTAGGTATTAGAGAAGTCATGAAGAAACAGAAGCCTGTCCTAACCTACAACACAAGCAAAAATAAAACTTCCTGACTTAACTCTTTATATGCAACAGCAATGAAAAAGAGGCAGGTGATTTCCCTTACTGATTATGCGGACTACAAAAAATTCTTAATGCATGTACATTTCAAAATACAAATCTGCTTAAAGTTTTGTTTATAAAAACTTTCTACATTTTCTTAAGTTTTTAGGAGCTCTGATCCCCCACTGACCCACAGTACAGTAATCCAAATCTACCTTCTTATGACCCAAAATGAACCTCTGACATTTAGATGAAGTTGACAGTGAGAAGTGTTGAATGAAGTCTAGGATTTTAGCTGAAGGATTTCTTAATGCTCATTTAAGTTTTACTCTTTATGTTCAGTCTCAGTACCACCTCCCAAGTAAGCTGTTTTCTGTTTTGCATATATACTTGTGTAGGACTCTCTTCCATCTAGCTCTGGTTACTGGCACAGTTTCATTATCAGCTAAATTGAAAATGGGAAGCATCAGTTTCCAAATAACCAACGCACCAATGAGACCTGTAACGTAACAGAAATAAAGCAGCATAAAACAGCTTTTCAATGCATCATGTATAGGTGTGCCTATAAAAGTAAATCTTAAAGGATATGCTATAAACCCAAGTTTACATAAGAATGGCAAAAAGTTCTCACCTTACAACTATGTTAAACTAAGGGAATGGTATTTTGCTTTTTATACTGCTGAGTACTCAGAAAGCCCACAATGAGGCATACTTGTTAGGGATTTCAATGCCCTTCCTTTCTCAGAGTGGGTAAGATTACACATGCATTCTATGAGTTTTCCAGCACCAATCATGTGAATGGAATCTTGAACGTGGTATTAACCTCTGTTTATCCCAAATCAATCCATTTTTTAAGTGTTAAAAGCCTCACCCTATTTTACAGGGCATATATACACAGCAGTTTTCACATACACACACTTACAATTTTAAAAAACATTCTAGAAATTATTTGTTGCCAATATTCCAGTGTAACTGATTTTGATATTCTCAGAACTTTCAAGACATTCTTCTTCAAGGCTAAAAGTTTTCCACATCATTCCAGTTCAGAAACATTTTAGTTAGCAGGCTGAGAAGAACCTTTTGTTAGTAATCAAAACTGTAGCATGAAAATTATGTTAAACAGAAGTAGAATATTCTGCTTTATTAATAACCAAGAGCTAGAAAAAATACTCTAGATATGACATTCAGCAAAACCTTCATGAAGAAGTCCTTTAAGCTAAAGAAAGAAATTACTGCAGTCAGAAGCTATTTATGGTTGAAGTTTAACCTGTTGCATTCCCAAGAGTATCTACTATGTGTTCCTCTATAATGACCTATCTAATCTAAAGCATGTCATCTTTAGGAGGCAAAAATATACAAACTTAACTTTTGACTGAAAAATACCAGCAGGCAAACTTCTACTTGATCAAAGAGACTAGCATATTCTGACAGAAACTTAAATTTTAGGAGGTCATGGCTATTTCCTAGATGTATTTGAAAAGGGGGATGGTGTGGGTGTGTTTTTTAAGGTTCTCTCAAGTATTCTATTAAAGATGTCAAGAGTCACAGGAGAAAAATAAAAGTCAGTCTCTATAATAGAAAAAGAAATTAAACTACACAAAATTACAGTCTCAATCTGTCTACACCGTCTTCCAAAATAAGATACTATAGTTAACTCAGGCTAGAATCCTCTCAACTGTACACTGACTTCTCTAAGCATTACTGGTTTCTTTTTCACACCCTTCCTACTGTTTTACCTAGCCAGAATGCAATGAACTGGCATTATTATAAACATTCTGGGGTACAGTCAATGCTTCTGCCTAGACACAGGTTCTCCCCATTTTCTGAAGATGTCAGAACAACAGCCAGCCCTTCCCTTCTCCGTTTGCTAACTCTGAGGGAGGAAGTGGCATCTCTGATCATTCCCAGTCATTGCTGCTGTAATTCAGATTTGCAGGAATTCCCAGTAGACATACTTGACTATGTACTAAGCTTCAAGTATATTCATTGCAATAAAGAAACACTTAAATAGTTCAGAACAGTAGACAGCTCATTTTGTAACAGTGGAAAAATTAATACAAGTAATTAGAAACCTCAGACATTTTCAACATATATGGTTAGTAAAGTCCAAGACAAAAATTAGTGAAGGAAATCTGCAGAAAATATTATATGCTAGATGGAAATCAAGAAGAAAATAGTTCAACTGCATAGTTTAGAAAATGCATGTGAATAAATTCAGAATACGGATGCCTGTAGGTAAGTTTTAAAAATCTGTTTTCTTGAAGTACTATATAAACCTTAAATTAATTCAAGTAAATGCAACAGATGGGAAGTCAGATAAATGCTACAGAAATGAAATGTTACTTTTGAGTCCATAAAACACTATTGTATATTATAGAAATGAACGAGTTACAAAAATGGGAGACCACTTGTATCTCCCTTGCCTTTCTTCCATACCCAAGGTCATCTGGTTCAAGATTCAAATTGGAGTTAAAGAAACCAATTCCCACGTGCATGGCAGCTGCTGCCCTGACTGTGTCACTGAGTTATTCCCATCAAAAAGAAACACTTCAAAAAATAACACTTTAATATTATGCTGGATGCTAACATGGAAAACAGACAATGATACTGAATACTACTCTACAGCAGACTGATGTTCCTTTTCCTCCTGCAGGTAAACTTCTAAGGGCTTTGTTGGTTTTTTTTAAAAGTCTGCTAGAATTAGTTCCATTAAAGCTTGAGAATGTATTCACTAATTCTCTTATACAGAATCCTGATACAGGTGAACCCCAGTTTCTAAAGCATTTAAATTAACAGTTGTAAAAAGTTTCTGCATTTTGCACTATGTTACAACAAAAGACAGAATTCAAGAAAGGAGCTTGACCCCCAAAACAAAAATTAGCTGCTGCTGAATGCCATGCACCTTGCCATAGCTACTAATTTTATTTGAAAATGCACATACAAAATGAAAAGGAAAAAAGTCAGATTTAGATATTACTTTGTGAAGTGGCCTGTGTGATGAGGTTCAAATTTGAATCAACTTGATAAAGATGAATAGTTAAAACTGATTAAATTTTTCTCCAACAGACAAATATTTAGTTTGACTCACGACTAAATGATATGAATAAAGAAGTAGAGAACAACAATTAAAAAACCTCTGAAATAAATTATTTTGTTCTAATGTTAAAGCACTATCTGTTTTAGATTTCAAAACGTCATGTTTCCATCTCTTCAGGAGATGAGAGACCAAAGACACAAATCCTAGCAACTTGAAGAAAAATCATTAAATAATGGGTTAAGTTTCAAGATCAAAATTTAAATAATCTTCCCAAGGATCTCTAATTATACAGATATTATAATTTGCAAATGATAACTTTTAACATCTAGTCATTCTCAGCCTAAAACACCAGCTTCATATGAGCTTATAAATAAACAACAAACAAATTCAAATATTGAAGAAAACATGCTTCCATTAAAGGAGATTGCAGAGTCCTAAATGGGCAGCAGTTCAAGAATGCTACACTAGTAGTCAGGCATGTACGATTTACAGTACTTTTACTTTTCTACTGCTGCCTCTAAGTTTAGAACATGTCCTACAAAAAGGCCTTGCTGATTTTAAAATGTTGTGTAGCTCTGTAGTATGCTTATTTTGGTACTTTTCAACACAAGTCTTTGAAACCCTGCCTTCAGTCTGACTGTCTTCTATAATCTTTTGCTAGAATCTAATTTACTGTATTCTGGCTCCCCACCCCATTATGCAAACGTAGTTCCCCATGTGCTCCGGATAGGTTGTCAGCAGCATACATGCTTACAACTTCAGAGGTTAATAATGTACTTTTGTCTTTTAGTTTTAAGAAAAGCTGACACTTCTTTGTCATCATTTGTCTTATAATTTTAGCCTACGCAACTTGAGAATTAGGGAAGAAATAATCTAGTCATGTCATATGCAGATCTGTCTATAGAGAGAACATCCTCTTAAAACACACTCCACTTAATTGTTTTGCAAAGTCTTCCCGAATAAATAAACACATGAAGTAGAAAAGCAGTGGATGGTTTTACATATTATGCTTGTAAAAAGCAACAGGCCACACAGTAAATTTGCATTCCTCCTAAATTCTCAACAATAATTTTAGAGGCTTCTGGACTTATGTTACTTAAAAATTGAAGTGATAAGATAATATGCATCACAATGATAAAAGAGCAAATTCAATCTTATATCTAATAACCTAAGTGATGTAAACAGTTTAAGTCTTAAAAAAATCTATCATAAAAGGGGTTATGTTCCTCTTCCTGGGGAAGAGAAATAAGAATGGTATGCAGAACAGAACTAAGCAAGTTTTTCCCATTTATCTAAGGACTGGCATAAAGTTTCATGCCCACATTACATAAATAAGCCAGTTGTTAGCAGAGAGCTTTGGAACATCTGGAATCACCAAAACCACTCTCCTTGTTTATTCTAAAGATAATCCTTCCCCCCAACAGCACTTTTTTTTTTTTTTTTTAAAAAAGTCCCAGATTCTAGTGGCATAGCTGTTATGAAGGTAACACACTCAGAATTTGCCAATCTGTACAAGGAGGAGAAAGAATTGATAATTCTGAAAAGGAATTCAACACCATGAGAACTTTGAAAACATGTAATCACTTTGTAACGTCATATTCTTTATTTACTTTCAGGCCTTTATTCCCCCCAAATTTGGCTAGATCTCTGAAGCACACACTACTTGTACACAGTAGTTCAAAGTCCTCTAAGTGGTACTTTAATTGATGCTCATGGGACCATTAAGGTGCATTTGGTTATTGCAAACGTTCAACTCACCATTTGGAGTTTTTCCTACTAAATGTTCAAATGGCTTGCAGTTACTGAACTGTTCAATAACTGACAAACGTATTCATACCAAACTGTAATACCTCACACTCTTCATTATCTTTATGGACAGTAATTTACAGTATTATTTGCACAGTAAGTCTTTACTCCAAAATTTGATCCCATCTGTTTCAATTGTAAACTTTTCTTTTACTTAAGTTAGAGAAATAACAAAAAGACTCAAGATTTTTCAAAACTACTCCTTGCCTTGAGTGTGTAAAAGGTTTAACAGCAACTTCTGAAATTTAGCAAATAAAATTGTGGTCATATCCCCACATTCTCCTAGTGTACTGCTACAAAACCTTAACACTATTCTCAACCTTCGACATCAAACTAAATGAAACTAAATCTTCCATCCATGCATTTTCAGACAAACACGTTTTTACTGTCACATGCAGCATATTGTAAGACCTTCCACCTGAAGAATGCAAAGCTAGAAAAGCATTGCCATAGACAGTGCATGGACTGTTAGTTATCTATACATTCATCTGCAGCAGAACTGGACTCTTCACAATCCCTAGCTCAAGCCACATACACGAGAGTAAATCTCAGCCTGTAATCTTATAAATATTTTACTGCATAAACCAGCATTGCAAGCAAAAAAACCCCATGCCCTAAAGAACCAGCAGTCCTATCCTCCCTTAACAGTTTGTTCCTGCCCCAGACCATTTGCTGTTATACGCCAGTACAAACCTTTACGTGGCCACACAGTGAACTGGACTGTGAATCTGATCTGGCTGAAAACTGATTTAGGGCAGAAAAAAAAAAAACAACCACCAAAACAAAACTAACAACAAAATCTGTTCACCGTATAGCTGTCTGTGCAAACCTAAAGCAACACAACATGGCACACGCTCCTTTTCAGCAGCAGTACCAGATGACAAAGTCCGACACTTTCTTTGAACGGCCTCAAGTCTGTACGGGCAAAGCTTCCAGTTCCAGCACACGGTGTGGCCTATTAACCAACTTGAACTTTTCCATCCTACATTTACATCACAGACCTGTCTTGTGTCATAGTGATCTGCAACAAAAAACCAAACTGAATATACCTTTTGACAGTTTTCAAAAATACATATGTTAAAGTTCCTAAGTTCATAAGCAAACTATAGCATCAGTGATAGACTAAACCATATCATTAATATTATTTCCTGTTTAATTAGCCAGTTTGTGTTTGGAACGTTAAAAAAAAAAAAGGACTTTTTTTCTGCTTCTTTTAATCATCAACTCTCAATTTATCCTCAACAGTTACATGAAGTTTATATATGAAAAAATTTATATATATGCATACAGATAGATAGAAAAATAATTTCAGAACAGCTATGCACAATTACTTGCAAATACTATTTCTAAATCAGGTAAATAACAATTACACTTACTATTAGCTCTTATTGCTTTTAATAACCTATTTATTTCAATAATCTAATAAACATGAGTACACAGAAGGATGTTACATATGTACTTATGAAGTTCACATACATGTATTTTTAAATTTCATAAAGATCACTATCATGTACAATTTCATTAACTGCTTTGAGTATTAACTTTTACAAGGTAACAAAAAAGATCTATCAGCCCTTATATTCCAAGAGTTGAGCAATATTCTCTGGGTTTAAGACCCAGCACTAATTCAGAAAACTACTACTGCTGTAGTAATCCACATGAGAAGTTCTCCTTTCCAACCTGATCTGCTTGCAAGTGTTTCTATTACACTAACAGACAGAGCCTCACATTATTCATGTGATTTATCTCAGAACTTTGATACAATCTATTAGCACCTTGGTATTGCAGACTTAATTATGCCTTCTCCTGGCTATAGATCTGCTGCCTATTGTACTTTGTGACCCTCTAATAACAACTGTGGAAAGTTAGTGGAAAGCTGTCCCCCTGGTTCTTCTCAATAGAAATAGCACTCGTTCTGCTACTTTCATTTTCAGGTTAACATCATCTTGTGTTTAATGGAAAGTTAAAATATATGAGCCCTGCTACCATGTTGCAGGATAGCGGATGTTTGAAAAACCTCAGCAGAAAAAACAGTTTGCTTCTGCACTGGACTACCATACATAACACTACAGATACAAAACAAATATGATAGGCTTTTGATTCAAGCTCTCTGATCTGTATTTATTTAGAGAACAAGTCAAAAATTCTCTGTCATTTAAAAACCAATACATCTCCAGTGAAGAAAATAAGGCTTAAAAAAAAAAAAAAATCCACAGGAATTGTAGACAGAAGCAGCTAACTAATTTAGTCATGTCCACATTAAGGTTTTTACCAACATAAGCCAGTTTCCTTGATTTGCATAATGGGACAGAGCAAACCCTCCCTGGGTCCTGCAATATATCAACCTTTATGGCACAAAAAGAAAACAGGAAAAATCTGCATATATTAACCGCTCCTAGCCGGTCCTTCCCCATCGACCATTTCTTATTTGGTACCTGATAGCTATGTATATACATCTATAATAAAGTAACAGAGACCTTCAGTATAGATGCAGCTGTCCTAGCAAAATACACTTCTGCTAACATTCCTGTTTTTTCCCTGGTTGCCCAGCAGAAGTGACAAATTACACTGATGAGAGCATAGTTTTGCCATCAAGGTGCATCCACTCCAGAAGTGCTCTGTACAACGCTGTCGCAGCAAACAGGAACTACAACAAAGTGGGCATAATGTTGATACCCTGTATAAGAAACTGCATCTATACCTAATATCAAGAAAAATAGAAGGTGTGGCCTACTCTTAAAAAACAATCAGATCACCACTACCCACAGTTGGTGGTCCCACAACAGCCATAGAAACTGATTACGAGAACTCTCTCAACTCACTCTGTTTGTAAAGTTAAATGTGTTAGCCTGAATAGCTTGATTTCAGCCTCTTCTATTACCCACAGTACAACAGCAGAATTCCCAGCAAAGCTGGTCCATTTAGCTGAACATAAACCTGCAACTGCACACCACTATCCTGTTCATATTAGTGTCTGCTCATGGCAGAACTCAGCCATATCCTCCTCAACAGCTGCCAGAAGTTGCACCAGCAATGTTAATGGATGCCACAAAACTGCATTAGTTTGACACACAGTCACAGAATTCCTGAAGGTTCAGGAAAGCACCTCACAAAGCTTCATGAGAAAACCCACAGAGCAGAACTTTGCTCCACAGGATGCATGCCCAGACTACCATGCAAGTAGTCCAATTCACTGGTGAGCTGTCAAACAGTAAATAATCACTAACTGTAAAATGACAGTAACAAAAATGGCATGGACTTGTGTCAGTGTGACATAATTATATTGCTGCAGTTCAAATAAACAAACTAATCAGATATAATGTTTCTGTAAGGACAGGCCCAAAGCATTTTGTTAACAGCACTACTAGTTTCTGTTTCAATGTAGTACTTCTGAATTATATCTCAAAGTAACAGAAGTCATGGATCAGATCCTACAACATAAATATCACTTCTTTAAAAACAAAACACCCACCCCACCCCCCCAACACCAGCAAAGAAGCTATTTTGCTTGTGCCAGGAATTGCAGATCGAGCATTAATAATTAAAGCTTCAAAGTACCATACAAAGGCCTTGCCCATGCTACAGAGCAATAGCTCATGAGATGTTTCATCTCAGTCTATTCCTGAACCCATTCACTTACTGGATCCACGTAGAGAAAACAAACAAACAAAAAGCCTATCATCAACCAATTTGTATCAGTCGTACAAGTGATTTCTAGAAAAAGCAAAACCAAAAAGCAGACTGAGAGCCTCACACTGCATATAACACACCATGAGGCTTTGTTACCCTGAATCTAAGTAGGGGCCATGTAATGTCTTAGTCTCTAATTCAGCAAAGCACTGAGACATTGACGAAGAGATTCTTAATCCCATCATTAAGCCCTTAAACCACTGTTTCCCAATGTAAAGGACGTGTTTATCTAGTTATACTACTACAGATTCTAGGCTACATTGTAATGAATGAGCATTCACAATGTATAAAACTGTTCCAGCAGACCTATTACACATAAGGTAACTAAATATACTTTTCGACTAGCCATCACTAATAATTTATCTTGAGTTAGAATAACAGATCTGGGTCTTAGAAAGACATCTGCTCTGATAAAGAAAATTCAGTCAAATGTATACAAGTCTACATCATCTACAAGTTCCTATTTAACAGGCAGACTGACAGAATTCAGAAGATGGAAAAAACCCCAAACCAAAACAAAACCAAAACCCCCACCCATGCACCTACCTAAAGGTATTTTAAGGACTGTTTATGTTCCACTGAGAACAGGATGTATATTTTACTAATACAAGTTTTGAACAGAGTACTGTTTAAAGAGTAATATATATCCACAAATGGAAAAAAACTGAAGTGCTTCCCTAAATTCACCAGTTCTGGAAGTGTTTGTAGGGACCTGAGAAGTCCCAAGCAGCTGTACACACATTTTCATGTCTGCAGTAGACTAGTTCAGGATATTTTCACTTGAGTAATTCAAAATTATTTGAGGCTGATCTGTCCTAGCTGAACAGTATTTGAAGGCAGTCTTACTGCTGAGTGTTGAGCCTAATTACAATGTCTGTTCAAAACAGATTAATTAGGTTACTTGTACCTTTTTAAGGTGTCCTTAGGCACCTGACCACAGCTAATAATAAATACTCAGTACTTTTTATCTCTAAAAAAAAGCAAGCATCATTACCTCTATTCTAAAGATGAGGAAATTGAGACATGAGTAAGCAAAGTCATCTGCCTAATGTCACCTAGATGAGATCAGAGCAGCCAGGAATGAAATGCAGGTCTTCAGAGTCCCATCTAGTAGTTTAACTCAACATGGAGAGGTACAAGTGCCTAATTTGATATACATTTATACACAAAACATAGTTGTGTAATCTAAGTCTCGACTGTCCAATTTATATCACTCAGACTAACAGTGAACATTTTGAATTATATTAATTTTATGAATATTGTTGTCCCAGATATGAATTGGAAAACTAAAACAAATTAAAAACTATACCGGATCTGCCATCGTGTAAGCATAATTTACACATATTTCAGTTGTGGTACTGTTCATCACTACTTAAAAAAAAAAGTTGCCAATGGCCTTTAAACACAATTCTGTCATGAAATTTATGTTTTGAGATCCCTGAGTATAGCATCTTAGGAAGTTAGACGACTAGGGCTTCCATTAAAACAAATATCCATTAAAAAAATCCCTTTATTCTGACCAATACAGAAATAAAGACATTTTTGCCAATGTTTTGTAATTTTAGAAATACTTATTATGGCTGAGTTTAAAAAAAATTAATTCCAAGCAGAGCCTTTAACACTTCCATTTGAAGCAAATGAGGGTTTGTTACATGCTTATTTACTTTAGGGCGTAGCCCAAGTTCTCTATCTTGACCAAGCAATTTCATTTTAGCAAATAAACCCATGTAATATACTATTTTTTTCTGGCATTAAAAAGGTATTGTTTTGGAAGCACATTTGTGAGTGAACCAAAAGTTTTCTTAAAATAAAAACCTGTAACATTAACAAGGAAAAAATCTACAGTTTAAAACATTTACATCACTGTCTAGAAAAGAAGTGATACGGAACACCTAGAAGTACAAAAGTGCAATCACTTTGCATATTCAATAGGTTCATTTAAATACTCTAAGTAATAATTTGTTACTCCAGCCATACCAACTTACTATGCTGTGATCTATCATCACTGTCAAGAAAGCACACATCTTTGGAAATACACAGTACCTCACAAAAAAATATTTTTTTTAATAATGATTAAAACAAAAAAGACCTTTTTTCTTATAAAACTATGAAGTTTTTATTTCGTGGATGCCTTATTTAACAGCCTACAGCATCATAAATTAAAGTTTAATTTTATGAGGAAACAGAGTTGCCACTTCCACCAGGAAGCAAATAGTTAAAGGCTGTGCAATTAAACTGAGGCAAGCACTAGAGAAGCTAGTTTACCTACTGGACAAAGTTCTAAAAGGATGCAAACCCAGAAAAGGACAGCAGAATTTTGGAAGGGAAGGCAACATCAGCAATACTGGTTCTTATCCAAGCTCCTTCCCCCATCTACAAAAGAACCTGTACTGGAGATAAAATCAGGTAAAAAGGTAAGCTAGCTTTATGTAATCTTTCAAAGTCTGGTAATCAGGTAATTTTGCTGGTGAGGCTACTAAACAGAACAAACTAAAAAGAGGATTTGTTTACTGCCAAGTTTATTTTGTACTATGCATTTGCTAACCACTGGGGAATAAGTGTTGCATTTTTCACTTTAAACAAATTTATGTGAAAACTTGCTTAGAAGCAATATATACTTTCCACATCCTATTAACTGTTTGTGAAATGTTTAAAGTAAGATATAGAAGAATGGAGAAAACATTTTGCAGAAAAAGCAGGATGGATGGTCTAGTGGATATTTGCTAGCAGAGGTTTTTAAGAAACTGCTCTATCAAATATGGAGTCATTTTTTTAACACATGAAACCGTCACTGTGAAAAGTGTGATCTAAGGCCTATTCGAGGCCTGTTTAATTAAACCCAGTACACTTTGAAACAAGTACATATACCACATCTATGTTTTACCACTTTCTTCTTAGCAGTTAGTTATTTTGCCCTTATGTTTTTCATATTTTCTCAGAACCCACTTCACATCCTGTTAGTAGTTGTGAAAGTTTGCCAATCTTTATATCAGGAGACTTCAATTGATTCATGACTACTGATCCACTTTTATTAGCTTCATCCAAACCTAACAGCTAACTACTTACAGCACAACAGAGCACAAATGGCTATCATAACCAAGTGCAGAACATACAATATCAGTAAACAAGGTGTTATATTGATCACCGACCGATACTCACTTCAGATTCCATATCAGGATCAAGCTTGGGATTAACACTGGGTTTAGATTGTTTTCAGAAGGTTTTCACGAGTATCAGCAAAACATCTAAACCACACATCGTTCAGATCTAGATCCACCCAACTACGCGATGCTTTCAACCTTTACTGTAGCCATGCATTCTACAACTTCCTCATCTTTCTGCGCAAGATTGCAATATGCAAGTAAAAGCCCATTTTACATATAAGCACTTTTTAAGTTAGAGCTCTTTAGATTGAGGAAGTTTCCTCCTGAAGAAACATGAGTGAAATGGCGTATCTCACACTTCACTGTAGTTCCCTTTACTTTGGGAACATGCCACTAAACCAGCTTTTACGCACAGGTATATGAAGAGTAATTTGTTTTGAAGAACTCCAAAGAAAAATTACACATTCCACAGTTAATATACGCCACTGCAAACAAAACACCACCATTACAGTAGTTTTTCCTAATATGGAAGTTCCTCTTAAAAATACCTAAAAGTTAGCTGTTTATGAAGCTTAAACCCTACTGGGATTTCCACATTAAGTTTGTAACCTTTCTGTCTTGCCCGAAGAACTGTATTTACTGATCCAAAAGTTAATGGAAGAGATAGCATAACTAAAGGATCTAATCCATCCTGGTTTGTTTTTTGGGCTTTTTTAGTAACTTTTTAAAATTAGCATCACTGTCAGTCTCATCTTCCAAGAAAAAAACCCAAAAGCAACCAATCCTTCTCACCCCCAACAAAGAGTCCCCCCAAACAAAAACACCACTCATTTCTTTTTAAATTAATCTGAACCCCACTCTCAGTACTTCTACAGAAATTTTGCTTCCATTTAGCTTACCTGTAATACTACCATAGTTACTTATTCACACAGCTCACCACTTCAAACAGGTTTACCAGCTTATATATCATTGTATCAAGTTTGTATTAACATAGCGATTCTTCCTAGACACTTATGAGCCACTGATTAAAGTTCAGAATTTTACATGGATTCTTAGCCTTCAGCCATCTCATGCGCTGCAATATTAAGTAGACTGCTACATCTCTTTTCCTTCGTTACTTGAGTGAGCACATCGCTAACATTTAAAATTACAGGAGAATTTAACAGTGTTTAGGAAACAAAATTTCTCCTTTTTCAAGCATGCCATTCTAATTTCTATTCGAGCATCAAATTCAATGCTTTCCATTTATGGACTTCTTGCTTTGGCTAATTGTCCAACTAATAAATTCAGAGACACATTCTTTGCCTGGTTAACCATAGCAACTTGCATAGATTTAGTGGTGTATATTAAAAAAAAATAATTTAAAAAGCAAGCTTTCTTCTGGACAAGGAAGCGGAAGAGCTAGCAAGTTGAGCTGACGTTTAAAGATAAGAGCACAAAAGTGAAGCTCCCGAACTTGCATCCAACCCTGCAGCTGACACACAGAAGAGTAACAGTTGCACAGGCAACGGAAAGTGGTCAAACTACAGGGATAGAAACAACCAACCCTTGAGTCTTCAGGCCCTTTTACACTGTTGGGGGTAGTATTTTTTTTTTTTTTTTTTCAGTGACAAGAACCCTTGCCCTATGACACATAACGTTTGGTCGCACCATTTTCTCCTCTTCACAAGCTCTGAGTCCAAGGCCTACGTAAAGGAAGCCGCTCCAACTCCTGCGCGGTGCAATGGAGAGGGCAAAAGCTCTTTGCTTGACCCTGACGCGGGGGGGGGGGGGGGAGGCGGGGGCTACTGGGAGCCCCTCCGGCCGGGCCCTGACGAGCGCCGTGCCCAGGGCGGGGGACGAGAGCTACCGGCCGCCGCTTCGGCGGGAGGGCGCAGCTTCCGCGCTGGCGGAGGGCGCTCCCCAGCCAGCGGGGCCGCGGCCGGGGCGGGGGGCGCGGCCCGGGGCAGGCCCTGCCGGAGGGACGCGGCCGCTCGGCGCGGGGAAAGAGGGAGCCGACAGCAGACAAAAGCGGGTCGCGGCCGGCAGTGGGGTGGGGCCGTGACCGGGCGGCGGCGCCTCCGCTCCCGGGGGAGAGCAGCGGGAAGAGGCCTGGGGTGAGCACGGGCTTCCGCCGCCTCCCCGGCCCGGCCGCAGGGTGGGGTGGGCGCCCCGCGCCGAGCGGCGGGCAGGGGGCGGCGGGGCGCGGCGGCGGCTCCTCCATCCTCCCCGCGAAGGAGCGGAGCGGGGCTCGGCGGCGCCCGGAGGGCCGCCGCCGCCGCTTACCTGGAGCTCGGTGAAGAGGATCTCCCTCTCGGCCGCATTGGACGCCATTGCGCTGGGGTTTGAAGTCCGCACCTGGACGCTGCTGCTGCTGCCGCCGCCGCCGGCGGGGAGGGGAGCGAGGGAGGCGGGTCCGGGGCCGGGACTAAGGGCGCATCGGGGGCGGGGGGAGCGCTCCGTGCTCGGGCAGGCAGGGGGACGCGGGAGGGGCCGGCACCGCCGCCCCCCCTTCTCTCATGGGGGTCGCGCCGGGCGCTGGGGCGCGGTGCGGTGCGGTCCTCGCCGGGCCGCGGTGCGCTCCCCCGCCCAGGCGCGGCGCTCGGCCCTGGCAGCGCTCGGCCGCCGCGGCTGCTGCTCCTGCGGCCGCCGGGGATGTCGCACCATTTGGCTGTCACCCTGTCGCAAAAGCGTCGCTGCTTTGCGGCTCCCGGGGCACGTGACAGCGTGTGTGCTGGTGGGGGAGGAAGCGCGGGCTCCCCTGAGGCGCCCGGCAGCCCGCCCCCGCCCCCCCGCGGGCACAGCGGCGCGAGGCGCGGAGCGCGGGCTGGGCGGGAGGGTGCGCGCGCGCCTCGCCCCTCAGACCCCTCGCGCCCCCTCAGACCCCTCGCGCCCCCTCAGACCCCTCGCGCCCCCTCAGACCCCTCGCCGCCTCTCTCCCGCCTCGCCTCGCTCCCCTTGGCGGCGCTTCCCCCTTCTGTAAAGCTCCAGTGCTGGAGCCCTGTCCTTTTCTCCTGTGGTGGCGGGGGGAGGGGGCTGTGTGGCACATCCCTGGTGTTGGGGGTTGCTGGGGCTCGGCTCCGCCGGACCTAGGAAACAGGTAGAACCTTCTGGCCGTTTTTTAGCAAAAGCAGCTAGCTCAGGAAGGAGAGGTCATGCTTGTCTCAAGCGCCCGGAGAGAGGGCAGCCACCTGCCGCCCTGGGGACCTGGAGCAGTGGCCCAGGAGGTTGTGGTGAGTGGGGGCTGTTAATACCATTCTTATTAGTTTAAAGGGCTTAAACATCTGTACGTGGGGTGCTTGGTGAGTTCTGGGGGGGTTGGCACTGTTCAGTTAGTCTGCAGAGTAATAAGCTTCTGAGAGCTTCAAAGGCAGTTTGAGGGTCTGGGAGGAAACGGTTTCTCTTCCCTCTGGGCAGCATGTGACACTAGCATTTATTCTGTTTCCTGCCTGTGTCGGTTGTTTTTTTTTCACCTGTCCATAAACATACTTTCAGTTGGCTAGTCTATACGCACATGCATTCTCATTCCACCTTAATATTGGATGTTACATTGGGTTAACTGGAACTCATGCAAAACACTGTGTGGAAGCAATTAAAACTTTTTTAATCTGTGCAGTTCATGTCAAACTCGTATAAGCTGAGGCATTTCTAATAGATTCATCTTCATCCAAGCATCAGCATTTCTTCTGTTTATGCTAGTGCATCTCTGTATGGCTACAGGCCAATAATAGTCTGTTTGCTCTAGAACTGCAAGTTAAATTTTGGAGGGTTGGGTTGGGGATTTTTTTGAGGAAAAAGGGAATGGAAGAAGTAAACATTAAGTTACCACTACTATTCCTAGCAAATTTGTAACATTTTAAGTGTTCTTACACTTCCACTGTTGAGCACCAAACAAACCAGGCAAGTCAAGTACTGTCTGTCATGCAGTACGGAAGAAATTTATGAACATATGCAGACAGTTAATCTCACATAAAATAAGTTTTAAGATAGTTCTACAGTAACAATGCACATCTTTACAGAAATTAGACTTTCTGACTGATTTGTAGCAAAGTAACTGTTGATATGATTCATAATCTTTCACATACACAAATCCACATATAGACTTAGTCCACTTGAAGCCAATGGCTTAATTTCTGTTCTGTGTGGCCAGACAATTACAGGCTGGGAGGAAAAGGGGAAAGTAAAGAGGAGGAAAATTTTACCTGCCAGTTGTATAACAGTCCATATTTTACAAAGAATATCAAAAGTTCATAAATCTGGGGTTAACAGAGTTTTAATGCAATATTTTAATTACTGTCTGCTGCTGCATTGGTACATGACAACAACCAGCAAGGAAAACATCTTACATATCACAAAGGAATCAAAGGAATATAAAACATCAGAGGCTAAACTGTAAATTGTGTTAAATTGTATCAGGAACTGGCTTAGCACTTGGATAAAATTTTTGAAGCATACACCTTCAGTGATGAATGTAAATTCCTCAAATTCAGTTTGGGTTCTTGAGTGATTTTTTTTTTTTTTTTTTTCCCTACTGTGCAATTTTAAAGTACCCAAAGAATGCTAATTTGGCAGAGCACGTAGGTCACTTGTCTGAGCATCAGGTAAACATCTTTATGTCTTCAAGAGCCGCAAGATACATAACTCATACCTTAGGTATAAAGAAGGAGAATTTCAGAAATCATTCATATGATTCAATTGTAAAAAAGGCTCTGTGGGGGTTATTCTTCACGAGACTTCATGGCTCAATTTTTCCCATAGCTAAAGTTTCATGTTGTCCAGTAAAATTTGTGCTAGCACAGCTTTGCTGTCAGTTGTATGAAGTAGTTTTAGTTTAGCAGTCACATGTCCAAAGTCATGAGTTGGCTTTACTTGTGGAGCATGGTGCAGCTTTGGGCACATTGCAGAAGAAGGTGGGGGGGGGCAAAGAAAGACAATAATTTCTCATTCTGAGCATGATAGA
The DNA here is from genome assembly GCF_047716275.1 of Strix uralensis. Lineage (NCBI taxonomy): Eukaryota > Metazoa > Chordata > Aves > Strigiformes > Strigidae > Strix > Strix uralensis. The sequence goes on along the minus strand of NC_133979.1, from coordinate 17,901,132 downwards.
ATGATGCCAAACTATGTTTAAAATTCATTTGAACTGTTTTTGAGAACAGATATTTAAGGATATATAGAAGTAATCAGAACTGACTGGATGACTGTGACTTAGTGACTTCATATACTTGTCATCGTGTGTGTGGTCCATTACTGCAGCTCACCTACTAGCCTGCTCCCATTGCAAAGGAGTCAGTGTACTAGCATGTATATTTTACAAGATTTGCAGTATGTGGTCAGAGGGAAACACGGATTGTTCCCCAAAGAATATTCATAGATATATGAGTGGGTGTCAACAAAGTTAGTGAAGCTTTGAGATTCTGTCTGAAACAGGCGGCTGACTTAAGTTCATGCTTAGCCTAGCCTGCCTGTTGAGTGTAGCCTAAAACATATTGTTAACCCTGTCAAGACAGAACCTATAATATTTTGTGTTCCCAGTGTTATTTACACAACTTGGAAGGACAAAGTCATAGATTCTTTGATAGAAGTGTAGTGGTACAGGAATCAAAAGAGGAGCTGGTTTGAAAAAACATTAGCTTAACCTAGATCTCTGATACTTAATTATTCTTCTCCAGAGTCTGGAAAACACAAGGCAGTGCTGGACAACTGTAGCTCTGCATTTAAGTACTGTGACAGTGAATTGTTGAGCAAGAGAGAACATTCCGAGTGAGTCCCAAAATAGAAGGCAGTTAAGTACATAAGTCCAAGAACTTAGCATTATATGGAATCCTGAGTTCAGCCCATGCCTTAAAATATCTGAATGCTATTTCTTCAGCCATTATTCTGTTAGCTCATTCCCTACACTCAAATAACATGCTAGAAAAGCAAACTGAAAGAAAGACATGTCAGTACCATTGGCTAATGCCTTTAATTATTTCTTTTCTTCATCTTATGTTATAATAACACAAGTCTTGTCCCAAAGACCTGGAAAAGTAAATAGCTGAGACTTGCAGTGTTTCAGTTGGTGCAAAGCACACCTTGTGAACCCCTGAGCATAGTACAGAACTCTTCAGAAAAATATCCAGGATACTGTAAACAAAATCTAGGGTGTTTTTTTAGAATAGGTCTAACTAGTCCTATGTATTATCTAAGGAAGAGCTTGTCTTCACTTGGTGATGCATATAGAAAGAGAATTGAAGACATGTGAAGAACACCAGATAGGTGTTAATTATTATATTATTATACTTACTACCGGCAAGACTCTACTAGGAAAAAGTAAGCTTTTATTTAAGCTTCTGGTTAATCTTGCTTGTTTAAATTAGTAATGTATTCTAGAGGGACAACAATGTAGAGACGTGCTTGGGTATGGGCTAAATGAAACTCTTGGGAGGGAAGAAATTAGATACCATTCTACATGCACTGCGTTAGTATGTGAGTAGTGGGGGCAGAGCAATACTAGGCCAGTCCACCACCTTTTTAGGCACAGAACAAGCTCTAGGAATTAGTGACCTTTTCGGGGTAAAGATTATTTAATTTTGCAAGTAATATTGATACCTGTTAAGGGAAATCCTTCTCTTGCTCTCTCTCAAAGTAGGAATGCTAAAATTCACAGTTCAAGTCTACTTTAGGGTAGCATTTTCTTTATTTTCCTTGGGAATGAAGAAAATCAGGTAAAAGAAATGTAGTCCCAACATGAGTTTAAAAAACTCCAAACAACACAACAGATTTTTAATAATGTAACCATTTGTTCTCCCTGACTTCCAGACCTAGCAGTGTTACTCTTGCATTCCCATAGTTCTCTTTCTAGGTTGGATCCTCTGAAAACCTTATGAAATTCTGGAGCTATGAGGCATGGGAAAAATGAGATGGGAGAATGTATATGTTTTTGCCTTCTTTGTTTATTTCAGCTTGGAGATGTTGAAAAAAATTGTATATTAATGAAGAAGTACTTTTCATCTTCCCGTTTTGCTTCTCAAATCATTGTGGGAATAGGAGAAAGCTTTGCTTTAAAGAGCTTCCAATACTAAGTCTTGCAATAGATTTAGAAAGCAATGTGTCTAGATCAGGTTAAACTTTGAGATAAAGAAATTAATATAATAATCTTTCTTAGACCAGCAACTTGCTGGTGTTAAGCAAATGCCGAACAGGAGAAGAAAAAAATCAAAGGTGTGGATAATTTTAATGTGTTTAGCTTGAGAATGTTGTTTCCTTTCTTGAAAATTCACTTCCATAGTATTTCTTGGAAGTTAATTACCCACCTTTCACTTAGATTTCTTGAAGAGAATTCCATGTAAGAAAAGGCTCTTGAGAGAGAACATGAGAGCTCTCTGAGAGTCTTGCTGATGTACCACTGATAGTGAGGAGGACGAGATGATGACGTGTCATAAACAGAAAACTAAAATGACTATATAAGTTTATTTAGCTCTTGTGGTACTTGCAAATTTTGCATATTTTTAAACTATCCCTTTATTAGTCTTTTAATTACACAGCTAATCTTACAACTTTTGAGTGGGTTACTGTGAAGTAATCATAACCCTGCTAGCAGTTGCTGCACACTTTCTAGATAAAATTTGTCTTCTGTGTTTACGTACTATTACCCAGGGCAAGATGTAGGCATATCACCCAGCCAAGTAGGCAGATGCTATGAGGAGTGGAGTGCAACAAACCTTATCTTACTATCTGTTTTATTAATTCTGGACCCTGGGAAGACTTGCAGTTAGTGAGAAAAGAGTGCTCCAGGGGGAGGAGGTTCATTCCTGTTACTGCCTCCTATTCTTTTCCCTCCTTCTCTTGCAAGGGAAAATCTGCCTTATGCCAGTTAATGTCAGTGGAACCCCGTGGAGAGGAAGGGCCCTACCTGTGCAGAACCAGCTGTAAGATCAGACCTCATGTCTTTAAAGGAGATCAACTTGGATTATTTGAAGTAATAACAAAATGCTTTATGTCTTTACATTAAGGCTATGATCCTACAAGTGGATATACATGATAGATCTTTACACCTATGCTAAGTCCCAGTGATTCTAATTAAACTTGATTATAGGATCAAGCTTAACATACTTGGTGTTGTTTCTGCAATGAACTCTGCACAGATGGACTCTTGTGCTTCCATTGAATCCACTGAAGTGAATAGGGCCTGGTGCAGCATTGGTAATATCGAGGCCTTATTTTCTAAGAATGTAGTTAAGAGATCAGTAAAAGCAAGGTAACTATACCTTTAGATATTTCCTGGTCTCATTGCTTTATTTCTGTCAATTGCAAGCACACTGATTCAAATGGTGGCTGATCTAAAGTACCTTAGTTCATTACAAAAACAAGGCAAGATGCATTCAAGAGTGATTCAAAATCTGTTATCCTGTTATGAAGAGCACTGACTTTCTGAAGAAATGTACATGGCTGTGACCTAAAGTTGCTATGAATAGACATTAGAAAATTGGGGCTCTGGAGATAATTGAAGGATTTTCACATGCAGCTTTAAGGTGTGTAATTTTCCATGATTCTAGAAAAATCAAATTCCTAAAAAAGGCTTTGCAATATAAAACAAACAAAGAATTTGAGAGTCATGACATAGCCGAAGTCCCGTCTGCATTTGGAGGAAAGGGAAATGTATTGCAAAGGATGAGTCAGACATGGGCATCCCCAGAGAAATCCCTGCTAAGTAGGAGATTGGTGCCTGAAAGGCTGCTGCAGGGATGTCTCTTGCATGCTTCTAAGGTGGGATTTGACCTGCCTTTGGAAAGTCTGTTGCTGCCAGCAATACTAGACTGCAGATTTGCTAGCAGCTCCCTGAGCAGGGTGTGCAAAAGGCAGAAGGTAGTGTCCATTCTCCTCTCTGCATCATGGTACTGACAGACTGGTCTCACCCTATGTTGTGGAAGTAGATGTGTGTGACTCATGAACTTTTTGTTGTCCTCAACCAATTTTAATTTGCTGTTTTGAAATCTACAGTAAAGACTGACAGAAACAGGAACTGAGTCCTTTGCCTGAAAATATGTACAGCTGCAGTGCCCTATCTGGTGATGCAGTGTCCATACATCAAAGTTTTCTTTAGCTCTAATGTTTGTGGACATTATAAACTACACCAAATGATTCTGAAACAGACTTCATCAGACACTCAGTCTTAGATGGTAATGATTTTTGGTCATGATTAACTTGATGGCTGTTTTTTCTCTCCATGTCTTTATCTCCTCTCAGAGACAGTAGCCTGCATATGTAACTCTGTCAGGGATTGAAGTCCTAAGTAGTTATTAACTTGTACTTAGTATGCAATGTCGCTGAATTAAAAGGGCAGATCTATCTTCATCTAATGAACACTTAAAACAAGAGAGTTACCAGGCAGGTTTATAGCTAGCTCTAATTGCATTCCTCTTGCTCTGCTGGGACTGACATCCTCAGGAGAGAAGAGAGCTTAACTTTCAGAGAAAATGACAGTTGCATCAAACAATATCAAGAGACAGACACCTCCAAAAAATGTTAGTGCTGATACCAAGTTGTTGCTGCTTCCCCTTCGCTCTTTCTTCTCTTCGCTCCCTGTCTTCCCCCAGCCCCAATTCTTCTGTTCTCATGGTATGGCAAACAAACTTGCTCTCGGGTAATTCAGTGCAGCTTCACATTGCTTTGATTCGTGTTCTGCTGCTTTTGAACCTTGTGGTTCAGAGATGGCTTGTTACAGTGTATTCCACTTAGTAAACTATTGTTAAACTACAAGTGAGGAAGGAAGAATAGTATCTCTCTTCCCCCCCCCCCTTCTTTTTTTTTTTTCTTCTTTTTTCCTTTCTTTTTATTTTCTATTCCCCCCACCCCCCCTTTGGAGTGGGATGGTCATGATAGGGGTGAGCAGGGAAGTTAATCACACACATTCTGTTTGGGATACCTTTTTAATTAGCTCTAACTGAAACTTTCAGGTATCTTTAGGATCTTCAAAGGCATTTTCTTTTGTGTGAATAAATCTGTTGATGTTCTCATGTTGCCTGAAAAGACACAATGTAGAAAGGCTTAAATGAGATTTCTATACTGGAGACTAGTGGCTAAGTTAATTGTGTAGTGCCTCTTCTGACTGAAAAGTGAAATGATTGAGTATCTGAAAGGCAACAACAATTAAATTCTTGTGCTTCTCTTAATTTGTTTAAATCCATAGATGCCAGTGATTTTTTTCAAAGTGTAATGCATTTTCTAGTTAGCCTGTTTTTATGTTATAGAGCAAACACTGGATGTCTAAAGGACTAAGCTGAACCAATTAAGTAGCTTCAAAGTATCTTGAAATGCATTCACTGAAATCCTACATTGTCAGTATGGCCTCAGATTTGAACCATTTATTATCATCATGTAATGAAATATTCTAGTAGAAATATAAAACACTTTCAAGATGGTTTGCTGCCTGGCAGGTAGTTTGCAGTTAGTGAACTTGTTTCTTCTTTGTAAGAAAAATGAGGCTAGAAGTTACTGAAGAACTTGTGGAAAAATGTTTTGGAGACTTGATCTGTTTTCTGTATCTATGCTGTCAAGGAGCGTTCAGCCAGAGGCAAACACTGAGGTGGAGTTAATGGAAGAGAAGGCTGAAGTGTACTGGGTAGATATTTGAAAGGTGATCACCTGGGTTTTCTTTAAATTCCTTTACCTCTTTGGTTGCTACAATGTTGACATGTTAGGTTTAATGAAGTCAGCTTTTACACAAGTGTTAGCAATGACTCTTAAGTAGTGGAATGCCTTATTCAGTGTGCTCTCATTCTTTTCCTCTAGTTCTTTGCTTTCTTCTGTCTGTTCCCTACACACACTCCACCCCCACACCCCTTACTGGAAGAGGTGCAGTGATGGAGCAAAGCGTGAAAATGAAGTGTAATAATCTAAAAATAAAATAATAAGGTTTACCCTCCTCCTGTCCTATATTCTTTCTCTCCATCCTGAGATCTATCTAGTAGGGCAGTCTTGAACTGCAGTGTCCTTAAAGACTATTTGATTGCGGTAGGAGAGTTTAGCTTAATTGGACCTGAGCTGAATGTGGTCATAATGATGATGGGGACATATCACTGATATGTCCTCAGTATCTTTGGAACCGTGGCTGAATTCTGTAGGACAGAAGTGCATAATTACCTTAAGAGTTGCATAAGCAGCCCAGTGTTTGGGTTTTTTTATTAATCATGATAGCTAATAGTATCAAATATTAGAAGAAAGCACCACATTTAGACATTAAAAGCATGTCTTTTCACCATGGACCTAAACACAACAGTAAATCCAGTTGTTATTTACACCTGCTATGCAGGTAGAAGTTGATTTAACATTAGAAAAGTGCAATAATAGGCAGGGTAATAAAGTTGTATACTGTATTATGAGGCATGCAGCCTTTAGATACAGTAGACAGTAACTTGTTTTCATAATGTTCAGATTATCAAATCATACTTCAAAAATAGGAATATTTCATAAGTATAATACAACAGAAGTAATTTTAAAAGAAAAAGGTGAAGCTGAGGTCAGTTGGGGGTTGCCATTCGTGGGCTGTCCTTAACTCTATTGCTTCCTCTTTTCCCAGCAAATCCAGTATTTAAGAAGGATTTTAAGACCCATGTAATCACTGAGGATTTACTTCCTTTGGTGCCTCAGAGCTGCGTCTAGCAACAACACTGTTGTTTGTTTTTTAAACATATGCTTCACCTGTACAAGGTATAGATGGATGTTACCAGGAAGTATTTTGGATAGCAACAACTGTAAATTCTTGCTTGAAATTAATATTTCAAATTTAGGTAGTCATAGGTGCAACTTTTGCTCTTACACTGACAAAAGGCTTAGGTACAACTGGTGTAAATTGGGACTCAGGCTAATGAGGTTAAGTCTTTTCTCATGTGCCAGTACAAAATCTTCTTAATTCTCAGGTTTTATATTAAAATATAGAAAAATTCTAAATATATAATAGTTAGGCTAAGGTTGAGCATAGGCTTAAACCTTCTAGTTTGGAATCATCTTTGCTGACAAAAAGTTCTGGTGTCTGGTGAATAGAGAACATAATACTCTGATAAACTGCTTAGTATTTCTTAATGCTTAATGTTTCTGAAGATTTTGTGGTGTAGATTGGTGGATAAATGAAATCAGTATTTTAACTGAGGTGCTTTAGAATTTCAGTTTACCCCACACTGTTTCCAGTCTTTGCTGTAATACAGGTAAAGTATAGAAACATTTGTGTTTATTCATATGCAACTTCCTTCTTACTTGCATAATCTGCAAGGACACAGTATTTATAAGTGTCCTTAGCATAAAAAGGAAAAAAAAAATGTAAATTTGGTAATGGAGAAGGTGCATTAGTTAAAGATCTGAAACTTCAAGAGGGTTTTCTATATAAAGAGGTTTTAATATTAAATTGCTCCATCTAGTGGCAAACTGCTAAAACTGCTATTTTTTCTTTCGTGATTATTATTCTTTAGTAATGATTATTCCTTTCAAGAATTTAAGACTGAATTATTCTTTTCCATGGGAAGTCCTCTGCCAAGGGAACTCGACATGTGACAAAGTACAAACCTTGATTTCCTTCCAGTTATTTCAGAGCATTTTTGCTGTTTACTTAACTGGAAGCAAGCCTTGCGTGCCCAAGTGGCAGAACTGCTTTTGAGAACTTGGTCTTAGTGTCTTAATACCTTTGGTTCGAGTTCTCCTTGGGGCTGAGAGGGAAAATGGAGAAGCTGGATTGCGTAAATAATTAATACAATAAAGATGAAGTCTCTGATTCTTTGGCAAGAGTTAAAATACACAGTGAATCATGTATTGAGTACAGCATGATGAGATGCATCTTGCATTCTAGCATGAGATAAATTTCTATTGCAGATTGTTTCATTCACACCTTAACTGGCACTAATACTGTATTTTTTGTAATAATAATGAACTAATTGAATGATTTGTTAATGTCCATATACTTTGTAAGCAATTAGAATTCTTATGCCAATCAAGGTGAAAACCCCTGTGTTTCCCAGTCATGAAAACAGGGAGAAAATTCAAAAGGAAAAAGTTCAAGGAAAGGTTTAATCCGCCTGCTTCCTTTGCACACCTTGAAAAAGACACACTGACAAAAAAGAAGGGAGATCTTGAGGAGGCTTGCATATTTCTCTCTGCCCGCTGCTGCGATGCCTTATGCAGCTGGCTTTAAGGGGAACTCAGGCGCTTAAGAATGCAAGATCATAGAACAATGAATCAATTTCAGGGTGGTTGCATGCTGTTGTTTTTCTGAGTGGAGTCCAAAACTGTGCAGGCAGCAGCTGAAGTCCTGCAGAAACCCAAAAATATTTAAAAACTAAAAGCAAGAAAAAATAAAAGAACTAAAATAGTTTTAAAACAAATTTTAAGTATTAGGTTAAAAAACCAAGACGGCTGTTCCTGAGAATGTAACAGATGCACTGGACTTGCTGACTCCCTGTCCTTGACTTTTGTCATTCATTTTTCAGTTTTGGCTAATCTGTTATAAATAATTTATACACCTTTAATTTCCTGGTAGATTAATTGTCACTTCTTCTCAGTCCATATCTGAATACTCCTTTTATATTAAGAAACTGCTCTATGACACCAGAAGAGTTGCATTTTATTCCAAGACTGTTGTTATTATTATTCAATTGAATAATGGAACACAAACCTTGTCGTGCACTTTTCCAGACTTCCTCTCCCCAGTTAGGTTGGTCACTTAAAATTGCAGATCACTGTTCCTATCTTCCTTTCCCAGGCAAATGAACCCATTAAATATCACAATTGCATAACTTCCCGACGTGCTAACTAAAGTTTCCTTGCACTATGCATTTTAACCTCAGCTGTTACACTTTTGGCTTAACTTGCAGTGTTTGAAATACGAGGTAACACATCCTAATAATAGTGCATGAACAAATAATTAACATTGCTCTGAATTGGAATGGTGCTTTTCATCTTCTGTGGTTCTTACATAGCTAAGGCCTTCTCAAGCAATAAAGCCAGTGTACCCCATCTCTGTCTTTTTCTAATGCCTGATGGATTTTGGGCTATTCTTTCTGAAGAGTGTGGTTTCTGCAGATAATATTTTTAAATTATTATTAATTATAATAGTTTTTTAATTATTTAGACTGCCAACTTTTTAAGTGTATACTATGGTACTGAACACTCCAGAGTTTTGAGATTGCTTTATCCTAAAACAGTAGAAACTTCCTTTGGATGAATTAAAAATACATATATATGGAATCTTTGTGCTCTTTCTTGTTTCCTGAGACAGATACATTGTCAGAGTATGCATTATGATGATTTGTACTGGTGTGATTTTGCTCTTCTCTATAGTTGCTTTGTTGTGCTTTTGTACTGATTTTGATCTTGAAAAATGTCTAAACTGTTGTACTCCTCATCCCATCCAGAATGCCTTATTTTTCCGATGAAACATATTTGTTTCGAGTGTAAGCCAAACAACAGTAGTCTCAGGAAACAGTCTCTCAAAGTGTGCATTGAGGGAATGGATATTTAATGTATACTCTTCTATTTTTTTCAAAATGTACTCATCAGAACCTTGCTGTTACCTACAGGCAGTGTAAATAAATATTTGGTATGGACCACTTTCTCTTTATTCTTCATCCTCAATCTTGTAATGCATCCTTGGTTTCTGGCAGAAAATGCCTTTTTAAAAATGTTATGACTGTATACAGAAGTGGTGGGATTTTTATTGTTTTGCAAGTTACCGAGAGTACCTATCTGCTGATCCACAGACATCTGAGCCTTTTCTCTGAATGGCTGCCATAGGACAGTTCATGACTTGCAGAGTGGTTGGGGCTTTTTAGCTTTATTCTGCACTTGAAGAGCTTGCTTTTCTCCCAGATTTCTAAAGGTTTTGGTTTCATGCACCTTCTTAATGAGACCAAGGCCATTAAGTTTTGATGCTGTCAATCTGTCCTGTGGCATTTTGGATGTTAAATTCTTTACCCTATCAGATTGCTTATTTCATAAGCTTAATGCTGGATTGTGTGACTTAATTGGGCAAATAACTATGATTCTAACTACTTCATCAGAAAGTGATTCCAGATCTCCAAGCATGGCTAACCTCTAAAGGTATTCATTTTGGACTGGAGTAAAATCTAATCTTACTGAGCATTCGAGCTTTCTTCATCACATAGATGCTATCTCCCCAAAAGAAACAAATGCAAACATTTTGGGGATTCTTTTGTTTTCAGTGTATTCTTACCACAGATACATTTTTCTAGTTCAGTCAGGTTTAACTCCCTCCCAAACCTTACTTCATGTATTTCTTATTGAGTATGATTTTCCAACTCCTGTGGTGTTTCCATAGTTGGCCTCCTCTAAGCTAACTGAAAATGACTGATTTTCAGATCCACCTCTAATCAGAAATAAACAATGTCCTTTTCACTGGTGTGTACTGTGAACAAAGAAAACCAGTATGTGACTTCTTGTCTTATACATATTTCCATACTGACAGATAAAAAACATTCTACTCAGTTGTTCTACTCAGGGTTTTTTTGTTTTGTTTTTTAACCTCTGATACCATATGGTCTTCAGGAATAATTTCAGTCCCAATATTGTAGCTAATCTGAAATGATTTTCATTACATCTCTTCTGTGACTGCAGAACAGATCATGGACTATTTTGGTCCTCCTTTCCAGATTTACAGCTACCAAAGCAGAAGTCCACACTGAAAGACATATTTCCAGTCCAGCAAGCTTTCCATGTCCACATTCATGTTTCCATGAAATTATGAATCAAAGCTTTAGAAGCAGAATATCTGGATCAGAAGAAATCATTCTTATTCTGAAACAGGTGGAATCACATGGTATTACATTAACATACTTGTGAATCCACGTGTAGAAGTCCTGAATTTCTCTGCTCTATTGTAAAGAAAAGCAATAAAAAAGACTGCTCAAGTACAGAGCAGAAAAGTGGCAGTTTACTTGGCTTTTGCCAAGACTTCTCACACTTCCTGTGTTTATTGCTAATGTGAGCTTCCCACTGTTTCATTAAACAGGCTGTTGCAGCATCCGATTTTCTTTAGCAGATTTCTATCACAGCAGTTATTGTCAGACTTGACAGACTGGCAGCTGGAGATATGAACCAGGCATAGTAGGAAAAAATTTAGGTGTTTAAGGACTCTTATCTTTTTCAATTGCTTCTCTCTTCTTTTTTTTTTTTTTTTTTTTTGTTTTGTTTTGTTCTCTAAACTGAATTTTGTTCCATTATTCTCCCAAAGTAGAAATGTGGGCTTTAAGTTTTCTCTCCTCTCCCATGAGTAGGAGGTGGGTTACAATATGCAAGCTGATCTGGAATAAAAAAGAACAAGGGATTGCAATGTAGGCAAACATCTACTAGAAGTAGCATATTTCAGTCTATTTTCCAGGTTTAACATTAGATTTGTGGGTTAGTGTAGAACTGGACATTTTGGATGGCTCCTTGTGGACTGTAGCGGTGTGTTTGAGTACTAATATGCATGAGGGAATTAAGCTTCATAGGAAATGTAGCAATATTTGGGGTTTTTAATTTTTTTCCTCTGAAACTTCTGCTGCTTGTTGAAGTCTGAATTTTTTTCTGTGGAAGCTCTTTCAAAGAGGAAATTTGTGAGCTAAGCATGCACTAAGCATGAAGGTCATGGAAGTGTGTCTGGTTTGGAGAAGTATTATCTGGAAGCATTAACATCTGAATTAAGTCAAGTGAATATGCTGTAGAAACTATCCAAATTTCTGGAAAAAAAGTACCGGCCAACTTGCATGAAAAGAATTTGCTGTTTATGTTTGAACAAGTATGCGTGTGTGCTAGAGAGGGGGAGAAGATGGTGCTTAAAAAAATAAAGGTTTGTCATCAACCTTGTCAGTTGAAGCTCCAACAGAACAAATGGATGTGTTTCTGAAGCACACAGATCCTATTTAATAACACTTTTCTGGAAAAAGTCTATATATGGTGCCCGCAACATTCAAGAGATGGTATTTAACCTCTGATTAAAGCACCAGCAGATCTGTTAAATTTTGATTCTAAGAAACCAAAAAATGGCTCTCTTCCTGACTTGTGTTAAGTCTCTGTGGTCACTTGGATTGTTATTTATCATCACATTGTTCTTCTCCAAGTGGATCAGTTCAATCAGTCATATCATTTTTCTTGGTTTCACTCTTTGATTGAATAGCTAATTAAATATTAAAGGGGATGTAGCAGAGATTGCATACTTGTGTAATTTCTGTTTCTTTTAATTCAGAAAGTTCAGTAGGGAATCTCTGGTTTTCAGAGGCTTTGCCAAGAACATGAAGGCAAAGGAGACTGAACTGCAGCACACAGATGGTGACTGTGGTTTTGCCAGTGCAGAATCCTCTGTATGAATTGAATAAATCCAGTTTATTGGACTGAGTGTATGCAGATTATCTGAACAGCATATGTATAGTAATTCTAACGTTTTTTGAGGCCTGTCTCTATGTATATATGCTTTAAAGGGGATACTATCATATGGCATTCTTGTGTGATTGGCCAATTATTTGGTTATTTTATCCATTAAGTCTTCTTTTAAGGTAGGGTTGCAGATAACTTTTCTGCTTGTTCTGAGATTCCCAGATGTCTAAAGGCTGTAGAATGTTGTAAGCCAAAGCATAGGATCCTGTAAAAAAGAACTTCAATCACAATGCATCTTTTGATGCTTAGCATTAGTGAATTACTATCCCACAGAAAGTCAGTTTTGCCCTAGAAAATAGCCTGACTGCTTATCAACTTCAGAAAGTTTAGCAGCAGCTCATTAGCATCTCATAAGTAAAAGGTTTGCGTTTCTAGAAAGTTCATTTGTAGAAGATGACTGAAATAACAGGAGTGGTGGCTTTCTGTTTCACCTTGTGGACAGCGATTCAGAAGATAAGACTTTTCTCCTTATAGTGAGTTCTCTGAAGACAACTAATTTAAATTCAAAAATGCCAAACTTTTTTTGGATCAATTAGCAACTTTGCCCTGAGCATGTTAATAACTCTCCAAATGAAGGAATAATCTTCCCATTTCTGCAGGGTAGTCCACCTCATCTAGGGTTTTTTTTTAACCATTACTGTGAAGACACACGTGCCTAAAATACCATCTGCTGTGTATTTTTCATGCCTTTTTGTTCTTAACAAGAGTTCTGACCCCTCAATCCTTCTTCTTGTGTTGATTTGGTGTCATTTTTGTAAGTAGAACAAACTTCCTTAATCAACTCAGCAAAGCAGAAAGATGGATGGAACCTGCTTTCCAAACCTATTTCCAGATATAGTGGAAAGCACTCAGTGGAGGCTTTTGTTAATTTAAACTATTGAGTTGACAGTCTTGGCCACTCTCTTCCCCCGTAGGATGGGGAATACAAGCTTTTTGGCTCCTGCTTTAGCCACACATTGTGTCACTGAAGACTGAATGGGTAGATGCAAGGATAAAGGAGATAGCTGAATTACTATGCTCATTTCATCTTCTTTTTAACTATTGAGATTTCAGAAATGGTGCCGATTAGAATAAATTGCAACTGCAGTTTTGGCATTCATATGAATTAAATTTCACAAGTGAATTGAATTCTATATAATGACTTTCTTACAATGGTTCTAATTCTGCTGGTTTTACTTGCGCAGAAGTCCTATTGAAGTCCCCATAAGAACTCTAGGATCAGCATTTAGTATTTGCCTCAGTTCAGTAATTGTTTTCTTTTATGCGACTTTTTAGAGCGCTCTGACAAGCAAGGAATGAACAGCTTATCTTATCAAGATTTATAGTCAATAGCTTCTGTAGTCTTGTGAAGAAGACATCTGCTGTGCACATAGCAAGGTTAAAGTGATTGCGCATCAAGTAAATACAAACTTCAGCTAGTATTTCATCCTGAAAACCAGTCTGAACAATACTTAGATAACTTCACGTAATGGAAGCCCTTTCATAATCTTGACCCGTATACAATTTTGTCAAATCCAAGGTCAGATAGAATTTAAAAAATAAGCTTTATTTGAACTTCTGTAACCATGATTTCACATTTGTAAGCATGCTCTTTAATAAAAAAAATACTACTATTGTTTGGTGTTTTTTTAAAAAAATTTATATAAGTCTCAGAGTTTGATCAGTTGTAATAGAAAAGAAAATATTATCTATTTGTTTAGGAAATGTCTTCTAAACCATTACAGCTGCAGACAAAAGGAGTTCATTTCAAATTGATTAATGTGCTGTAAGTATCTGGAATTGCTTGGTCCAGTCACTTTGTTGCTTTCTCATCTCTCTGAAAAATCAAATGAAGCATCTCTGAAGATTCCTGATTGATGCTGTCAGCTTTGTACTGATATTACAGTGCATTTCAGGAAATGTTCAAAGTGGGGCAATAATTTTCAATCTATTTTCAAGTATGCTGCAGTAAAGTTTTTCTATCAGATTATACAAAAGCCATTTCCCAAAGAACTATGCATTTTTGTGTGTTGTGCATTTGTGGGTGGGAGCTTTTACATATGGATCTTTATAAATATGCATGAGAAAATGATGTATTGGTGATATTGCCTACTTCTGTTGTACCATGCCAAAGTGCTTTTTTTTTTTTTTTTTTTTCCATAACCCATACTGCCTATTTCTCTTATATACAAGCGCTGATTAATTTATTTTCTTGGAAGCCATGTGTAACTTGGTTTCATTTCATAATGTATGTACAAATTTTCCAAATCTTGCTACAGAATGGTTCAGGATCAAATCCGGTAATTCATTAGTAAGAATGTTAAAGTACAGGAAACTGGAACAAAGAAGATTATTTTCCTCCTAAAAAGGGAACTTGGACAAGATAGTATTGTTAATTCCTATATTTGTTTTTCTCAGCTTGCAAAAAAAAGCAGGAATTACCTTAAATTATCAATTCTGCAACATCATGTGTAGATATGATTTGGCCAAGAGAAGTTCATGCACTTAAGCTGCATGAAACTATATAAAAATCTTACTGCTGATTTGGTTACTTAGAATTCAGTGAACAAATAACTGTTAGTCAACAACATAAAAATACAGCAAGAGGAGCATAGCCTTTTGTATCCGTAGGCTGTACATGCAAACTCTGCAGGAGATCTTGGGCTGTAATAGAGGTGGAAATATGGCAGAACTCTCAAATTCTTGCAGGAACCCCCTCCAGTCCATAGCAGAATGGCTGGCTGCTCTCCATGCTGTCACTGGCTGCTGGCCAGCACCAGTACTCTGTGACCCCTTCTGACACAGCTCATAGGGCATGAAGGATGAGTTAATGATGATTCAGGCAGCATTAATGAATCAAATTTTAAACGTGGATTCTCACCCACAGTGGTGTTGGAGAAGAAACCAGGGAAGAGAAACCTTCTCTTAAATTTAGATTTCATGTAGGTGAATAGAAGGTACCTTTTTCCTCCTATTGCCCCCATAAACAGCATTGTTAGTGTCTTTTCTTGCTACAGCAGAAAAAAAGAAATAACTGAATTTATTAGCATATTATATTGCCATGTTTTGTATAGAATATCTTGTATGTAAACTCTGAAAGCTGCCTGAAATATAATTATCAGCGCTCTTCTGTCTTATTTTTAATCTAAACCACAATGGAATATCCTGGTTCAGGAAAAAAGAACACATTTAAGCCTGTACTTAATTTCCATTGGCTCTAATGAGGTTAAAATATACTTGTAAATTCTAATTAGAAAGTAGGAAAGATTATTTCAAAATATTCTGAAAAATGGAATGCTGACCCCTTAAAAATTAATTGAACATGTTTTATAAAAAGTATTCTGCTGTCTTTTGAGAGCAAAACAATTCTGTCTTGAAAATCTGGAAGTGGAGCACAAACACGATGAAACTAGTCTCAGGATCATTGTGAAAATTCATTACATAAGGTCCCCTAATGATAATGATTTACCAAAATTATTTATTTTAAGTAGCTGAAGCAGTAACACAAGTGAATATTCTTTTGCAGTATGAGATTGCTAAATTGTGCTCCATTCAGTCTCTATTTGCTTGCTTATTGCTGCAGTGAAATAGGCAAAGCAGTTGCATAATCAAGTCTTTATTGTATCGGTGTAATTTGCATGTTTTCTTTATTGTTTGAGAACCATCACAAATTGTTATGAAATGAATAACACTTATTTTCATGCTGGATGGATGATTGAAACTGCTGAGTGAATTTTTCCATGATATTTTGGGGTTTGTGTGATAAGGAAGTGTCCAAAGACACTCTAGGTTTGTCTGTTATGTGGCAAAGTATATTTTCCTCTATTTTAAACTTCAGTGTATGCAGCCTTATTCTTTTTTGCTGAGGTGATTTTGTGCCACAAAAGCTATCAGTAGGTCTGTGTCCTGAACACCTTCCTTCCCATGAGCATTACTTGCACAAAGTTATCATTACTTGTACGAGCAGTGCAATTGTTTTCAACTTGACTACATTTACAGGGATGTACTCTCTGTAAACTTGGCCCAGTGAGGCCTGCTACAGCTCCATTGATGTAAAAGGAAAAACCGTTCATTTAATTCACTTAAAGTTGAACTAGGCTTACAGTGAGCACTGATGAAGCTCCAGCATGCTGTTTGGAAACGTATTCTTCAAAAAGAAAGGCAAAATCAATAAAAATAAATGTGTTTTGTTTTGGTTGTTTTTTTTTTTTTTTTTTTTAAATTTAGATATGGGGGGAATGGTGGTGATTGCCTAATAAGGTTGCTACTGGCAAGAAGAGCTCTGTTCTTAGTCTGATCCTATTCTGAGGCTCGATTATCAAGGGCTGTTCCACTGCCTTGTGCTAATCACAGGCCAGTTTGTGGCTCTGTGTTTTGTAGTACAGTGCCCCACAAGTTCCTCCTTTCAAGTACTGCACTCCTGTTCTCTGTGTGTGGCTAGATGTTTTAACCCAAGTTAACAGTTCATAAAGTGTTCCAAAAAAATTCCGCCTCCAGTTTCAGGTGCTATTTTCTTAGGGATTGCAACAAAAGACAGTAATTTTCAGTGTTCCGGTGCCTGCAATTCTTCATTCAGTCTTCATTTACAGAATGCTACAGAGTTTGGCTAAGGCATTTTTTTTCATGTAATGCTGTGTGGCACTGTTTTTTTTTTTTCAGTTCCTTTTTCTAGGATGGGGAGAATTCACTCAGTCTGTCTTTTTTTCTTTTTTAATTAGCCCTGGAAATGTTTTGCATGGCATTTTAGCACTTCTTCCCCATTCTATTTTTGTTGTGCAAAGTGACATGCTGGGTCTGTGCTTGTATTTTTTAGTGTTTGCCTTTGGTTGGCACTGTGTCAATGCAAAGCTTTAAAAATGATAAAATACTGACTTTGGGAGAGGGGAAAGGCTGAAAGATTTGCCATATATTTCTTAATTTGAAAATGATAACAGTAGACTTATATACAGTTTATATTAGCACCTCTATTGGCACTGAACAACCTTCTCCCAGGAAGTACATCTTCCAGACTTCCTGAGTAGATGAAATACTTCCCTTCAGAAAGTATAACAATTGCTGCCTGTAGAGTCAGCGACCTTTGCCACCTCCTTGTCCTTCTTGAAATGTCCTGTGCTTCTGGCCCTTTAATTTGATGTGAAGAATTCCTGCACTCGGGCAGCAAGGAGACAGATTATGGCAGGGGCTAGTCAGTATTATGAGAAACATGTAATGAGCCATACAGCCTGCAGAATTCTGGAAAGGATAAAGGGGAGACACTTAAAAACAGTTTTCTCAAAGTAGTCTCATTAGCCTGTGAACCAGGGTTAAGAGATAAGAGAATTCTTGATCATAGACTGGAGCCTGCTTCTTGTGTTTATTGGAAGCTTGTTTTTCTAAAGGTTATAGTGTGTTTTCAAGAAGTCTGATAGCTAAGCTGTAGTAACCTGTCCTGTCTTGATTTTCTATCATTACTGCTTGTAGACTATGAACTAAATCCCAAATGATAGTTCCATAAGACAGTAACTGGAAATATCTGAAGGTAACCAGAATTTATAGCAAGTTTTGATTCTGGAATCCTTGTATAAGTATTCCTCTGAAATCAAATTGTTTTCACCCCAGGTAGTGCAACCAGAACTGGGTACGGAAGCCCATCCTTCTCAAAAGCTTTTCTCTCATGACTGTTTTAAGATTAAATAGAAAGTTGTTAGGGACATAGCTCCTGGGTAACAATTACACTTACCCTATTGGATGCATATTTTAGAACTAATTCTTCATAATTTTTATCACTATATAAGGATAGGGAATATAATTTTGTGGAATTCCTTAAATAATTGGAAAAGTCTTTTGTTCTGGAAAAGAGGAAGTGTGTGGGTATGCAGGGGTGGGAGGGAGAGGGAAGGGTGCACAATAGTTCCTACCATAGTACAAACTATGCAGGAACAGAGCTATCAGCAAAGTGGAAAATAGGAATCAGCTCTGTTTCTAAGGAAAACAGCTCCCAGGAGGAAGCAAAAGTCCATATGTAATACCATAACTGCTGATGTGCTGTTCAGCTTTGCTTCCCACAGCACAATGAAAGTTCAGTGTATTTTGTTTCTTAAAGTGGCACCCATGAAATTATGGAAATTCTCATATATAAAATTTAATACAGGGCATCTACTACTATAATGAGTCACCTGCTGCAATGTGTATTTTCCCATGTTCTTCATCTGCAGAGGGGGAGGTGGCAGCAAAAGAAATCTCTTACAATATGGACTGAAGGGGTATCGTAGCGTTCTCTTAACCAGACCCCTGGCCCTAACACAGAGTCAGCTAAGCCTATGATGTGGCAGACAGAGAATTATCAGTATTGAAGAGTTTACAGTTTCCGTAGGCAAATTTCAGTGTTTAACTACCCTTACCTCAGTGCCTAGCTACCCTTATCTAACCCATGCTTATAGACCTGTATTTGTCTTGTTTGTTGATTGCCCAGGTTATACACGCTTAGAAAGGGTCTAGCACTTTGAACTCTGGGTCCCTTATTTCAGCCAGTTAAAAGGTGCTGATGCACTCATCTTGCCTACATTGGAGAGGCAGGAATAAATGTTCTGTTCTTAGAGAGCCTGGTGGGTGGACATGTGATGCAATTGCCTCTGACTTCCTTCCACCCAGGAAACTTAAGCAGCAAGGTGGAGGTGCTGGTGCCCTGGAGCCACATGTAACACGTGGTCAGGGAAGCCAAGATTTAACTGATGTGAAGATTTTGCCCCCAGAAGTACCCCAAATGTAATATCTCAAATTAAAATAGTTGCATTGGTAAATATTTAAGGTTATAGTCATGCTTCTGCTGTCTCTTGTAACAGTTAGGAAGGCTGAGGTAACATGAGGTACATGATTGCTGTTGGTTTTATGCCAGTAGAAGTTTTGTGTACATGAAGTTATACTGGCAAAATTGTTGCTGCTGTAACCAGTTCTGTGGATTATGGCTTCGTTGTATTGGTATAATGCACATCACTGTCACATTCACCATAAGGGAACTTTGTGGGTATCCCTGTATTCGAGTGCTTATAGTTATGGCTATAGCATGAACAAACGGCAGGCGTATTTCTGTATGAGATACTAATACTTATTTACTTGTGTTGCTATAACTTCACAGGGAAGTTGGAGACCCTTGAATACAGAGTAACGGAGAAATTTAAAGTCAGCACAGAATATTAGGGTTTTTCTCTTTATAGTTCTCATCAGGAGGCTTCTTTCATGTCTGCTGTTAACAGGTTAACGTCAAAAGTGCAGCCATGTAAAAAATGTTAGTTGAACGCCCCCTAGCCGAAACGATTTTCAGAACATGGCTAAGACAAAGGTTTCCAGGGGATTCCAGTATACAGCTGGGGGGAGTCCCACGTTCAGAGTTCCTCCTTTGTTGGTTTCAACTCAGCCAAGCCGTTACTCTAAGGATGGATCCATTTGCATATCTGTATACCTATGGATAGATTTATGTTCATATACTGGTCCTTTTAGAAAAGTATCTTGCATTAAGGAAGCAATCTTCATTTTCTGTTCCTTTTAATTAGGTTGGTACAACATTTGGAAATATGAGACTGTGTGTACAGTTAGCTTGCAAAACTCATCTGAAAACTAGATTACAAAGCCATAAATGCATTCATATTTCAGAGCCAAATTAAGCAATCCTACAAGTGCAAGTGTAATTGAGCTCTGTGCTTTCTCTGATGTCAAATATTGCACAGGCACTTCTCAAAGCAAGAGAACTCTGCCTTTTCTATTAGTACAACTTACTGATCCTTGAATAAGCCACTAGCATTGGTTTTATCTTCATCAAATTGGACATTTTGATATTGGGAAAGAAAAGAAGGAAAACCTCTTTCTATGTAGTTAAGACTTTGTTCTATTATATACACACAATGGCATTGATTCTGCCCGTTCCTTGATCAGACTGCTTCAAGTAGACCTGTCCACAGGAATTTCTCAGAGTTTGCTAACCCTGTATGCATTCAGCAAAAGTTTTGTTGTATCTGACTAGTGAATGGTTTGTATTGTCCATGCTCGCTCTCTCTCTCTCTCCATAAGCCTCATTTTAATTTCATGTTAGAAAGAAATACATGGTCAGTCTAAAAAAGCCAGAGCTATACAAAGTTAAGCATGTCAGGTGATTGCTACTGAGTTTTGGACAGGCTCTGCTGTGAGAATTTCTATGCCCATTGAAAAATTGACACTTAGCTAGAAAGCAGGTGATAGGATTGTTCAAATGGCCACACAGCCCTTCCTTTGCAATGCTGACATCACTGCTTACATGTTATAGAACAGGGTGTTCAAGGATGAAGTAGTATTATTACACTTAGATTAGCCTGGTAGTTGCAAAAATCAGGCTACTGAAGATTAGAGACTATCTATCCTGACATTATCAAATGAGTTTTTGTTGTTTTAGTGCTTTCTGTGCATGTCAGAGTGCATGAAGAGGTGGACTGCCACCACAAACTGTCTGTATATTCATTGTGGTTTGACTGCTGGCTGAGCTCAAACACCATGCAGCCATTTGCTCACCCTCCCTCTGCATGGGGGAACAGGGAAGAAAATTGGAGGAATAAAGGGAGACTTGCAGATTGAGGTAAAAAACAGTTTAGTAATTGTAATAAAATAATAACAATAATAGAAAGTACAAATGGGTAATGCACAATGTGGCTGCTCCCCACCTGCTGACTGATACCCAGCCTGTTCCTGGCTAGTGATCCTGAAAGAACCAAGATCCCACCATCGCAATCCCGGAAGCGAGAGGGAACCTGCCTCCTTCCTGGCCGCCCCTCCTTTATATACTGAGCATGACATCACACGATATGGAATATTGCATTGGCTATATGCTCTGGCTGTGCCCCCTCCCAGCTTAAGAAAAATTAACTCTATCCCAGATGAAACCAGGACAGTCTCCACCCCTTATTCCATACCATTTATGTTATGCTTGGGTTCCCAATACATTCTAAGTAATCACCATCCCTTTCCCTAGTCTCAGAAGTATATACACAGATATCATTCTCTTAGTCTATGGGCCATCCCTCCAGAATGTGTAATGAGTTCATTTAGTCCATAACTTCTGGTTCCATTTGTCATGACAATCTTTTAAGGCAGGAGGGATGAGGCAGAGTTGGCTCAGTCAGTGGAGCAGGTGACTCTGGTTGCGGCAGGAGGATGGTGTGTAGTCTCTGCTACAATTGGAGTTTATAGTGATGTGTCTGGCGCGATCTATGCTCATAGTCTGTGGGCCAAAGATGTCAATCTCGAGGATGTTGCTGGGCACCAATTGCTGAAATCAGTCCTGACTCTACCAAAGTTCATCTTTTTTTATTAATGTGATGCCATTCATATAATATGTATCAACCGTAGCGATGACGCTATGCAATAACAGGGGTATTTGACAGTTAACATCATACAGTTCAATTCATCAGCTATTTTCACCTAAAATCAAATCCCCTTGAGGCACACATTGGACTTCCCTGCCCTTCTGTATTACCCACCAAGTGCACCCAGATCCTTGGGCAAAAGTAATTCCATGCATGGGTTTACCTTTACCCAGTGCAGGAATAACCCAGACTGTCTTCCCCATCATATTTTAATGCACACTACAGGGACTTTATCCCCATCTACAGTACATAGAAGGTTTGACTGAGCAGGGCCAAAGTGATTGGCAGATCCTCTAGTATTGACTAACCAGGTGGCTTTTGCTAAATGCATGTCCTGATGTTTGAAAGTTCCAGCACCTATTGCTCTCAGTGTAGTTTTTAGCCATTGTACTGCTCAATTTTCTCAAAGGCTGATGCATGACAGGGGATGTGATATACCCACTCAATGCTGTGTTCTTTGCACCAAGTGTCTATGAGATTATTTCTGATATTAGTCTCATTATCTGATTCAGTTCTTTTTGGGGTGCTATGCTGCCACAAGACTTGCTTCTCAAGGCCTAGAATAGTGTTCTGGGCTGTGGCATGGGGCACGGCATGGTTCCAACCATTCGGTGGCTGCTTTCACCATTGTGAGCACATAACATTTGCTGTGCCGAGTTTGTAGGAGCATAATATAATCAATCTGCCAGGCCTCTCTGTATTTATATTTTAACCATTGTCCTCCATACCAAAGGGATTTTAACCATTTGGCTTGCTTGATTGCAACATGTTTCACATTCATGGATAACTTGTGCAATAGTGTCCATGGTTGTCCACCCCTCGGTCACGAGCCTATCTATATGTTGCATCCATTCCCTGATGGCCTGAGGAGTCATGGGCCCAGCAAGCCATAAATTTTTCACCCTTATGTTGCCAGTCCAAATCCACTCGAGGCACCTTAATCTTAGCAGCTTGATCCACCTGTTGATTGTTTTGATGTTCTTCAGTGGCTCGGCTCTTGGGTACATGAGCATCTACATGACATACATCTACTTGACCATTCACAACCAGGTTCTCTACCCGGGCAGCAATATCTTGCCATAATTCAGATGGGTTTGCCTCTACACTGCCAAATGCTCTGTTTCCACTGCTGTAACCACCTGCACAGCGCATTTGCCACCATCCATGAGTCACTATAAAGGTAGAGCACTGGCCACTTTTCTCACTCAGTGATATCTAAGGCCAGCTGGATGGCTTTCACCTCTGCAAAATGACTCGATTCACCTTCTCCTTCAGCAGCTTCTGCAACCTGTTGTGTCAGGCTCCACACAGTCACCTTCCACCTTTGATGTTTCTCTACAATGCGACAGGACCCCTTGGTAAACAAGGCATATTGCTTCTCGTTATCTGGTAGTTTATTATATGGTGGGGACTCTTCAGCACGTGTAACCTCTTCCTCTGGCACCATTCCACAATGTTTGCCTTCAGGCCAATTTTTGATCACTTCCAGTATTCCTGGGCAGCTGGGGATCCCTGTTCAAGCCCATTGTGTGAGTAATGCAATCCATTTACTCCATGTGGCATCAGTTGAATGGTGTGTAGAGGGGACCCTCCCTTTGAACATCCAGCCCAGCACCGGCAGTCGGGGTGCCAGGAGGAGCTGTGCCAACCACTTCCAAAGCAGCTCGAACCCCTTCATATGCTGCCAAGATCTCTTTTTCAGTTGGAGTATAACGGGCTTCAGATCCTCTATATCCCCGACTCCAAAACCCTGGGGGTCAACCCTGAGTCTCCCCTGGTGCTCTCTGCCGACTCCAGGTAGGGCCATTCTCCCTGGCTGTGATGTAGAGCGCATTTTTAACATCTTGTCCTGTCCGAACCGGCCCAAGGGCTACTGTATGAACTATTTCCTCTTTAATTTGTTCAAAGGCTTGTTGTTGCTCAGGACCCCATATAAAATCATTCTTTTTCCAGGTCGCTTGATAGAGAATCTGACTGTAATTTGGAATATACATTCCTCATAAACCCACAATGCCTAAGAAAGCTTGCATTTCCCTTTTATTGGTCAGTTGGTACATAGCTGTTATTTTATTAATCACATCCATTGAAATCTGATGACGTCCATCTTGCCATTTTTTTCCTAAAAAATGAATCTCCCATGCAGGTCCCTTGACCTTACCCCGCCAGCAGGAGTAATTGATAATACACTATATAAAATGCTGTCTTCAAGTTCATAAGAAGCATAACAAGTATATTCAGTATGCCTCAAATGCTGAGCAACAACAGTTGTGAGAGAAAAAAAAAATGACAAAGGTTCAGCACTTCCACCCCCTCCAGTTAGCACTGAGCAAAACCTTGTCTCCCTTGTATTTCAAAAAGCAAAACATAAACTTTTAAGCATTTTGTAAAACAACATAATTTTGGCATCCTGTAAAATATATAAAACCAGAAAAACAGCACAACCCTTATGTTTTCCTTTGTGGATCACTGTTATGTTCAGAGAAGACTCTGCCTGAGATCACTTTATCATGGCTACAACCACAGCCGGCAGACTAGACCAGAAGTTGATGGACTGTCTTTTAAGGCCCGTGGCCTTTTTTGTACCTTTAGAGGATCCAAGGCTAGGAGACACACATTGTAGAGTACCTGAAAAAACAAGATAGTAGCTCATTTCCAACCACAGCTACCTAACATTTTAATGATTTAAAGGTGTATTTGCAATAAGTAAAGACCTTTTTTTACAAATATCAATGAGACCAAAATGTCCTGTAAAATTTGAAACTTTTGCACAGTTCTTCACGAAATGTCATCAGAATATGGTCTATTGATAAGACTACAATGACAAGGTATAGCAATCATCCTAAAAAATTCCCTCCACTTTCTCACAGCATTTTTTTTCTGTATTTATTCTTTATTGTAATTTGAAAAGAGAGAAAATTGCATTTCTTTCTCCTCTGTCTCCATTTCTTTCACTGATTGGGAATCACACTGAAAGTTAAGACTGCTAAATAGTAAGGAGTAAGTACCTTTATGAGGTCTTCTACTTTTTGCTTCATACTGTAAAGCAGTCATCTAAGGCATGCTGCATACGAAAATCACCGACTACACTGGTATTTGTACTTTTTGCATAAATGAAGAAGTGTTGGCTGCAGATGTGATATATTCAGCTAAGAAGCTTATTTGCTGCTAAAACACTTTAGAGGATAATTAGTCTTGAAAAATCAAGAAAAATATTTTAGTTAGACATTAGCTTACCTCTGTTCGTCTTGCAAGTCTTGGTTATACCAAACTACAATGATTATTATCAGACCTTAAAGAATTACCTACCTACACTAAAATTAAACAAAGATGACACAAACTGTGAATTGCTTTATTAATATTTCTGAACCATTATTAACCAATACCACTACCACCTACTCATTAGTTACTGAGTCCCAAATTTGATACAGTTGCTGTTTTCTGTCAAAGTAGCAAACCATAATAAAAGAGCAGAGGAAATTAAAGTTTGAGCTATGTTAGTTCAGCATATGTTGCAATCTTTTTAGATCATTCTGCCATATTACTTCCATGTTTACCTAAATAGATAACTATAATTGTGAAAGCTCGGAGAAAGAAGTGGATCCTATACATAGATATCTAAAGTCATACCAGAGTTTGAGGAATGCATAGCATTGAGTCAGGATTTTGGCTTGTCCTTGCAATTGGCACTTTTACAACAAAGACCTGCCTTTGGATCCCGATTCTTCAAAAAATCTAGTTCTAGACCCTTCTGTAAGAAAATATCAGTATGATGTCCTTCTATTACAGGAACTACAGAATGCTCCTATTACAAACAGATGGGTTATCTAATACTCATTAGTGCCTCAACCATGACATTCTGTTGCTGTTAGAGTGTAATCTATCAGGAGGAAGAACTATTTGTTGCCTGTCCAGTGCTGTAGTAATTCATTCTCTATAGATCCTCATTAGAATGGAAAATTACAGCTGTGAAAGTTACAGCATCCTTCCAGGTTCCTCTCTTCTCTCCTATCTGTAGGGATGTCGTAGTTTCAAGAAGCAGAAGCACAGTTTTCCCTTATTTCAAAATAAATGTTCTGTGGTTGTAGGTGAAGGACGTGAGCATTGGAAGAAAAGCATCACATGGCTGGTAACTTAGTCGTTACATTTTTAACCATGGTGGAAGTTTTTTGCTCTATACAGCCATGCTTAATGCTGTGCTGCTTGCTAATTTTAAGAAATAAGTTCTCTAAGCTCTACACTTTACTATCTTGCTTTACTGTGCACACGTGCATATATAAAAATATACCTGACCTCAGGAAGGATCTAAACAGTTTAATTAATATTCACTAACAACTCAGAGCCATGTTGATAAAAGTACTCTTTGTTCATTTGTGCTTTTGGGTGGGTTTTTTTGTTTTTGTTTTTAAATACTTACATGATTGATACAGGCGAAAGAACCAAGGCCAAGAATCAGTTACTGTTAGAAGTGTTGGCATGTGATTTTATGAAAGGTCATGGGAATTAGGGCATTTCTTTCCTTCCTCAGACTATTTAGTGAAAAGGGAAAGAAAAATCAGAAAAATTAGAACATCTTGAAAAATTGAAAGTCAAAACTCATAGGATTTCATATTATTTTCCTTCAGAGAGCAAGAAAATTCATCCTGACTTTTTACCACTGACATATTATGCCATGAATCCACGGCTATTAAAATTTAGTGAACTCAACTCTGCATATGTCAACAGTGGTTGCCTGGCAGTAGAAGCAAGGTTAAATGTTAACCATAGTCCTCTGTGCTACAGTATGTCTGTCCTCTAATGGAACCACTTGCTTAGTCTCAAGTGTGGGCTGAAGAAGAAAGGATGTGTGGGGAGAATAGGTGTCACAGAACACAGAATTACATGGGAGTTTTGTGTGTAAAAGGTGGCTGCTCTTTGGCTATTTTCCTGTAATCAAACTTTAACACAGTGGTAACCACAGAATTGTATTTCTGTGGTGCATGTCTTGGCTCTCCCTCTTGCTGTAGTGTTCTAATGGGAAATACAGATCACACAAAGAAGTTTCCATAGATTTGAAGAAAGTTCCCTTGCTTGACCAAGGAGTGTGAATGGTTGATAACATGCCAATGTTAGGCCAGACCTATGCAGGCCAAATTTAATCTGTATGTGCAACATCACTAAAGCTGATGGAGGTGGTCCTATTTGCATAGAGCATGCAGAAGTTTGAGACTTCACTGCTCTTGGCTGTCATTCTGCTCCTTGCACTGGTTACCACCCCTGAGGCAAAGCTAGCACAAGATATGTGAGTTTGTATCTTTGCTTATATACATTTCAACCTGATGGATTAATGCAAACTCAGCTTCATTGTTCATGTAAATTAAGATGTCAGGTTTGGAGTGACTAGAGAGAGGTGTGGATTTTTACCTTTTTGCTGTCCCTGCTTAAGGGGATAACCTTTTGCGGAGATAGGTAACTGTTAAGGGCAGCAACACTGATCTGCACTAACTTGCCAGACCTTCTCTATCTGAGCTCTAAGTTTGAATTTTGCTCTTTCAATATTAATGGATCTTCTACACATCTCAAAACCACAAGAGCAAATAATACTTTTGCAGTATTCTTAAGCAACAGTTTTTTAGGAAGCTCCTGGCTCTTAATGATTACTGGGATACCTGACCTTGGATTTATATCTAAAACATTAGAAAGCTGACCGTCTCTAATTGCCACTTTAAGTGATACTCAGATCATCATGTCTTGTGTATTTAGCGAGTCTAGGTTTTCGGAGGCTTCTTGAGATTTGACCTTGTGTAAATGCTCTTTAAATTACGCAGAATCATTTCACAAACCTAATTAGCATGTGATAAAATCACTTCAACTCACCTCAATTGACAATAGTCCACTAAAGTAACCCATGTAGATTTATTTGTCTGTTGTTACATATTTACTGACTGTCATTTATATATGAAGAAAACTTCAAGAAGAGAATTGCCCTAAACAGAAATTATAAACCAGTGTATCATATTTGCAGTATATAGCAATATTTGTCTTGACCAGCAAATTATCATGTGTCTCTTCTGAGTAAAAGTAAGCCGTGATCTGGAGGGAGAAAGAGAAAAAAAAGAAATCTGTGCTATGCTACTAGGAGATGCCATTTAATCAGCTAGACCAGTTAATAACTCTTGCTGCCTTTTTTATTTGTCAAGGGCTCAATATTTTTTCAATATGAGGTCTGCTTCAGTATGCTTTAAATGGCAGTTTATAATTAATGGTACTTGAGTGTGTCTCTTATTTCCAAAATTCATACAACATTCTTGGTTACAATTTATACATGATTTTAAAGTATAATTAACATTCAGCTTTACAAGATATATGCAAACAGATATGCAAATTTGGAAATAAATATGCAAACATATAAAATGTTGTTGAATTAAGTAGTCCTTAACATTTTTAATGAAATCAATATTTTATTCATATTTTGCACACAATTTTGAGTACTTAGTGATTTGGTAGTTCTCAGACTTTTGTGGACCATGTCGACAGATTGATTCTCCTATGGCTCATCTTGTCTTCCAGTCTCCTGAACCTCATACTTTCCTTATGGAAAACAGGAGCTAATCCAAACCCCTCTAAATTATTGGGATTCTTTTCAGTTATGCTATGTGGTTATTTGAGATAGTAAACTTGGCATGTTAGTGAAACAGTTTAAAATAATCTTTATAAAAGCTTCATATTGAATCACATTAAAGGTCTGTATAGCCCAGTATACAATTTCTAACAGTAGCACCCCCCCCCCAAAAAAAAGTCAACTAGAGAAAAATAGGAAAATATACATCAAATATATCACCTAGATTTTTTTTTTTCTAGCCTATAGCCTCTTGTGAGTCAAGAAATGCTTGTGGCCATTTCTATTGCAGTTAGTTACCATCCATGAAATTCTTTTATATATATATGTGTATATATATATAAAACCTATATATATTCTGACCCTGACCATGTTGGTGGTTCACCAGTTTACTGGTGTCCTTCTAGTTGCAGAGATCCCAAACCCAAATACAGAATTATAGATGTGGTGTAACAAGTGATGAGTCTCTATTCCCTTCCCTCAATCTGCTGATTATGCTGATAATACAGTCCAGGATGATGTGGGCTGTCTTCACTGCCAGACACACTACTAGCTCCACCTGCCCCAGCTCCAGGGAGAGGACCCTGGCAATCCCTGCAGCCCCAGACCTTGAGAACTGCATCCTCCCTCAGGAGCTCACCTCAGTTAAGACCTCTGATGTGCTAGGGGTGGTTGCTCCAGCCGGTGCTGTTGTCCATATGGAAACCAGTCCATTCCTTCCTACCATGTCACGGTGATGGCTTTTGAGTATTCTGTCTTCCCCCGTCCTCTCCACTACCCCATAACATGTGACTCAGTGGCCTGGTATTTTCTTGTTCTGGATGCAGGAAGCTATTTTCACTGCCACATGGTGCTAGTAGCCCTCACTTGTATAATCTTTTCAGCAAATTTGCTATATGATTCCTGTCCCTGAATGCTTGCTATTCTTCAGCTTTGGCTGGCCACAAACTTGATCCCTACCAAGGAAATGTTATCTCAAAAGGACATGTAGTTAAGATACCCGGAAAGTAAAGGTTTAAAGATGTATGGAATTTTGTATTTAACTGATAAGAGAGAAAACCCTCAGGGATCCTGAGAGAAAATCAGGGTTCTGGCTGTAGTTGCTAGTAAATAACTAGGTATTAGTACTGGGAGACTGATAGGTGCTTCACTGTTATAACAGATCTATATATGTCATGATAATGTAGCAATAGATTGAACTAGGAGGTCAAAAACTACTCGTACTTCAAACTACACCCTTTATAGTGTAATTATGTAATGCATGCTGAGGAGAGGCACAGGGAACAGTTGAAGGGTTTGGTGTTATAAAGGTCAAAGGCTGAAGTAGCAGGCAGTGTGTAGAGGCAGGCTTCCATTTGGTCTTCATTGCCATCCAAAGCATGCTTTAAGTTTGCACATTTTTGAACTACTGAAAAAAATATTACAGAATTTCTGCAACTGCAGAAATGCTGAAACTAGCAGTTTCTTCAGACACTTAGCTAGCAAAGCCCTCTCCATGTAGATTCTGGTGTTAGACAGGATGGCTTGGGCAAGTGTTGACTTAAACTGAAGGAATTTGAATACCCAAGCATACAAATATAGAGTGGATGAGTTTGGCAAAAAAAATTGCATTCAAGTCATAATGTACCATAGAAGGCAGGAGGCATACCCTATTCAACTTCCAGTTGCAGAACTTGAACCAACATTAAGCTTTACAACACTTCAAGTACTATGGATCCCACAAGATGACTGTCAGCTGAAGAGTAAATGTGGTTTCCTATCCTTGGTTTGCCAGATTACTAATCAAGATCACATGTCTAGGCTTTAAGTCATGTAGGGTACTACATAAACTTCTTACACACATAAAGAACCATGCTGAAGTCTATGTTGTTGATTATTTAAGACTTACTCATTTTAATAAAGTTTGTAGGATTGGTCCCTTACATTTTTTCAATAAAACCTAGAATGTTTCATTTAGTTTACATCAGTGCACAAGTAATCAAAACCGTAATTATATCTCTAAAGAAACATCACTTAAAAATAGACATATGAATGCTGTTTTGATCATTGCAAACTGCTATTTGTGGTGCAGTGTTTTGGTTATGAGATGTAGAAAAATTTATCTGCCCTTGCAGGTGCATACTCAAAATACTATTTCAGGGCAAGTAGTGCTATAGTATTTTTCTGAAACATATTTATTTATTTATTACTACAGGTATAGTGAGTGAAAACTATACAGCTGCTTTCCTGTACATCTGTGGTAGTTTCAACATTTTTTAGTATATAATTGACTGAAACAAGTAAGACCCAATGTATTTAGCAAAACAGTGTTCAGAGTATGCAACACCCTCTGCCTTCATACCAAATAACCTTGATCTTTAAAAGACTATACGTGCGCAGTTGCTCAATTCCATATGCTTTTTATTCTCCCAGCATATTTCAGGGTTGATTTCTTGCAACATTTTGTTTCTGTGGGCTGGATTTCATTTCAGCTGATTGCCCAATCCCCTCTTCATTCTATTGTAATTGGTTTTTGAATTGTCTCAAATTCTCCAATGGATTTATGACAATCTGAAAATTAACAATGGCCCCTTAATTGCACAGGGCTATGTGATTCACAAAGTCCTTACTTGACTGATCTGTCTTTCCCCCTCACTTCCAGCCAGGCAATCCTGTGTGCTTTTTAAACCAGTGTAGAGGCAGTAAAATGTGTATACATTGAAACTTTTTCTTCCTGGCACTCCATCACTTGGAAAGCAATCTGAGGCTTTTCCATAGGATGATGTATTGGCAGTAACTTATAAAACCCCAAAAATATGGAAACATGTTTTTTGATTATGCTATAAATTGGGATTATTTCCTTCAGGCAGGCGGAAGGACATGCCAGCTGGACTTTATATTTTGGCTGTTAAAAAGCTTTAGGAGCCAAAATTATAATTAGCTCACTCATATTGAAATATGTTCTCCCTAGCTGTATTATTTTTTGCCAGAGCCTGATACAATTCCTGAAAGATGCAGTTCCCCTCAGCACAGGAAATATGCATCATATTGTTGGCATTAACCAACCACCTGTGCAGTGGCTGCTGGAGTGCTTGCACAAGGAGTCAATGAGGCAGTACATCTGCCACCTGGCATGTTACAGGTATGTGTCTGTGCTGCAGGGCAGAGCTGGCTGTAGAGGGCACGGACTGGCTCTTTGAGGCTCAGGACACTGAGTGCAGGGATCTGCACTTTAGGCAGGTGGGGCATGAATTACTCAGAATTGCAGGAGATGCTTCTAAACACCAAATTTGAAGAAAGGCAGGGCTAGTTCATCAACAAACCATCACTGCAAGAAAGTTGCTTGTATTTCAGCAGCACCTAATTTTATGTGTTGTAAAGTGGTACCTAAAGATCCAGTTGAGATCCAGGTGCCACCTATAGGAAGTGACTATTGCACACTGTAATTAAGTGGAGAGAGGGAAGGACTGGTAGGCACAGCTGAAAGAAGCTTCATCAAGGTACTTTGACAGGAAACATGGACAGGATGCAAAAATCTGCCAAACATCCTGAGTGCTTATTGGGGCAACTAAAATCTCACTAGGCTAGTTGAGTGGGCCAGTGAGAGTAAAGCTAGCCTGGGAATGTTTTCACTCACATTCCTCTGTCACTCTTCTGATTTTGGCATAGATATACCCACTGTGAGAACTGATCCATACCTTCTGTATCTGACCGGAGTTGAGAATAGGAATGAAGGATACTGAGGCAGAGAGTCATGTAGCGACCCCTTCAGATTTCATAACAAGTCAGACACAGCACGGCAAACAGAATCCAGATTCTCCTGTTTCACAGTTCAGTGCCATCCAATGGTTCATTTTAACTTGAGTTAAAAATGTACCTAACTTTTTTCCCTGCACTGTTTGGACTCTGTATTTGCAAGCTGGATGTTTCATCATATTAGAGGTGGTAGAATGCTTTCACTGAATAGTTCTCAGATTCTGTGTTTGGATGATTCCTTGTATTTGTTTTTTCTGTCTGTGTTGTGGCTGCTCACCAGTTAATGGGGCAGTTTCTCACAATGCACCCATTATCGACTTTTATTTTGGATATTCATTTGATTACTATGATGATTACATACTTGAATATTTTGGATCCTTTTTGTTTTCTTTTGTTTTGTATAAAAGACTCTTTTCTGACTCTCTGTTTTACTACTTTCTAACCAAAGGCATATAAAACTTTTTTTAGGAACATCATTTAGTTTGGGAGAGAGACTGAGAGAAGATTCTAGCATTGGGGAAAAATGAAGAGGGAATATTCAGGGCACAAGATGGTATGTCCATCTGAGCGCTGAGCACCATTCGCAACTGTGGGTTTGTTTAGCCAGCTCTTCCCGATGAAGGGCCCAGGCAAAGGCAGCCGCCCCTGTCGCCTTGGCATCGGCAGGTACATATTCACATCACGGCAGGGGGCTCCAGAGCCGCAGAGAGATTGCACTGAACAGCAGCCAGTCACTCCGCAGAACTGAAAGGCATTTTAAAGAGTACTAAATAGATTCATTTTATTTATTATTTCAATGTAAACCCCTATAATATGTCAGGGAAATGATTAACTCATTATATGCACAGCCTCTTTTCAGTTTGAACGCCCTAACTGGTTTTGAAACTGATTCTTTGCAGACATAAGAAACACATGGAGAATAACATTCTTGCAACCAGAAATCAGTGTGCTTATTTTGGTAGGCAAAAAGGAGAAATTCAAAGCTAGAGTAGAAGAAAGATCTAAAAACTAATGGACCACTTACCTTTTCAAGTTTCAAGGCAAGCTGTTAATGTTACTCTATGAGGCTGATAGTAATCCAGCAAGTTTTTTTCCTGGATGTAAGACCTGATGCAAGTTTCACTCCTTAAAATGCTCTTTGTTTTTCATCTGTTGAAAGATTAGAAAAAAAAATGCTTATAATGCTTGAGTTGAAAACTTTTATACTAATATTAGTAGTATTCAAAGGGGCAGTTTAATGCAGATTTGACTTCTTAAGTAAGAGACTGCACCTTAGTTTTGCTTGGACCCCTGAATTCATGCTAATATTAGTTACCATCTCTAACTCTGCTTTCTTCACATAAGAATGACTACTCTAGGGTATGCTACTACCAGACCATACCGAATCACTAAATGTTTAGAACAAAATGTTTAGAACTCCAGAAAGTAAGCATAAAGTTGTACTACTTGAAAATGACTAGTTTCCATGGTGAAAATTTAGAAGGATTGTAATACGGTTTGTAACATCTAGAAAATGTTTTATTTTGATGGACCATTTTCTGTGTTTTGAAATCAGTGAAACATAAATGATGGGAAGGTGGTAACAAATATGAACAGGGTAAAAACTTGAAAAAAGGGGAATACTCAGGCTTTCATGCTTCATGTTCTGGAAAATACTAGTAGCTGAACTGTAAAATCTTAATTTTCCTGTAAGTTATACAGTTATGTACTTGCAAAGGCAGTATTTTATCTTTCTCTTTAAAGCTGGATGTGTATTATGAAATCAGTTGGTTTCCTCACTTTTTATTGGCTTATCTCATAATTTAGTTAAATTTTTTTTTGGAACTAGCTTTTCATTAAAATACATGATACCACAGTAATTCTCTTAGTTGTTTATATTTTGATAGGACTGCATGTTGCCAAAGTAATTCTGATTATGCTTTCAAAAATCTCCAGTAAGCAAAATGCGTTGGTAGCAAATATCTCTTTTTTTGTTTTTTCTTTCTTCATGGGTTGGGAAGAAGGAAATACATATGAGGAAAGGAAAAAAGTTTGTGTGTGCTTCAGACCTGATTCTAGCACCTTTGTTTAGTATAATACTACTGAGAAGCACTGTTTTGCTATGTCCCTAGTGATTTACTACAGAACAGCAAATGTAAACAAAGATCAGTAATCCCATCAATTTAAGTGCAATGCTAGATACTTGTCTTGTTTGATTCTTACCTCTTGTTTTTATATATGGAAGCCAAGGTGTACAAAGGAAATTGATACTTTGCTAAGGCTATTTGATCTGAAGTGAGTCTTGCTGTGAAATAAGTTTTGTGTTTTGAAATTTGTCTGCTTTGCTGTTTTTGCCTAGAGAAGCTGTAGTCCCAAGGCCACTCTGCCAGCTGAGGATAACTCTACTGTAGCAGTTAACAAATGTTTTCAATGCACGGACTTATTTCTTGACAATATTCTCTTAATTACCTACTGTGGACCCAGGGGCTCCATGGGCTTCAAAGTAAAAAGCACATACTACTCTAACATTTCAGCCAGATCATCTGCAAACTCTGGCTGATGGTGACTATGTCATAGGAGCCAATAGGAAGTCTGTTACGCTTCCCTCAAATGTGGGTGGTTAACCATTAGCAGTTACCTAAGATAGCATTATATCTATTTCTACAGTGAAAAAGAAGCTAGAACTTTGTTTATGTGGGAGAAAGTAAGGTAAGAGTGAAAACTGTGACACAATAAGGGTAAAAATTCATGCCTGTACAGAAGTTCTCTGTATCATTTGATGGCTTTAATACAGAGAAGTGGCTGTGCAGAATAACAAACTATAATTCCTCTGAATTTACCATTGAATAAAGATTCCTCAAAACCAAAAAAATAAGACCCATGAATAAATGAATAAGCAATGAGCTGTCAGCTGAAAAGAAGCAATGAAAAACTAGAGAGAGAGAGAAAAATGAAAGAGGATTAGGTGCCAAAAACAAGGTGCCAAAAAAATCAGGGTCTGTCAGATTGGTACAAGCAATGATCCCTGGTTCCTCATTAGTTCCATATACAGTGCATGTTGCCAGAGTCCTTTGGTCCTACATTAACTTACAAAGTATTTTGATAAACAATTTATTCTTTCCACAAGAAGTGCCAGTGGAGACAGGTAAGAAAGGAACCCATGTATAGGAGCAGTCATGTAATAAAGGCACAAAATGCAAACAGGGGTTCTAAAAGTTTACTGAAATATGGATCTCATCTAATTCAGTGATCAGACCAACAGTCATTATTCTTCTTAGGTCTTCTATAGATCACCGAAGAACATAATTTTCTAAATTCAGCAATTATTTGTATGTGATTCAGATATTATAGAAACACTAAAGGTACTTCATTGTTTTTATACAGTGCAAGTGATATAGAGAAGAAGCCATGCAATTATCCAGCTCTACTTACACCATTAGGGAGTTCTTTCTGGATCACAGGTAAGTCAAGATAAATATTTTGGCTTTTGGTTTATGGGTACAGAGCCTGTGGTCAGCAGTTGGTATTTGGCATGCAGCTGCCTACTTTATCCATTTTTATGCACTAACTAATTTCCTTGATGTAGGGATTTGGGGACGGGGAAATAATTTCATAAATTATAAGCAAAATCTGTTTCATCTACTTCATTCTGGATAGCCATTGCATAAAAACTGTCAAAAACATATTGCTCCAGGTTCATCCCTGCTGCAGTTCCATTGATTATAGTGGAGTTAAATCAAAGATGAATCTGTCTGCTCAATTTAAATCTAATGATTGGTTAGAAAGTCAGGGGGAGAGCCCTGTCTAAATCCAGTGCTGTTTTATCCTTGTGTCAGCATTTAATTCCATTTGCATATAAGCCTATTTCCCTTCTCTAAATTTAATTTGTTAGAGCTTGGCCCTCAGCAACAACAGCAACAACAAAGTAATTGCATGCAGTACTGGGCAATGGTGCCAATACAGCATGTGCTATAAAAATGTCTCACACAAATTTATAAAATGTAGTCATTAGTGACATTCTGCCTGGTAACAGCAGTATCTGGATATCTGAAAAAAAAAAGCGTTGAGCTACCTCATGGACATGTGACATCTAATAATACACATATAAAGAAGCGTTTTTTTAATATCAGCTATTAATTGTGGCCATTTCACCAAAGGAAATGAGATATTCATGTCTTACATGACCAATAGGAGTCATCCTAGATTTTCACTGAGATGAGATAAAACTGGCTGAGGCTTAGTTCTTAAGCTACCCTAGATATCATCTGTCACTTTGCGTAAGGTACTTGTGCTGCCTGACTTAGCAGGCTTGTTTTAAACTGGGCAGGAGTGGTTGGCATTGTCACAATATACCTTGTTTGTTTAGCTGCCACACTCCACTGCAGTACTATTTACTATGTTCTCATATCACCTAGCCTCAAAACGCTCAGCCCAGTCTTCATTTAGACCTTTCACCTGGCCATTTTAGGATGAAAAGATTTTTCTTGGTGGACTTGACCTGATCGACGGTCATTCCAACTCAGTTGTTCTTCCAAAGGTAGTGCTACCTGCCTCAAGTTTATAGGATCCTTTATTCTCATTTTATTCATAGGATCTCTTTATTCTCATTTGTGGAAAGAAGACACTGATGCCAAGATACTGGCCTGGGGGCACTGTGCAATATTGTGCAGCTAACAGAGCCTGGAAGAGAAGCCAGAGTTTCTGAATTAGAGCCACATGCTCTGTGCCTAAGGCCATACTATACATACAATATATAGCTTATGAAGAGTGGAAAATAAACACACATCTTCTCACTTTCTGATCTCTATGTTTAGATAAATCTGGTTATTTCCTAACATCAGATCTTTTTGATATGTATTGTTCCTCCTATGGATAGGAAAGCCCACTATTACCCTTGTTACTTACTCCCATTACCTCTTGATGCACTTGCAGCCTATCCTCAGTAGGATTAGAAGGCACTCAGGACCTTTCAGGAGGCACTTACCACTATACAGGATTAGGGTAAGCCTGCCTTTGATGTTTTTGTGATCACACCCATCTGTCATAACTGAACATGAAGAATTAGACTTTATTTTTATTTAATGTTCTAGTTATGTTTAAAAGGTCAAACATAAAAATATATTATTTTTTCTCAATTTGCCTGCTTTTCTTTAAAAAAACAGTGAGGATATGTTGCTTTTTTAATACATACACTAATGCTTGAAAAGTTAAAAAACCCCACAGTTTTTATCAGAATCAGCAAATAGATGTGGTTTCACCTGATTTTAAGTTTTAACAAGTGTACTCCATTTCACACTCCTTCCTCTCCTTCTATCCATATATTCATTACAAATGTCAGATAAGGCTAATCCTTCATGTGACATTACTGCAGATGGTTACATAGGGACTTAAACCAGATGCTGATTGTCTGGATAATCTGGATAAAAGCTGATAACCTAAACCAAATCCATTTTGTGTATTACTCATGCTAACAGTTAAGGTATGTATAAAATCTTTATTTCCCTTTAACACTTTACATAACTCTCTTGCTTTCCTCTTTTTATACTTTCAAGGTTTTTATTTTGGAGATGGTTCTTCTACATCTCCCACTGTCCTTCTACCTCAGGTAAATCCTGCATGTATGTAAACAAGATTTGGGGAAGGGAGAGACACTTTCTACATAAGAATAAATACTAAGTTTATCTTCTGTTTTAAAATTCCCGTTGGGTTGAAAATTGGCACTCTTCAACAGGCATACCTGAAAAGTAACTTTAATTTCTTTCATATGAATAGGTTTAATGGAAGTAACAGCAGGAAAAAAATAACTCCATGTTGTACTTTCAAAGAGTTTTGAAGTTGAGTGGTTAGGATGAGAGCTGATAGGAGTGGCCTTCTGGTGAGTGGCCTAGACCCCTGACCAGACTTCAGTGTTTGGAACCCATTTTTCTCTCTCTAGAAGTATCCTATCATAAATGGGATTTACTCTGAATATTATGTATACCTTTATTCAGAAGATTTTCATTTAGTAATAGTGTTTGTATGCTGAATTGGGGGATTCACAAAGACTAGTTAGTCTATGAAGAACTCTATGTGTGTATTAAGCAACCAATTATTTACATGAGAAATTCTGTGACATAAACATGCTTAACTACAGAAATGTAGACAACACTCAGAATATGTGCCGTATTATGTTATATTTATTCCACTGGTACATACATATTCCCATTAAACAGAAGGATTCCAAGATATAATAGACTTAACTGAAGAATGCACTGGCTGTTTAAATCTGATATGGGAGACTGCAAGTTTAAACTAACCAAAGTACTGAAGTGTGGTTCTGACAGGGGCAAAAATACGATGACAGTTAGAGTCTGGGATCTCAGCTAGAAATGCTTGTAGAAGGACTCTATACCACTCCCCTTCACTTTCTTCTTCACCCCCCAGGGCTTCTGTGCTTGTGTTTGAGATGAAGTAGGAATGTTAATTTTTGTTTTATTCCTGGGTGGAGGACTCCTGCAGAGGAAAAGGGAGAGAGGAAAGAAATATGCGTTGTTGCACCTGGTATCTGGATCCTTCCTTGCCTACCTATTACTACCACTGAATGCTGCCTATAACTGGAGGACTTGGAGAGGAAGATACTAGCTTATTGTTTGCCATTTAATATAATGATGTTTTGGGCTCTTTTAGCTCTATTATTCTTTTTTAATTAACAGGTTGTACTTCTAAGCGGGTCACCAGTCTTGAAGTTTAGAAAAATAAGTTTACCAAGAACCTGAGCTATGCAACTATTGTGTAGATTTTCATCTCCTGCCTAGCACACTTGAGATTTAGATTAGGGTATGCAACTTGAGCAGGTTTCCATAAAATAATTGAGCTAGGGTCCAATCTGATCTCCCTCTAATCCAATGAGCTATGAGGGCAGTGGTCTGAAGCACAGTACCTGGCAGAAAGTTTCAGTGGTTCTCTTCTTACTTGTTTTGCCCATAGTGGGTACTAGAGGAGCAGGTAAAGAAGTCAAGGCCCCTGGTCAGCCTAAGCATGTAGAGTACTGAGGTTTGAATACCAGGATTTAATACAACCTTCTGTTACTAGTCAAAGCTCTCAGGTGGACAACCCTCATAGTCTGTACCAGCATATCCAGTAGTCAGTAAAGTGTACCTCTCTCAGAGTCCTTACCGTGCCACCAATTCTATAGACCACACTGTTGACTTAAATTAAGCTAGGTCTGCTGAAATCAACAGAATCCTTACATCAGTAAAAAACCTCGATCCTTCCCTTTATGTATAGAATGATATAGCAGTGAAGTATACTGCTCACTGTGGGTCAAATAATTCTCTGCAAATTGCTGAAAATGTTTAGAAGAGTAGTCTGTCATTTTATCTTAGAGCATACTGCAGGGATACCTGGCGCAAACCTTTTGCAAGGAGATGAGTAAAGACATATTGTCCAGATATTTTCTGCCATTAATATACACACTGTGATCAGATACCATCATAATTGTTGTTCATTATGGGATCATAAACCTTTATAGTGGAAGAGAGGGTAAATACTTTGGTCTGAAAGGTTAGCCAAAGGAAGACAAATTATTGCAACAGATGCGTAAAGGTGAAAGAGGTGAGTAATTACATGAAATGTTGTGAGCAAGGAACCAAACTCTTAGAATTATGTGTTTTGAGGCAAATGAGGTCTTGGTAGGATGATACACATTACACTAAATATTATGATTAATAGTGATAATGTTATTTTAATGTTTGTTGTTATCAAAGATTGGAAGCAATAACTGGATCTAAGTGATAGCAACATTTGACTAACCTTTGACAATTACTTTTTTAAATGTAAATTTTTAGACTGTGATTTTAAATGGTAGCAGTTGCTTGATAATTTATTTTAGAGGCTTACAAAAAAATATGAAAATAGAGTAACATTCTGTTATTGACCATATAGATGTGGCTGACAGACATATGCATGGGACAGATATTTTGCTGCCATGTGTTCCGTGTTAGAGGCAATGTCCAGTTCAGCGGAGCTATTTCTTTGCATGTTGTAGGGTTGGAAATGCCATTTCAGCACTAAAAGTCTGATTCATCAAGTCTGAAACGTCACTTCCAGAAATGCTGCTTAGTGGAGTGTGTATGTATGGAAATGATGTCCTAGTATAGAGAGGGTCCTGGGTTATGGGTATTTTATGATCCACATATCTCTAATTCATCTTTTGCTTTTGAGACATAACACATGTTCTAGCTGCACTGATATGGGTTCTTGCTTATTACAGTTAATGGATTATTCATCCTCTTTGTCCTTGACATAATCCTAAATATGTGCATAAAACTCAGATCATGTTGCCCATAAAAACCAATCAGCCCAGAGTTCTTCTGCAAGGTGTTGAACATTCACCCAGAGCAGATGGCAAAGATAATGTTTAATAAAGAGTTAGAGGATTAGTTGGAACAGAAATAAGCTAAGAGAAAGGGATAATTTCATTTCATATGAAACTCCATGACATTTCATGCACCCAAGGACTGATTAAAATTATGCCAAAAGCTGCTCTTTTTGGCCAGTTTGTCCTAATACTGACCCTGCTTATGTTGTCAGCTGCTGTATCTGCATGTGTTATTTTACCACTTTGTGAATAACTCAAAAGAAAGCTCTTGTGATTCTCCTGTGGCTGGCAAAAGTAATTCTTAATTAAATAAGAACAGGAGAGGTGATAGGACTCTGCTAAATGTGTTGAATATATTTAAGCAACTGATATCTCAACCGAGGTTTAGACGAAAGGTTTTATAGGTCATTTTAAACATAAATTAATTTTAAATGGTAGTTTTCATAGTGTGTGGAGTTAAGCTTTGGATTACCTTGAATATTTAGATGCTGAATGAAAAACAGAGCAGGGGTAGTCTATAAATAATTTTTAGTCTTGTTTTAGGAAAATTTATTTTTGCCATCAGAAAGGTAGTGGAATAACAAAACCTACAGATTTTGCATATTGCATAACATTTGTAATGATGACCTAACTATCCTTTAATAAGGCTTAATCAAAGAAATTGAATAAAGCAAATCAGACAGAAGCAAATATTTTACAGTTAAGGTATTCTGGGCCCATGGTTGTTCTCTGGTATAACTTTTACATTTTATAGATCAGAAGCTCTGACAAAGCATGTCAGGTATGGGTGCTGCAGAAGCAACATAAGTCGAATCTACTGGTAAACTCAGTGTCCTTTGTTCTGAACACAAAATTTAAACCCTTTGAAGCTGTTCTCATAAATAAACACGTGCTTAGGAGATGACATTTTAGAATGGTTGGTGGGAGACAGAAGACAAGGATTTCTTTCAACAGTTATGGTACAAGAGTAGAACAGGATCAAAATCCAAACTGTTACCTTTCTTTACTGAGACTCAGTGGTCACTGAAGCATAAAACCAGATGTAAGCATCTCTGGACCCATTCCAGCTGAAGCTTGAAGCTCTAATCAGTCTTTAGTGGTAGAGCACTGTTAGCTGTTTCTGTAATGCAGGAAGTCAAAAGTATTCTAGAATCAACATAATTGCTTTTGCACTGAAGCGGGCCAAAGCCGAAACCTTTGAAAGCCTCTTGAAGTTTGGTGGCTTGGATAATATCACTACCTGTTAGTTCCAGAATTCAGCTGAAATCTTCTCAAAACATGCTCCACACTTTCTAGCTATCTCCTGCTCTTAAGACAGTGTTTGGCTGTCTT
Organism: Strix uralensis; assembly: GCF_047716275.1. Taxonomy (NCBI): domain Eukaryota; kingdom Metazoa; phylum Chordata; class Aves; order Strigiformes; family Strigidae; genus Strix; species Strix uralensis. The sequence continues at coordinate 17,859,498 of NC_133979.1, read as the reverse complement.
AAATAAAGGCCCTAAAGCTTTTTCTTCTGCTGCTGATTTTTCCTACCTTAACTTGCACTCCTGTTGTTTCTCCGGTTGGTTACTTTTGAAGATGTTTCACAGGGCACTTCAAACAGCACAGTCGATTTAAAATAGTCTGGATTAACATAAAAATAGCAAGACACTGTTAAGAATGAACTGGAAATTAATGACACCTTAATTTCACTGAGAATAATTGCACTTATTACAAAAAAGCAAGTTTAGCTGACTCTTGTATTTGAAAACTGATTGTTGTCAAATAGTTTACTATAAAACTGTCTAGTAAAATTATTTCCAAATTTCCTTAGGTTTGCTAAATATTTGTCCATACTTCATTGCAGCCGTCTTTTGAAACCACAGTGGCAAGAATAAAGCTCAACAAGAAGTCTGTCAGCTGATACACAGTATCAAAATCAGATAATGCAGCTCAGCAAGAAGAGAGGGTCATATCGCACAGCTGAGATAGACATAGATAAGTCTAAAGCAAGTTATGGCTTTATCTCAGCTTAACCTTGAACTAGATGCCCTTTCCAAACCCCTTCACCCCCCCTCCCCACCCCGGAATGTGCACTACAGCTACGCAGTAACAAGCAACTAGAATTAACAAGATTGGAGATGGGAGGAAAGAGGCCTTAGAAAACATGGCATTAAATTTGTCGTTAAGGATATTTTTCATTCAAAACATGTTTTTTGAAATGTACAGATAGAAATAAATATATTGACTAGCTGAATTTTGAAATGGAACAGGAGATTCAGGTATAAAAGGACTTTTTCTAGTTAGGACTTAATGTTAGTTGAATAATGATTGCACTGAAATGTATTGCAAATCAGAAAATTAATTTTTTAAGCTCTTTTTCATGTTTTTCCATTTAAATAATATTCCCACCACCATAAACCCAAAAATTATGATAATTGAGGAGTGGGTAGGCGTTTTAATTCTTTCCCAGCTTGTGAATGATTAACATACAAGTAAATTCTCCTGGCACTCAGAATGTTGTTCACCTTGTAAGTCCCTTCAGTTACTCACTTTGCAGCCTGCCAGTTAGCATGCTTACATCACCCTCAGATAATTGCTTTTCTTTTTTCTATCTGCATTTTTCGGGTGTTGGCAGGGGAATGTCAGAAAACAAGCTTTGTTTTGATTTCTTCTCCTTTGTTTTTCTCAACTAGGGCTTTTTCAAAAGTTTTCAGAAATCAAATGTGGGCTGGTTCTTTTTTGTTCCTATTTTATCTGTATGGGTTTCCTAACTTGCATCCTCCAGCTCTAATCTCTCCTTTAATGGTGTCTCTGTGCTGCTTTTCTCACAAAGTGAACACTTTCTTCATTTTTGCATCTGAGTTACTCAGTTATACTTCATTAAGAGATTTCTGATTTTGATAGCTTTGGAATAAGTGAGATCCTACCACTAAGCGTACTGCATTTTGGATGCATTTCTTCTGTGCGTAGTTATTGCTCTTGACTTGGATTAATAGAAAATCTTTTTTTCTGCAAGGTTCTTACATTCGAATGCATCATTTCTTCTTTTGTTTTTAGATGCTTGTCCAAAGGAAGATTAAAGTTATGCTTGAATATCATGAGACACTGATTTTTTTAAACAGAAAACCCACAAATTATTGATTGGCCCAATGTAAGTCTCTCTGGAACATACCCTTGTGAAGACAATAACTGTGATGATGTGTGCTTTTCTGTAGCAATAGTTTTATTGGCAAATGTAATGTTTATGCTTCCTAGTTACATCAATGGGTTCTAATAAACAGATATCATGCAGCTACAGCAAACTATCTAATAATATTTCACATACTGCTTTTCCCAATAGGAAAGACATGCCAGTAGCAGAAATATTTGTCACTGCTTTTCATTACAAATACTCTTATTTTTTACCTCATTTTAGGCTAGGGGAACTCCAGAATAATACACTATACCACACATGTCCAAAAATTAAAGTACAGCTAAATTTTCTCTCCCTCTCTAACTTCTGATGTCCCTGCTGAAGATTTACTTTAACTATCTTCCAGGATCTGATGGAAGTTCATACCAGAGACAGATCTCAGCCTGTAGCTGCAGTTCTATATCCAAAAGAATATCCACAATGACTCAGTTCCTGCTGCTAGATTATTGCTGCACCTGTGACTTCTTAAATTAGCCACAGCTGGACTAGCTGGGACCTACTGGCTGCCAGTGGAGAGTGGCAGACTGCTTCAGGAACACTCACAGCTTCTTCATCACATGCTGTTGAACTGAACAACAGCGCTCAGGCAAGAGAAGTGTAGTGGCAAACTCAGGTCCTCTTTCCTCTTGTAGGAAATAACCCTTACTCAGTTTTAGCTGAGTCAAAGCCATTCTGTAACACCCACTTTTCAGATAACCACCTAAATTTCTGCATACTATGGAAAAATAATAGGCAAACTCCCTTCTTAATTTGGAAGAAGACCTCACAGTCACCTGGAGGTAAACTATAATTTTTCATTACTTGTGGCTTCTACTTTCTCCAGATTAGGCAAAAAAAATCCTGGTGCAGAAGAGGAACTGGAAAAATCCCACTATAAAAAGAGATTTGGAAGGACTGTGGTTTTTTCCACCCAGTAAATCATGGATTCTTTAAAAAAAAAAAAGTAACAGAAGGAGTCACCCTTCTGCTAAGCTCTTCCTTAGTTATCCTCTTCTGGAAAACCATATAAAAGAGGAATGAATTATATGCTTTAAGGATGCCCTTTATTAGCATAATTAGAGAAGCAATTCTGCCTTCCTGCTTTCTTCTGAGACAGCACCTATCACCTTGTTTGGCTTGCCCGTGCAAGTCACACTGTCTGAGCTGGCTGCCACTTTGAGCAGTGAGAATGTGGAGAAGCTGGAAAGATTGGATCACTTCATTTTCTAGTAACATCCTGCCTTTCAACCTCCTTTCTTAAAGAAAATATACAAATTGCTCCAGGTTTCCAGTGAAGAGTGACAAGATACAAAATATATTCCTATTCCCCAGAGGTTAAATTAGTGAGTAGGAAGTGTTGTCTGATGCCCTACTTGTTTGTAATCACCAATTAAGGAAAATGAAATAAAACCTCCTGTTTTGTTTTGAACAACTCTGTCCCCTTATGAATGTGGGCAGATGTTTACATATGCAAATCAAACCTATATTTCCAATACAAATAAAAGCAAATATAACACTTTTAATCTTTAGCAGGTAAGTATTTATTGTGGGCCCAGATTTATTTGCTTTCCTCAGCTGTGCTCTTGTTGATATAATAGAGATGTTTGTGACACTAAGTGTGGTGGATTTGATTTGCTTCAGGTTGACATTTCATGGCACTAAGAGTGAAAAATTACATCCTCAACAAAGCCTTCCTTGGTGGAGCTCTTGGAGACAACAATAAGACCTTCTCATGCTAAACAGAGCCTCTATGATGGCTGAGTCATTGCTTCATGGTTCTCTCTGAGTCTTTGTCACTTACCCTGTTTCCATCAGATGCTAAAAGTGTGATGAAAGAGTAAAAAATGCAAAGGACAACCACAAATGCTACATATTTGTTTTGTGTATATTTCAGTGGCATTATTTAAACAGGTCAGCTTACTTGGAAATCAAATTAAAAAGTGATTTGAATGGAGGATGGCAGGAATACGTATATCTATCATTGCTAATCTGGACTATGTAAAATATAAATTTCTAATTGTGAGGCATGGTGGAAGTTTGTAGAGATTGTCTTGTGAATCAGTAAAAATGAAGCCTTGGATTCACGAGATTGAGAGCCTTGGATTACACATCAAAGTAAGTGGGGGCAAACCAAGAGTTAATTTGTGGCAAGGTTGCTTAAGATCAAGAGTGCAGTCTGTCTTTTAACAGAATAGTGTTTTTGTTACTGAGGCACAATTTGGTGATACCAACACACGGCAATGCCATGCAGAAGGAAGATAAATTTAGATTGAACGATTTCTCAGTTAAACAGGGACCAACAGGGAGTTTATAATAAAACAATTTACACTCAGTTTGGAATATGACAATGGCAATTTCTCTTGTGCTGAAAACAAACCATTACGGATGTATGTTTGTGACCCAGCAGGAAGTTTTCTAATACAGACTCTTTCCACATCTATTCAGTAGCAGATGTAATTTGTCCAACTTGTCTAGCAGTATATAATATCATGTATTATTACTACTGTCACATTTTCCTATGATGCTAAAATTCTGGTGAAAAATTTAGATTCCTTTGGAATCCCCCAGAAGTGACATATGTCCTTCAGCCTTGAAGTTTACCTCTTAATGAATTAGAGGCTTAAATTCACTCATCTGTTTTTAGATTTCATTAAAAATATTTGTGGTGTAATCTCTGATTCTAAAAAAATGTATCAGGTAACATTTTGACATGTATGATACCAATTTTTCATTCACATACTGTAATGTAAATCAGGAGGGGTTCCTTTGTCAGTGCAGTAAATCAGGGTGAAAGAACTGACTTCCTTTTTACAGGAAATTTTAGTTGCATTTAAAATGCCTGATACTAGAAGTATTGATATTACTTGTGTTTTATTTTAGCTGTGTCAGCAGGAGGAAAGGATGTCAGTATTCCTAATCTAAAGCCTGAGGTCCCAAGTTTCTGTCTTCTTCAGTATGGATCCAACAAAATCCCGTATAAGACTGGTACAGTCAGTATAGTGTGAGGACAGAGAACTGCTTCTTAAACCACCTGAACTCTCAGGTGATGTTCAGGACCACTTCTGGTCAGATGAAATTATCATTGCTTCCTATCTTCAGGCAGAGACATTTCTAAGACTTCCTTGCTGAATAAGATGATACTAACACAGCTGATTCTGTGCTAGAGAAAGAGCTGGTATCTATAAGTACAGGATCTTGAAGAATTGCTCATCTAAAGAAAGCTTTGGTTCTTCAGTATAGGTGTGCACCATTGCTTTTATGGGAGAAAGGATAGCAGAAATTAATTGGAAAGTATTGATAATTGCACTGAAATTTCTGTGCAGGCCCAATGGGAACACATTCTTAGATTCTCTTAGTGGAAGTTTTATACAGACTTTAAAAATATTTTCCCCTTTAGAAGAACAGAGCCCAATTTCTTCAGTTCTTTCCTTCCTATTTTGTTTTTACTTCAGAGGAAATATTCAAGGAAAAGGAAGTGCTGGTTCCACTTCTATAATGGCAGTAGGCTCCTCTGGTTCATCATGGGAAACTGTTTTTGTAGTGGTGGAGATATATCTAGGACCAGATTAGTAGTTCTGTGCTTCTTCATTTTATTTTGTGATTAACTTTCCACAGGTGTAGCTGAGGGAGGAGAAAGTCTAAAACAATAAAAGGCAAGGATCTGTAATTAGATGATACTGTCCATGGGAGGAAGAATAGGACACAGCCAGAAAGCTTGGAATACCATCATTCAGCTGTGAAGCTGAATGATTGCCAAACACATAAGTAAATGACAATTTTCTTTATAATTTTAAAATCTTTAAATATCTGTTTGATCATTAGATATTGCTAAATAAGTGAATTAAAACATAATTTGCATATATATAAAAATGTAAAACTTTAACTTATCCAATTGAAATTTAAGTATATATAGAGAAGTATTTGCAGATGCAAGCCATGCAAATCATCAGGCTAAAACAAAGGTTGCTTAGATCAGTCCAATTATTAACATCTGATACAATCTTTCTGCACCCAGACTGCCCCTGGCTAGGCAGAAATGAAGAAGACTGTATTAGGGTCTCCAGAAAAGAAGTTCTTCACCTGTCTTTGGATCCAGTGTAACTGAAATGCCTGTGCTTATGCTCTTCTGGGCATATGAAACCATGCTTACTCTGCAGTATGTATTAGGTTATTTTGTTGTGTAGGAGAAAGGGTAATGAGAAAACTACCAACTTTCACAACTGTCTGAGTCAGTAGACTTGGCAAGAAGGGAACATGTTTCTTCCTTGCATAGTGATCTGTGAGGTCCTGGGGATCACTGCAGCTCTGTGTCACCGTGTCTGTGGGAGTTTCAAGGGCATTGAGGGGGCAGATGAAAACTCAGGTTTTTAATGTCACAAATGAACTTGCAGTTCTATGAGTAAGATTTAACAAGGGAGATACTTTCTGTCACATGACACTGCCTTGGAATCTATTTAGAAACACCTTCTAGCCATCCATAACTGAAGAAATTTTTTAAATTTCTATGTTACATATTTACACCTCCTAATGTGAGAGAGAATTTCACTGAATGTAGGAGACTTTGAACCCTTCGTGGCACTTCTGTTTGTCAGAGACAATTCTGTTGCATCTGAAGACTTGTTCATTAGGAGGGTACAATTCATCATTAAACAAAGACTGACCAAGCTGGCTAGCAGTAAAAGGAGTCCAGTGGGTATAGTGGCCTTTTCCACTATCAGAGTCAAGCAAAATCGTCTAGTATAACTGATTCAGGCTTGCAGATTTGTGTAATTTTGTCAGACACTGGCTATCACATAATAAGAGTAAGATGCTTTGAACAGATTGCATTGCTGGAGAAATCAGACACCTTTCCTTGCAGGCTCAAACTTTCAAAATATTCCACCCTTCAATTGTAAAATCCCAGGCTTCTAGAAACAAATTACTAAATACCTCTCCTAGTAGGTTGTCATAGTAGGTAATTTTTTTTCTTTGTGTATGAGTCACTGTAGAGCAGTATTTTGCCTGTACTCCAAGCTGGTAGGTGACAATGGGCTGATCTGGTGGTGAGCTCATATCATACTCAAATATAGCAACATCTTGATGATATTATGATGATTACCACTTTGCAATTGGTATGTCTTAACTCAGCACAGGAACATAACATTCCTAATGAGATATAGCAATAATTTGCCTGTCACAAAATTATCTTTTCCCTCCTTAGTGACAGTGTGTTACCATTACAAACATAAGTCCCCATCAACTAAAGCACTAATGAATACAGGTCTAGAATTATCATATTAGATATTTATGCCATTTGATAAAGTGCAGAACTTGATCTGGATCAAAACTATTCACACAGTGCATAAATCCTGGAGTTAGTTAAGGCAGTGAGGATATCTGTTCTCTTTTTTGCCTGGCCCACAGGAGCATTGAACTATTCAGGAAATAGCTGGGGCAGATGAAGAGGAAGACTAGAAGAGTTAGGCATTGCAGTCTTACATTAAGTTTTCATAAGCAATTCCTCTTGGAAACTCTGAGCCATTGTTCATGTAAGGCTCAGTTTAGGCTCTGAGCCCACAAATTTATGTGGGATTAATTTTAAGCATGTGATTGTATGGACTTCAGTAGGGCTACTTAAGCCTGAAGTTAGGCACATGTGTAAGCATTTTCAAAATCAGAACTGTAGGAGAGATTCCCATTTATTTTGATGGGAGTTTTGCCTGAATGCAGATTGAGCCCATGTGTCACACAAGCCATTCTTTGACACTCCAGTTGGACTGTCACAAATAGGGAGAAGTTAATTCAGTGAGATAAATGTCTATTGCAAGTTGTTCTGTACTCATCAGAGGAAAGCTGTTTTCTTACTGCTGAATTCCCTTAGTGTTGTAGGTTTAAGTTTACTTCATAATACATGTAGTAGCTGATATATAGTTTAGTGTCAATATTATCTGAACACTGTACTGTTGCTTTTGTATTATTTCGCTTACTATGAGTGTGATTGAAGAGATGGTACAAATCTTCAAAATACACATTTTATGGGCAGTGATATGCATCGCTTTGTGAAGTGTTTTATAAACATTGTATCATTTTAAAAAGCACTGTATTTCTTCGCTATGTTGTGAGTTTTGGTCATTTTCTTACAAAATCAATGAGTATGACTTTGAATACTTGAATAGGGTAAAGCTATTGACTATTCAGATGTTTAGAATTGTGGCTGAATCATGCACATAGCTAGTGGTCAAAATCTAATGACATTATGTAGCTCAAACCCCCAAAAATTTGAGGACAGTTTTTAATAAATATTTTAAGATTAAGATTACCATTTTAACATGATGTCACACCTCCTGCATATTGGTTTGCAGGATCTAATTGAGACCTGGGCTTCAGAGGGTTGTATTACTTTGTAGTAATGCTGTGCTTATTGACATGAACTTAGATCCTGCAGTCTCTGTTTGAATAAAACTGTTTTTTGAAGTGAAAGAGAATCTTAAGGTGCAAAATTTGATATATTTTGTGAATGATGCATGAGAGTGTGTGAACATTCTTCAGCAGTGCAATGTCTTCACACAGGTAGAGGTCAGGGATTGAGGTAGATACAGGACTTGTGACACACTGGAGCCAATGCACTGGAGTTCCAGTGTGGACTTAAACTACAGGACTGGGTATGATTTCACTGGTAACATCTTCCCCACGTATTTCCTGTCTGAATGCAGAAACTTATCTGAGTCTGGGTTTGAGCAGGTATATGTGTGGGGCACATGCTCACTCCAGCTATAGCCTATCTCTAATTACAGGGAGTGCAATGTATTACATTGCTTTAAGAAACACTTCAGTTTCAGAAAATGATGAACTGGCTTTAGCTCCACCAGTACTACCCCAGTATGTTGCTTTTTAAAAACTAGAAATATTTAAGAGCTTCATGTGGCTGGCACTAGGCTGGCACGTTGGCTCTGCTCTGTAGCAGCAGAATGCAAGGTCAAGCATGCAAACAGGAGTCACGAGATGATGCCAAGTACAAATCCATATGAAAGGCTGGGGAAAAAGCACAATGTGAAATACTTGTGGTGGTTGATAGGAAGTCCTGTTGATTAGGATTTTATTTTTCCTCCCACATTTACATGCTAACATTAAATGCATTTGGTGGGATAGAATGGTGTCTTAGATGGCTCATGAACACTTTTCAGTATATAACAAAATACTGCAGTCTTGTATATCTCAGATTCTCTTCCACCTGTTTTAGTACTGGTTCCCTATTAGTAACTTCACACAGGCCAGCTTACAGCAGTGATAACTGCTGGACAGCACTAAAATAGAATAGGTTCAAACTGGTGACATGGAAGTGAAAAACTGTATTTATCTGTTTCTTGACCCTCCGGCAGCAGAATTTATCCAGGATTATTTTTTTTTTTTACCAAAGGCATTAGAATCACTTGAATAATTCTGATGTAAACTAAGTTTGGATCATTCTTATTCTAACACATCATCAGCCAGAGTAATGTGATGAAAAATGTCACTAGTCGCTTTGGCTGGGAAGATTAAGACAGTACTTGTTAAAGTGATTGCAAAACCTCTGATATGTATGAGAAAAAGAAAACCTATTCCATTTTTACTGAAATATGCAGAGAATCTTTAAACTGCTCAAGCAAGGCTATATTCCAAAATGCCAAAATGGTGCGTTATTAATTTTGAGCAAATATATACCAAAAAAGTACACAGAAGGTAAGTAATATAGAGCAGATACAAAATATTTCTTTAGTAATAATACTTGAATATTTCCTGTTACACAACCATACTTGTATTTGCTTTGTAAGCAAACCATTTTCTTTTGAAATAAAATCACGACATACTTGACATAATTTCTGCTATGATAAGATGAAAATGCATTTAAAATGCTACATGGAAATAATTTCTTTACTCTATGACAGAAGGCGGACTTAATAACAGTTGGAGAAACTGAGGAAGAAAAATTAAATGGAAAACTGCACCACTGAACCTAAAGTTCTCTGTATTTGGGTACTTAGTCTTTTGCTTCTGATACCACAAGCGTGTTGACTCAACCCACAAACTAGTAGCTAGCATGTAGAAATGAACCATCTCTGAAGTATGTAACATTTATGCCATAAGCATAAATGTCAGAGATAATTAGCAAAACTGGTGCAGCAAAAATTTTACATCTGTGAAAGCTGAGAGAATTTAATCTTTTAATGATGTAATGATGTACACTTAAAGTTCCTGTGAGTTTGAAAGTATTGAAATAGCTATTGACAAGTTCTTTTATGTACTCAGTGCACTACCCGCTCAGCAGCACACTGTCATTTTAGAGCAATTGCCCAGCAAACTTTAAAAATGCTGTCACAAAAAATTGCTAAAACAGAGGTAGCTCTTTAATTTGTCTGCCACTTTTTCTGTCACTCTTACTGCACTTTATGTTGAGTGCAAGGTTTAGCTGTCACATCTGAAGTTCTTCCACATATTTCTAGAGGTTGGGTTGAGGCCACATTGCCAATTTATCCTACAATGTTAAGGGAAGTTTTAAATAAAAATATTTTATTCACCCTTCTTTTACTTGAACACTTTAATATAGAGGATTGGAAATGATTTCTCCTATAGTTGGGGAAACTATTTAGGATTTGCAAAATAGAGTGAGTTTCACTAGAGATGATGCTTTGCCCAAATCATAGGAGTATGTGTATGTGTGTATATATGTGTGTGTGTATATATATATGTATTTTCCCTACTTGTGTATATATATAAAAAAATACAGCTGCTTAAGACGGCCCAGTAGTTGATGTTCTCTCCAGGTACAGGTTCATCCTATGAAAATTTTCTGTTTATACATGATGAAAAGGCTTCAGTGGGAAGTTTGAGAACTGCTTGCCTCAGACTTCCAAGTGGCCAGGACAGTCAGCTGGGATGTGCGAGAATGCTAAAGGAAGAACTAGAACATGCTTGTGTGCATTGTATTTTTATAGTGGTTACTGGTTTATCCAGGTATGAAACAGTAAAGCATTTGAAAGATTTGAATTTTTATGAGATGGGAAAACTTTTCTTCAGGTCTAGATCCAGGAAGTTTCTGGCACATTAGCTACTCTTGTGTGATGCTGAAGGCAGGAAGGCAAAAACATGATTCAATTTTTTGTACCTCTCTTCTAAAAGGCTTTATTATCTGCTTGCTTTTTTAATGGACTCTTCCAAGCAATAAAATTCCTTGTTATCATTCTCCCAGGGCAGAGTAGAGGTATAAGGCAGCTATGTCAGGCAGCTAATTCTGTGTGAAGAAATGGGGAAGAGTTGCTTTAAGGCCATAAGGTAGTTATGCAGGCATCAGACTTCCATGAGGTTAGTATTGGTCTTCACTGGATATCCTGAGATCATGAGCAAGGAGTAGGAGGAAATGTCTGGGTCTGTTACCCTTCTTAGAAAGGGAACTAAACTATGGCATGTATTGCTGACTCTACAATTGAAATTGAGTGTAAAATTCTGAATTACAACAACTTGATCGACTAAATGCTCTTACTGCTAGAAAATGGATTCTGCTGTTTGAATCCCATCACAATTGGAAACTGCATGAGGAGACAGCTGAAGTTCATTATCACGTGGATCAGTTTTTGTTTTCTCATTCCTTAAACATAATTTTCATATTTAGCTTTCAGACTTTCTGAGGGTAAAATGGGAAAGAAAAAAATACTGATTACTTTTAGATTTCAATGAAACAAAAATTGCAACTTGGTTTTCACCATCATTTAATTCTCTCAAGAGAATAGTTACAAAAGTAAAATTATGAAGAGCCAAGTATGATATATACATTTAAATGATGGAAGAAAAACTTCTTTTAACATACAGAGTTACTAACAATTTGCACATTTGACTGTAGGGGGAGTGAATATTCATAGCAGGAGAAATTTCACAATATGAAATGACATTAGTAGTTACTGACAATCTGCAGATATCAAAGAATGAGCACTGGCACATTAATAAGGAACTTAAAAGCAGTTCCACAGTCTAACATCTTAGTAACTATAAAACTACAACTTCTACATGAGTCATATTTTTGAACTCCAAACTATCTTATAAAATTTAGCTAGAACACATTTTTCTTGATACAAATTAGTATATTAATTTCCATAAGATATTATCTCTTACCATATATTTAATTCAGATTCTCTTTCTACTCCCACTAAAATAATTGCTTACAATATACTGACTTGATTTTATATGGCTAATTAGAGCAGTGCATGGAAAAAAATAGGTTTGCAGGTAATACTGAAATTAAATATGTTAATATGTACCTCTGCACACATTTTGTATGAGCTTTAATTTGCTATATAAATTATAGTTCTGCGTTTATAAAATGCCCTTGAAAGAATGTCCTATTTTTTGAATACTAATACCATAGGGAAACAAATATACAAAGCTTTTAGCTATAGGCTATATTTGCATAAATTAAGGCAAGTAGTCAGTCTGAATATCCAACTGAAGATATACTTTTAAAAGATATTCCACATATAATCGATAGGACTTTGTGTATTTAAGATTTACGTTTAGTTACAATATAGCAGCCTTTCACGATAGGCAAGTACATTTTGAACAATGATGCATAAATAGTATAATAAATAGGCTGCGGTTTATCAGCTAGAGCACTGAACAAATAATTCAAAAGGCTCTGAACTCATTTCTGTATGAGCTAGTAACAAATATCTCCAGTACTGGTCTGATTTACAGGTTTATTCTAGAAAAAGCTGGTCTGGCTCTCTCAGTGTAGCTTCCCAGTGCAGTGTATGTATTTTGTGACATGACTGCAGTGACATGTGCAATTCCTCACATAGGTTCTGGTAACCTCAGCTAAAAGCCTGGTAACTTCAGCTTTTTCAAAAAATCTTCACTGTTTAGAAAACTCTCCTTCCATGTGAATTCAGTTAAGATTCACTAATCATGTGGAGGAGGCAATTACAAAATCTGTGATGCAGAGTATGTCCCAAATTCTACTTACGGTTCATTATTAAGAAGGACAAAGGGTTATGCATGACCTATAATACACTTCTATGCTTTTTTCATAGCCAGGGTGGTCAAAACCTTCTCTTCTGTTTAGGCAATGGCAGTAAATCCAGTATTGGGATCAAATCCTTAAATGTGTACAAGAACCTAAATCCTTTCCATTTCTGGTGCAGGAACAGTAGCTCTACTGGAGGAACACAGCCGTGTGTGGAAGGCATAGGAAACATTGTACGGCATTCAAAATGCATTGCTGAAAATGTTTATTTTGAAAGAGCATCCTAATTCTTTTTTATTTCCAGTAGCTCTGTATCAGTAATTAAGATCTTGTACGCTCTTGACAGAAGAAAGTATCACTGGTCAGAAAGTTTTTGATGAGTCTATGACTTAGACATTTAATAGTGTTAGAATATTAACATTTGGGCCATATGTTATAGCTTCCTTTACCATCTTAAGAGGCAGCAGTATGCTCTGAGCCTTCCCACCAGCATCACAGTAGAACAGAAAACTCAGAGTTAATTTAACCTTCAGACTGTCAAAGTAAAATAAACAGTTTTTTAAATGAAAATAGCTAGTCTGGAATAGTTCACAGTGAAGAACTTCATTTTTTATTCATTCTCTTCATACAAGGTGAAGATCATACAAGTGAATGTCTAATATTGTCCCTCCAAGGGAGTGTCACTGAAAGTGCTACCTAGAATTAATGGTTTGATGATGCTGAACAAGCTAGAGAAAATTGTTTAAGAATTTTTTGTAGTGACAGGACTATTTTTGGGTAAAGGTTTCCTCTCTGGATTTTTCTTTATTCTATATAATGCTGTTAGTACAATTAAATAGTGAGTTTAACTTTTTGGCAAAATAACCCTTCAGCAACAACTTTCCAATAAGATTATTTTAATTGCCCATTGCTACTTGCAGTTATATGGAAGTTGGTATAGTGTGACAATAAATCCCCTCCTTTACTAGAAGAAAAAAGCACATTGTATAACCAAATGTCACTGGCTATGACTAAATACATGACAGCATGAACCAAAGCCCTACTTATGAGAATTGGTAGAAATACAATCTCTAGTGATACTTTCACCAATCTTTAAGCCATGGTCAGAAGTTTGTGACACCTTTTTACCTGTCTTCTCTATTCCTAATCTAGTAAAAGCTGCAGAGTAGCTAATAAAGAAGGAACATTTAAAATATGAAAATTCCAACAAAACTCAAGTAAAATAATGTAATGGTATAAGGTTTGAAGAGAAATCACCCACAGGAAGAAATCTGTCCCAAAAGTATGATAGGAGACCTGTCGACCAGTCAATTTTTAATTTTTCTTTTTTAGAAATACGGCAGAACACTTAGCTGAAGTTTATGGTCTTTAGGGCCAGTTAGCATGGAAGACCATCATATACAATTTCAAGATGCAGTGAAAATAAACAGTTGGAGTGGTCAAAGAAAGCCTGTTTCCTAGCAATTACATTGACAAGGTAACGGTGACTATAGAGGGAAACATGGCAGCTGAAAGATAAAGTACAAAACATCTAACACAACTCCCCAGATTGACTTAGCCTCTGAAGACATTGGCCAGATTTACTCAGTGGCTCTGCAGTTAAAACCTACAAGATCCACTTAGGGACTGTAGAAATCAGGGGAGAAGGAAGAATGAGCCTTAGTCCTTTCCTCCCGTTGCAATGAGAGTTCATCCAATCTGTTAGTTTATTTGTACTAAGAGCAATGTTACTGGTTCTGCCAGAAAACTATTGGCTAAGATCAAGTGAAACTTAAAATGGAAGAATTTCCTGCAAGAATTGCTAAATTCTGTGTCTTTCTTTGGATCGCTGGGGAACAAAACAAGGATGTGCTGAAGATCCGTATTTCAGGATGCTCTCTGGATGGAGTCTATGTAAATACAATACCAGAATGATTGGTTGAACAGAACATGGAATACACAGGCATCCTAAGAATCAGAAGGGCGTGGAGAGGGAGAAAGGAAGGAAAGAAAAAATAGGCATTAATAAAAGCTGTTCCTGCCTTTTTAGATCACAGGTTTATCCAGATACCACACCAGCCTCAGCATCTCTGAATTAGTGTTTCATTGAGGTGAGAGCTTAACTAATTAATTTTTAAACAATATTTTGGATGGAAAGGCAAGTAATTAAAAACACAGTTGTTCATGTTTAAAGATGAAAAATACCTGTACTAAAACATGTTGAGAATAGCACTCTAGAATCTTTTTTTTCTGACTAAGATTGCTGTAGGGCATTAAAAACAATCACAACACTCGCATCTGATACAGGGGCCTTTTAATTAATTACTCAACAAAGGTCAGGTCTTGAGTCAATGCACCAGAGTCATTGGACTGGACTGGACTAAATCAAATTATTCCCAATCCTACTATCAGACAAAGATTTTTTGATAATGACTTCTAACAGTAACAATGATAGAGCTCAAAAAGAGGAGGAAATAGAAGATGATTCTTCAAAATAAAATCAGTTTTATATCAACACATATTATTATCTTAAAACTGCAAGTACCATTTCTTAATCAAACACCTGCTTTTTAATTTTGAAAATCTGGCTACTATCCCACTCAACTTTTCTATTTGCTCTGATTGTAAAGGGTATTATTGAAGCCTGTTGACATAGTTTTCAACTTTCCACATTACAAGGAATGTCACTGCATTTAGCCCCTAATACACTCTTGTTTCATGCACATTGACACTCACTCACTATTACTATTGAACGTATTTTACACAAAATAATGGCTCATGATACTGAGGCTATAGAAGTAATACTGAATCTGTCACACATTGCATCCCAGTTTTGGGCCTTGACTGGAAGAGAGGTCTGCCTGGCAGTGAGGAAAGACAGAATGGAGATTCCTGCCTTTAATGCACTAATTAATTTGACCTTTTTTTCATACAAATTGGCATGGCTATCTGCCTTTCCTTCAGAAGCTCACACTAGTGCTCTTCCAGCTTGAAGGTCCACATGGAATAATTTTTTTTTGGTGTCACCTGTCTTTGAAAAATACCCTAAGCCCCTAAGTTTTACAGTTTTTAAAAATGTGGGAAATACAGTAGTTAAAAAAAATGTAAATATTTTAAAAAAACCAACAAAACAACGCCAAACTAATTATGCTGAGTACTGTCAATATGATGAGATACATTCAAATTCTTCAGCTGTGGCTGTGCTACAGAAACTCTGGAGTGGATGATGTTTGAATCACTAACATGTAGTACTATGGTTTAACTGCTAGCAAATGTCTATTTTTAATATCAAAATTTTGCTATATAAGCATAAGAAAATTTTGCAAGCCATGAAACTTCATTTTTTATTACAATTGTTTAAGTTAAAAATGACTGAACTAAACTTTTCCTAAAACTGTTCTAAAAAAATAATAATTACATTCCTGGTTGAGTCCTTACATGCCAAGTTATAACCTGACATCAAACTGTAAATATTTAGCTATTAATAATTCCAGTAAATCCTCCTTATGACTCTTGGATTGAACCATGAAATGTTTAAAAACATTTCCTTTTGATTTTGGTTCTCCATATTTCCATGATTATGACAAGTGATATACCTGTATGTCTGGATTCTGTGCAAAGCAGAATTGTACTATCTTTGTTGAGTGGAATGATTATTTTTGCCCAGATATTTTATTGTGAAACTACAATTAATTCCCATGTAATTACACATTGCAACCTAACTGTACAGTAGAGGTATTTGACAATATATTTTATCAGAAAATGGTGATCATTGATGAAAAAGTATTGAATATGCCTGTTTTGAATATTTTTCTGTAGGAAAAATAATTTCTAGGCTGGACTATAGTAGAAAGGATGGAGACTTGTGCCAGCCACAGAGAAATGCAGGTTTCTGTCCTGGGAAATGCAGGTGCAAGTATCAGCTCTGATGACTGTTTGTGTAGAAAATCCTCAACAAATTTCCCTTTCAGAATAACCACTGATCTTTGGGATATGTTTTTTGGCATGACTGTTGATGTTAAGAGCTGAAACCTCAGCTCTTAAATGGGTCCGACTGTAGGTTAGAACAGGGATGGAAATATACTTTTGCCTGGCATCTAGGACACACATTTAAATCCTCCTTTATCATTGTCCCATATCCTGTGTGAATGCTCTGAGCACTTGGTGTTGACTCGAGGTGCCTGTCGCCTCTTTCCTCCTTTTCATAGTATCTTTCAGGGCAACCATCTCATAATCAATTCTACTACTAAACTGCAACTGTAACATCCTTCAGAGTGCAACTCTTGTTCTGTTCTTTCCTAGATCTCCATTTTGAATTTAACAATGCATATTCTGCAAATGACAACAACCATCTACATCTTCTCAGCATTGTGGCCCTTTCATTATTTCCCCTTTCACACAGCACACATCATGTCCTTTTGTTGACTCGGAATTTCATCAAGTTGAGAATAGAAATAAACTCAACCGGAACCCTTCCATCTGCCACTTTGACTCAAGTCTAAATGTAATTCAAGTTGTGAGTGACCATAAGGTCTGCTTTAAACTCACATGTAACCCAACTCATTATAATAGCTGGCTTTCACCCCAAATATATCACTTCTATCAGAAATCAAATCCAAATTTCCATTCATACTTTTTTTTTTTTAAAAAAATAGTCTCCTTTACTAATGGCATCTTTGACTCCTAAGTTTACAAACGCAGTGGACTGAGGATCCTTAGCCCTATTCCATAGTTTTTGTACTGTTTAGCAGGAGGAATCTTGGTTGATATAAAACTAGTTTATATGCCTCAGTACTCCCTTTGGCTCTTGGCTGATTTGTACTTATGGCCAGAGGAGGATCCTCCTCCTTGGAGGAGCCAAAAGGAGGATCCTTAGGTTCAATGACAAAGTTGCTGAATTTGTAGCAGTTCAAAGGCTGTCCTGGGAACTGAATTATTCCTCAAGTATTAGGGAAAAAAAAAAAGAAAGATATGATTAAAAGCTATCCTCCTAGCTGCACAATATGGATTTGCATTCTGCATAGTGGGATCTGTTCTGTTTCACTAATAAAACAATTCCCTACATGCCTAATAAAACAATCACACCTTCTTTTTTGCCATTCAGGTCTGCCGGTATCGTAAGCTTGGTGATTGCCCTCCTTGTCAAGCTCATGAAAAACCTGCTTATTCTAGGTTGAATGGCTTAATTACTTTTGTATGTCGTGAATGCAATTTGTCCATGATATGTTTGTATGAATTATATCAAAGTATATTGCATGCTTATATAGTTCTGTACATAGATTTAATAACTAGATTTAAACACTTGTTTAGTATCAGTGCAAAAGGAAAGATGAATGTGCCACAAAGGGCAGACTAGTCTTCTTCTTTATGTTTAAAGGAGATGGTGGTTTATGAGTTAAAGCTCACCAAATTAAATAGATGGAACTTCAGCTTGCAAATGACCATAAGCAGGAGAAAATAATGTGGTTTTTTTGGTTTTCACTAGACTGATATAAAAGGCTTCTCTTTGGTGTGTGTAGTATTGAAGTTTCCATTCTGAAATAAAATACACGGCCTTTACTTCACACAAATTATAGTTAAGGGGGATCCAGAATTTGAGCAAAATAACACAATTAAAATAGAGGGTGTCTTGAATTTTGGTTATAAATCACTTAAATATTACATACACATTACAATTCACTGCAATTGTCCAGTTCTCTGAGAGATCATGTTTGAGGTAACAGAATAAATCTACAGATTAACAGTCTGGGGCTTGATCCTATAAATATTTCTATGAGTAATCCCAGTGAAGTTATTTCTTCCTAAATGATTATTTCTAAATGCTTTAAAAAATTGTAGTGGCTGTATTACTTTTTGGAATACTTTCCCATTTCCAATGCATAGTGTCCACTGCCAGCCTACGCATCAGCTTCAGGAAGCAGCCTAACTGGTTTCTCCTATCTTTTTTTGCAGTCTGTGAAAAATCCCAGTCCTTTAAAAAACACTAATTAATGCCAGTGAAATCTGCAGGGTTGGACCCTTGTGGGAGTAGCTAAATCAGGGTAAACTGAGTATTCAGTTTGGAAGTACTACTTTACGGTTACCACCACCTGAGCCAGATTAGAGCCTGGCTAGCCGTTCATACTTGTGGCCCTTACTCTTCATCTGTGTAGAGCAGGGGCTGGCTGGTGACTCTGCCTGGCGGGGCTCCCTCAGTGCGGAGAAGGTTTCACGTCCGGCCAGCCTTAGTCTTACCAGTCACGGAGTGCCGGTTCAACTGCGAGGCTGAGCAGAAGCTCCAAGTGCACAACGGCCCCAGCTGGGCCTTCTCCAGCTCTGCAGGCCCTGCCAGGCCACGACCTATGGGGCTCCGCCCCGCTACCTGGGCGCTTCGGCAGAGTGTTTTCTGGGAGGGGGCCTGGGCTCGCGGGAAGGCGGCCGAGCAGGACGCCGCTGGCGCCGGGCGGCACGGAGGGCAGAGCTGCGCGCCGGCCCGGCGGGAGGGGCGGGCTGCGGGGCTCCCTGCGGGCCGGGCTCGGCGGGGCCCTGCGCTACCTCGGGGCCGGCCCTCGCCCAGCCGCGCCGCTCGGCGGGCGGGCTGCGGGGCCGGGAAGCGCCCCTCGCCCTGCCGGGGCCTCCGCTGCGCCCCGGGGCTCGGCAGCGCCGTGCTGGAGGCGGCGCCCCGGCCGCCCCGCGGGGCCCCGCCGCCGGGGCCGGTCGGGAGCGGGGCGCCGGGCCCGGCGGCGGGGAAGGGCGGGCTGCCGCCTGCTGCCGGCCGCCGCGCGGGTAATCACGCGTCCCCTGCTCGCTGCTGATTTGCAAGAGCAGATTAATCAGAGCGCGCGGCTTGATGAAATTTGCTGTTATTGTGCCCATTTTTAGCAACATCTTTTATTATCTTCATTATTCATTTACAGGGGACCGGCATCAATTATGCAAATGAGTTCACAGACTTTGCAGATTACTTCATTTGCCGCTATTGTTTGTGGAAATTTAATTATTAAATATTATTAAGCTTGCGTTTTCTTCAATTTTCCGAGGCTTAGTTTCATTTGATTTTTCCTCCAGCTGCTCTCGTTTCCTTTCAGTGCCAAAACAGCTCCTCATCAAAGCGGCTCTGGCATGTGAAGACCAAATAAAATCTCCTCAATTTAATAATTTTGATGTTAGTCCCTTGTTCTCAGCTGCTTGCTCAAAGCAATGCAGAGAGAAACGCAGAGCACATTCAATTTAATGAGCAGAAATTGAATTCAAGTTTGTTCGGAATTGACTTCAATTAAGCAGAGTCTTAATGATAAATTAATCTCTTTTCTTTATTCCCTAGAATTTGTTTTTCAAAGTAGGAAATTGGACTACATTGAAAGACCAAATAAAGAATACCAATTTTAACTAGATTATGGAACCGATAGCAAAATTTAATTCTTTATAGTAACGTACTTGGACAAATAGCATTCACTCTATGGCATGTATTATAATTTATATTCATTGTTACCACTCACACTTTCATGGCATGGATAAAATGGCAGTTGAATTAAATATGGGCTTGTAATAGACTTCAGAGTTTTAATCTTTATTAAGAAACTCTAATTGAATGCATAATTAGCTTTTCAGGGTCTAGGAAACTAGGTTTAATATCTATGTGGGCTGAAAACATAGATCAGGCATTTTTTAACAGCATTTTTTTATGAGTTTATTTTTTAGGAGGAATTATCTTGTAACATGGCTTGTATAAAAAGCCACATTTTAATTTCACTACAAGAAGCTATGTGTGGAAGAGCAGTAGCAAGCTTTTTTGCGCACCTTTGAATGCCCAAAGACAGCGCTTCTTACGTTCTGGGTCAATGCTGGGTAGCGCAACCTTCTTTCATTAGAGCAACTCAAGATACTTTGTGCCTGTCCCCATTAAAACACATAGGCAAAGCAAGGCAATGCTTGGAATAGCGATGGGACTGTGCCCTTTTCATTCTGTGTTACAGTTCTACCACACTTAGTCACCTAATCATTATTTTCCTCTATGTTATTCTTGTGGTATGACCACCAGGATCAAGCTCTTTATTTTGCTGTTAGAGAACAAGGTGTTTTTTTGAGTGGAGAGTGATTTGGATGCCTGCTCTAGGTTTTCAAAGGTGATCAAGCCTCTTTATGATATCTTGAGCTGGTCATCTCATGCTGTTGATAATTTTTGAAATTTTGATCCTTTGCCTCTCAATGGAAAAAAAAGATCTGTATTGCTGTTTATGGTTGAACCTGGAAGAATGGGGGCTACTTCAAGCCAATCACTGTAGTCATATTTAAAATTAACAGAAAATCCATCCACAGTATTGGCACTTTAGAACTATTATGCAAACATTCTATCCAGTGATGTCTCAAGTATTGAAGGAATTTATAGTAAGATTAATTACAAATTCAGGGAGGTGTCAGATTCTGTATTTCAGTGAAGAGAGTGGGTA
Source organism: Strix uralensis (assembly GCF_047716275.1). NCBI lineage: Eukaryota > Metazoa > Chordata > Aves > Strigiformes > Strigidae > Strix > Strix uralensis. The sequence continues at coordinate 17,838,454 of NC_133979.1, read as the reverse complement.
AGTTCTGCCAGCCAAGGAGCTTCCAGTCTTCTGCCTCACCTACACATATGTACTTTGGTTCTCAGGCACTGAGCAAAGATATACTGCTTTTTAAATAAGGAGTAATAAATGGAACAATTTCCTTTAGACACCTTTTACAATCTACACTCGACTTGTGAGTGCCTCCCACTGTGTGTCCAGCGCTGGTATGTTTCTGTTTCCCTAGAGTTTCCTGTAATGTTTTCTTGTCGTAAGGGACCCAGAGCCTGCCAACAGATTCTCTGCATGGCAGACAATTGAAAATATTTATTAAGGCAATATGTTTGTTTTTACAGATCTGGGAGATTAAGTTTTATTGCTTTAAGGATATCCATGTTCTGAAGAGTATGGGGCTCCAAAGATTTGGTTTCCATTTTCTGAATGAATTTTTTCTGTAAATAGTCTTCTCTATTTGGAAATGGGATCAGAGCTTTTCTAGAAGTGATAAAGACAGGTTTGTTAATCTAAAGTGCCTGTGTATTATACATTTCAGAACTGCAGTTATTTAGAAACAGATGGAGTAAATGTATTTTACAAGAAACTGCAGTTGCCCTTTGCACATAGATGTGTTCTTTCGTGTACGAATCAGTCCATGTGTTCCAGTAGACATAGACCAGATTTTTAAAAATATTGAGGTGCTCACAGTCACAGAAAGCCTTATAAAGGTGAGAGATGTCAAAGCTCCATCAGTCTTCACAGCCTACATGTCTGATTAAACCTGGTTTTAGGAATGACACTGTAGGTGTCACACACATGTGTGTTCTAATGATTCGTTACATTATAAAACATCTACAAAGAAGTCATTAAGATACTATTCCTGTTAGAAATACCTATACTATAATAACACTGTGGTATTCTATACTCTCTTGTATATCACTGATTCTCTTATCAAGTTTTTCAGTGCACAAGCATTAAAGGCTTTTTATTGCATATAGATCTTACAAGTTCACTTTAAGGTCTGACCATTAAACCAAGCTCTTTCCATCTATTTGTCATCATTTGTAGTAATGGTTCTGTAGTTAGGTGCTTACCTTCTGCAGCCCCAATGTTGTCTGATTAGACTCTTGTTGACACCTGTGCAGATCACACTACTATCTTTTTCTTTCATCTGAAAAAGCCCTACAGGGCCCTATATGTGGTACAGTGAAACAGTTTTTCAAAGTTACTTGTCTTATGTACAAAGAAAGACCATATGTCAAAACAGCTTTTTTTTTTTTTTTTTATCTTAAACTGACTTTCCCCATTTCAGAACTGAATCTGATCTCAGGGAACATGTCCTTTCTTTCGCCTCTAAGTTAAGAGTACATTTTCCCAGGAGGTTTGGCTTTTTTTGAATCTCTATCAGTCAGAAATGGGATGACTGCATACGTAAAGTTCAGTCAATGCAGTAACTTCTAGAGAGGAAAGGAGCCATAAGAACTTCAGCTAGTGAATATGTTCTGAGTCTGAGCCACAGAAATACTATGCCTTTTAAATTAAATTAATATGCCTTTTAAAACAGAAAATTGAGTGTTTTTACAAGAGAAATTTGAGTCAGTTTTGGCTATGCTAATGAGTATAGTAACTAGTAAATTATCTGGCCTGGCTGGAAGTTCAAACTCCCTACTTCTCAAAGAAGGGTGAGAAAAGATACTGGAAAGGGAAGTCAGTTGTTTGTTCCTACAAGAAAGATGTGAGGGGGAGAAAAAGTTCACCTTCCTTAAATTATCCTTTACCAATATGGAAGAGCTCTGGTTTGTTAGTCTTTACCCACCTACACTATAAATATTGCTCTGAGAATATTATATTTATTATTATATATTCTGAATTTATTTTCTGGACATTGCAGAATAATACATTTCTTACGATCAATATTGTACAGCTTTAATTAATTTCTTACTAGACAGTATTGTTTTCAGTGCTGCTCTTTTCTACCTCATTTTTTTTCTGCACAGTCCTGATGGTAAAAGCATGTAGCAAGAGTAAGGTTAAGTATTCAAAAGGTAAGATGTGGCATATGTCACACTTACAAAATCCCTTTAAGAGGCAACTCTTGACTACATTGTCAGCTACTATTTCTGAAGTACAATTATCATATCACTTCAGATAATGTTGCATTTGGTGCTGCTGAATACTTTGTATATGCCCGGGAGTCTGGCAAATCAATTACCTGTCTCAGCTTTTCAACGTGCATGAACCAAATCTGCATTCATGACTACTGCCATCTCTAACCACGGGTCTGTGTTCTGTTCTCGTGGTCAGAGACAAAGCATGGATTTGCTGATCCACCAACATCTGAGTGCTATCTAGTGAATAATTCTGTAAGTCACAGCTGCTTTACTTCACAGGTTTATTCAACATTGCAGGTATGATCATATTTCAAGCCTGGCTGATGAGCTGGGTACTTATATTTCATTAACTTTCTAGGACAGAACAAAGCTCTATTCTTGACGTATTTTTTATTTTCCAAGAATTGAGAAAACTTTCTGGAAATATTTTTTTTTCAGCTAAAAGCCACTGTTATTTGTTGATCATGGGTTGGCCACTGTTATTGCATAGTTTCGCTACTTGTCAGATACATCGACAAGCTTAAGAACATTGTGAGATGTGACTTGCATCTGTCAAGATACCTGTGCATGTGGCTAAGTTAGCTTCAAAGTAAAATCTCATCTCGAAATTGAACTTAAGGCAGCATTGCTGCTGGTTAAAAAAAGTCTATAGTATATGACTGCTGACTAAAATAATAAAATATTTACTGAAGAGAGATGAGAATTTAATCACATAAAAGTCTGTCAGTAAAGACATACTGGGCCATTATGGCAATGAAAAATATTATATGATATTACATCTGTCTCTGAGTTTGTAGGAGAAAAAATATGCTATTGACAAGTAAGTGATTATGTAATTAGACTGTACTGTAAAGTATACGCAAAAGGTGTAGAGCTGAAAAGATTCTGAGTTTCTGGGCTGAGTCATGTGACATTCCTAATATAGTTTTCTGAAAAATCTCAAAGTTGAATGTCTTTTACTATGTAAAGAAAAAATACTAAAAAGCAAAGTTCCATTATGTGGAGTTACTGTCTTATCACTGCTAGAAGGCTTGGTTTCGTGTGCTTCAAGGAGATCTTCCCCTTTGCTGTAAAATTTGATGCAGGTTTTATTGCAAAAGATCCGTGCTTTTTGTGGAAGCTCATTTCAAACCTTCAGTAAGTAGCTTCCTTTATGCAGGGTCTTCTCATGGAAGATGTAGAAGAGGGCTATTATGAAAGTTTTGGTGAAGGGGAACCAAGGTCTCTTTTCTCAGTTTTTATGTGGATTGAAGCCTTGTCTAGAGAGGGGGAAAAGAATCAGGCCTTTCAGCCCTAGTGAAATACTCTACATAAGATAGGGTAAGAGAAGTGGCACTTCTGCAGCTGTGATTTTGTTAGGCCTTTCTCTGTACACAGGCCCTGGGATTGCTGTAATTCTGTTGTTGATAAAGATCATGAGCCTCTGTATGGCTACTGTAGGTACGTCCTAAGGTGCATAATGTCTGAATTCTGCTTTCTATTATGCGCTTCTAAACCAAAGGCACTACAATTAGATTTACTACTGATTTAAGGTAGCATAAGCAAAAGCAGATATTTCCCCTGAATAAAAATTTGTGGGCCACTTGGAGAGCACTTTTTAAACAGCACTATATATAACAAATGTACATTTTTCTCTCTTGCCTATAGCTGTGTCCTGAAAAGTAATTGTAGCCCATTGCTGGAATATCAGAGGTTTATCAAGAGTCACTGGAGTGAAAACTTACATAAAAGAAACATCCTGGTGTTCTTTAAAATGGTTACTTATTGTTGTTTATTCATCTCTCTTCTTATGGTAGCTGTCCTTAAAATCACTGTTCATTGTTTGTGTCAAATGACTGCATTACAAGTTACATTCTGTTATTGCCTACTGCTGGGTTTCTTCCACTTTTCCCTGGAGCATCTTCCCTGTGGGAGATAGGATGTTAGACTAAATGGCCTGTGACTCTGATCACGTATGGCAATTCCTATGATCCTAAGTTTGTATACTATATTGGAGGTTTTGAAACTCTTGTGTTAGATTGTATTGCCCCAGGGATGCAGAGCTGAAGTACCAAAGGAACAAATTAACAGGATGTCACATTAAAATAATTTTTCAACTGTAATTTAGGTAACTAGATTAATGTGAATTAATTTAGGAATACTTAAATATAACATAATCACACCTAAATGATGTACAATATAAACAATAATTAAGGTAGAAAAATCAAATTTATGTAAAAAGGTGTCTAGACTTTCCATGTTTGTACACCTCAAATACATCTGTTGAAAGAAAATAGTCAGAAGGGAATGTTTTAAATCACAAATCATGTAGTAAACATAGTGTGTCCTTTGACTCACGGAGTCTTTCTGTAGGGAATTTTTAAAACCTGACATTTTCTTCTGGCTTATTTTCCATTAACAGGGCTGGCCAAGCCCTTCAGTCCAGCAGAGAAAACCATTGAATTTCTGGTAAGCATTAAAGTGATGTGACTGCAATCTATTAACATTCCTGAAAATATGTATATTGTCTGTTTTTTAATACATGTGCTGTGGTTCTGTTTTATAAAATGTTTAGCAAACGGCACATAACGTTGGTGACCATATATATCAGTACTTTTTGGCATGGATGCAAGTTTTAAGGGTGAAATGCAGAGAAGTGCCAGAAGAAAAAGAACATTTGAAGCTTATGATGTAATTGAAATTGATTAAATGTATGATTAACAATGTGGAAAAACTCATTTTCAAATGGTTTGTGAAAAGCGAGGAATTCCATTCACTGTAATTCATAGGTCAGGTTACCCTGCGAGTGTTAGCACTATTAATTCAGCCTGAAGAAATAGCAAAAATATCTATTTTCATTTTCCCTGTGAACAGATTTCTTCTACTTGTTAATTTCCTTATAAAGAAAAAATCCTGTTTGTCCATCCAGGGATCAAAATTCCTTAGGAGATTGTTTGCTCAATGGTCAGTATTCTGTACCATTTCATCTTATTGCAACACAGTTTTTTAAATTATTATTTGATTTATGATTTTGGTGACTATTAAATCACTTTGATCATGAAGAACTGAAGTGAAAACGCAAAATCAAACTATGTAGATTTTGATGCTCCATGAAAAAGGAAGAATCATCCATAGCCCAATGATAACTTGCTGTTTGAACAAAAGAGCAATTTTGTTAAGTTTTAAGACTTAAGGCTATAGGTGATGATTGCAGTGAATTCCACTGTACAGCTTCCAGGAAGTTTACCTAATTTCAGTAATTCTATTATATTTCACAGAATAGACTCAGCAGTTTCCTGTCTGCAAACTTTCTCCCTCTTACTGAGCAATCAGTTGCTTGAAATACAAGCTATTGACACATAAGGGGAACAGACAGGTGTTTAATCAAGGCTATGCTTAGGTGATAAATGAACCACTGCAGAACATAACTTACTACTCTGTGTAGCGCATCTTAATAGAGAATATGCAGCTCTGTGCCAAAATTTTCATCACGTGAACTTTTGGATCCAGAGCTTTTCCAAAACTCTGCTTAATTGGTGAGAAGGATTCAACACTGTGCATGAACATCAGATTGATTTATAGCCTATTCAACACTACTAGAGTGGTAGTTTCGCAAAGGATGAGATCATAAGCGAGCAGAGAATTTGTCCTAATTAAACTATATATGTATACTGTACCTAATATGAAAACAATCCAGAAGTAAAACAAGAGAAGTCATTATTAGGTTCTGTTCCTCTGAAGCTCACTTTGTTTGCTGTTAATGCTCATCTTACAAATGCCGTTGAGAGAGCTACCCTTAAAAAAACCTACGAAAGAAAAAGATGAAAATAATTATTACTTGAACTATCAGCGACAAGCTCTTTTAAAGGAAATGTAATGAAATGAGGAAAATGAAGATAATGGGTGAAGAAAACATGAGTCAGAAGAAGCAGAATACAGTAAGTTGCAGAATGCCAACAATGGAAAGTTCTGCTGAAGGTGTACTCCTATTTACATTCATGGAAGTGTCAGTTTGCTGTGAGCATGCAATGATGTGGTGTACAGAAAGCAATAAGACTGTCCTGAAGTGCATTTCCCACATAACTGATAAAAAATAAGTCTTTCTAAAAAAGGAAGTGACAATCCATGTACTTTTCTAGTGCTCACTGCAGATTTTTTCCCATCAGACGTGGGAGTTACAAATGAAAGTGTATGCATGTCTAAGGACAGTAGTGTCACTGAGGTGAGTCACCTCAAAAGAGAACAGTTGGTGGAAGAGCCATTTTCTTCTCCTCGTAGGAGGAAGTGCCAATTGGTGGCTGAATATCTCTAGTTAGTTAATAGGAAGCTTGTTCAGAGAATGTCTGTCTCAGCTATCTTTTAAGCCTGCTTCTTAAACAGATTGCCCGATGCCTATCCTAGAGAGAGGCTGTCCGGGAGAAGGTTTGTGTATGATACCAGCTGCTTTTTCTGTGGATGAATTAGCTTGTTTTTTTCCATCAGCACAGTAACTTTCATCAACATTCAGCTCTTAGGAAGTAAAACGTTTTAGACTCTGACTGAGGTGGTGCTTACTACCCACAACTTTCATAGCATTAGCCTTTGTTATTAACTCTGGCAAAATCTATTTTCCATTTTAACTTCTCAGTAGTAACTATATTATTCAAGACCAAGACTTGAGGTACGTAAAATAACCAGCAGTATCATACCCATTAAGCTGTCAGTTTTCAGCAGGGCACTCGTGATATTACCTATGGCTTCCTGTCTTCCTGACTCCCTCCAACAATCTCTTCTCCATCAGCTGCCTCTCTTATGCCCCAGAAGCTGCTGTCAGTGGCCTGGCGGATGGCTCATTTGACATGTCTGTCATGTTGTGAAGCATGTGTAGGAGCTAGATTAAATGAAGAGAAAGCTAGCTCATCTGACTGCCTACCGAGGAGGTCAGGGAAAGCTTTCTCTACATTAGGACTGCAGTAATTGGAGGAGAAGAAAAGTAGAAGGAAAGGACAGTTCTGCAGTAAGGTAGGGAGAGCGAGGCAGCAGAGACTGGATGGAGATGGCTGAAGTACATATACTGTTGGAGTATGGGAATAATAGCTCTTTTCAGTGCCACATTGGAGTCTTTGAGAACTTTTAAGGAAATCATTTACTGTCAGCTTTTTCAGCCTTAGTCTTTTAGCACACAGTCTTCTCCTAATGCTTGAAGGCATTAACTCTTCCTGCTTCTGGAAAGCTGGAGGGAGAAAACAGGAGTAGAAGGACAGTGTAGAAGGGATGAATTCTGTCTGCCTGTGGATAGAAAGAGTGAGGCACCTTTCCCCTCCCCTGCCAAACCTGAGTCTTTTGTGGAGCTCACGGTAGATTATAGAAAACTCATCTGAATAATTCTGCACTCTCTGAATATCAGCTGCTTTTTTCAGTAGATTTGTAATGCTCTCAGGTACAGTGGTGAGGTGAGCAGTGAAAATTTCTGGTGCATTTTTAAGTAAAATGAGAGAGAGAGCAGCACTTAATACTGCATTAATGAAAAATCATCCCTGGAAAGTAGTGGAGAGAGTTATTTTTATGCAACTGTAGATTTCTGATGCCAAGACAATAAAGAGAAACCGCAATTTGTTCCGTTAAACTTGTATCATATTGTCAGCACTTGCCCATATGGAAAACATATAAATTGTCATGAAAACATGAAAATGGGACAATTTGGTAATGTTTTGAGTAGGCTTTATAAATATCATATGTATTTTTAAATACATAAGTGATGCAGTTTTGAACACAAAAGAACCACAGTTGTGGCAGCCAGATTTTGCTGTGTTCCCAGAGCAGCAAAATTAGAAAAGCTGCAAATGTAGTTATTCAGAAGTTGAAAATTTGGAGTAAGTCAGAAGAAGTATTAAGAGATTTGGTGGGAAACCAGTAAAAGCTAAAAGGGGCACAAATATGCATTCTTTTTTCTCACCAGAGGTCAGAATTTGTGTGTGCGCTTCTAGATTTAACTGAGCTTTTGCACAAAGACTCCAGTTATTGAGCCTGACAACTAACTTGGTGACCAGAGCAAATCTTCAGCTCATGGGCAGATGAAGCTATGGTTGGGCAAAGGGTAGAAATATGGGCAGCTCTATGACCTTTAACTACATTATGTGCTTGTATGCATCTGCAAAGTACTAAGGCTGGGTCTACAGGTTTGTTCTTAGCTCTGCTGTTAAACACACCAGTTGTACATTATGCAAAGAGAGGAGGAATCAGACGCATCTTTGCATTTTTTTTTTCTCTTACCTTTTCTCACTGTCTTTCCCTTAAGTTATGTGTTGAATTTGTGATGGTCTCACTTTCAGGAAAAATAACTTTGCTGACACCAGCGCTGTTGAGTATTACGGTGTGTGTTCCAGTAATTGATGCAGGCCGGAGACTAGGAGGTGTTTGGCAAGAAGTGTTATTTTGGGATCCAGTTGGCCCGGGATTCCTTCACACAGGGTAATCATCCAGTAGCTTTCTGCCAAAATCCTTTTTGACTTGATTCCCTGTTTGTAGAATCAGTAACATTCCTTTCCTTCTCATGTCATGTGAGCCCATCCCTATGGAGTTTAAACTCTCCAGAGGATATCACACATGCCTAGGTGAGGCCTTATAGTACTACTCCAGTGCAGGTCCTAATGTGTTAAATTGTCATCCAGTAGAGTGCGTTCTGGGCCTTGAAAACAATGTCACCTGATTGTGCTTACCCTGTGTGTCTCCTGGGGCGCCATCTGAATGAGAACAGCCTGCGTCTCTTCTCCACGAAGGCCTGCTGGGTGTGCAAAACCCAACCTTCTGTCACTCTCTGCAGATTTGTGACCTACTGAAAAGGGCTACTCCTTCACTGGGGAGATTGTGCTTCCTTCTGTGGATTTTCACTGTTTTTCACACTGGTGCTATGAGAATTTGCTTCTGAAGCTAGAGAAATCTAGCTAAAAATGCCAGTGCTTTTAAAATATATCATAGAGGGATTCTGTGTTGGAGCCTTCTGACAGGGAGGAAAGAGAACATGCAATTAAAAAGTAGTAATTATTGTTGTTAGTGACAGTGACAATAATAATAATAATGTATATATTTTAAAAAAATTCTGAGGAAAAGTCTTACTGATTCATATTTATATAGAAAACATTATTGAAACATTTACTTCATAGCTAGTGGCCAAGGGACAAGATAAAAATGTGGTGCTGTATTTATATTGTATTTTGTAGACATATCTAATCTTCAATGGCATGAGAAATGTAGAAAAGTATGTCATCAAAAATTGCTGCAGCATCATACTTAACTGTCCTCCAGAAACCAGGTCAACTTTCACAGTAGCTTATGGTAATACATACAGACACTACAGAGTTTTTTATATCTTATAATGGAGATAGTATAGATAATAATATACTTTCATCTGTTACTTTTATCAGATCGTCTTATCTCCTTTGTGGCATCAAAAGCATGTATTCAGAAGAGATTGAGACAGAAGGGTCTGCTTTATTTATTACCCACATGAAGGGCCTGATTCGGTTTACATTGAAGTCAGTGGAGATTTCTGTCCTTGATGGGAGCAGAAGCAACTGTCTGAATTCTGTGCACAACATTTCATAAGTGTTCTTTACAATATGCACATGGGGAATGGAGACTGACCCCTCAAATCATGAAAATATTGTTATAATTGAAAAGATATTAGTGCTGAAACTTTGCTGGCAATTAAAAAACCTGTCAGTTCTGTTCTGTCAAGGTGTCTGTGTGACCTCCCAGTGTTACAATATCCAAGTTCTGGCAACACAATGAACTCAAAAGTAACATGCAAATACTTTCTCTTTGCCTTCCAAGTCATTAGAAAAGATAAAACTTCATTGTTTTTCAGTGTTTTAGAAAATTATTATCCTGTTGAAGAAGAAATGATTGTGTGAGGCATTAGTGAATGGAGCTTTTTTCCTGTTTATCTGTTGTGTTGAGTGTGGATTAGGAGGTTTTGCTTCACCCAGACACAGGTTTTGTAGAATTATTTGGAAGAAGGTACTGTTTATGTCTCCTGCAATTGTCCCAATTCACCCTGTGATACCAATTTTTCAGTTGACGGTATGTTAACAATTTTTTAAAGTTCTTTCTTTATATATTGAAGAGTTCCAGGAAGAGGGTTAAAGTTTTAGAGAATTTATGAATAAAGTCTTTGGCAATGCAGTGGACAATAAGCATTTGGTTTGAGAGGAAGAATATGAGTAATTTTGTAACATTTTCTTTCATCCAACATCGTCTTTTGACTCTATGGTAGTGTCAATTGGCTGAAATAATAACTTTTTGTGAGGTCTTTAGTACAGAATATTTTATTCCCTGCTCATCATATTATTGCATATTTTTAGTTTCCTCTAGGGAGGAATGTTCCTGAGAGACTTTGGTTGATCCCAGTTGTTTGCCCTCCTTCATGTCTCAAGGAGGTAGAAGATCAGCTATAAGTAATGGTCTAAGATCTTTTTTATGCATCCAGAATAATTGCTTGTGTGTATAGTACTACTTAACTGTAAAAAAAAGAAGTTAAATAGGCAGTATAACTTTCAAGGCAGTCTTCTCAGGCACCTATGAGATCAGGCCAGTTGTGAGTCACTTTCTCAGAAAGATTTTAGAAGCTCAGCTCATGTAAGCATCAAATTATCTAGAGATTCCTTTCAGTTTCATTGATTTCCTGAAACTGTAAATGACCTTGGAAAACTTGGTCACACCAGTAGGCTTGTGAAGCCTACTTCTTGTTGTATTTAGAATTTTTTTTTTTTCGCCAGACCCAGGCAGAGTAAGAAACTGTAAAATGCTTCTATAAAATAGTTGAAATTTGAATTAAATGCATATACCTTCTATTGATCTCATTAAAAAGTTTGTATTTTATCAGACTTTTTTAATATTAGTAATTTTTAATTTAGTATGTAGTTGGGGAGCACAATGACAGGATTTTTCTCTTCTTTTTGGAGACAATGATAAAGATTGTTGGTTTTAAAATAACGTTACTTTTGAAAATGCTTTTCAAATTCAAGATCCAGTACATGGCCAGTTCTTTAGATCTCTTTAAACCTTTGGTGAGATTTCTGTGCTTTCATTAGTGGAGGTATAGAGAAAATATTTTCCTAGTTTTCTGTTGCTTTAAGAGGCAGAGGATATCTCTGGTGAGTCATGGAGGAGTTTAACTGTGATATGCTACTAAAATGCATTTTGGCAGAGGATGGAGAAGTAACTACTCAATGTGTTTTGAACCAGGAGTTTTTCAACCCAGTTTTCAAAGTGCTCATAGTTCCCATTTCAAGGCAAGTCAAACAATAAAAATAGTGAGCAAAGAAAATTAATGTCTGGAATACTTTAATTAAAAATAATAATTATAATGGACCCATGGTGCTCATGAGCTCCTATTTTCTTATTGTTGATTGATTCTGCTAAATTTTACTCTCACAGTAAATTATGTTGCTGTTCTGTTACATTTCATATTTGATTACTGAGAGATAGGGAAGCAATTTAAATGGGACTTCTATGAAAAAAAGAGCTCTGTTTTTGAATTGAAACAGTATCCTTTATTTTAAAGGTAGTTGTTTTAGTACAGGGATTTTATAATAAAAGATTTCACAATAAGGATCCCAAGCAAGAATTAAATACTTTGGAAGATAGTTAGAGAACTCTCTTTTGAAAGCATGAAGTACATGGTGACATCCAGGAAATTAAAATGCCATCTTGGTAAAGACAGAGTGATTATGGAACAATTTCTACATATGAAATTATTTCCCATACAGGCTTTGCTTCTAATCACAGGTTCCCATGCAAATATCCATTTTATTCTTTATCCTGGAATGCTGTGCTCCTTCTAAACATGCTGTCAGCTCTACCCCAAGAACCCCCTTTCTTTTGGTAGGGTAAGCTAGTTGTGTACACGCTGTTTCAGTCTGGAAGCCTGCTCTTCATTTTCTGCCAATAAAGATAAATTGCACATATTTTTGTTACTTGATGCACATCCTTTAAGACAGGACAGATCTCTTTTCTCTGAATCTGTAACTCTAGCACAAACCGTAATTTTACCTTAATTTGCAGTGATTCATGTATTTCACACTACAGTCCAGAATGATATAGGGATTCTGGCAAGAAGAGGAGAACGACTGTCAAACTGTCTTTACTAAGAAACCTTAAAAGTAAAGTATGACGCTGCAGATATTAAGGTTTATGAGAGTGACAGAGGTTGCTATCAGAGCAGCAGTCTTTAGAAGAGGATTGCGGTTCGATTGTCACAGCTTACTGAAAACAAAGATAAAGCAATGGTTGATTTAAGAACACTGTCTTTTTGTTATGTGTTCAGTAAGACAGGGAAAGTGGCTCAGAGCAAATCTGATCTGATTCTGAATCTTTTCCTCCAAAAGTTGAAGAGAATCCAAACAAAGTGATGGGCTTCAAGTAATGTGACCACATTGCCTTTTTTTGTGTGTTTTCTAACTTCTTTGTGCAAGAAAAGGTTGTGCAAGAGAGTGAATATTGTTGGGAACTTTAAGTCCTTACTGAGTAAACACGCTGACATTTCTGAACTTTGAAATTGAGTCTTGATACTGGACATCAATGGATAAAAGTATTTGACTAAATTTATGTATGTTTTTAAATTTATTGCTTGGAATGGCATATGTGAAAAGATGTTTAGAATTTGAGCCTCATTTTCTTCATTCAGAGGAGAGGTGGCAACAATATGCAGGGCTGCTCATGTGTCTTCGGATGATTCAGTTGTGGGACAGAGCAAGAGCTAGTGGAAGATGAGCCAGTTTTGCATACTTGAGCACGGAGGAAAGGAAGAATCACAGGCTTCTGAGGGGAAAAGGGAGCTATATCACTCCACTCATATACCTGCGAGCAAAATATACCTATTTCATACAGAGACTGGCAATATGGGAAGAACAAAAGTAATGCCACTCTACATTAGAACATAAAGCGACAGTTGATTCAGCCTCTGAAGAAGAGAGAAACAGAAAACAAGTCTTAAACTGCAGGGTGTATACAGAATGTGAAGTTTTCATGATCAAACATTGTTCATCCAAAATATTCTTGTGTAGTTTTCAAATATTCCTGTCTGATCTCATGAGAGAATCAGTCTGTTCTCGGTGTATTTTCCAACCTTCTCATTTTCCGACCAAAATAGTCAGACTTCATGGGGACAGACTGTCTTATTTGAATATGAGAAATATCTACATTTTGGTGGAAAGAAGGACATGCACAGAATAGTCACAGAATGAAACTTGCAAAGTTAAAGAAATAGCTGTATCTGTCTTGGAGGTTTCTCATTTTGTTTTGCCTGAAACAGTGAGTCTGCACATACCTAATTGTGTTCAAATATTGTAATAGTTCAGACCACATAAGAAAAACACCCCATCAGATATGAAGAAAGAACATAGGAAAAGTGTTATTCTCTGATTATGGTTTTTAAAATAACCTGTTAAAAGAACAAAGTTATTAAAAAACTTCCATAATTATTTAGAACTCCAAATAGACTTTTAATTCATTTGATTTTTATAGACTAGTAGTCTTTAATCTCCATTGCAGAATCTGAAGCGTACCTGTTACATACTGGTAAATTAGTTGTCAATCCCTTGGGCAGTATATTTTAATATCAGTATTATATGGTGGATGATATAAATCTTGTGTACGGTATTATTAGCTTAGGCAGCTGCTGACTTAAAAAGGCCAGTTTAACAAGTCACCACTGTATTATGTTTAATTAGGTACAGTTTATATAATGAGGTGTTCAGTTCTAATGGAAAGACATGCTGTGAGCAGCACATCTGCAGGAATAACTATTACAATCAGCATTGCAGAGACCCATGGAACTGCAAATTAGACTTACTTATCTAGAAATAAATTACATCCCAATGCCTTCATAAAGCTCATTAATTAATTCCACTGGCATAAAGGTCTTTTTCTTAATTTCATGTTCCATTAGCATAATAAACACAATTTGAGTTACAACAGTATGATCAGTTTAATGGATGCTATTTATTTTAGTTTTTTATTTAAAGTCCCGGTAACATAGAATTAACATCAATATGCTGTTTGGTCCTTTATTAAAAATTCCCATAGGATAACCAGCACAGATGTTCAATACAGCATCATATATTTGCTGCATTTTATGACTTCACTAATTGGCCATATGGAAAGGTGTTGCTTGGATTTAATTTTTTTAAAAAATCTGATAAATTATATGGATTGTAGTAGTCACAATTGGTTACTATGTGAAATTGGACAGGTTAATATATACTGCATACTGGGAGCAAAACAAGAGTAAACAAAGTTTTTATGTATGTTTTTTATAGTAAATAGTACCAATATACTTCATGGTATATTAAAATCAGTTTCATTAATGTGTAGTTCCTGACATAATTATAATTAATTTATGCAGACTCTGTCTAATCAGAAGGAAATGTTACCAGCTATTTGTTTAGTCACTGTTAGGTTATAGACAATCTTATTGTTGTTCCATTCAGCTTTTCTTGAGCCCCCCACATTTCATGATAAACTACACTGTTAGGAACAGTTATGGTAAGATGTTGTATGTTACTAGAACAAGAGTTTTCATTGTCCATCCACCTGATACTGCTTACTTTGAATGGTATCCTTATCTACAGTTTTAGTAGGCTAAGAAAATGTCTTAACAAATTTTGGTTTTACCTTACATTGTCCAACATTTTATGCTAATTCTGTCATCAGCTTGGTGTAAATATTTTCTAAGCCTTGTCTGTTATATTTTTTCCATTTCCTTGTTTTATTTCTCCTCTCTGCATTTAATATCAACAACTATCACTGCAAATATCTTCTTCAGCCTGTAATGTAGCCACCTTCTAATGTTAGAGAGTGATTTTGGGTAATACTCATCTGTCATATAAATCTATCATCTGATTTTTCACATAAAAACTGATTTTTGTCATTACACTGTAAGTCACCTTTCTATTTCTCCCTTACTTTCCAAAATAATCTGAACAGGAGTCATCTATCTCTGCTAGTGTGATTTCCTTCTATTACGTGACCTCACTAGTGTGATTTTCTTCTATTACATGACCTCAATTATGGTATCAGAAAGAGCTGTACCAGAGTACATGAGGGCAAGCTGCCTTCATTTCAGTGTGTATGTCTGTATGGACATACACATACACAAGTATATGGTTCTCAAGGGTTGTGTGAAAGCATTTTGCTTTAAAAAATACTCTGTAGCTCATGGCATTTTTAATACCCCCAGTCCAGCACATGCACATACCCTTGGGGTTTTTGGTTTGAGCTTGGGGTTTATTAACAATTCCTTTTCATATATTTAATGGCTGGATTTTTTTAATACATTTAAGCCTGTAACTAATCTTAAGAATGAAATGCCTTTTACCTTGAAATTTAGATTTATATCATAAATGGAAATTGTCTAGCAACATACAGAAAAAGAAGTAGCCTTTAGTCTAATCTCTTGTCAGTGACTCTGAGCTGTAGGAAACACAAAGCCATGTAGACTGCACAAAGCAGTGAAGTTGTACTGTCAGACTAATGTCTCTTTCTTTGTAAATTCTGTTTAGTGCAGATGCTTGAATGAAGTTTTTAAAATGAATCACTATTTTCAGATGTCTCAGTGTTATAGGTCCTAAGACACACATGTCAGAAAAAAATGGTTTTGCACTGAAGGAGAAAGGTAACATTATTACACAGCTGCATTGTCTGTGAAAATACTAAAGTATTTACATGCACTAGGTAGCCATACCATGTAAAGATGAAGGAGAGGTGACAATAGGGGCTTGATTCTGTCCCATGTATAAGAAACGGTGACTTGAAAAGCTTGTGCATTTTCACATGCTTACACAGATATTTGTTATGCGGTCCGAACGGGAAATACAGGTTTTTCAACAACAAGAATAAGCTGGACAAATAGTGCGAAGTCTTATCCTTTTGCAGGTGGTTGGGCTGGCTAGTTGTGGCTAGGTAGACAATCATGTATAGTCTTTCTTTAGCAGTCTAAAACGAATCTTGTCCCAATCATGTGGGCATGTGTAAGCTAAACCTTGCTCAGGTGGCAGCGAGCTGCTTGAGGGGATGGGCTGAATCCATTTGGGACAGAGGGAGAGGCAGGCAGTACCCTTGGAAAATAGGGTGTCAGAATGATTCAGGTGATGATAGCTCTTACTGGATTGCTATAAAGTAGGAGTGAAGAAGTGAGCTGAGCAGAATCCATGGGAACTCTGCAGCCACCTATAGAGCTTCATGCTGGTTCTTTTTTGCTTGCTATACCTTACTCAGAGAGCTTAAACTTCCCTCCTGTTAGCCTGTGTGGTTAGTTTATGTTACTAGTGCAACATTGCCATGTGTTTTTGCAGACAAACATACTCTAGGAATTTTTATCCTCAGGAAGAGGATAAACCCACATTGCTTTATAGGTGGTTGTCCAGGGCTATTTCTGTGTTTTATTTTGATAACTAAGCCTGTAATTCCAAATTCATCTACAAAATTATGTTCGTAATGACAAGTAACTGGCATAGAAGATTTTGGAGAATCTTATCTTCTATCTGCTGTTCCCCTGACTTCAGAGCACCTGAGATATCAGCCTATATGAAGCTGAGCACTTTGAGTTGCCTGGCAATACACTGTATATTTGAAGGTTTTTTTTTCTCAGCTGTCTTTTGTCACAGACATCACTATCCTATCCTCACTTTCACCACTAACTTTGCACTGTGCAGCTGAACAGACAGTAGTTGTCTTTGTAGCGTTGACTGCAGGGCCTTGCCTGAAATGCACCCAGCAATTTTCTTTGGTCTGTTGGGTTCAGATTAACAGAAAAGTCTTGGGATCAGAGAGAATAGGTTCTTCCTGTTGATACTTACTCACCTGATTGTTCCTTCTCTATCCCAAGTATGATTGGGTTTTCTTAAAATCTGAGAGGGTGGAGAAAGAAAGGACAGCACTCAGGGAATAAGTAGGCACTTTTTGTTGAATGTGTCCTAAGACACACACATCAGAAGGAAATGATGGTTCATTGAAGGGCAAAGCTAACATTGTACTGCTGCACTGCCTGTAACCCTCTGTGGGGAGGTGTTCTGATGAAGGGCTGACAAGAAAGAATAGGGAGAAAATATAGCACAACACAAAAGTTGCTACATATAAGTTTAGTCTTCTTCTGAAATAAGGCATCTTTTGAATGTTGCTTGTTGTCTGATAGAGAGAGTAGTGGAGAATCATTCTGTTTCAAGTGCAGCAGGTTTGTGGTTTGAGACTGATAGGAGTTGTAGTGGTTTGAGCCTGGAGGGCAACTGAGCACCACACAGCTGCTCGCTCACTCTTTCCCCCTCAGGAATGGGAAAGAGAAAATAAAGTGAAAGGTTCAGGAATTGAGAGAAGGTATAGCATGGGTTGATTCACCCATTACAGTCACAGGCAAAAGACAGACTCATTAGGGGGAGAAAAAGAACATCAGTTTAATTCAAACGCTAACAACAACACTTAACAGACAGAGCAGGACAGTGAGAAGCATTACAACATCTTAAGAACACCTTCCTCCCATCCTTCTCTTCTTCCCTGGCTCAGCTTCGCTCCCAATTTCTCTACCTCCTTCCCCACAGCAACGTAGGGGGGCAGGGAATGGGGGGTTCAGTCAGTCTTGCTGCTCCTTCCTCCTCAGGGGGAGGACTCCTTGCACTCTTCCCTTGCTCCAGTGTGGTGTCCCTCTCACAGGAGACAATACTCCACAAACTTTCTCCGACGTGAGTCCTTCCCATGGGCTGCAGCATTTCCTGAGCTGCTCTGGCGTGGGTCCGTCTCGCATGTTGCAGTCCTCCCAGCACCAAACTACAACAGCAGGGGCTTCTTCTCAAAAAGTCCCGGCCTTCTTCGGATGCAGTTGCCTGCTCTGGCATGGGTCCTCCACAGGCTGCAGGTGGGCATCTGCCCCACTGGTGACCTCCAATGGGTGGCAGGAGGGGGGCCCAGCTGTCTCACAATGGGGTACAGGGTGGGTCTCTGCTCTGGCGCACCTTCCCCTGTTTCCTCCTCCTTTCTTCCACTGACCTCAGTGTTTACATAGGTGTACTCCTTGCAACTTCTTACAACTCCAACTCCTCCTCCCAGGTTCCCCTTCTTAAATATATTATCACAGAGGCGCAGCCACCATCGCTAATTGTCTCGGCCTTGGCACAGAGGTGTGTCCAACTTGGAGCCGGGGGAGCTTTGAGAAGCTTCTCACAGGGGCCACCACTGTAGCCCTCTCCCCTGCTACCAAAAACCCCACCACACACACAAACCCAGCACAGAAGTTTAAAAGCACACTGTATGAAAAGTAGTTTTAGTGCCTTAATGAAAGGTGCCTCTTCTATTTGGGATACTGCAGTATGGCTGGATAGTTCAGATTGGTAAAATACTTTCTTGTTGTCAAGTTTTCATATTATTTATGAGCAAAGTTTGTTTTGTTCATTGTCTTGCAGATTCACTCAGCTGAAATGAGGTCTTTGATGTTTTTAGGCTTTCGGGAATGGAAGAAAGGATGTCATGGAGACTAGAGCATAGCTGCCTCATTACTCCTGGTTTGGTCCAAGGTAAAAAACCAAAGAAGGTGGCTCAGGTACATCTGGAAGTACCAGGTAGTACAAATCACTCTGTCCTAAAAACCCAATGTAAAATCCAGCTTCAGGTGGAAGATAAACATGCCCCCTTTATTTTTAGGCTCTGTGTGTGTGCCCATGGTTTAGGATAGAACATCCTGTCATTGGGGAACAGAAAAGCATGGCTACAAGTATCATTTCACAGGCATGGCTGGTCCTGGGAAAATTTGTCTAGGGGAAGAGGCAAATTGCTGTTAACTTCAACCAGAGCCCAATCATACAAAAATACAGTTGAGTCAGAATAAAGCATCTTTGCCACGTAGACCTAAATGTCACCTAAATTCAAATGGAACCTTACTGTGTTGCCTGGCTAGAGAAGCTCCAACAAGAATAGTTGAGCTTCTCAAACCTCTCAACAATACCTAGAGACTTCCTATCCCATTGGTGTCCTAATAATGCGAAATGGGAGATTTCTTGTTTAAAACAGTATGAGAAATAAAAATGGAATTTAAATGCTTTATAATGCAGCCTTAATACAGACATTGACCAGATGTCAGGTTGGTACAACTGAGTAAAATGTTAATACAGTCAAACATATTTCTTAAAGCCATCCAATGCCTGTTATTTCCACAGGATATTACAGATGTTTTATTTGCAGCTCAGTGATAAATATTTAAAGACCAGAAATATTATTTAAAAAGCTTCTAGGACTACAGGTGTCACTTTTCCTGGTAGAATCTATTTCCCCGAGTAGTTTATATCAGTGATCCTGTAAGTATCCATAGAAATGTACATATTACTTTCTGCTTACAAGTGCTATCTGTAGTCTGTACTTTGCATGATCTTGAGGAAGCGATGTCAAGTACCATGCTCAGGTCTTAGACTTCACAACACCAACTTTAGCTTTCTGGTTGTTGCTTTTTTTTCCCAGTTCTTGCTTAAAAATGTAGATGACTTGTAGAAAAATAATCATCAGATGGAAATCAATAGAGAAACTGAACAATAACACTAACGTTGAATCCACAGGCCTTGTGACCTTTTATTTTTGTTTAAGCAGCCTCTTTAAATTAGTAATAGATACTGTTGCACTCAGATAAACATTAGTGACAATTTTCAATTCATCACCTTATAAGCAAAGGATTTGTAGAAATTTAATACATATAGCTGAACTCAACTTCTTTAAGAAGTTGCTTTGTTCGTGTCGTAATGGTTGAAGATAATGGACAACTAAAATAGAATGGCTGCATGTGTCATACATTGAGTGAAGAGGACTGACTAAAAGCCATTAGTGTCCAGAAAAGAAAGACAAAGGCAGAAATTATATTGCTTCCAGATGAATCCTAACTATTCCCCAAACTCTGTGTTAGTATGACAGGCAAGAGGCACGGCCATTAATCAGAAGGTCAGATAGTGCAATTTTAGCCAGATTTTCTTGATTGAAAAGGCACTGGAAAATTCTCTAGAATGCTAGTGTTACAGAATCTACAAAATACTTTTTAAAAACTGGTTTAATGGCTTGATGGTCTAAGTGACAATTTTACCTGTCATACTGAAAGGGAAAGTTAGCTTTCAACACTGCTTATTGTAGAAGTGCTAAAAGAGCTGAGTTATGCTGCATTTTGAAAAAAACCTTTTAATTCTTTTTTTGTTTGTTCAAAATTCTCTAATGCAGTTAAAGTGTAAATCTTAAAACTCCCTACCATTAGTACTGTTCTTGAATTGATTTATGTCAGCCCTCATAGCTTCTTTATTCCTCAATAACTATTTTGCTAACAGAACTCTATCAGCATTTTATCCTTAAGAGTTTAAAAAAATAATAATAGTTAACTCCCCTGCATCCTAATTATAGATTTTTGAATCAGTTTCATCAATCATATTTACTATTCATATAATCAGGGTGCATTTCAAAACAGTCCACTTTTGACATCAAATAATAAATATAAAACAGGTACTTGAATATATGCAACGTGGAGAACTCCATGCTGAGCATTTGAATGTTCCTTAGAAAAGCATGTCTCAAACCCTTCTCTTCAATTAACAGATACATTAGCTAGAGGTTTTTGTACTGAAAACTGTACATGACCTGTTGTTTTTTTGACATTTGATTCCTCCCACTTCTCAGCCACTAAACAGCGTAGGTATTTGCTGGGCATCAGTATAAGGTCAGTTTGGCAGGAGCCAAGCCTATCCACGGAAGTTACCGGTCTTGAAATTCTGAAGTTAGATTAGTGGTGAAACTTAGTATGGAGAAAGAGGAAAAATCTTAAAATCCTCTTTTTGCTAACCAGTAAAAGTTGCTCCAGCCAGAAATACTCACATATTTATGGCCTCATGATTAACATAAGGCAACATTTGCTCTCAGGCCTTTTGTCAGCTTTGTTCTCCTGTCACTACTTTTCGTTCTTTACTCTTCTCCTGTCAGTAAATCCACATGAACAATAACTGAAAGATCATTCTGTTAGTATAATAAATACTGTAATGGATCATCGGTTGGGCTGACTTATCTGCTGCTTGAAGCTTGAATGAATGTCCACAAGTTGCGGTAAATCTGTTTCTCTGTAATGGAGCAAACCCCAAATACTGCATAACAAGAATCATTGAGCTAGAGACACTACAGCTCTAATTCTTGTATCCTTGGGCTCTCAGTATCTGTTGGATACCACTTGCAGTTTTGGATGAGAAATTGGACAGTCTACAATAATAAGTGGTCTAGTTAGTGCTGGCTGCAAAATAACTACTTGTACCAAACAAATGGTGTTTTCCTGTAAGAGGAGGAGATGGTACTGTTTTAGATTAAAACCTTTCATTTTCCCATTTTGGTTGCACACATTTTTCTATACATCTATGGAAGTTCAGTTCTGAGGAAGGTGGAGCAGATGCGCAGTCAGGCAGTGGTATTTTGTCATTTGACTTAGTGTAAGGAGAACCGGGTGACATTTTAAGGTTTGTGTTATGTAAGAGGTCAGATAAAATCATCTAATGATGCCTTTTAGCCTTGAAAATTAATTAACCTGTACTCTGTTTTTTTTTAATGGATGAGCTTTCTGAGACTTCTTTTCCATTTCATTGTATTAGAATGTAAACATGCTTTGTTTGTAATACTTAATTATTCTGGTCTGTAGAAATAATGACACATTCAGGACCAAAAGAGGAGAAGAATGTTGATGTCATGTTCACTGAAGTACTCCTGCTAGATTTTCTTACATGTAGTGATGTAATGTAGTTGGATGAATCGTGTTCATAGTATGTGCAAACACCCTTTTCGAAGTAAGAGAACTACACTTTCTGGCACTCCTAAATAACCTAGCTTTTTTTTTTACTTTGCATTAAAGACATGTGACTTCTCCACTGTTCATACAGTTTGTCATGAAAAATATCGGTGTCCACTGTTCCCTTTATGCCTAGATATTATACAACTGTCAAAGAAAAAAATGACATTCTTCCTTTCCCTTAATATTTACCAACTTAAGAGATTTTGTTGTCAGTCTAGCAATCTCAGAAGGAAACAAATGACTATGTAGTATGGAACTTTCAACTGAAAGACTCATATTGTCTTCCTTTTTATTTCTTAGGCCATTTTCCATCGGTGCAGTGAAATGAAAGAGAGTGCTAGTGCCCAACGTGTTGGAAGCTACACTGATTTTCAGTTATCTTTTTACTTTTTTCCTTTTGCTCTTATTTATCCTAAATAAATTTATGACTTGTCCTGAGGCATTTTTCAGTCAAATGTGACATTGTAATCAATTTTTTGAGTTTTTAAGCCAAAGTAAATGTCAAATGGCAACTGAGGGCATTCAACACCATACAGGATTGGGCTCATAGTGAAAGTTGATGTTTGAAGACTAAACATTGCATAATAGTTTTAAAGACTTGCTAGATTTCATTATGAAGTTTTGCCTAAACTGGTGGAAAAGCATGGTGACATGACAGTATGTAGATAAGGATGTATCCTTATTTCATAGGATAGGATGACTGCACTGGGCAAATAATATACTGTAAGATGTATTTCCTGATTTTAGATAATGCTTTAATGGCAGTTTATAATTTGGAAAGCACTCCAAGCCCATATATATTGCACCCAGAAAACAAGCCTGCAGGTTTCAGTATGTTTCTCATTTTTACTCTCATGTGATAGCTTAACTTGTTACTACTTGATTATAATTAGGTACTTGATTTTCATCAACAATAATTTCTAAGTACTTTATGTTTTTTAAAGTAGGCTTTGCTTAATACTGTGTGATTTCAGCCAAGAACATGAACTTCTGTGCCTCAGTTTACTTATCCATAGTATGATGACTAATTTAGCTACCTCAAATATGATATCCAGCATCAAAAATTGTCTATGTAAGTGTTTTAAACTCCAGTTGGACTTAACAATAAATTGAATTTATCCCCCATACTATGATATATTGACCTCTGAAATCCTAAATGAAACTGATGTTTTAGACCTTAAAAAAACCCCACTGTATCTTTTCTAACATCTTATCTTTTCTCTTATTAGCATAGCATGCCTCTTTTTTAATCTTGTTGTACAATTCTGATTTCAAAGTCACATGTTTGGCTGAGTTTCTAACCTCTGAAGAACTACCCAGGATTAATCAAAGCTTAGTCTGTGTAGAGAGGGTCTTTTGATTCTCTTCCTTTTGCTGGCTTTAACAGGATATTGCCCGTGTAAGCAAAATCAATGTTAAATGCTTGGTAGAAATGTCTGGGAGTTAACATAAAAGGTTCTGTCACACAAATGACGGCTCTGGAGAAACTTGAAAACTGCTTACATTTACTGCAGGTTTTACTTAGAATGCTGTAGTCTGACAGTGGAGTCTGGCAGCACCCGGACATGTGCACGTAGTCACAGGGCTGAGTTTCATTGAACCATTTTCTGTGCAAAGTAAAGGTAACCGAAAGAAACTGTGAACAGTAAAGTATTACTGGAAAATTATTACTGAAAAATTGCTTGCATAATCTGTGTATATAACATATATGAATCCTGATTGGTTTTCCATTTATGTGCTGGAGACTGTTTGAGGCCCTTGTAAGGACACTAGCGGAAAGATGGCTGGGGGTTATAAAGAAAAATATTTTAGAAACCATTTTAAAGGATGCTTAGTGAGGAAATGAGTGACTTTAACTGGAAAGGTATGAGGAAGGAAACTCATTGTACAGCCTGCCATGGGCAAGCAACTGATTTGGAGGGGAAAAGGGAAAAACATATTTCAAAAAATGAATGTGAACTGTTAAAGAAAAATTGTTAGCTACTCAAAAGTATGTATCTGAGAGAGAACTGACCCATGAGACCTGAGCCCAGAAAGAGGTTCAGAAAAGGGAAATGGATAAGGATTTTTAATGTCTTTGTGTGTATTTGTGTGTGCACGCACACGCATGGGTGTATATCTATATATGTATATTTATATATGAGGCTCTTCTGCTCTCCCAAAAAGAACTGTATGTGGAAATCTTGTCAAAACCTTCATGTTTGCTAGCTTTGCTATTACATGTGAATGAGTAACCTCAAAACTGGGGAAGACATGGATGTACGGAAAGTCAGTGTGTATGCTGTAGGGGAGTCTGGTGGTCTAGCAAGGGTCTCGATGACAAGAGCAGCAATTCTGAGTGGTGCTATTCCAGAGGGTAATAGGGAAGGGGACGGAGAGATGATGACTGCCCAAGAACTGTGACAGTACAGAAAAGAGACAGAGAGGGGTCACATTCTCGGAAGCTTGTATTCTGAAATGCAGACCCCGGAAAAAGGGTCTAGGGACTATTTGGCAAGTGGAGCTCTACATATCTCTAAGTATTATGAGTTTTGAAAGAGTTGAGAGGTTGAAAGATTTACATTGAGAGGTCAGTAGCTACTTATTGCCTGGGATGTATGATTTTTTTTAAGCCACTTTTTCTGTGAGGGATTGTAATAGGGCAATAGCTTCATTCTCTAGCAATAGCATCCTGTGGAGATGGCTATTTTGGATTTTTCACAGAAGTGCCTGCTTGTTACACGCAGAATTTTCCTTTTCTCAGAAACCCTTGTGATACACTTATGTAGAATTTTGTTGATGTCTTTTCAAATTCAGAGAGCTGAGCATGGATCCCAGCATGGAGGAGAATAGATTTTTTTTATTCCATAAGACAAGTCAGTGGGCAGTCATGATAGGAACTTCATTCTAAACATTCTATCTTACCCCAGCAGCAGTGGTGGAATCTGTAAATGTAACTGCTTACCTGTCCTGGCAGCTTAATAGGCACTGTAACTATTTTAAAACAACAGACATATTCTTTTGGGTTATTGAAAGGCTATGTTCCAAGTTGTGAACCTATGAACAATGTTATGAGACAGATATATATGCAGAGCTTAAAAGATGTGCTTTCTGAAATCCATAATTACCAAGTTTGCTGGATTTACCCACAAAGTGGTTGAAATTGGTGTACTGTTCTTCACATTGGGTTTTTTTTCTTTTTGTTTTGTATTTGTTTTTCCTGAATGGGAGAAATTCATACAGATAGAAATCGCATGAGTACTTCAAATTTTCATTTCAGTTGTAGTGTTTGTGAGTGCATTCATATGTGTGTTTTGGGAGAAAGGAAGAGAAGGCAAGAAACACTGTGTACATGTGTACTTGAATATAATATATATTGAGCAATGACCAAGGTGGCAGAGTTTGAAGATCAGATTTCTAAAATTGCTTGAGGCTTGTCTGACTCTCATGATGAAACCTGTTAGCAGTTCCCACTGACTTCAGTGAGAGCAGAGTTAAATTAATACTGAAAGCTTTTGAAAATTAAGCAATTTATTTTCTGAACTGTAATTGAATAGCCTGACCTGGTTCTCATCTGCTGCTATTGAAAATTTAAAATAAGCACAATTTTCTTAATCTCCAGAATTTGTTGAACACTTGCCTATTCTTTTGTCTCCTTGTGCAAATCCTGCTGCCTGCCTGTGGGAAGCTGTGCATGCTTGTGCTGTTTAGATTGAGATGATTCCAGTAGTGTGCTTTTCTTATTGGAATGACTATTGAAAAGAGCCTAACTGCTATTGAAGATGGTCAACTGCCATGCTACTGAATCGCTTTCTTAGATATATTTCTTAAAAATCTCTGCCAACATCTCAGAAATGGAGAATTTTAAGAAAGTATGAATTACTGGTAATAGATTATTCTTTTACAACAAAACCTTCCTATTCAAAGTAAGCTACTTTGGGAAAGTAAATTAGAGTAGTGTTTTGCTGAAGCTGTATATTTAAAGAAGAATTATGCATAGTGCCCTTGTTTCGCCGGATTCAAATTACTGAAGAATCTTAAATGTTTCAACAGCCTGAAGCATTTTTTTGCAAAAATACACAATGACATTTGACCTTTTCCTCTACGGCTTTCTTGGGACTGTTCCTATTTAGGATACCATGTTCAGAAATATTAAAGACTTCTAATATAAGCATTTAGATATTTTATTAACTTGGCTGTAATGCAGGGAAGGGTGACTCTGGCTAACAAACACAACTGCTTCTTGGGCTGACTGGTCTATTTCAGCAGTGCTGGTTTCAGTAGTTGTCAGTAAATTCTGCCAGATTTAAAGTGCTTTGTTTTGTTCAGCTAAGACATGTCTCTGGTGAATTGCTGAGATTGAGGTTTCAGGGCCTTTTATGCTATACTTACGGTTCATCTAGTTTGGCTGTTTTCAGAACAGGCTAAAGGTATTGTAATCGAAGTGAAAAGCGTGAACTCATAGAACTCGGTTTAGGAAACAGGTCTCCCTTAATCCAGAAAAGTACATGAGAATTGATAGCATTGGTATATTGTATCTTATCTGAGACCTGAATCTTGCAGACACTTATATACCCTCATAAAATCTTCATATTCCTATTGACATTGCAAAGTAGGTGTCACTTTGCAGGATCTAGACCTTATCGTAGTTGTGGAAGTTATCCTTCTTCACATAAATGTTCCATTTTTTTAGGCCTGCCAAACTCTCAACCTAGCTGATTATACGCAGCAGTAAATTCCACAAAGTGTTTATTTATTTACCTTTAAAATATTGTTTTGTGATCTTAAAACTTCTGCCTTTTAAATTTTTTCCTGGTGTAGTTCAAGCTGTGTATTATGTGGAACAGTACCTAGGAGCGGATGTAGTGTAGAGGAGGTGTCATCCCCTCTTAATTATTGCAGCTTTAATTTGGAAAGACCTAATATTTACAGATATATTTGTTGGAAATTGCTTCACAAATACAAGTTTTTCCTCTTCTATGCTAAAGTTCCTTTTTTTTTTTTTTGTAATGAAATGGAATTTAAAAAGTTGCGCTTACTATTAACGACTCAAATTTGTGATCAGTGTTATATTCTACAGTTAAGTTCTCCAGCTGTATTATTGAAATTTTTGTGTTAACCGTGAATGCTCTGCCTGAACTGACTTGAGCCTGGATACGCTACAGTTGTGTTTTGTGGTTTTGCTTGGTTTGACTGGGCTTGATTTGGGATCTCTGTACTTCATCATTGCTAGCTTTTCTCCTCCCCATTAAAAGTTCATTTTCTATTTCATAATGTCTGATTTTGCTCTATGGGGGCAATCTCACCTCACTGTTTCCTTGGATAACAAAGGGATGATCTGGATAATGAGCTAGCATTTTCAGTATTGTTCTCTCGTCCTGTCTCAGCATAGAGAATATCTTACTTGCTTTTGTGGTCACTAACATTTTTGCTGAGCAGCCCATGACGCTGCTAGCTGTATTCCATCTCTACTCCTGTGCCACTTAGAGCCCCTCAGTGTGCAGGCTGAATTATTTCTTCCAGTTCATGATACTTCACTCATTCCTGTAGTATTTTAAGTGATTCAGCATTGCATTGTAGATTCAATAAGTGTACTTAGATCCTTTCATCAGTTCTTCAGAAATGTCTTATAGTTTGGCAGCCTCAGGTGCAAATGTGTTTATTCATATATACTTTCACTTACAGATCAATAACTATATGAAATATCTGAGCTATGATAGATTTCCTTGGAAAATTGCATTCACCAGTGCAGTGCAGTGAGGGCCATAGAAGGATATGAAGTAGATAGCTTTTAATACATAATTTTCTTTTAATACGAAAATTATCTGTTATTTAATTCTGTAATGAGATGAGTGGGCAAACAAGTAACTGTGTCCATAAAGCAAAAACATGAACTGGCAGCACTACAGTGGAAACTGTAGGCTTGATTTCTCTTCACTCATGGTAAATGTGAGATAACGTACTCCTTAGTAATGTGGAACCAGTGGGGGAATTAGCAAAGAGAAGCTGTAGTGCTGCAATATTCCACTCTAGCTTACTGCATCCATTTGTTTACTTGTCCATATTGTAATTGCTCTCTATACCTAAAACTTCTTCCCTCGGTTTGTGATTAGGTAATTTCTCTAATAGCTCATTGTTATTGTGGAAGAGCTGCACAGGAGGCAAGCCCAACAGCCTTTATATTTCACTCTGCTTCTGAAGCATTTGTTTTTATCACATTCTTTTTCTAATAACATAAATAACGTGTGTTAACAGTGGAATATAACCAACTTTGTTGTGGTGGGCTTACATGGGCACGGTTTTAGGAAGAGGGTTAAGGGGACTGTCCTGCTCTCCACATGTCTTGGAGCATGTGTGATCACACCCAGCATGACACATGGGACAGAGACCCGCTTTTACTTCCCCCATCCAGATCATATCTGTGTTGACCTGGCCTTCTGCTCTGACTTCTGCCATGGAGGATGTACATTCCTATCCACAGGCCTTTTATGCCTTTTATATACCTGTTTTTGAACAGACTGTAAAGTTGGGATAGAAGCATGAGGAAGCATGGATGCTCTGCTTGTGAATTCTCACACATTGACTGCTAGTCTAATGTGGGGTATGTCCTGTACTCCTGAGATATGAGAGGAAGAAACAGATTTCATTCTGCCTTTAGACTTTGTGTTTGTTTTTGTGTGGGCTTTCTCTGTCTGCCCTTTAAAAATATACAGGCTTCCACATTTTGGATCATAGCCCCAAATTATTCTGGGCATTCTTCAGGTGCAGAGTTGGCATACAGATTACACACTCTACATGTGGAGTTTTGTGAATCAGGTGTTCATAAAACTTAAGCGGTATTGCAGGTCTGTGTGTAAATTGTATAAATTTTAATCCAAGTGATACACAAATCTTCAGTGAATAGGTTGCAGAACTCCCTGTCATTTATTTTTATGGCTAATGGATTTTTTTATATTCCATTTTCTACAAGTTTTCATTAAGCAGTGCATGTGAAGTGCTTCAACTTGACTTTGATGCGCATTCAGTATCAGAAGGAAAGATCAGGCCTTTTATCTCTAAACTACAGATCAATTACCTTTCTAAACACTTACCTCATAATTTTCCTTTAAATAAAAAAGAAAGAACAGGTACCACTATCAACTGTATTAAGACAAGAAAAATAAGAGTGATTATTAAAAATGGAGGCATCACCTAAGATAAGGTACAAGGGAGCATGGACCTGCCATTGTAGGATTAGATACGCATACACAATAATCATATAGAGTGTAAAAGAGGAAATGGTACCTTACATTTAGAAGTAAAAAAATCCTTAATTTCTTGAAACAAGAAGATAGGTGGCTTGCTAATGAATTAAATATGTGACAGCTTTTAAGTGCAGCACAGCTGCTGAGTTGTCAGAGCAGGTGACTTTATCACTGGCAGATTTTGATGGTATTATGCTTAAGATGAAATAACCACTTGTTTCTAAAAACAGCCTCTAATATCCTATGTGAAGGTCGGTCTCATAGATTTCATTCCTTAATATACTAGCTGACATTCCCATTTTCTGAAGTATGAGCCCTTAGATACATAAGTCTTAGATATTGTAGTATCAAGAAGGCTACTATGTGCAGCATTGCAATTAGGTAGAGAAAATCCTCTTACTATGGTACGTATGTGACCGGTAAACCAAAACTTTCAAATTGTTTGGTTTCTTTTGTTTATACATTTTTACTAGGACTTTTGCAATGGTGCAGTCAGGTTCTAAATATGAGTGCTTTTCCATTCAGCACTGTAAGACTTAAAAAAAATAATTTAATACAAATAGCATTGGAGTTCAATGTAGATAATAAAATACTAACATCCTCTTGCACAGCTCTCAGCTATGTAGGTTCAACGTATGAGGTATTTTTCTTTTCTCTTGAAGTGACATGACGTTGAGTTATTATTTCAGGAAGGAAGAAGTGAAACTGTTATTTTATTCATTTATATTCCAACAATATTAAACATGCTAGTTTAAAAACACAAGAATCCCCCTCTTTGAAACTAACAAAATAGTCAAATGCAGAAGAAGCTATTCAAAATTGTCTTTTAATAAAAGTTTAAAGTCTTCAAAATATATTTGCCCCTCGAGCAAACTTTTTTCATTTAATATTGTGTCTGTTAATTAGTGCTTCAAATTTGCAAATTCTTTATTGGTTTATATCAATGTAATACCCAAAGCTCATCTCATTGCCAGATTTGAATGAAATATGATCCTGTTTATTCTATTAAAACGAAGGCTTGAAATTGTTACCCAAATGCCACAGGAATTCTTGCCATTTTCTCATCAAATTCCTCATCAGATTTTTTGTTAAAGTCACATTGTTTTAGATTTTGAGCCTTGGCATTTAAATGAAATTCAATGTGCCCCACTGGAGAAAACATCTGCAGGGACATATTATGTACAATATCCATTCCAATCAAGCAGGAGTGTACTGTGTGACTGAATGAGAAGCTTATTCTTACTCCACTTAGGTTTACCCTGATGTGGCTATTGAGTCAATCTGTGAGAAGAAACGTTTAGAAAATTAAACTAGCAGAACAGGAAAGATTTTTTTTTTTAATACTTAGAGCAAATACTTCCAGTTGCACAACATTAATTTAAGAATGACATTTTTTTAAAAGAACCTGAAGGAGTTTGGTGCCAAATTCCCTTAGCAATTCAATGGGAGTTGGGAATCAGAGCCCCCAGGGTGCCTTGGCAAATCTCTCTGAGTGATTAGTATTAAGGGTTTTCTCTGAATATAAAATCATGATCTACAGAAACTGAAGGGAGTAGTGAGGTGTTGGGGAAGAAAGAAAGAAAAGAAAAAAAAAGAAAGAAAGGAAGAAAGAAAGAGAGAGAAAGAAAAAAAAGAAAGAAAGAAAGAATCAGTTCTGTAATACTATAACATATATTAAAAAGTTGCAGAAATTCTATAAGCATGAGATTAGCTATCAGTAAAGATGATCTATCTGGAACAGGCCCTTTTCTTTTTGAAGCATCTGCCTTACACACTAAGCTCATCCCATGTTACAGTTGGTGGGCAAAAAAAGGCAGTATGGAGGAGCAAGCCCTTCTACAGTAGTAGGGTGTTTGTGGAACCTGCTCCTTTTCCTAACAAGGAATTCAGACCAAAAAAAGTAAAAAAGTCTCTTTAAAATGTATTTATGGTGACAGAGCCCTTTGCCATCCTTTGAAAGGCTTATTTTTACAGGCAGAGCACCTGCATGTAATGCCTCTTACGCTGCAAAGCTGTGAATAAGAGCTGTCATTATGAGCTTTTCAGGTATTTTAAATAAAGGCTAGAAGAGACATGACAGTGGAGGTGAGGGCGTCACTCCAGAAAATCCCTAGAATTGATCTGTATTTAGCACTACAGCGATGGGGACTACATCAAGAATAACAGGTCCAGTTTTTCTGCCCCCTAATACAGGATATTGATAAAGAGGGACAAGCGCAGCAGAGGGCTAGCAAGATGGAGCCAGGCTGTTGACAGTGGTACATGGTGACAGGAGGAAAAATCACAAGCATAAATTGGAAAAAAAAAAGGTTCTGACTGGATGTAAGGGAAAATTTGTTTCCTTTTGAGGACAGCAGGGCATTGGAATAGAGGGCAGAAAGGCTGTGGAGTCTCCATCCATGGAAGTTTTTAACACCAAGTTAGAAGAAACCCTGTTTAACCTGATATGACTTCAGAGCCAGCCCTGCTTTGAGCAGGAGTTTGGGCTAGAGACCTCCTGAGGACTCTTCCAACCTGAATTTTCCTACGATCCAACTGGATTTGTAGGGGAAGTTTGGGGTTTCTGTTTAAAATCTTCCCCGCTTCTTTCTTGTCCTTATTCTACACCTTTCTCTCAGATTATTAGACTTACATCGATGTGATCTTCCAGTGGTGTATAGTTCCTTTTAAGAGCACTTCTGGAAGAAGTGATTAGTAATTGAAAATAAGAAAAACAAAACACAACAAACCAGCTTATATATAATCAGGAAGACATGTCCAATATACTAGAATGTTACCAGATAGAGGTCATTTAATTAGTAGGGTACAGAGAAAAAAGGATAATAATGAAATGGTAAATTTATGGTAGATTTCCAAATCCGTGTATAACTTTGTTTATAAAATATGCCTGTCTGACAAAAGCAGGCACATTAAAATTTAAAAACATATGATTAACCCAGGCAGTGTAGTTCTAAACTTCTCAGGTTCACGTCTGTGTCCTTCAAGTTTGGAGACAAGAGAGTTGCACACTGAATTTGGAATTCAGCAAACCTGTACACCAAAGAGAAAAGGTGTTACTCAAACTATTCTGGTTGAAATCTCTTGCATTTGACACCCAGAAAGTATTCATGTAATGTTAACAGCTCATTCTGACTGTCAAACCAGCCCTGCAGTAAACAGGCAGTTTCTTAGAAATTAGGTAGATCAGATAGGAATTAGGTAGATCAAAGTCCACTACAGTGGGTGCTCTATGCTAACAGAAAATAAGTCTGGTACAGCCTATAGCTAACTTCATGAAAAAGGTAATTTTAAGCACAAATTGTTACATATGATCTTAAGAAATATCCTTCAAATCCTTTTTTTCTGATCTGAAAGGAGTCAGAAACTCTTACTGCTTTCACCCTGTTGTGTGAGTGAAGACAGTAGTTTTTTTTAAAAAAGGATAGGTCCCTACATCACCACAAAGTGTGAAATTTGTTTTCTTTCATATTTTACATATAACTGTATTGAATAAAAATGGATGATGAAAAGAAAGTGTGGGTTATTCTATCACCTGACAAGTTAGGTTGTTTGGGGCTTTTTGGTGGCCATGAAAGGATAGAAAAATCTGGTCAGAAATTATTTTCCATTCTTGTCCTGCATGACCATTAAGGGCAAGTTGTGCTCTGTGGAGGTTTCAGTACTAGTAGGTTTTAAAGAGAAATGTGAAGCACAGTAAACAGGTCTGTGATTATTTCGATTGTAGTGGGACAAACAGGAGAAGCAGCATGAACCAAAACATCACCATGCTTGTTCAACAATTCAGCTCACTTCTGCTTGCAAGAAGGAAGTTGGTTGATGACATGATAGGTGAATAAATACGTACAGCAAGAGTAGGTTGTTTCTTTTTCATAATGTTGCAGCCTTTGCTGTGTACTTCAATAGTACTGTGAAAAATGTAGTGCTAAAATAAGGTCACGTTCTTTGTTTATTTCTCTTGGTGATTCCCTATTATATTTGCAGAGATGACATGTCAAAGATGAATTTCTGAACTGCTTCTTCAGCAAACTCAACTGGTCTCTGAATTTCAGAGTCAGATTCTTTCTAGCTCAAGCATAATTACCACTAATAAAAGTTTCAGTAGGTCTAACTGTGCTTTCAGTTATAGCTAGGCAATCTCCTTATCTTTTGTAAGAAGAATACAGGAAATTCTTTTCCTCTTGGAATGATTTGGTTTTGGGTTTGCATTTGCCTTATAAAACTAATTCTTCACAATGCATGTGTTGAATCTGTCTTGCTTTCCTTTAGCTACTGTCTCTGCAATGCTAACATGAGTAAAAATAGTACTTTAATGGTTATTTCTTTATTTTGGTCACTACAGTTAATAGATATAATTCTGAAGATAAGAATTTTTATGTGAGGAGCAGAATTATTGAATAAGCAGTCACTATTTTTACAGGCAGAGTGCATGTTCAAAAGAGAAAGCTGCTAATACCACAGAGATAAAAGGATAATTTGCACTAATTTATGAAGCTAATTAATCAAATGAACTGAGTATATTAACCAGTTGGTGATGTTCTGCTGAGCAGGAACTGAAACAGTTAGAAACTTCTTCAGACTTTTTTCTCTTATTACCATGACATACTTTAACTTACATTGCAAGTTTCCTACAGTGATAACCCTTTCATAAACACACAGTTTAAGCAGTTTTAATAAACAAGAAATGTGAATGCTCACAATGTCCAGGCAGATGCCTCTTTGTATCATAACATTTTCCTAATGAGTTACTGAGAGTGAAAGATACAGTATGTGAAGACCCCTCTGGCTGTAAATATTATGGGTATGAAAATATTTTAAATATTTAGTACAATATTTAGTACATGCTTATTAATAAGAACAGTAGGGATTTATTTGAATTTATAGCAAGTTTAAAAAAATGTTAAAGTTGCCATTCTATATAGCTTCAGAAGATTCTGCAGTGGAAAAATGTGTTTCTACTAAAATTGTGGTAAATAAAAAAAACAAAGAAAGGTTGTTTTATATTGCCTAGAGTCTGTAAGAGATGCAGAGGCAACATATTTCAATGTTAAATTTGTTGGTAAAACCATCAGCAACAATGGAGCAAAATGTTTCAAGACGTGCAAGAGTTTTGCAGAGGCAGGCTAGATAAGGCCATCTAAATCCTTTAAAGCAGAATTAAGGGTAGCTTTCTGATGTGAAGAAATGCTGTGTAATGAATCCAATTTGTCTCTATAAGCCAATGGGAATGAAACGTGTAAAGTAAATGGGGATTTTTCTCTGAGTGTCCAAGGCAAATCTGTAGAAATACTTTCCCACTTGTCGAGTGCATAATACAGGTGATGTGGGAGCTGCTTCCCAGTTGCACAGCTGTACAACACTTTGTTGACATAAGCATCTGGGCCACGGGCTTCTATCTGCTACACATGTTCTGGTGCGTTGATGACACCTGCAGTAACCTGGCAAGAAATGAGACCTATATAGCTGGAATGAAGTTGTATGGCCAAGACTGGTATGGAAAGGCTAGGTACGAGTAGGGCCAGAGACCTTAAAAAGTGCAGCTAGCTAATGGCATGTGTTATCATCCTATGTTGGAGGGAGTGAGGTTATCCAGCAGAAAGTTTTGAGGTAAGGTGAGAGAGGAAGTGATAGCTGTTTATCTGCTCCTTATTTAGTGCTGCTTGTGACAGTAGCTGACTGAAGTAAATTTAGGAACCCCTGCTATCAAACATAAAATTCCATGAGATGAAATCCTGTTCGTCTGGATTCAGTAGCATCTTCAATAACCTTTGGAGTTTTGTTTTCCATTCACTTTTCATTCCTTTTTTTCTTGAACTTTAATTTCCTGCACCTTCATGCTAAAAACTGCCTACTCTGTCAGTGACGTGTCATGCTGGTAAAGAGAGATCACAACAGCAAAATCTAAATGGAAAGGCCAGTTCTTCTTCCTGCCCAGTCCATTTCCCATGTTGGAAGAATTGAAAGGAATAGCTTCTCTGATATCCTTTGAACCTCTTGTCAGCTGACATTAATTGAAGCAACCCTTAAACTACTCAGCTTTGTTTTGTGGTCAAAATTGAACAGAGTCAGGAAAGAATAATGTTCAAAAGTGGACTCCTGGGTTTTATGCCACTGTACAACACTGAGTGCATAATGCATACAACATGCCAAACCAGTATTCCCAAGAGTATCATTACAAGAAAGTGAAAATAGGATATTTTCAGATGTAGGAAGAAAAAAGTTTGTTGACAGTTTCCCAGTAGCTTTCAAAAAGAGAGGTATCCCTAAGTTTTCATTACGTCTTTGAAGGTCTCTCTTTAACATATTTAATGCTGACTAGTACAGCAGTCTTTGCCTTTCTATGTTAAATTGTTAACTGATGATATCCAGTGCACAGTTTCAAGGACACTTTTGCCTCTTTTCAATTTGTAGAATAGATCCTCCCCCTGGTGATTCCCACACATTTTTATTGCATACTGAGCGGCTTCAATTCAAATGTCTTCTGTGAACTTGAGCATCTTTCAGGATCAAGCCATAAACTACGAGTTTCAGAAATAGTTATAATTTTAGGGATTAGTGCTTTTCAATGCATAACTTTTGTAAGTTATGCATTGCAAGAGAGTTGCTGGTATCTTCTTAGAAACAGTTGCTTCAGATCAAAACCATTTCCCACTCTATTGTCCTTTACCATATCAAATAACAATTGAAACAGCAGCAGCAGCCAATGAACATGGATCAATGATATCTTCAGCCACTGCATTTGTGTAGATTTAATCCATTTATGTGAAAATCAAGTTACTGCTGGCCTGTTTTTTCTTTACTGGAAACAATTGATAACATTACTTCAGAAGAAATTAATCCAGAGAATTAATTAGCAGAATCTAATATCCAATAAATGTAGTCTTGAGAAAGATTTAATGGGTGGTCAATTGTGACATTAAATGGAAGGTAAAAAAATAGATACCGTTAGCTGTTTTCCATAATCAAACAGAAGTGACAGAAAAGGAACAAATAGAATGACATTGACTTTGGAGAGAAATAAATAGGTCAGTTCTTGTACCTGTCACAGGAAAGCTTTGAGAACAATTTTTTCATGTTTTTGGCTTAGACCCATATTTAGGGGCTTAAATTTTTGGAATAAATACTTTGAAAAATGGAAAAAATTCATTGTTTCCAGGCCAGTGAGTTTGATACTTTGATACTGCAGAAGCTGCACTGGTGTTTTAGGATCAAATTCAGCCTTAGTCAGTGGGAGCAAAAAAAGTTAATGCTTGCTACCTTCATCATGGTTCCTGTGGCTTTTAGTAATTTAAGTTTTTGCAATTGAGGGAATTGGACCTTGCATATGATCAGCTAATGAAATTTGGCTGATGAGTGGTAACCTCCTGAGCTGTAGTACTTGAATTTTTTTATTTTGAGTCCAAGCCCTTTTTTAAATTTTATTGTTATGATTGAAGGATTGCACTTACAAATACAAATGGAGATCAGTGTGCTATTTCATGAGGACTGTGTGTATGTACAGGCAAGCACTCTGAGCCAGATTTTTGAAGGTATTTTAGAGCCTGAATTTCAGGGAGATGCCTAAGAGGATCTTTGAGAGACTGTCTGCATGTTTAAGCAGCTAAATTACTTCAAATATCTTGGATTATTTTTGAAAGATTTAAGAAAGTGTTTAAGCACCTTCTTGAAACAGGGTTTTAGTGAGAGTGAAGGTTTCTTAAAATCCTGACTAGGTCATATTTTTCTGTAGATGGGAGTTGTTCATGCACCTCCCAAATGGGGAAGATGTTTCTAAAAATCATATTTAATTTGAGAACTCTTTCTTTTTTAAAAACTCTTTTTTAAAAACTGGCTTTTGCTGCTGACTACAGTAGATGTAACAGTAAGGAAAAAGAAACCACTTTCCAGATAGAAATTCTATTTTAAGCTATTTCTTTCTTGACCCACAGGCCTACGTATCCCTGACTTAACTCTGTAGGCTGTAGCTTGTCACACAGAATGATTCTGCTTTTGGCAGCTGTGCTCATTCAGCGTGTTTGCTAACTTAGCAGCAAAGTGCTTCTGTATTTGCTTTGTCTTGGTTTCTGAGCAATGACTTATTTACTGAAACATTTCTTTTTCTCTCTCTTTTTTTTTTTTTTTTTTTTTTTTACTTACTGGAATTGAATGTGTGAGTGAAATTCAGGATGTTGCGACTACAGGATTGTGTTCTGTCAGTTTTTCTAGGAGGTATTATATGCTTGTAGGACCTTGTGTTTCACTCATTACTCTGACTAGAATAACTGACATAGGAAAACATGTATTTATATTTGTATTAGAAATCTAGTGCAGTCTTACTTGTAAAATTAGGGATTTTTTTTTAAGATGTAAGGTTTTTGGATGTATTTAAATTAGTAGTTGATTTTTTCAGCAAAAAAGCCCTAAGGCATGTGTAAGACTAGTGGCTACATAAAGCTGAAGAATCAGACGTCTGCTGGGCAAATTGACAGAACTCATTAATCTTAGATGCAGTGTACTATAGAGTCTGTCCTTTCATGCACCTGCCCATGCCTAAAGTAATTACATGATGGCACTATTAATACTGAAGAGCTTGAGTGGGGATAGGGTTATCTTCTCTTCTTAGTAATTGATTGCTAGCTGATTAGTGGACAGCATTTCTCCTACAGTATAATTGCCTTTCTGCTATTGTAGCCTCTCTAACCTGGGGGGTAGGCCATCTTACTGGTTTTGAGGCCTTGACAATAGCACCATAGCCCCCAAAGTAATGAACTGGAACTCAGTCACTTTGAATTCCCCAAACAGAAGATGACTAGTTAAATGTATTTCAATGATAGCATACTTTACAACAATCAGACAAAAGAAGATTAGTTGTCTTCCCCCCTGCCTCCTCTTTCTATGAAGATATTTTCAAACCCTCCAATTCCTGTGTGGAAAAGCAGGCAGTTGACTTCTATTAAATCACATCTGTTGCTTGTATAAAGTTATTATCTAAAATGTGTCAGAACTGTGTAATAAGCTTGTATGTTTTTTTGTCACCCTATAGAAATAGCAAATCTATAGATTTGCTTCTTTAGGAGCAAACTGGTAATAAAGGAGTATGCGAATTCTGCAGTGGGGTCTCAAAGATCTACAGGCCTCTAAAAATGATTATGTTCTCATATTCTGAAACTTTGTGATGTTTTTGTTGAAATCTGGTAGATACTAGGCTGCTGTTCACGTGTGTATGGAAAAATGAGGCATCTTTTACCATGAAGTTGCCTGTAGAGGGCACATGATTTCCAGGGCTACATAATGCTTCAGCATTTCTCCCACCCTGTGACCCTAAATGCCAGACGTACTGGCTTGGGGACTCTTAGATCTGCTGACCAACTGTACTTGGCATGCAAGTTCATGAAACTGGAGGTGAAAGTTTACACTGCAGGAGACCTGACAGATTTGAATCTTAGGAGTAAGTTAGACATGAAATAAATGCTAATTTCCAGCCATCAGCTTTCTGTATACCTGAAAAATAAAACATACCTTGCATTAGCATTTAAGTTATCTTGCTGTGTTTCTTTTCTGGTATAAGTAGGTGTTTTGTATAACTCTGCACTAAACCAGAGTCATATTAGTCTTTGAGCTTTCTTACACTGGTCCTGGACTCAAATGGGATGGAACAACACTGATACAGCAAAGAAATCTCTAATCTCTGCCTGAATGCTGAACCATATACTTCCTTGTTTGATTATCAGTTTATTCTATGGTGCATTCAAAAGACTAATTTTATTAACATTTTCTAAAGACTTATGATTGGCCCTGTTCAGGACAGTTGCTTAGCTTAATCACTGAAGTAGATGTCTAGATTTAAATTATGGAACCAGTTCCTTAGATTCCCATTTCCAAATGGGGCAGTTAAAAATATTACCCAATATGATTTCCAGTATTCTATCTATGAATCCAACCAGAGCCATATTCCTGAGAGGAAAGTGTGAGAACACACAGTTGTCCACTGTGTGACATAACCTGCCTGGAAGGACATTTTATTTTCTAACTTTTGTAAATTACCAGGTACCCTATAGAATGATGATTTGCCTTAGGAATTATACTAAATTAGTCAGAAATCTAAATTACTTCTGGGTTTCTGCTTGTTTCATGCTCTGCAAAATAATACAAACATAGATGAAATGATCGAGTGTTTTGATTGATGGTTTTGTAGTAGCCTGTGGGCTGTGGGAAGGTTCATATGGAAATCAAAGCCCATGACAACTGACTTTCGTGAGTGCTATTTTAGGTCTCAGACATGCTTTCTCCCAGCTAATGGAGATTTGCACCTGATGTGATTCTCAAAACAAACTGCTGATGGATGCGTAGCAGGTATAGAGAAACTATAGAGTTTCTCTGTGAACAGGCTGAGAAGAAAAAAGTGTTAGAGCCCTCCAGATCTCAGAAGACATGGTTTGGAGGGCCTGGTTGCTGAAGAAAATGAGGAGAGGCAAACTGAGTTTTGCATAGGCTTAACTTGTGACATGACTGCTATTACAAATGCAACTTTCAGATCTAGAAAATGAGCCTCATGAACTGGAGTTGAGAGAAAACAAGCTCTCCTGTGCAGGTTGTATCTGTGCTTCATGGCATGGCCAGCCTTTGAGAAACTGAAGTCTGTGCATCTGTGTAGGTTCACCACAAAAGCCGACTTCTGTTGGGTTGTTTAACAACTGCATGTGCAAGATAGATTTTACAAGGAGACACCCTAGTTGATGCTCCATGCCCTTATACAGTATTCAGTTGAGTTGTCCTTTACACATTCACCTGGGATTACAAACTGAGCCTCTACCATCCTCAGTGAGTTAGCATTCATATCAAAATGTCTAGCACAGAAGCTGATGCAAATTGCAGCACTTTTTAGCATTTACAGGAGGATGACAGGGGATTAGGGATGGATATTAGAGAGTCTTTGGGTCATAATAGAAGTGTGTTGTCAGGAAAGGGGAAAAGCCTTCTCATTTTTTCTTCTGAATTCCTTGTTTTCTGCAAACATAAACCAGCCTGTTCTTTGCACCATAAAATTTAAACCAAGAAGCTTGAACTGCATAATTTTTTAAAGCAGTCCTTATAGCTGTATAATTGTTAAAACCGCATTCGTTGGATGGAGGGAGAAGAAGCAGTCTTTCCCAGTAAATGCTAAAGAATTTTTAGAAAATATTAATGTAATATATGCATACACTTATTCTAAGTGGGCCTGTAATATGTGTCGTAAAAAAATCTTGAAAATGTTAAGGTTGCGGAATGAAGCTTTTCAAGTCAGGAAATGCCAGCATTAAGGTTGTTCCTTTAACAGCTTTTGCCTGCTTTGTGGCTATGTTTCATGAACAGTCTTTAATTACTGGGTCGCATGCTGGTTTTTTCCTACAGGACCACTGCCTCATTCACTGCACAGATGGGTTATGTTCTCTGAGTTCAGAATTTTAGCTTTGTTGTTTCATGTGTGGCCCTAACTCATATTATCT
Organism: Strix uralensis; assembly: GCF_047716275.1. NCBI lineage: Eukaryota > Metazoa > Chordata > Aves > Strigiformes > Strigidae > Strix > Strix uralensis. The sequence continues at coordinate 17,797,905 of NC_133979.1, read as the reverse complement.
GGGAAATACTCACATCCTGCTCTAATTAGAGAAATTTTCACTTCCGCATAGGCTTATCTGGGCTGCTCACCACTATAGTTGCAAAATGCTTCTCAAATATTTATATGTTAATTTACATGATGCCTTTGGAAGGGGGGCATAGTATGTCCATTTTACAAAGGGAGGACTGAACCATAGAATGACTGTTACAGACTTGCCCAGGTATTTTCACAGAATCACAGAATCGTCTAGGTTGGAAAAGACCTTGAAGATCATCTGTCCAACCATTAATTTTGTCTAAGATACTCAGGACCTGATTTTTCAGGATGCTTAGTGGAGTATGTGGTAATGTGTATGTTCTCTGGAAGAGTTCCTCTTGATTTTGGTCAAGTGTAGAAGTTTTTAGCACTTCTGGAAATTACAAATTGGACATCTAGAACACAAAGGGCACACTCTTTTTAGCCACTTGGGCTGTTAGCGCAGTCACAGATTGTTATAGCTAGGAAATCGAGAACAAATTAAGAGGACATTCTTGTGGTACTCAAGACTATTTACTGCAAGTCGCAAAAGCTCTCCATCATCTTCTATTGAACTTAGGACCTTTTAAACAAAAACTAATTCCCAAGAAAAAAGCAGAAGAGATGAAAGGCATTTTCGCTACCCTTAGTGACTGAAATGGGTTAAAATGGACAAATTATTAAAAAAAATGGACTGTGCCTCATGAGAAGCACTCCTTCTTAACCCATGTTTTTGTCAAGATGACCTGAGGAAAAATGTATTTCTGAACCTCTGATCTGATTGATTTAACATTATGATGCCAGCAAGACCCAGTTCCTGAAAATCCCAGACTTCTAATTTCCAGTATAATTCTATATTTGATGTCTTGCCAAAGCTTTTCTTTACATTAAATAATCCATCTCCCTTTTTAACATTTGCTTCCCAAATTCATGTATTTACTCATTGAATCTACATCTAAGCTCCACAGAGGAACTTCTGAGATCCTTTGGTACAGCAGGAGTCAGAATGAAGTTCTCAGTCCTTTATCTGTCTTGAATATGAGGCCATCTTTCTTTTCTTGCTAGGGATGATAGGAATTACATTTCGCTGAACAAAAAACTAGAAGATGTACACGAGGAGCATACTTAATACTCTCCAGTGCTACTGGGCATTCAGTTTGCAACCTGAAGCAGATGTGGACGTTAGAATGTTAGCACCAAGGGGTTTTATGTACGGATCTCTTCCTATTGATCTCAATAGATGTTAATTTTGGCATACTAATTGATACTCTCAGATTTCAACACCAGGAAAATTTTTTTAATCAACTGCACAAACTTTTGCAATCAGACATGGTAACTGTTAAGAGTAGTAGGTTGCCAACACACAACTAGGCATATGCTTTGTTAATGAAGAAAGATTTTTTTTGTAGACAGCAGACAAATGTGGAGATTTGTGAATCACGGGGGAAAACGGGTCGGTCTACGTGTGACATGGAAAGGAAAGAGGTTGACTCAGTGTACACCTATGACTGAATCGCGCCTGCTTGTGTGGGCTCTCGAGCACAGGACTGGATGGGTCAGATTTATTGTCCATCTGGGTCCAGAAGCAGAGCAGACATGGTGATTCTATACTGAGAGGAGGAGCAGACCTGTTGCCAAGACACAACTAGTCACCTCCAGGGTAAAAGTTGTCTTCTCTACCTGCTGTGATGTTATGATAAAACCACATTTCCCTTTATTTTCCTTCTTAATGTCATTCATTCTCCTGTGATGATAAAATAATAATGAAAATCATCAAGCTAATGAAAGAAAAAATAAAAATATTAGTCAGAGGAAGACACCTTGTATAGAAAATTTTAGCCCTAGCAGTTGAAGCTGGACACAGTGTCAACAGAAGTGTCATGGGAAATGCTGGACAACGTTAACTACAGGTGATGTTACTGGCTCCACCTGTACTATATATTATCTAAAACTATTTAAGCAATGTTGTCCTTCACTGTCATGTTTCTTATATTGAACTTTTTTAATAGCGAGCCTGAAAATAACAAGCTGAGCTCATTAGTAGATTAGGTGCTGCAGTGAATCCATGTGTTCAGTGTTAGTTCTTGTTCTTCAGTTTGATAGGGTATCTTTTAGAGAGCAATTACATCTGATTGACATGTTTTCATGTGCCTCTAGCCCTGACTTCTTCTTACTAAACAATTCTAGATCAAGGACAGTGACTTTTCTACTGCCATTAACTAAAATCAGGATCCAGGAGAAAAAGTTAAATACCTTTTAAGATGCGACTTGAAACAAATTATAAAATATGTATAAAGAGGAATATATTTTGGTTTCATATACTGTAGTTGTTGAAAGTCAAGTAAAAAACATAGTTTAAGGCATGGACATGCATTAAAATTAAGAAACATATTCTGTTTTTTCTACTTCAGATAAGAAAAATGAAGTAGAGGGCCAAATCCTAACACTACATGTGCATATACCTTTTCCATGTAATTTGCACTTCATCATTCACATTAAATGATGTAATTTAGTGAAGTTTTGTACTAATAATGCTATTATACATCCTGAAATCATTGTAAGTAGAAGTGATTTTTTTTTTTTAATGAAACATTTGACTGTAAAAAAATGCTTACTTGAGGATACCAAGTGTTCTTGCCCACTGAATTTTGCTGTTTATGGAAAAAACCTTAATTTGAAAAGGATTAAAGGCTTAGAAAGTAAACAAACAAAAATCATTCCTCCCTTACTAAACCCACTGTAACTGAATGTTTGCTTTCGTTTTAATTCAATTTGTTATCTTGTACTTTCTGGGTTTATTTTTTTTTCAAATTTAAAATTTATTTATGGGTTAAAATGAAACAGAAGTCTATTCCCCCTCTCCCTTTGCACCCCAGGCTCAAGGGATGTATTTTTACATCCCTCGCATTCATCTATTATGATCTGTTAGGAAAAATTATTTGGTTGAATTTGTGTTTTGATGAAGTTGAAAGAATCTATCGGGATTGTCCAATTAAGAGTTTTTGTCTCAGCACAGCAAGTAAATATAAGCAAAAACTACATTTGGTCTCCTTTTATAAAACAATGGCTCTTTTTTTCTGATGCCTGTCTTGGGAAGCTGCATAACAATTTGTGTAACTAAATGAAAGTTGTCAGCTTTTAAAGATATTCTGGCTGGCCAGGGAGTTGATTTTTTTCATTTGAGGGCATATTTGTGAAGCAGAGAACATTTTGCTCTGTTTTGCATCCCATTTTCATCTATCTGCTATAAATTTGAAGAACTCCCTCCTAATTTCAAGTATGTTTCACAGGCTAGCATATCTAGGACTTTTCTTTTCTGAGACCTTTTTGACCATTGGGTTATTCTGTTTGTAATAGCTAGTCAGAACTGGCTTACAATTTTTTCTTATAGTGATTGGTGTGCAGAGTTTTGCTTGTATTTTCTTTCCAGTTTTGTTTCCCATCTTGCACTAATTCACTGCTGAATACCAATTCTCAGCATTGGTATCATGGTAGGAGGTTTGGGATTATGATCAACTGCTTTTTCAAGGGAAATGCAGCTCCACAAGGGAAGTGCAGATGAAAAATGGGGTGATAAATAGCATGAAAAAATAACCAGAAACACTCCTGCTCCTTGCTGTTGGCCCATATTCTAACACAAGCAAAAACTCTGGTCTGTAGCTGTATCTGGAGAGTGTGAATGCAGATCTTCACATTATGTTTCATGCCTGTGTCTAATGGAGTGTCTTAGAGTTGGCTTCAGAACTGGATGTATGTAAGGTTCTTAAACTGGGAATCTTACAGGAGGTCCAGGTCATGTGGCTGGAGCAGCTGTTGACTAAATTACTGTGCTTGATGTCTGTCTTGCCCTGAGGATTTCTGCCCTTAATAAGGATTATTTATCCCTTTGATTTTATATATATATATGAATATATAAGAATGCAACATAAAAATAATTTATTGGATTTGTCAAAACCAGAAATGCCAGGTCACATCATACAAAGCAATAAGGGCCTCGTTAGTCATTTGCTGTTTTGCATTGAATTATCCTACATTACAATTTGTAGTTTTATTAATTTAGCCAAATGTGGTTGCACATACAGTTGCCTTGCATTTTTCCTTAAACTAGTTGCTTTCCCACTGATTTCAGAAGCCTCTTACTTTTCTCTCCCTGCTATTACTCACACTCTGCCACTCAGTTATGTGCTGTGCTATAATGATGTTAGTAACTACAGAGTATGCCAGGTGTATTTTCCTTTTTGACAACAAAAGGCCAGATGACAAAACTATTTTGTTTCTATGCATTTTTCCCTGAAAACTTAGCATAGGAAAATTAGTTCTCTCTTGCCAAATTAACAGTTTAATATAGTAATTAGCAAGTTCTGCCAAAATATCTGTTCCAGCAAGGAATTGCATTTGGGAGCTCTTCTATTTTTTCCCTTAAGCACTGACCACAGAACTTAATTAACTTTCTTTTCCATCATAAATTCCAGTGCAGGCAATGACCACTGTGTCCTCCCCCACTCCTACGTGTTCAGTTATGATAAATTGTCCCTTATGCAGCCAGTCTGGAGGCAGGTGCCTATATGAATCTCAGGGGTTATACATACTGTACTATCCATAGGGCTGATTAATAACGATCTTTTCACTGAACCCCCTTCTTTATTCTGTGTTTATGCTTCAGTGAATTAGGGAGATGTTTATGGTAGTATGAGATGGTTCCTCCCCTCCTGATTATACTTCTCATTTAAACTAATCTCTTTTGGAATTGATTTGCACGTGCATGCTGCAAGGTACCTGCATTTAACCCCTTGACCCACATGACCACTCCTGTGCTTCTATTGTAAATATAACCTTTGTCTGCTTCCTTTTTCTCAGTAACTCCTGTATTTGTATACATTTGCATCAATGTGTTTACTCTCCTTCCATTTTCCTTTCCCTTATTGTTCAGTACTGCATTTCTAGTCATCTCTAGCTGAATTGCTGTTGCCCAACAGTTTGTGTAACAGGTCTTGTATTTTGTTTGCAACTTTGCCTGTGAGGTTTTTATCCACAGAAATGTCCAAAAGTTATAACCAATTTGTTTGAACATTTCAGGAGACTCTTTCTAGTAGTCTGTCTATATCTCAACACACACATTTATAAACATTGTCAGTAGACACATAGGAGCCAAATTTTAATCACAAAGCAATGGAATATAAGCCATTATGTGTCTGTGGGAACATCTAGACGCTGCAGTGGACATTATGCTGAATTTCCAGGGTTGTAATGTTCTTGCAAAGCACTGTGGTGTTGTGCGAGTGCACAACTAAACTAGAAGTACACAGCAACTCAGGGCCAGTGCTGCCATGCAGTATTTGCTTCTGGGAGTGGGTCTAGCTCACTTAAATGTCTCCACACTACACTCCTTTGAGATGAGAGTCTCTATACTATTCAGATGTCTTTGCATCTGAAAGTCTAAGTTACTTTGGAAATTAAAAGTCTCTTTCTCTCCAAATCCGGTCATTAGGCATGTCTGAAAACGTCAGTTCTTTATATGGAAGTCTTTCCAGGCCTCTGATAACTTCCTTCCTTCCTTCCTTCCTTCCTTCCTTCCTTCCTTCCTTCCTTCCTTCCTTCCTTCCTTCCTTCCTTCCTTCCTTCCTTCCTTCCTTCCTTCCTTCCTTCCTTCCTTCCTTCCTTCCTTCCTTCCTTCCTTCCTTCCTTCCTTCCTTCCTTCCTTCCTTCCTTCCTTCCTTCCTTCCTTCCTTCCTTCCTTCCTTCCTTCCTTCCTTCCTTCCTTCCTTCCTCTCTTCCTCTCTTCCTCTCTTCCTCTCTTCCTCTCTTCCTCTCTTCCTCTCTTCCTCTCTTCCTCCCTTCCTCTCTTCCTCTCTTCCTCTCTTCCTCCCTTCCTCTCTTCCTCTCTTTCTTTCCTTTTGCTTTTGCTCCACTGTTTTGGAGCTCTGATTACTGAACCAGAACTAGGAATTAAGGATGGGGAGGGTGCCCTCAAATTATATATATATATATTTTTAAATTCTTTTCCCAGCCTTAATATAGCATTACATTTTTGTTTGCTTTTGTTTCATTTAAAAATTTTACTGGTTCTGAACAGACAATTTCATTGCACTGTTTGCAAAAATGCTTTTGCGTTTCCTTTATGGTGGCAACCTTTTGGTCCCCAAATTGTGTGAATACAGGAAACACACAATTTTCATTTGATGGAATTCCCCAGTGCCTTGTTGAATTTATTGTAGCTTATCACTGGGGAAAAGATTTTGGCTGTGATTGACTCCTGTTCTTTGGTTATTTCCAGCACTAGAGAATTAGATCTTTTCATTCAATGTCAGGCATGCTGCAGACCTGAACTGTTTTTCGTATACTGCTCCATCACCCTTTATTTTAATCTTTTTCTGTAATGTTTGGTCTCCAGGACCTTTGCATCATTTAATTTATCCATAAAATTATTAGTTTTTAAGTAATTTTCTTCTCTTCATTTTTTTCAGACATCTCAAAATATCTATTTCCTGTTCAAGGCAGTTCTTTTTCTGTCAGGGTTTTTTGTTTTTTTTCTTTCTGTTCCCACCACTCACATGCATGAGAAAATAGGAAGCATAACAGAAAAGGCAATGTGAGACTCCGTATAGTCATTGTTGTTCTTGGTTCAAAACCAAAGCAATCCATAATTAAATCAAGCTCAAGTGTCTTGTCACCAGATTGCCGATGAATGTTTTAATTACTAACAGGTTCCAAAAGAGGAGGGGAAAAAAGCCTACTTCAAAGAATAAACTTTGTTATCTCCTACTGCTGTATGTGTCTCCATCATATAAAGTTGTCAATTTGACTTCCCTCTTGAAAATATCCTCATGAAATTACTTCATAACTAGTGGAGGGTTAAACTGAAGTAATATTTAACTACAGCTTGTGGTTCCTTTCATTTTGCAAAACAGAATGTCACTAATGAGAAGTAAGATGTTTAAACTCCCTGCATTTTTCACTTATTATCCAGGTCTAACTACAGTTTGGTTATTATCTTGCATTCAAAATAAAAGCAGGACATAGAAAAAAGTAGATGTCCTGCTGAGCCCAAACATCATCAAACAAAAGGCTTCTTTATACTTAAAGGCTGCTCTCTGATGTTCAGATCAGCCCTTAAAAAAGCATAACAACAATTAATGCCAGGGGGTTTTCTGAGTTACTTTTGATAAGGACACTCTAAAGCAGGAAGAGTTATGGTAGGTGGTGTTGGTGTTGTTTCCTTGTTTAAAACAGTCATATTCACATGCCTTGGAAATTAAAGTCAATCTTTTCCAATGGAGTAAGCTTAGGTTGTTAAAAAAGATGCTGGATATTTTTAAGGTGCTTCATGATATCATATCATAATGGCATAACAAGTGCAGTCTCTACTTAGGAAAGGTGCATTCTGCTTGTTGAGGTTCTTTGTAAGGATGAAGGAATCTTATGGTATTTTCTGACATTATTTATACTATATTAGAGTAGTAATCACCAATATTTTGTTAGGAACTTGTGCCTACAGCCTGAAAATCCTAACAACTATCAATAGCAATGAATTCAGTATGTGGTATAGTTTTAATTGCACGTAAAAGAACCTATTTGCTTTTACCACTTGCAAAGCCAAGGACTAATTATTTCCATTTGGGTATTATAGTAGCAAGCTTTGGCTTTTGCCTCAGGTAAAAAAGAGAGTTTTATTTATTTTTTTAGTGCCTGATGCTTTTACTGATTGCAGTATTTGGAATGCAAGAAGGAGATTCCAGTGATTTCCACTGTGGCAATCTGTGATTGGACTAGCTGTGAACCCACTTCTAAGAGAAATTACTATGGTCTGTGTTATTAGCTACATTGCGTGTACTATTGCAGCACTAATGCTGCTGCTATGCCTCTATGGGTGTTACTGATGTTTAGATAGATCAAAATGCATTCCAGGCTGGGTACGTACTTTTCATTTACATACTCCTTCTGTTTACAGGGAGAGTTGGGTGATGAGCTCCACCCTCCCACCATACTCTCACTTGAGTCTCCTTGTTCACAGGCTTTTTTTTCTCTAGCATTTTTTTTTCCTGCTGCAGAATATCTTTACATGAGGATACAAAGTCATTGTTAGGAACTAAAGTAGCAAGGAACTTGGTTGTTGCAATTCAGAGTAAAATTTGTTCCAGCAAGTCCTAAAGTGTCTAAAATGCTAATACATGTGTTTTTAATGAGATGCTTTTTGTTAAAACATACCTTGAAATGTGAATCCAATAGTGAAGTCTTCAGTGTGTTGGATTCGAAGCTGTTTAGATGATGATGTGATCTTTAAAAAGTAGCACAACCTATAGCTTTATGTGAAGTCTAGGTTATCCGTTGTTCAGTATATTACATGGGGAGTTGATGAAGAGTGCTATGTGTAAGAGCTGCCATTCATCTAGGACAAACATAAGAAATCATTAAAGTGCTATGTAGTAAGATAGCTGAGACACCCTTGAAAACCTAAGCTAAGGCTAGACTTTCAGGACAGGAGCTGAGCTATACGGAGGAAGGAATTTCGCTGTGGACTAGACGCAAAGCCAGAAATTGGGTAATGCATCCTTGTGGGGAAAGAGGAAGAGGACATTTGAGTGCTACAGATGAAGGAAAGACCAGACAGAGTCAGTATGGCAGAGGGAGGATGGGCAGGAAAATCAAGATGCTTGTAACATGATCCTGAAAGAAAGCTAGAAGGGAGCCCTTCAGCACAGGCTGGAAAAAAGCAGCATACTGCCCTGAGCAAGTGCTCTTTTCCCACTGTGTTCAGGGGAACAGGACATATATATATTTTTGAAAATAAACAGCTTTGCATCAAAGAAATACCTGACTGTCATCAACTTCTCCATGTAAAAGGGAAGAGAATACATAAGATGCTGAATGTTTGCTACTGCTCTGATCAAAATGTAGCATTATTTCCCTCTCTCTCTCTGCCTGTTCCAAAGAACATATGAGGCTTCTGAAGATGCCTGCTGAGGGCCTTATTATGGCAAATTTTTAAGGGTATTTAAGCTCCTGAAGATGTAGAGGCAGCTAGTGGAGTTTTAAAAAACACCCAGGATCCTAACTCTCTTTGTAGACAATGGCAATTAGATACCCAGATGTTTTAGAGAGATCCTGTTAAAGGGCCTCTAGGTCTTTTGGTGCTTTGGAAAGGATGCACCCTCATCCTTTAATCTGAACTGCTTTTCACTGTGGACATCCTATGGCTGGTCTCTAGTGCTGACAAATATATTTGTCTGTTCTCTCTATCGCTTATTCATTCTGGGTGGCAATAGAAACAGACCATATATTTTTGGAAAAAACAAACAGGGCTTTAAGTGGAAGCTCAACTCTTGAATGGCTTTTTAGTTTTCACAGTTCTCTGGGGTCTTGATAATAAGAACGAATAATAACATCCTCTCAGCTTCATGAGTGTGATGCAGGATACCTAGGAATAACAGGAATCAAATCTGGGAACTGAGATCTTTAGCAAGGAACATCAGTACTATGAATGTAAACTGGTTTTCAGTGTACTGAAACCCTGCCATTATTAACACAATCAGCATGTCAGTGTTCTGTTTGAAATGTTTATTAAATTCTGTTCTTCTTACTTTCCAGTACTCTGTTTTGCGCAGAAGCCGCTCTAGGTTACAAGAGTTGGGTTTGGCTTTTTTATTTTCTGTATGCAGCCACACCTTAGCTATGTATTAAGACAACTTAAAAATGGCAAATATTTATTCTTAGAATGAATTTACAGTATTATTCCCAGGTAGAATCTATGGAGTACAGCTCTAAAAATGATTTGTATGTTTTATACCAGACATCCTGTAAAAGTAAGTAATACTCACTGTTCAAAACAGACAAAAATGGTACAATCTGGCCATGAGTGAATGAAAGCTGATCATCTTTTCAGGAATTCTTGAGTGTTGGCTCGCTCACTGAAAGAGATAAGTCTCATAATTGCTACTTTTAACTGGAAGAATGCAGAATATTCTGTTGTTTCCTAAAATCTTTTTGTAAGCCCTACTTTCTGTATATCTTGGCATCTCAGTAATTCTGAGCATGAAAAAATCCTGAAGTTATTTTCTCTGTTAATTTCAGTGGCTGCTGTTTGCCATTTTGATTATATTGCCAAACTTTGAAGGTCACCCTGTTCTTAGCAGTCCCATCAGAACAAAGTACTAATGCTGACTTTTTTTCCCGACAATGTAGAGCTTTAGCTAGCACACAAGAGAAGTCCATCAAAACTTTATCCTCCACTGAGTATTATTGCATTTGTAAAGATAATATTAATACACAGTTCTAATGCTCTATGGATCATTATCTGGCAGTGGACCAATAATTGGGTATAAAACGTTAACAACTAAAAAGGAATACTAATTCCTTTGGGCTTATAATTGTTGTTTATTACAAATTGCTACCAAAATAGGCCTGAGCTGATTCATAGAGAATTAAGTAGATTTGGTTTAGTAATGTTTTCAGGTTTCTGAATAAATTATGAATGCATCTTGACTGTTAGAAGGAGCCACTGACATTATGAAATGGTAATGAACAGATCTGCAAGAGAAAAACAGCCTCAGCTGATCATCCTGTTCAAAACCTATTAAGGCCTGATGAAAATGAAAAGATTTTTTTCCTTCCATGTATAGATGTGCAACAAGTCATAAGTTGTGGACTTTAATAATATATTTTCTTCACAAGCAATAACACAGCAATTAGGAAGTGCTCACTGAGGTAGAAATAATGGTAACTGCTGCACAGATTAGCTTTGCTAAAGGGAGCTCTCAGACATACAGTAAAACAACATACTCCATGTTCCTGTTGGTGTGTAATTTCTACTTTATTTACTTATCATCTCAGTTAAAGAGGACTCCTGGCAGTAATGAGGCTACATAAATGCACATATAATACTATAAGATGTTACAAATTATATAAAAGATAAATCTAATGATTACCTATTATAATGGCAGTGCAAGCACTGGGGAAATTGTACAGTTCTGAGAAGCCCATGGCTGGCAAAAATGCCACTGCACATTGTATTCATTATTTCTGAGCTTTTGCTTCTGCATGGCTGTTGGTAAGATATGTGTAATTCACTTGGAAGGGAGCTGCTAAACACAGTGGCTCACAAATCTCTATCTAGTACAGCAATACTTAGAAGTACTGTGTTGAGTATGAAAATAACAATCCTGAAAACTTGGAGGGGTTTTCTTGCTGGAAATTCAGATATTTGTTACCACTGTGGTAAAAATGAAGTTAACATGACTGCCAAAATGAATCTCTTATACTGTAACTGCCTTAAAAATAAACATGCAAAAAATGCCACATACTGCAAATTCTGTCACAAGAAGGTATGTTCAAGTCCATCAGTGCTAACTCAGGGAAATGGATATTAGTATCTGAGCCCCAGCAGTGTTTTAATCTTTAAAATCTGCAAGGACTCTGACTCTGATGCCTCTGATGTAGAACATTAAAAAAAAAGTCAAACAGAATTTAGTTATAAATTAAGCATAGAACATTGAGAATATGTGCTTACAGTAAAACATTTGTAAAATAGCAAATGTTAATTAAAATAAATTATAATTAAAAAGCACTGCAGAAGTGTCAAGTTGGGTTTTTTTTTTCTTTATATGTTGGGTGATAGTGCCTGAATACTACCCCCTCCTCCTGTGAAGATGTTTACAGGATTATATATGTAAGGTTGGATGCAAAGGCAATATAGAGGATCTGTTGCACAGAGTGGTATGATGATATTAGAGGCATTCTGTGCTGAGTAAGTTATGATATCTGTATAAGTGAAATATGTAAAAGAGAGCCAAAACTAGGATTTTAATAAACAAGTGACTAAAGTTAAGCTGTTAAACATTCTTTCTAACATCTGAGCACTTAGTATTTAAAATTTAAGTGCTTACTAATTTAGGAAACTAAATATGGATTTACTAACTGTAGTCATGTTGTGTTGTGAAATACTGGCCTTGAAGAAGACAGTGATTTGTGGGTTGGTTTTTTGTTTGTTTTTTTTTTTTTAAAGAGAGAACAAAGGCAATATCAGCTCTTTCAGTGTTGGTAGATTGTAATAAGGTGTAGACCAGAAGTGAGTGTAGAATCCATGGACATTTTTGACGAAGCCCTGAAAATGAATGGCAAAGGGGATGGAGATGGTGTGTTCATGCTCTCTGCTTTATGCGGTAATGCTGCAGTGGTTGAAACGAGATGGAATGGAAGGGTGCCAGCAAGATAGCAGTCTTGTAGGCTATGAGACTATATGAATGGGAAATATTAAACATTTGATTTTTATGGTTGGTATGTTACAGACTTGCAGAAACACTTGATGGAAGAGGAAGGGAATGAATGTCAATGATGTCACAAACATTATGAGGAATGACAGGGACTAGCCTCTTGGAGCTGAAGAGGGAGATGAATAAGACACATTTGTATTTGAGAATACTCTTTTTATCCAAGGAAAGTATTTATATCTCCAAGATATTTTTTCTGATAATGAGTTCTTTTCTGCCATCCTTGTCTGCCTCTGGAAGGTCTAGATTGGGACTAGCTTTTTTCCTTCTTTTTTTTCCCCCTCCATGAATACTTTTGCAATGAAGGGCACAAAAATAGGATCCTTTATGGAAATATCTAGAAACAACTGCAGTCTCTCAAAAGAGAAATTTCTGGAGAGGAAAATGAAGGCACTAGTTAACAGGCAGCAAGGCTCATGAGAGAGTAATTTTTAAGGTAATAAGCAATTGAGTAAAACAGCCTAAATTTTGTCTGATAAAGGTGTCTATATTCAGTTACTTCAAAGGAGTATATTTATTGTTAAAGGGTATGACCTGAAGTCAGTGAACTTCAGACGTTGCTTTAGGTCTTGCACTGTGTTTTCGTGTTTGACTCTCAGAGAAGAATAAAATGGCATACTCCTGCTCTCATTTACCAATCCCAGTACTTTGAGATTTGCTTCAAACTCGTCAAAAGTCATCAAGGGAAAGATGGACAGCTGATATGGCTGTGTCAGCCTGTTTTCCTCAGGAGCCTCCATTTCTGTTTGCATGATGCAGGCATGCATTCATTACTGAAATGCCCATTTCAAAAGTTCTTTCATTGGGCCAGGACTTAATTACTGCTTTAAAAAATGTAGGAACCCCATCCTCCTTTAGTATCTTTAGTGTCTCTATAAGACTATATCAATGTCAAGAACAGTGAGCCAATTTTTATATGACAGCCAGAAACTCTTCCAGCAGCTCTTGGTAAGTGATAATGTCTTAAACTAAATGGTGTAGAAGACTCCCTGGTTGCTTCCCTGCAGTGACAGTCATGTGCTTGCCAGCTCCTGGCTGAAACGAAGAAGATGCTGTCCTCACTTCCACACCAAGTTTTGCCTGGTTTGTGATGCATAAACTAATTCCCCTTCATGTGTATATATCTGGTGGTGTGGAATTATACTATCAAGAAATGTATGTCTTCAATAAGGCATGACAACTTATCAGTACTATAAGCTATAGATAATAGCAGCCTACTGTGCCTGACTCAATCTCCCTGTGCTAAATCATGTCAGCATCTGAAATTCACTGTTCCATAAAAAAGAATAGAAGGAGCCAAAATATCTGTGCACACAGGTATATGCGTGTATATAGCTAAAAATTATAAGTCATTTGGAGACTCTAACAATCCCTGCAGAATCCCCTGGGAATAAGTTTTTGCCTGGTTAGTATTCCAAGGGAGATGACAGAAGCCCAGTCACTTGGGACATTTACAGCTAGACCAGACAAAGCACCTCAGCATTTTAGAGCGGGAGGCATTCCTGCCCTGGCAGAGGAGTGTTATTAATGACCATTATGTCTTGTGCATCTATAAGATAAATTCTGTGAGTTTCTGCTCAACACAGATATGCCTCAGTTTGTAAAAATCACTATTCACATTTTAGAGTGTCCCTTATTATTTTTCAAGATCAAAGCCATAAGATGCAAGAGGCAATAAATGCATTAGTATAAGTAGTCCTTTTTTAAAAGTTTAGGAATTAGAAATAACTCACATTGTATAAATCGCATGGCATAATTATTGCATTTAAATGTTACATTACACTTATGTTTACATTAATTCTTAATAGGTCTGATTTTTTTCCTTCTGAAAACATAATTGGAAACAATATTTTCCCTCTTATTCTAATTAAAATATTTTAATAAATGTTTATTTAGATACTATGTCATGGAAGGTTGCAGCCTTGGCTGCCTAATGTAATGTAAAAATCAATTAGATACAGAAAAATATCTGGTTTTAATTTACAAAGACTAGATATCTGCCTGATCGCTGCTGGGTAGCAATATCCATAATGTTTTATATATTAAAATAGTAATGATTAGTATTAATCTTGGACATGCTGTAGTATTTACCTATTCATATATTCAAAGGTAATCTGTTTCCTTGAATGCAGCTTTTGAGTTGCCATATTGTATCATTTCTTTACCACAACGTCTTCTACAGTGGTTTGAAAGCAATTTCTAACATGCATCATATACTCGAGGTTTATTTGTCTCATGCAGAGATCAGCATGCAAACATTGCTGCATATATAAGCCTTGTAACTAATTGCATGCAAAACAATGCAAAGATTTGAACATTGTACAGCAATTAATAATATATCTGCTAGTGTAAGTATATTTCCTTCTCCCCATACTCTTTTCCTCCATGCCCCCCCAACCATAAATCATTTCCAACCTGTCAGAATGGATCTGTGCTGGCAAAGAAACAAGGGTAATGTTTCAATTTTCTCCATCTGGTAAGATATTTTCTGTTAGTTTTTCTCCCTCTCTGTAGTTATTGAATTTACATGAAGAACTATGTATTATAGACTAATAAGATTCTCTGAAAGAGAGTGGAGGAAGCATGACCTGTCTCCCACTAAATCTGAGGTCGTGTGAGATAGGATAAATTCTGTCATGTTGATATTATCGAGAAGTGTAGCTGAGGACCAGGCTGCCTTCCTGCACCTCCGGTGCAAAGAGAAGGATGCCGGTATACTGGCAGAGAGGCAAGGATTGTGGCCGTAGGCCTGTGAGTCACTGTACTCTAAGCACATCATTCCATTCTTCTCAGTGTACAATTAAAAATGAATTATAGGAAAATGCTTCTTTATTTTCCTAAATATCAGTCATTCCAGCATCTGGGCTTTCACATCTATGTCCTTTTTGTGGCTTAAACTGCAAGCTTGGTGGGTTACTGTTTTTTTTTTTCTTAATTTATGTTAAGTATATTATTAATTACTTTTAAAAAATAATTCTGCATGGGAAAAAGCAATATCCTCTCTGAGTACCAGATCCTGTGTTCATGATAGCCCTTGTGAACAGTTCTCTCTATTGCTGTGGGAGTCTCCATTACAAACTGGCTCACAAATGATGTACGGCTGTGTTATAGCCATTAAAAATAAAACCTAACTTTACTTACTTGCACAGAGAGAAATTTTTGGTCCTTCTGAAGTAACCACATCCTGTACTTGTAGGATCCACAGACAAAAAGAAATATCTGAGTGTACAAAATAGTAAATCCTTTTTGAATAGTTCAAAGCTCCAGCCCTTGAAGCATAGCACCCCTTGGGGGAGAAGTACAGCAAGGCATGGGTAGCAAACATGGACTTGGCAATGAAGCTCTGTTCAGTGCTACTACTCCAGCTCCAGGCCAGAAACACTTTTCTGGGTAGCTGATTCATGTCCTAAGTAGGAGAATTCCTCCCTCTTCTTGCACTTGTTCCTTACTTTGTGCCTAGCATTTATCTGAGGATTTTAGCCAATTTGCACTACTTGTCAAATCCAAGTGTTCAGGATTGAGTTGAAAGTAAGAAATTATATTAAAATGATGATGTAATTTAACATTTAACGCCCCTCTTTTTTTTTTTTTTTTGTTTGTTTTAATTTACCTTTGGTTGTTCGAGACCTTTTGAGTACATCAGTTCATATTTTTAGGTTTTCATGTTTGAGAAATCTAGACACTTTTTTAATGGAAGCTCAGATTCACATTTATTCATATGATTTCAGCAGTCAGGGCTTTAAGAAAAATAGCAAATATCACAAGATTCATAGGAAAATAATGAGAGTTGGCAACACTATCAATTTCCTCTGAGCATACTTCCATTATAGTTAGGTTATTGGACATAGTTATTTGTTATTGCAAGGTTCCCTCTGTATGGAAAGAGCGGAGAGCCTTGATCTGAAAGAGAACGAAACCCAGGAAAAGCAGACGTAAATTCTCTGTGAAAGAGCAGAGAGACAGTGTGCATGTGCATGCAATGCCTCTGTTTCCATGGATAGTCAGCACTGAACACTGAAAACAAAATGCTGTTTGACTTAACGAGTAGGGAGAGTACTTAGAAATGTAGAGGCACAAAAATGTCCATGTAATTTCACAGCTAAATACACTACAATTATAATCTAATGCAATAACAATTTTAAGGGTCATTTCATAGTAAGAGATGAGATATCTTTTGAGTGGTAGAAAGCTCCCACCCAGCCATCACCTAAACAGTAGTTACGGTTCCCTGGGAAGGGAAATATTTGGACCAAATTGCTGATACAGGGACAAAATACTTTTTCAAGTGCTTCCTTGGTGTACCTGAAGTTCTTAGAAGATGAGGGAGACTTGAAAATCACACATCCCCATACACACCTGGAGTCTCAAACTCAATATTCCTATCTAAAGGAAGTTAACCTTTCCTTATTTGTGGGTTTGATGTCTATATCTTTTCTTATTTAATGGTAAGTTATTGGTGTTTTTTGTTTAGACTTCAGCAGCTCCACAATGCACTCTGCCTAATGTTCCCTGCATCTGGAAGAAAACTATGCACGTCCCAGGACATGGAGTTATAGAACTATTGATAAATAAAAGGTAACTTTACTTTTTAATGAGTTCTAGGCATATGGCAAATAGTGCACTATACTTAAAACATGAGGACTCTGGGTAAGATCCTAACTAAAGACAAAAGTAATGGGAACACTCCTTTTATCCCGTAACTTCAGTCTCAGCTTCTTCCTTTTTATGTATTTGCAAAGTCTATGTAAGTCTTATTTGTGATGATGTTCATTTCAGCCCCTTGTGTTGCTCTGTGGTCCAGCAGTGACTGGGAGCACTTCAGAGACAGCACACTTTCAGGTGTCACATTACAGCATCTCCTCTGGGTGATAAAAGAGAAGTATTAATAAGCTCCAAAAAAGCCTCATATGCAGTACTTTCACCACTGCAATGCTGTTCATTAACATGTTAGTAAGCATCAATAGATGCCTCCAAAAGAGACCAAAAGCAGCCAAAATAGAGCTGCTTCTTCCAAACATAAGCAGTGGTATAGAAATACTAGGTTTGAAAGGAGTGTTCCATTCTGTTTCATGGGTCTTTCAAAACAACGATATAAGTCATCGTTATTAAATCAAAAAGGCACCCTCTGTGCCTGCCAGCCTTTATGTCTGCCAATCAGATTTCTGGAATGCTGTGTTTTCCCTTATAAAGCTAAGATGTGGTATGATGGGCTGAGAAAGGCAGAAAAGAGGAGAAAAAAATATTGAACTGATCAAAGTACAAATCAGGAATTGTTAAAATATGTTTGTGAAGTATTTCACCTAAATTTCAAAATTATTTTTTCCCAGTTCTGCTGAGCTACATCTGTAATTTTGTGTTTATTCAAAGTATGTATTTCTTTTTATTCAATATTATATCTTCCTCAGAGAATGTTAACTGACTTTTCAAAAGGCAAAATAAAACAGAAAGGGAGAGTTGTAAGAAATGTCATATAAAACAATGTGTGTGTATATGAGTAAAAGGAAAAAACGTGATGAAATTGATGTCAGTTTAAAACATTAAGGAATTATAAGCAAGTCATTACATTAATTTAAAAATTTAAAAAGGTGTCTCCCAAGACAATAAAAAGTGGGGATTTGCTTATCAGGATTGTAACTACTTGCCTTTGGAAATACACGATTGCAATGGAAATAGCTGAGATTTACAGGGTAGCTATATATGTGTTATGTGATATATATTGCTGTTTGCTCAAGAAAAGAAATAGCCGGTCACTTGTGTTGTTGGTTCATCTGTGGTACTTGGGATGTAAATAGGTCCTAACACTGTTCATTTCAAATAGGTCTTTGTTAGATGTTTCATGCCATAGAAGTCAATGAGACTGAAATGCATGTTAACTTGAGCATATACCTGGTTTTGGACTTAGTGGTGTTTGACAGAAGCATTTACAGAGGCAAGATCCCAAATTCTTACTTTTTTAGAAAGTTATTTAGATTGTAAGATTGCAGTTGGAGTAAGTACGTTAAATGTTATCATTCCTAGCCAGTTTTATTCTTCATCTACTGTGCAATGAGATACTGCTAAATTCCCAAGCAAATGTACAAAGCCAAAGCGAAATGCTGGCATGCCTGTGAAGGAGCAACAACAGAGTGTTAGGGTCAGGGCACTATTCAAAATACATTGGATTCTGAATGCTGCAGAAATGCAGAAGCACAGCTGAGAAGTTCAGGATGAAATTATCATCACAGCTGTGCTTTCACTGCCAAAAGGGAAAGATGCCTTCACCTCCCCAGGCTTCCTCCTAGTTATGAAGTCCTGCCCCCTCCTTGCACAGGCTTTGGCCCTAGTAAAACTCTTTGCTAGACTTGATTCTGTAAGCTGATCCTATCCTATCCTATCCTATCCTATCCTATCCTATCCTATCCTATCCTATCCTATCCTATCCTATCCTATCCTATCCTATCCTATCCCATCCTATCCTATCCTCTTTGCTTGCTGGGTCAGTTTTCCACTGTTCTACTTATCTGAAAGGGCTCAGGTCCAGGAAGAGCCAGAGGCAGGAGACAGGAGTGCGTGGTGAGGAGTGCACAGTTGTGAGCAGACAGCAGCATTGAGCTTTTCCTATTTCAGCAGCAGTAGCCAGCGGGATCAGCTCACCATGTAACATGTAGCTTCACCCAAAGCAGCAGATTCACCTTTGAGTTGCAGTAGCTTTTTTTCTAACATGCTCATAACTGATGCAGATATAATTACTTTTCCTGACATACATTATCACATTGGAGATTGATGTCTGATCTAATGAAGGGGGAGAGTAAAGCTACTTTGTGTTACCTGTGATCAAGAATGAGAATGCTCATATTTTTCCCAGGCACTTTTTTGAACGAGCTGATTTTTTTTTTATCTAGCTACTCCACTGGACAAATCCCTCATTTAACATATTTCAGCATGAAGTACATTTCAATAATCAGACTGTGGACATCTCTAAATAGGTTTCTAATACAAAAGCTGATGGAAGGAACTCTACTAAAGATACAGTTGTGAGAAAATGACAGAAAACCATACTAGATCTAAATATGTTCTGAAGAAGTAGTTTTAGTTATAGTTTTGTTTTGTGCCTTGAACTTTGGTAGCACATCTTGGAACTATATTCAGACTACTTTGAATTTTAATTTATTCAGTCAAAAGCCAGGCCAGCATTGTTTATTGTGTGGATTATATTCATGCTTACTGAAAAATTCACTAGCACTGAGTTTCTAATTATTGTTTTTATCCATGCAGTGAGATGTTTTGCATGTTGCCTTCTGACCACTGCCCAGCTGGAAATCATTTCAAGTTTTGTAGGGTTTTGGTAGTGCAGACTAAGAATTTTACAAGATGCATGCATGTCTAGTACCTTTGCATAGCTCTTATCATTATGTGAAAATATTTACTGGGAATATATTTTGCATTTCTTATTTCCTGAGAAAGTCAATGACTTTGTCCTGTAGCACTGACTGTCTGGCCCAGTGGTGACCTTCAGCATCATACCTGAAAACAAGATCTATGGCACAGAAACTCATTTAGGTAGGATAAAAGCAGACTCCAGAATTCTCCACAGTAGAGTTACAATTCTGGGGTGCAGGACAGCTCGTATAAATAAACACCTAGTGCTTTGGCTGCAGTTCTGGCTAGTTCAGGAGAGAAGAACAGAAGCAAGTTTATTTAGTGCTTTCTTCAGGTTTAATCAGAGGTTCATTTGCCAGCTGCTAGGCTTGGGGGGAAAGGCCAGGCATATGCTTCATCCGGGTACATCAGAACGACCCTTTTCTATGTTGTAGCCATATAAACAAAAATGTTTTACTACTTCCAAAATGATATACTTTTTTATTGTGGAATATAGTCATATGAGATTATAAATGCAGCTGCTGGCTCTGATACAATGTTGATACAATGTTTGAAATATTCTTGTACATAATAAGGACATTTGGTTTGTCTTCATTAAGCTCCCTGCTATTTTTTGCCATAAGATAATGTAAAGTCTGCTATGTGTGGTATTTCTGTAAACAAAACAGTGCTTAGTGTTAAGAACTCTCAATAAACAACCATTAGACTCTTTAACAAGATGTTTTAAACTTTAGAAAAGTTTGACTTTGACATTTCCCAGATGTCTGCTTTCATCGTGCTCTTAAAGTTCTGCTTTAATATCTCTGTTGTGATTTTGGACATTTTGATCATTCATAGTTTTAGCATTTTGGGTGAGATTTAAATAGTAATATTTTATTATTTTCTATAACTGTTCATTGTACGTGTGTAGACATAATTTTGTTTTGCTAAATATAGGATTGGCTATATTCCCTTATTTTATTACTGTGCGGGCTCGGGTTCCTGCCTGAATTTCCTGCCTAGTCTCCCATTTTTTTTCACAAAGCTCTCATCATCTGTGGAAACTGATTGACCCAAGGCCTAAAAACTTTTTTTTTAACCTATAAAAAAGATACCAGAAGGATGCAGCACAGTTAATGTGGTGATTTGTCTTTGCGATTCATTTCAATACCTTTCTTATCTGTGGTAGCACTGTAGTGCGTGTGTTAATGTAGTACATTCAAACATCAGCAGATGGGGCCCTTGTTTCCTTTGAAGAATGGTTTGTCTTTGAATTTTATTTTTTTTAATGTCTGTGGCAAGAATGAATTTTTCTTGTTATAATACATTAAATTAATGTATCTTTGTAGCAGATAGGGATCTAAACGCCTGAACTTTAGTGGGAAGCGAGTGTTTCCAAATCTAACTGGAGATCTAATTTTTATGGCTGCCCCTTATTTCTGTAACTGACTGAACAAAAACCTCTGCTTTGAACACTTCAGAAATTTTCTAGAGTTTGGAAACCAGCTATCTGCCTTGTGGTTGAATCCGTCTTTCTACTATATTTCATAACTCTTTCTATAGGTAAAAGAATAAAGCAAATTTCTATGTCTTCTCCAGAACAGGCAGCACCTTTCAAAGTTATTTACAAAACGCAGTTTCCTTTCTCCCAAGGTGAAATAATGTAAAGGCTGTATAAAAGTGAAGAAAATGGCATGGTAGAAACAAAGCAGGAATTGGTGTAGAGGCTAATGCTTTCTTTTAACTGTTGCATCTAGGGGACAAGCATAGGGACATGCAGCTGTCTTAACTCAATTTCCTTGCTTTTGAAAGACTTGAGTTATAAGTGGAATGGGCTGAATATTTGAATATGGTAGTTTCGTTTCTAAGCTTGGTTGTCCCCTTAACAGATTCTGTTAGACCTAAAATACATGCATTTTATTTATAAGTAAAAAATTGTATGGAAGGCAAAGCAATATACTCTGATGCCTTAACCAATCTTACGAATGTATTACAAATTTATACTTGTATTTTGCAAATGGGTGTCTCATCATTTGGAATAAGTTTTTCAGAGTTGTTAATCTTTCTGATCTGAATAAGAGCCTTATTTGAATGTGGCTATAAAGTGGGTTTTTAACATAATGTATCATAGAGGGCAAATCTTTCCTATTATTAAACTGAAACACCAAAATTGCTCCTTCTGTGCTATTCCAATCTGTCATGTCAAAATGACTGCTGTTTGCTTATGCCAGCTTCTTCATGTGGTACACATGTGCACTAACTTACAGTCTGCAGGGGGAAAAAGGTAGAATAACTAATATGTTAAAAAATTCAGCATGTCAAGAAAACAAGTTATGTTTGAAAGAGGAGCACACAGGTTGCATTTGTTGAATATTGAACCACTACCCAAGGGTTGATACTAAAGGTTAAAGTCCTGCTATTACAAAATTGAAAATTACATAACATGGAGATGGTTATTAGGTAAAGCATATCAATTTGGTACATCATTTTTTGTTGCTTATACATAAAAAATGACGTTGGTGCAGCCATGATTTCCACTTATTCTTTACTTTCACATAGGAGACTTGTTAACATAAAGCACATTTTCAATATCTAACTGTGCAGGCCATGCAAGGCCTCTGAAAAATTATTAATATTTTAATTCTATTTTTTTTAACTTCATTTTTTTCTGGAGGTATGATTTGTTTTCCAGAATTCAGTAGGAATCAAACTTCAGGAACACTTTACTGGTTGCTCGTTTAGCTGATTTGGGTGCATAACTCATAAACAGTATGTCCCATTGAAACATCACCTAAGCATATCTTTCTGCTTGAATTAAAATTATTTTATCTGCATCATATGGTATAATCTGAGCATCTCAATGCTTCCCTGTATTACTGATTTTCCCCTATATTCCCCTATATATTAGTCTGGACTGGGCGAAATTGTTCTATTCTTTATATAGATAAAATATAGGGGGAAATAATCTGATCAAATCATTGGAGTTTTATTGGATTTTTACTGGTGTAATTCCCATCAAAATTTTGTTCCCTGCAGACGTTGTACATGGCAGTGCTTTAACTCAAGAGGGAAAAATTGACTTGCACACCACATTGACTCTATTGGCATTTTCTTCCAAAATGGCAGTGGATTATTTTTCAGGTAAGAAATGACAATTTTATTTGGGCCACAAAACACTCAGGAAAATATTTTTCTATACAGTACATTTTTCTTTCTGTACACATGAAAAGGAATGTTTTTAAGGTGTGCGTACAGTATATAAAGAAAGAGAAAATGTTTAGGTTAAGTATGGACTACTTCTTATACAGTGCGTTAAATAAGGAAAGAGAGACTAAGATCCAAGGATACAGTACAGTTGCCTGATTTAATAATAAATGATTATTATAGTGGCTTATTGATCTTTTTACTCAACACACTAATTTTTGTATCCCTTTAGCTGTGTATTCATCATGCAAATGATCAAATGGAATTTCACTTCCTGTTGCTCAAGAGGGAGAGAAAAGAGGTTTAAACCATTGAGTAGGAGGAAAGGAGGGAAAGAAAACTTAACTAAAAGGGAGGTTACTTTCTTCAGAAGTAGGGAGCTCTGCTTTAGTTGGAAACTGAGATAGTGCAGCTGTTTAGAGCCGCTTACATCTTTGGCAATGCTAATGGTCATGATTTGAGTGTCATTAGAAACTTTTGTATATTGTAAAGTATAAAAAAGTGAGGAAGGAAGGGAAAGGGGTTTGAAGAACAAGGCCCTTTTGGAGACAAATATTTACAGTAGCTTTATCTAGGAATTTTTACACGTATAAGTCATGATCATTACTAAGCATCCATGAGACCATTTATCCAATTATTCCTAGTGGATCTTCTAAATCTAGAGTTTATCTTACAGTTTGGTGCTCTCTCTATTTTTCTGTTAGAAATGTGTTAAAATCAAAATGTGAAATAAAATGTGAATCGTGTGGGTTAATCTTAAGCTCTTTTCAAGAAAAGTTCTGTGGTGAATTTTTCTAATGGACATTGATTATGGGTTCTGTCTTCTTGTAAGGCCTACACAAAATACATTGATTGAAAGTGATACATAGATTACCTCTTTTTTTCTAATTGATGATCAGGTTTGGGTGTGGTGGAGGTGTTCCTGTGTGCTGTTTTTCTTGCTAAAACATTGTAAAAACCCTTGCCATGAAGCGTAACAGTGAATGGCTGTCTGACATAACTCAATGTGGGCTAAATTTTGGAGCCAAATGGAGATGTTCCATTCTTTGCATTTCTGAGGCTGTAGCTCTATGAAAAGTGTGGAGGCTTTAGGTGAGAAGGCCGTTTGTAGGATTTCCTAAAGGAGAGCACTATATACTGGTGTTACAGGAAACTCCCAGAGTGGGTCAAGAAGGCATCCTCCTCCAGATCAGAGTTTGCACCTCTCTGCATCTCTGCGCCTTTAATGAGGGAAGGTTGGGTATATTTGATATATTCTTTCTATTCTCTGCAAATCCTATTTACCTTAAGACTGTACAAAAGGGACTAATATAAGAAAATATTATATTTTTATCTACCTTTTGGAGCATATCAGCAGAGCTGATTGTGCTTAGAACTCTACCTCACTGATCTTGGAAGTTTCCTCAGATTAGGAGCTCTAGCAAAATTGGTGCCGGAGCTGACATTTTCATTGTGTGTCACTGGATCTAACAAAATGTGGCAGGCTTGAATTCCATCATACCAACACCCTGCTCTTACAGCTGGATTTTAGGTAGCACTTAGCTGTGCTCCTGAGGAGTTCGGCTGATTCCCAGGGCAACCTGTTCAAGACTGCAGAGAGTTTGACATTATTAATTGTAATTTTGGATTGTCTGTTTTAAAACTTCATGTTTTAAGACTTTATTTACAGCATGGTTTCTTAGCTTGATTTTCACCACAGTGTTGTAAGCGAATAATGTTTGATGCTTCACAATACTTTAAATTAATCGATAACCATTTACAATGTTAACACTATCTTAATGAAGATTTTTGCTTGGGATTACAAACAGCTGCTGGAAATACAGTTCATCTATCATTTATAATCTTTTATTAAATTTGCACCTGGCAATGCAGCTATAGTTAGAAGTCTGTTAATTATGAGACCTGTATTTGGGAGGCCTATAAGTCTCATTTCCAATCTTATCAGGCTAGAAATTTATATGCAATCTTTTCACTAGGGTGGACTTTTTTCTCCTTGAGTGGGTCAACATTTAACTTTGCCTTCTCAATAAATAGGTAATTACTCAAGAATTACCTGAAGATGCCAAGAAAGAAAAGGGTTGGGGTTTTTTTTGGCCTTTTTATCCCACTCTTTCCAAAGCTGTCTTTGCCTGGAATGGAAAAACAAATAACAGAACAGAGATGAAAAATAGTTCATAATAAATGATTCAACATGTATAACTTTTTTCATTTGTGGATTGTCTGTGAGCTGCTTTTGATTCTCTCAAATGAATTTGCTATTCAAAATTATTCACCAAATACTTTATCTGAATAATTTTTGGTCTGGAGATTGTTGGCAAGCAGATTGTTGCATGTATTTGAATTTCTAATTTCAGATATCACTCTGTATGTGTTGATTAGATGTAGTAACATTTATGTTCCCTATTTGAAAGAGAAGGTACTAGAAGTCCTAAAATGAGATTTCCAAGCTGAATCCTGGTGTTTGCAAGTTCAGAATTATCAGTGAGTACATAGTCTCCGAGTGCATGGGCTGGTGACTGTTTCTTGAGTGTAAACTCACTTGACAAAGTCTAAGTCTGTTGCCTCTCTCAGAGACAGTTCTCACAACAAACCACCACAAATTCATACAAAAAATTATATATGCAAAAATGTGCGTATTTTTTTAAAAAATTATTAACTTAGCTTGACCTTATTTTACTAATGTTTTTCATTTTTAAGATCCAGTAGAGGGTACAGATTGTATTTCTCAGGGAGCTGCCATTGTCAGCGAAGATCAGGCTGGAGGCTGGTAAGAGGATTGGAACAGCGTACAGGATCTGGGGGAATAGGACTTGAAAGGGAAAGCAGAATATTTCATAGTAACAGAATAAATAAACCTGTCAATTCAGGGGCCACATTAAACTGTCCAGTATTGCATTATTTTAGGCTGACAAATCTAATGAAGAATATAGGAAGGATGGATGGGCAGAGAGAAAGATGATTCAATGTATTGTTTATATGTAGCAGTTTCATACAAACTATCTCTAACCAGCTTACCAATAATGAGATATTGCTATATGGAACTCAATACAAAGGCTTTTACATTTGTCACACAGGAAGACAAGGCAACATCTTGAAGATGGAAAAAATGATGAGGAGTATTAGAGAAACACTACAGGCTCTCTTATAGGGGGAGAAACAGAAAAGTGTAGAAGAATGGCTAAGAATGAGAAGGGAGAATGCACACAGTGGACCTAGAGCTGACGTGCTGGATCATCTAGTCTGACATCTGAAATATATCACAGGAGTGCTTGCTATCTTAAAGATGTTAGCTGGGTTTAAATAAGAGTTAGTCACCCAGCTTTTGCTTAATTTTACAGCTTTGAAAGTTCTTGTTATAGAGTAACATTTCATTTTTTGGTAACATTTCATTGGTTTTTTGCTACCACAAACGCTTTATCTGTCTTTGTTGGCAGTGTATTCCATACCTAATGACTAGATTAAATACAGGCGAATTCTAAAGAGAAAGTTCAGGCTTGGTTTAAAAATGAATAGTGGTTTCTCAAGGATGACCAAAGTTTTTAACTAGATGGGTTAATACATTCATGTGAAAGTATAACCCCTAATTATTAAGTGTCATACTGATCTGGTAGAAGAGAGTTGCAGTGGACTTAGGAAGCAAGGGTAGTGGCCAAGTGGATTCACAAAGTAAGTCCAGAAGAAAAATTGTCACTGAAAGCATGTTTTGTTTTGCTTTAATAAGTGACTTGACTGTGGTTGTTGTCACACTTCTGGATTGGAAAGAGTCTGTAACCCTTTGGATATTGCTGATATTTAGAGTGACGGAGCAGAATTGTAGAAGATACTCCTGTATTAAGTAAACTGTTAAGTAATACAGAATTATTTTTGAAAACATGATTAATAGAGGGAGTACTTTTGGCAGTTTTTGCTGGAGAGTAAACAGAAGTCCTCACAGAGAATTACAGAAAGGGAACTTTAAAGGGAATTTTGAAGAGGGAAGGAATTTTTAAGACTCGGGGCTGATTTCAGTAGGGTAAAGATTAACTGTGGCCTGGCTTTACATACCCATGCAACTCCACTGAAGACGAAAGGAATTGTCTGAGACAAGTAAGCAGAATTTAGATCCTTCTCACAGTAAGGTGGCCAGCATAGTAGATGATCCTGCTAAAATCCAGTGCAGTACTGAAGCTTGCGCTTTATCAGTCTTTTGGACTCACTGTTCCACTAGAGATTTGGTTTCACAATTTTTATGCCTTTTTTAAAAAGTGCACTTTCATTATAAGCCTCTTTTCTTCAGTTCCATGTGTTCTTGAAGATTTTGAGATCTTTCTAAGCACTTGTGTGAGTCTTTTTATGTACCTCTGGTTACAGCCTGATTGCTGAATGTTTTGGGTGAATATCTGCAATTTGGATGAATAGCTGAAGGTACACCAAATGGCAGCATTCAGAGGTATTTGACCAAGAATGATTGACAGTGTCTGTAACTACTTATTATGTCAAGGCTTCAGCACACCGATTGATGGGAAATGATGTATAATAAATTAGAATGATCACACATCATTTCCCATCGATTGAAATGCCAAATCCTTTGATGGAGTAATGAGTTATGGCCAATACTACTCACTGTCTTAGTGGGAGATTGATTGCATATCCCTTCATCAATGTGATCAAACAACTAAGGAATCCAAAGTACACATGTAGCACACAAGTTCCACTGTGTTTTCAGTATAAAGTGAGAGTAATACTATGTAGTCAGTGTTGCTTCTGTGGTATTATCAGTGCTACCTGGTTATATGTGAAGCATGAGTAAACATGAAAATGTGGCCAAATTCATTATATAGACACTTCAAAGAAACATAAGCTGATTCCCTCTCAGTTTCACATACCAACAGAAGACTAGGGATGAGATTGAATTTCCAAAATCAGTTATGCAATAAATTCTAATTAAGAAAATCCTAACTAATGAAAACTCAGTTCTTGCTTTAATTTTTTTCCTGAGTTGCATGTCCTTGCAGAAATTAAACTTAATTTGCTCTGACTCAGAAAAGAGTAGGTAGAGCTATATCTCCAGGAAAGTACATGACCCCCAAATTAGTAAAACGAAAGAAAAGTTTCTAGCAGTCGACTGAGAAAATAATTTGCTTTAGAATTTTGTATTTTTCTTCCATTTGAGAAATTTCTTCATCTCCATCTCCATCTGTATATTATAAAATTAACAATTTGTACCAGCTAGTCCCTCTATCCTTCTTTCTTGGGAAAGATACTTCAGTGCAAAAACATGTGTACACACACATATTGAACCATATTTAAAAGGCTGACTGTAGTATCTTGTGCCTATTCCAGTGTGTTATTACTTATATACTCAGTGTTTGAGACATTCAGTTTTACTTCACGTATAGTGGTCCTCTCCATTAGCCAAAAAAACCCTCCAGAAAACATTGGCTAACTACAAGATAATGTAGCTGAAGAAAATATGATCTAGAACAAAAGAAGAATAAGAAGAACTTTTTCTTGAGCTCATGGATTGAACACAGAGGCCATTTATTTTTCTTCACTGTTCTTTTCAACTGCTGAGAAATGGATGTGTCTCTCTGTGATGAAGACTTCTGAAGTAGAAATTAGATAAATTGTGTCAGGTAGATTCCCATAGGGAAGGAATTACAATAATTTTCTGTATTTAAATGTTATTTTATAGGTGCATAAAAGCTGTTTTTTGATGCACAGCTGGTCTGTGTTGTCTGTGAGAGAATGTGATGATGCGGTGATGAAGAAATGTGGACTTGTTATGTACTTAAGTGAGTTTAAAATGTTTTGTAAATTAATTTTCATGAGAAAGAACTATATTGAAATGAGTATTTCTGGATCACAGTTGCACAATAAGGACTGGTCAACCGAGCAATGACAGCAGTATGAGATCAATAGATGGAAGCTAACTTTAAACCAGGTACTGTTGCTGTCTTGCCAAGCAGCATGAGGCTTAATGTGGGCCAATTAACCCTACCTGTCATGGAGATTTTGCAGCAGACAGTCACTTTCAAAGTGCTAGAGCAAGACAGCTACTGAGATTGGAGCTAGCTAATTTAAGCTCTCATGAGCATCTACACAGCACTGCAATCACTACTCTTACAGACTGTGTAACCTCTGCAACGTGTAAGCAGTATGGTCACACTGCAGTACCGAGGCTGCAGGCAAGTATTTGTAAATTAGGGAATCTCAGAACATAGGTTGCTTGTGATACTTAAATTTTGTCTCTATATGCGTATTCATTATGGCAGATCCTTTAAATACATGATCACCTGCTATGTTTTTCTACTGACTTTTATCTCATTCAATGCATTGTATAGGTAGCAATCATAGACAGCAGCAACTTTTTAATATCTTCTTGATGGAAAAAGGGAAGCGCAATTCTACAGTTACATGGACCTCAAAAAATTACCCTGGGCCCTGGTGAGAATTTGAAACCTGAACTTCTGTTCTTGAAATGTGAAGAACTTTAGGACTAAATGAGTACACAGTAGAAAAAGTCTCCTTTCCTGGCATGATTTGCTTAAACTGTGAGCTAGGTCAGATGGGTACCAGAAAGTGGTCCAAGGCATCTTTCTCTCTCTTCTCCACGCATGCATGCATGCATGCATCCATCTACCCATCCATCTACTCACCCACCCACCCACCCAGAAAACCTGGCTCTCACTGGGGATTCCAGTATGTTATGGGCAGTTCAATTTCTTAGGCTGGGCTGTTACTCTGCAGATAATGTTTTGACATTTTGTAATTGCTGACTGCTCAACAGAGACAGGAAAACCCTTTATTTTTCCAGAAGTTTGTAACTGTGCAAAATCTAGGCAGAATATACAGTGACAAAGAAAGGATAGTTCCATTGTTTAAGAACTTCCTCTTCGTCCCGATTCTAAAGCTTCCTATAGTAGTGACATTGTTGGAGTTTATTGCGGATGCCTCTAGAAAACCTTAATGTAAAGAATTCTGGTAGCTATTACTGGTGACAGCAGGACAAACTGAAAAAGTAGCAACTATATAATAGTTAAAGAATTAACTCTGAGAACTGGTTTTATATTCACATAATATATGTACAGGCAGATGAATAACAGAATTTTTAAAATTCAGCTTTGTATTAAGATTCAAACCCAGTATTTCACTTATTGCCACTTGGCTTTCATCCATTTGCTCTGTTAGAAGCCATTCTCCTGCATTACTCATTAGCACAACAGCAGCACAATGTACACAGTGCATAGTCTGTTCTTGAAAAATACAGGCCAACTTCCAAATTCTTTTAAAATATGTTTGTCTGTAAGGAAAAGCTAAATACACGGAAATTGGTAGAGTGACTATGTTTGGGTTTTTTTATACCACTGTTAAGTCACAGCAAAATTTGACCTCGGATGTTTAACTTGCCTCCCATGAAAATCAATGTGGTTGGTGCATCCAAGTTCTCATTTAAATGTACATTGAGGCACTGAAGTACTTTTTATAAAAGTGAATTTTTGACCAAGTACAGTAAACTGTAACAGCTTCTGACCCTGTTACAATAAATACATAATTTATCACAAGTACTCTACTAAACACAATTTTTCTGAAGTATCTTGGAGAGGTAGTTACTTGCTATGCATATGCAATTGCCACTTTTTAATATTTAAATATCCTGGAAATTTTACTTTTTTGTTCAAAATGGGAAAGGCACATCAGCTTTCATAGCTGAATCAAAATCAATGTTAAATAATTACAAATGAAAAAATCATCTGAAGCTATCCAACATGTATTTTTATACATTATCTCAGAAGGTCAGAACTAAGATTGAGAAAACATGCATGAATACAAATTGCTTTGCCATATTCAGGTTCCTGTGGGTTCCTTTGGTTTTTATGGATGATTAAAAAAACTCTTCAAAATGATAGGGCTGCAGGAGGACAGCAAATTCCAGGGCACCACACAGCAATGTAGGATTCTGGAGAGTTATCCTGTTACCAAGCTCCCCTTTGCGCAAATACCATGGAATTCCTGCCAACTCACAGTATTATCAGGATTTAATTAGCACTGAGAAATACATTAGAAGGCTTTGAACTTTGGGATAGAGAAAAATGTATGAAAATCTCATAAGCAGCTGAACTTAAGGAAAAAGTTGGGATAAATTTAATTGCCATGTTATTATTTAGGTTACCAAAGAAGCCAAAGATCTGATGAGGAAAACACATTGTTATAAATTAGCCAGGGCAGACCACTGTATTATTGAGGCCACACTTTGTCTACACTGCTGCATAACTCTACCTTAAGAATTACAGGTAATTGAGGACAAAGAAAGTGGGAATATTAATCACACTGTATACTTTTGGTCTTAGTCCTACTTGTATTCCAACAGTGCTTAGAAGCCCTGGTCATAGATACCATTTCATGTATTTTATGTATGCTACAGAGGTCAGTCCGTGGCCTAAAGAATTTACAATCCTATGCATGAGCCAAGGCATCCCAGATGGGTGCAGGCTGACCCAAGTATAAGAAAATAATGACACCATATTGTACAATATGGTAGACAGTGGCCATACTTTAACAGCACCTTTGTCATTTCCCAGTGGTGTTCCCATGTAAGCATTAGGAAAACTTTTAGGCAGGGGATACTTTATTTTTGCAGGTGTTTAAGGTAATACCAGTTTGTAGAGATAAAATGCTGAAGTGCTTGTTTTAAAATTCATCAAATCGATGATGAAACTGGTTTCCCCTTTTGTCTGATTCTCTTATTCTTTTCATGGGAATAAGGAAAACCAAAGTCTTGTGTCCTGCCAGCTCTCTGTAGAGTATTACTGAGCCTGCAGTGTTTTCTAGGCAATTGCTTGGGAAAGCGTAGATCATTTACAGATGAAACCTCTCAGTTTTCATTACTCAATAAAATGCACACAGACAAGTTACGCAAATAACAGTACCTTTAAAAGCATTTTTTCAGTGCTATAATGATGCTCAAATTAATTCAAGTGATTTTATTAGAGATAAAAATTATTGGAAATCCTGATTTCTTCTATGATGCCTCTAAAACTATACCTAAGTGAAACATTTTTACTTTAGATCCAGAAATAAAAACTTCTGGCATTGCTCATCATTAGAATTTTTCCCCTCAGGCTTTGTCTTTATTAGCAGCTTAAGAGTATATTTAGCACTGTCATATGTGAAATCTCTTCTGTTTGCTAAACTAATATGGGATAAAATGTCTTTTTTTACAGTGTTACTCATTCATTATATAAAAATGAAAGAAACTACTTTAGTGTGTATATAGAACTACTCTCTATTTTTATGACAAAAGGGAGGTGACAATACACATCCCTTAGGCACCCAGGGGTATTATGTAAGAGTCATTAGTGTAATTGATATCCGTATAAAAAGTGTTGTATCAAACATGATTAAAATGTGCAATATATTACAGAAGTTCCAGTGTTCCAGCTGCTTTGTTATAATCCCTCTTCTGATAGATATGTTTCTGCTTCCTTGTGAAAAGGTAAAATTATTTCAGAAAAAAAGATCTTTTCCTTCTTTACTGATTTAAGGCATGAGTTCTAAAAGGCATATCTTGTCCTATATACATGATTTTCTCATGTACAATGAGGTTAACATTTACTGTATGTCCACTCATGCAATAACAATTTAATCAGGAGAATTCCTTGGTTTATGAAGACCTTTTATTAGGGATCATTTCCACAGACTGCTAATAGGCCTTATCAATTCTTGTAATAGAATAAGATGGTCTCTTGATGGCATGCTACACCTTGACAAGAAAACTAAACTCAGAAGAATAGATTTAACATCTGTTTATACCTCTTTTACACCAGAATGGTAGCACTGCATTTATTCTCCTGAGAGAGGAGGAGGTGTACATTTCTAGACAAGGGTTTTAACTTTCCATCTTTTAGTTTTTTTGGGTTTTTTTAAGGAAATTTGACAGTATTTTTAATGTTTAGTTTTAAATATTGTTTCCCTTATCTCCAAAAGTCAAATGGACATCTTTCTTCAATTCCCTTCTTTAAAGACATTCTCTGAATGCAATTTTTCAGTAAAAATCTGATAGTATAAAACAACCTCTAAAGTAAAAATCTTCCCATTTTCAAATGCTAGCCAGGCAGAAGGTGGTTGTCAGATAAGAGGCAGCCTGCCTAGAGTTCAAACTCCAGGGGATCATGGTCACAGGACAAGACTTCCTATGGCAATAGCAGTTTCTAATGAATGACCAGTTTTCTGCATTCATCTCTGCCCAAAATTTGCTAGTCACTATAGCTCCAGCCCTGCAGGGTTCTTGAGCTCACACTATCACAGTCTGAACCTTCTGAGATTCAGGATCCCCAATACAGTGCCACACAAGATATATTCTTCCTTCTGTGTCCAGTTCAGATTGCAAGGTCTTCATTCTTTTCTGGTTATATGCACTGAGTCCCTTGTTGCCAACTGAAAGCACAACATTTACATGTCTTTCTCATCATGTTTCTTGTCAAAACCATCAGAGTTTAGAAATAAGCCACTGATAATGGTCTTTTCTTGCTATTACTAAATTAATAGTTTATAACTCTACCAAACTTTAACATCTTAGCTGGCATTTTCCATGACAGGCATCTGTCCCAAACACAATATGTTTGATGATTAAGCTCTAGCACTTTAGTAATTTCCAAGTAAAAGATTATGAGGAGACAATGTCTCTGTCTGCCTGAAGAATATTCTTGCTTCTTGAAAGGTTCTTTTTCTGCCATGGGTGTTGAAATTTGGCAGGGTTACACTGGTGTGAAAATTTATCCTAAATACATTCCTATTAAATGTATCAGAAAAATTGTTGCTTCTACAGGCTGAATAGGGCTTTTTTATTTATGTTTTTGCTATTTACATTCCTTGAAGAATCCATCTGCACTGAACATGCCATGCTCCAAGCCTGTAGGGATGCTGAACAGGATTGTCCCCACACCTCCAGGTACAACTGTGATGCTGGGCACAGGAGATTTCCATTGGGACAATCCAGCAGAACATGGAGAAAATCAGAAAAATCTGCTGAACTCAGAAATGGAAGCATGAGAAATAGAGGGGAGAAGAAAAAAAGAAAGCTACTGTAGAGGAAACGAAATTTGAACTGGAGAGCATGGATGTTAAGAAAGAGTGCAGGAGTAGCAGAGACATGTCAGAGCAACAAGGAATAGAATGTGTTTGGAGGCAAAATAACAAAAGGTAATCTTACTGTGAGAAGCTAGAACTTCCTCCAGAAACCTGGATTTGAACCCAAGAGTCTTGGATTTTTTCCTGCTTCTACCATCAACAAGTATTTGGCAGAGCGTGTATCTCTCTCACTAGGCCATCTGAGTGCAAGTTAGTTTGGAGAGGACTCTACCCAGATGATGGATTTTGCCTTAATGAGAGGAAAAGCTTTCCCCAGCTAACGGAATAAGGTGACCATGCTGCCTCAGCTATCCCCCTTCCCAGTTCAGGTACAGGGATGGGATTGACAATGTTTGTTGCATGCAGGATTTTGTTAGGTTTGGTCTACTAAGGCTGAATTCACACACACTGCACTGGTTCTTTTTCCAGGATGCATATTCAAAATTTCTTAAAATTTGTATTTTCCAAAGAAGCTTTATGCAGGTTTGCCAGGCATCTGTCATACAATAACAGATATTTCCTGTGTGCAAATATACTCAGAAGCAGGAATCATTATGCTCAAAAATTGTGAGGCTACCATGAGAGAGATGATAAAAATATGACCAGTAGAAGGGAAAACCTTCACAAAGGGAACAAGAGCATCTGCATGCAATGACTGTCAGCAAGAACTTTTGGCACTGCCATGTCTCATAGCTTGTTATTTTAACTCAGAGTTAAATAACAGAATGTTTCCTATGCCCTTAATGCAAGCTGGTTATAACCTATACAGTAAATATATATTTATATTGTTTGCAATACTACGTAAATAGTGAGTTCACTGTAGGAGACGACAGTGGTATAATAGCAACACTTAAAGTATGATCTATCCTTTTACATGAGTGGAGTTATTGATTATAGAGAACCTGTTTTATAGCCAACACAGTGACTTCCCTGTGCAGTAATTGTATATATGCTGCAGTTTGCTGAGGACATATGTGATTGCCTGAGAGCAGTATTGCCCTCTACTGTGGTAACCTAATTTCAAATCTGGTGCTTCTGGTTTGTGTTATGAATAAAGTAATTCAGCAGTGCTGCACAAGAATGTGTATGGGAAGAGTGTTAGCTTTCCTTCCTGTTGGGTATTCTGTGTGGAAGCTACTTTACGCATCATGTTTCTTTTTAACCTCAGCCCTAGTCAAATTTATGACAACACTTGTAGGGGTGAAACAAGCAATCTGCAGGTCAGGTTCAATGGAGACAGAACTGGGTAAGTGCACTTACTCTCTTGTAAGCCTTTATTACTAAGTGTTTGTTTTCAAGAAAGAGAAATCCATGCTGCACAGCCTCATTGCAAATTCTGGACTTGCAGTTTTTAGAAGATGATGAAACAGGAAGTTTCTATTGGCCAATAAAATGAACAGTTTATCTTTTAGCAGTGGCCTTCATTCAGACAATATTTCTTCTTTTTTTTTGGACTTTTGGTTAATACACAGTTGTACAGTCTCCAAGGAAGGACTGTTTTTGTTGGTTTTTTAAACAGGAAGCAACAACAAAATTTTGCCTATCCCGATGCTAATGCATGCTCCTCTCAGGATTCCATTTGTTTTGGACACACAATAGGAAGTGCCTGTCCAGATGGGCACTTTGAGAATCAGCCTGTCCCTGTGTTAGGTGACATATCTTTCACACTTGAGGAAAGCTGGTGCTTCACACGCATGAAAGTGTACACCCTCTTTGGACTTAGAAATCAGGGTTTGAGAATAAAACAAACTTGAATTAAATTGGTTTCATTTTGAAAAGTCAAACCCCATAAGACTTTAATACTTGGGTGTATGCTGATGAAATACCATGACTCTAAAGACTATTAATATTCATAGAAAGTCTGAAATAATTCATGACTTTCTGGAGTAATGTTAGATGATGTACGATGGTAAACAGTATCATTTACACTGAACCTTAAAAATTATTGACAAAGACAAGTTCCTAAACACTGGCTAAACCTTGTATTTGTTGTTATGATTTCTTGGTTTTATACTTCAAGCAGATTTTCAATTAACTCCACTGTATTCAGAGTAATTATTCATTTATTATAGTCAGTTTAGATATGGTAAAGATTAAAGGAGTAAAACAAATCATTTCAGTGACATAGGCTAGTGATACATTGTTATTATTCTGATTTCTTTGCCTCTTGCGTAAGGAAGATTTATAGCATCCATTTTTGAGTGATTCCTTGTTACCATATATTTTTATAGGTATTTATTTGCTAATATAAAGTGTTTTGATAAAGTAAGAAGCTATCTTCCTCGCTCACCATTCCTTTAGGAAATATAAACATTCCTAGAATAAAAGAAAAAAGACTGTAGATTTGAACAGCACAGATATTATACATGCAATAAAATGCATTTGTCTATTAATAAAAAACAAATACATAATATGATGCATCACTATTCTAAGATAACTACATGGTTCGATGTTGAGAAATTAA
This sequence comes from Strix uralensis, assembly GCF_047716275.1. NCBI lineage: Eukaryota > Metazoa > Chordata > Aves > Strigiformes > Strigidae > Strix > Strix uralensis. The sequence continues at coordinate 17,761,531 of NC_133979.1, read as the reverse complement.
TGGCACGAAGCAGATGCCTTCAGTCATCTAGGAAGTGTGGTTTTCCAGTGCACTGCAACTGCATACCCTGCAGTGTGTCATCTCACTTATAAAGGGGTTTTACATGTTTATAAAAGTGTGTTAAATATTGGTAAAGTTTATTTTATGCATTATGCATAAAAGTTGTCATTAGGATTTAACAAAGCAGCTTGCAGAGAAAGATTAGAAATAAAATCTCTGTATACAAAAACGATTTGGATGGTTTAGCTAGATGGTTCTGACTTAAAAAAATTAACATTTCACTTACTGTTCTCAAACATTCAGAGAAAGGAGAAAAACAGCACTAACTGAAAAGAGTGAAATATATGTTGTTATAGTAGTGCCTAGTAGGATCACTATTACAGAGGTTCTTTTAGTATTTCCATTATAAATCCTCTTTATTCAGTGTAATATCGTGGTAATTTCAAATCACATTTGGCTTTAACTTGGCAAATAATCTGTCAACACAGAAATTCAGTTCATTTATATGTATGTATGCATTTATTCTTATATGTGCACAGACTATATCATGTTCACACGTTGCTGATATATAGATTTTAAAATAAGCAATGATTGTAAAGCTACTTTTTTTTTGGTCCAGTTTTCCTAACCATCAATTTAAAAGGAGATTACAGATGGGATTTTCAGAAGCACTTAGCATTGCCTTAAATGGTCGCATTTAAGTTAATGGTAAAATGTCTATGACTTAAATTGCAGTAAAGTTAGGTCAATGCTGTTGAAAATCTCACCCCACCCTTTCAAAATATGTTTAGGGATCTAGCTGTAGGTGTGTGGTATAACTTATGGACATAATGACATTTCAGTGGAATTTTGAGGAGATTATTCAGAGCTCTTTTGTGCCTCTGAACGTTCCCTGACTAGATAAAAAGCCTAAAGCACTAGTCTAGGCACCTATATTAGATGTTTAATTGATTCAGTTGGGGGAAATTGTTTTCCTCTTTAAAAACAAACTTGAAAGGATGCTTTTATGTTGAATCTAAATAAAGAGAAAAGACCCATTATGAAGTGAAGGATGCCATAAGTAAACAACATGGATGAATGTCATGGCTGGAGTTATATGGCAGTAGTGTAAGTATGAGAGGTGAAGGTATCAATAAGCATGTAGAAGAAACTCACTGACAATAATAAAAAGTCACACTTTTGGCAGCCATACTTTTATTTTTATGATTATATATATATTCTGAATTTTTTTTCCAGTGGCATAACTTTCTTTTTGCTGTATTTTCCTCAACTACATGCTTCTATGCCTAGTTAAGACATTCTCTGTCTTTATTTATACACTTTTTGCAAGTTAGAACAGAAGTTCTCAAAGGTCAGGGAGCTGGAGCACCTCTCTTATGAGGACAGGCTGAGAGAGTTGGGGTTGTTCAGCTTGGAGAAGAGAAGGCTCCAGGGAGACCTTAGAGAGGCCTTCCAGTACTTAAAGGGGGCTACAGGAAAGATGGGGAGGGGCTCTTTATCAGGGAGTGCAGTTGTAGGATGAGGGGTAATGGTTTTAAACTGAAAGAGGGTAAATTTAGATTAGATATAAGGAAGAAATTCTCTACTGTGAGGGTGGTGAGACACCGTCACAGGTTGCCCAGAGAAGCTGTGGCTGCCCCCTCCCTGGCAGTGTTCAAGGCCAGGTTGGACGGGGCTTTGAGCAACCTGGTCTAGTGGAAGTTGTCCCTGCCCATGGCAGGGGGGTTGGAACTAGGTGATCTTTAAGGTCCCTTCCAACCCAAACCAGTCTGTGATTCTATGATTCTGCAATTCTATGATTCTATGACAAAACAATATAATTTTGAGTCAAACTATTCCCTGCTGTTTCTATAAATAGATACGGTGCTAGCTAAAATCATAATAACACCAGAAAAAAAGAATTGTTGAAGTATTTAGTTAAATGTCCAAAAGTAGTTGGGGATTTTTATTCTGATAAACTAGAACACTTCACTTCCATTTATGCTTTGGAACAAGTACAGTTCCTCTGTTAAAAAAACCCAACAAAAACACAGAAGAAAAAGGGCAATTCCAGAAAAGACATCATTATTAGTCAATGTATTAGATGAGATCAGTGTTGCAACGTTGGTTCTTGGCCTTTATCAAACAGGCCATCAATTTAGAGGTGATTCTTTGCGCTTGTAGCTATAGGCTATTTCTGTATAGGTTCTATATTTCTCTCAGCTCCTAAACTAGCTAGAACAACTGATAGTAGCTGTGGTCACTACATAAGTTTGTGTCAGGTCTCTGGCCTGGATGCTAGGATGGTAACCTTGCTGGGTTGATTATGTAGCATCATCCTAGCTAAACTGCTGATGACATGCCAAAGGACAGCCACAATGATTACTAGTTGGGGTAGCAGTACCTCTGGGAACATGGATCAGGAGAGGCGGGTCTGCTGTGGTTTGGGAATTCATTTGAGCCAACAGCAGTCTTCTAACCAAGGTGCTTAAGAATGTGCTTTTATGCACACACCATTTTTTTTTTTTTATTTTAACAGAATGTAAGCAAATCCGTAAATAACTGGGTGAGCAAAAGAGGAACTTACATACTTACTTAAATACTGAAAATTAGGTTTGGCTCATTTTAGTCATAAATTGGAGGAATTAGGATTTTGGATTACATTTTGGGTGGTAGCTTTAACAATTCAGTTTCTCTCAGCTGACTCACACTGCAAGGTTTGTAGGTGCTCAGAGTTCATTGCAGTTACAGATTTGCTTTCAATTAGCAGTTATTCAGTACTGTTGCTATCTACTACTGTTACTGTAGAAAATGTTAATGGCTTTCATCTCACTTTCCTGAAAGACAATCAAAGCTGATTATTTGATGAGTGATGTGGCATCACTGAGCTCTTACATGATGGCTTACTGCTTTTTTTGAGCATTTCCCTGTTATTCAGAACTTTATGTTTAAATAAAAGAGAATATTTAAAAATATTCTTAGAGCAAGGACATTTGGGATGAGGATGACATGTAGTTTGGTCTGAGTTTGTAATCTTGCATAATACAGGACACCCTAAAAGATCTGGCTTTAACTTTGTACTTCGTGATGGAAGACTCTCTTCTGTTCCTCGTGTCTGCATTGAAATAAAGAACCCAGGTTAGTCTTTCCTGCACATATTACAGATTTAAAGTAACCTATGAACACAATTAATGCAACTTTATTTTTCCTTAGTATCTTAAAGTATATTGTATCATAGCTTGAAATTTCATGTTGGTTTCTTTTGCAAAGATCAAAAACATTATATTGGTAAACTTCAAAGCAAGACGTTCAGAGGAAATATTTGCTACCCAATACAGTTGCTACCCAGTACTTGAAATACAGTTATCACAGGTCCAGATGGCTTGGAACTGACAGGGGGTCATGAAGTCTTTTACCTTTAGAACACCATTCATGTCTAATCTGAAGTGACTGCTGGCTAAACCTCATCCTAATTTAGGCTCATCCTAAATGCTCTGTGGCCTGCAGGAAGCATTCAAATCCAACATTTCTGCCACAGTTCAAGCCCAACTTCTGCATTAGCTTCTTATCATTGGCCACTCCTTGCAATTTCCCAGCTATGTGACATTCCAGGATTTTCAGGGATCCCCAGTATAATTAGTTGCAAGGACTCAGAAATTACAATTATTGTGGGATGCCACATTGCTATGAATTTCCATGGAGATGAGTGCCTGTCATCCCGCAGAACACTGTTGATCTTCAGAAAATGCCATTCTGGCTACTTTGCTTACTCTTTACAACAAAATGTACTCACTGGAACTAGGATTTTAGGTACCTTTCAGGAAAGTCTGACCTACAGGACTAGGGAATAGTGGTGTCTATATCACAAACCTTTCATTTTCCTGGCCAAGTTCAGTATAATTATGCAAAAGGAAACATCTTCACCATCCATGCAATCATTTATTCCTTTTGTGCTGCTATCAAGAGACCAAGTAGGGAAGGAAATTTACTACATGTGTTTCTATTTTCATGTTTTCTGAGCAAGAAATTACAACATCTGGTAAATAGAGCAGGTTCTTTATACTCATTGTGGACTACTGTGTGAAAATGCTTCGCTGACTTCAGAGGAACACCCATAGATTTATTAGATGTGTTTTGAGAAGTGAATATTTGACCCAGAATGAAAATGATTACTACAAAAGAGATTTCTGAGGAGTAAATGGAAGTTATATGTTATTTGGTCTCTGGAAATCGCAGCTTGCATGGCTGTTTGGTCTGACCAATGACATAATAAATAAGCATGTAGATGTTAAAATGACACAGGCTTGGCAGGCCAGGATGAGCACAAAGAGACTGTGCTACTACTTGTTACCTGTAGGAAGTTTAATTTTCTCATTTCTCTGTTTCCCACGGAATATTGTACACTGCTTTGTTCCTTGGTGTATATGAATTAATGATGGTTTAGTAAGCCATTAATGGTCTTTCTGTATGATTTAGGGTGAAATTTCATATGCTTACTAGATCAACGCTTGACACAATGGAAAAACAATGGGTACATCGATGATTTTTCTGTACTTTTCTGATCCCTTGACCCTGGAGATTGCTGAAGGAAAAAACAGTCTCTAGTATAAATAGAGATAACAGTGCCAAATTGAGTAACAGCTGCTGAAGAACTGCTCTACTAACCATGCCGAAGAGATATTTCTTGTTCTTGCTGTGTTTCTTCTTTGGCCTGTTCTGCATAGTACCCATGTACTGAGATGAGGTGATCTAGGTCTTGTAGTGGTCTGAGGAGCCTCTGATGACAAGGATGTTTTCAGCCATGTATTAAGATAGTCTTTATGTCCCCTTTGCACTGCTGGCATAATATAAAAGGAATGTAAAAATATCTGAAAGTGATGTTATTTTGGTCTGGTTTTCATAAAACAGAATTGCATTCTCTGCTTGAACTATTTTATTTTTATTTTTCATTTCTTAGTTCTTCTGCTAATCAGAGATTTTTGTGTTTTGCAAAAGAGAGAAACTTGCAGCAATCAGTGTTGTGTCTTACAACATCTTTTCTTTGTGAAGTAGAATTATTGCCTAACAAAAAGCAGAGATTGCCCTCAACTACTATAGACTAGGACATCAGTGGTCAAATGAGGTCTTGGCAGTTTGCCGTAGAACAGGCTGCCTAAAATTCTGGATCATTTGTCTTCCCCATCATCACACATCTTGTAAAAGAGCTGGTGAACCTTATAGACCCCAAAAAGCACAAGGAAATAGGTTGATAAAAAAACCCAACATGAGTACATTATGCAATTGTTGGGTGTTAATTTTGATAGTATTATAATCACCTTTCTGATTGCACCACAATAAATAGAGACTCAGAGTCAAAAATAGCAAAATCGATTTTTCCTCTTTTTGCAGGCATGGATATGTGAGAATGATTTCTTTATAGAAAGCCATGACTAAGGGAAGGAAGTGATGAGGTGAAAATGGGCAGATACTGATTCTGCTCTGGAGGGTACTGTTTTTAACATTGAATATTGCTTTTCATTTGATGTTCAAGAACAATATCTTTTGGAGGGGTACTGGCACTGTGTGACTGAAGTTAATACATCTAAGTGTGTCTGAAATCACACTCCAGTAAAACAAACATTAACTTCCTATGTTTACATATCCAGCTAGTGGGGTTAGTAACAAGGTGAAGACTAAATGCAGCTCTGATCAGAGAACAAACCATATTCAATAACAACAGAAGGAATAGAACGATTGTTGTAGGCTCATGGTTGTGTCATAACTGGAATATTGTGCCCCTGTAACAGTAATTTTGGTTCCCCAGACCATTTCCATCAATGTATCTAGCAAGAAACGTCTTGCCCAGTTCTGCATCCTTTCTTTTGTGGACACAAAATAAAAAGAAAATCCAGTACACATGGACAAAAGAAGTTGCAGCCAAAATGTGGTACTCTTGATTTTTTCCAGCAGAACATGTAAACTAATCACTGCTAGATCAGTCTAGGGTAACCCATGGACAGAGTTTCAGACTAATATGTAATTCTTAAGCTGTTGGACTTTAAGGAGGCAGCTGTTTGTGTCTCTTTCCACAGACCAAATATGATTTGTCTGTACTACAGGAGCGCACTTGGCTTATATGTATTACAATGAACTGTATACTAAGAATATTACAGGCTTTTGCCTTGTATCTACTTTTGCCTTGTATCTAGTAGGTGATGTAAATGCTAAGCTATCTGTTGAATTAAATGAGGTTAGGGTTGCCTCGTGGTTTATATTACAGACCACCTACCTGATGTTAAAACACAGAAATCAGTAGCAGCATGAATGACTCAGTGAGCAAAGTTGCTATTAAAGCATTTGTGCATTAATGGTTTCTATCTGTAATCCATATTACATGATGATGAGAAAAGTGAGGTGAAACAGAAGATTAATGAAAACAATCAATGGTAATTTTTGTGCTTTTACTAAATAAGAGTCAATTTATAGCTTCAGTGTTGAAATCAAAGTAATGTTAAATCTTAAACTAGAACCGGGCCTATGGTATTGAAATGACTCTCTCTGCATGTTGGTCTCTTAATCCACTTGGAGTGCCTTCCAGGGCTGGAACAGTTTTCAAAAGAGTCAATTTCTCCATAGCATGTTACTTTTTTGTAGGAAAGGAAATATCTAGTTACTGTAACAGCAACAGCACCTATCTTGGAAGTAGCTGATACTATTTTTCTGTCTGCAATCTGCAGTAAACTGATTCTAGATTTCAGAAAAAATGCTGCAGAAATATATTTCTTTTTTAATTTCTACTGTTCTTTCAAATGGTGGTTTGCAGAATGCATCTGGGTGTACAGCTAATGACCCATGAGCAATAAGCAACTGTTTAAGTAAAATGCACTGTGAAAAAGCTTTTACCAAACAGCATTTTAATATTTTAAATAGATTTTCCATTGCAGGCTCTTTGTAACTGGATTAGTTCTCTGATGTGTTCTGACAGAGCTGTTGTTAGGGATACTCCATTAACTTTGTCTGTCATCTTATTTTCCCCAGTATCCAGCATAACACCCTTATATTTCATAATTTGTATTGCTATCAGTGCTGATTTGTAAATGTGCAAATTATAATTAACAACGGCCACTACTTCTATTAAATATTAAATCATTCTTGCAGCCTATATTTTCCACAGCAGATGGAGCCCTGTGGTATGCAAATAGACTGTCCTTAAGTAGTCAGCAGTTTTTACCAAAATTTTGGCTTTAAAAATGCTTTTTTTGTTGTTTGCTTTATGTTTTCTATAGCATTTAGGTTAATATTTATTCACTGCAGAATCCCTTTCTCCCCATAAGAATTTCATGGACTATTACATTCTAGCACTGAGGTTTTGTTTCACTTCATTAATAGCTCCTTAATCATATAGCTTGCTTGTAAAGTACAAACGCTTGTTATTTGTACTTATGCTGCAGTATTGCATAAGAGGCATTTAGTTATATTTTAATATGTATAGCAGAAGCAAAAATGCTGGGTACACCAACATAGTTTTTAATTTGAAAACCAATCTACGTGCACAGTTTTTTTTCCCAGAATAAGCAAAAGCATTTATGGTTTTATATTGTGTCTTAAACATTCCATTAAATGTCATCAGCTGATTCAGGAAAATGTATTGCAGAAATACTAGAGAACTGTAAAATGTGTAAATGTAATGAATGCTCAGGACATAGAAGGGATTGAAAGACCAACATTTATCAGGTAACTATAAAACAGCAAGAAACATTGATAGAACATTACATTTTTCTAATATGTAGTACCTTAAGCATGAAACTCTTATTTTTGGTGTTTACTGCTGTGCTGTTTTATTAAAGAACACTGATCCAGAATTAACATAGCCTTTCTAACATCGAGAGGAATCTGAAAGGCAAGCAGTGTTGTTCAGGAAATGGTTTCACTATCCACCTGAGCAATTGCAAATGAAGATTTTTCAAATGATTGACTCGGAGATTGTATCCTAAATAAGGGCAACCCAGATTTTTTCCACATTTTTAAATGGACACAGGAACATAGAGCTCAAGGACATTAACTGCCACATTAACCAAAGAGTAATGAAAACTCTGAATGAACATTTCAGTGAGCTGAAATGGCCTCAGCGATATAGAAATGAATTGTAACAAGTTAGGGTCTTGTCTTCCTGCCGTTTTAGTAGAGTTGGAATTAGTGTGCTAAATGGGATCAGTAGCAGTAAGCAACTGGATTGGAGTATCCTGGACTCCATGCTGTGAATGCACATTGGTAGCGTGATACCTCTTATAACTCTGAGGTACCATTTACTCATAAGTATTAACCTATTTTAAACTCAAGTTTTAAGTGATGCTGGGATAGAATTCTGGGCCAGATTACCAGCTAGTCTGAGCAGGAGCAGCTCTGGCCACTCAGAGCCTTTATATCTACCAGGAAGGTACTTTTAGGTACACACCATAGGAGGAGGAATTCAGATAACAGGGCAGGACCTGGTGCTAACCATTTGGGAACAGTTATTGTAATTTAAAAGATGTTATTTGCACAATGAGAAAGTAAAAGACATGTTTGCTTCTCATTCAGATTTATCAGCTTTATTGTTAATGTTAAGAAGAAATGTGATTTGAAGGATGCTGCAGGTATATCTTCAAAAAGGGAAAATAAGTTTTAAAAAGTGAGCAGCGAGCAGAGGAGAATTTCTATGGGTGGGCTTCTGTTTGACATCCACACCACGGCAGGCAGGAGAGCATAGGTAGACTTTAAACAAACCAATGGAAGTACTAGAAGCAGTCTGCTTGTAGCAGCCTGGAACTGTGTATGGGTTGACTTATGTGTTAACCAAGCAAATTAGTCTCCACAGAACTTGGGCCTGATAGAACAGCATTTTCATCAAGAGCCTTCAGTCATTGCTTTCCTAGAAATCTGCTGTTATACACCCAGGATAGTCTTGATGTCTTTGATGTTTCTATGTAATTTCTATCACAAAGAGAGGTTCAAGGAGGCAGAAATTTGACCAGTTTATTGAAATGAAAAGGGTGCATGTATAAGGGTCCTTCTACCAGAGTCAGGCTAATATTTGACATGAACAGTTTATTGACTGAAATATCTAAAATGTTTTCTTGTGCAAGGAACTTCATAGGAAATTACATGGGCTTTCAAAGATTTTTCACTCCAGAAACTTTTGTGCTGTGCCTAGGAAATAGTTGTATCCTTGTCTTTATTTCCTTATAATGTCACACTGCAACTGCTGTTACTCACATGCACAACATGGAACTAATCACTCCCTCTGCTTTGAACTCCAGTGCACCCTAGTAGTTCTACACTGACTGCACAGCTTTGCCCCTTGACTTTTGGCATCAGCTCTGCTCTTTGAGTCTAACTGTTTAGAGCAAAGAAACGTACTTGCTCAGGCAGCTGGGCACGGTTCCACTTGAGCATGTCCACTTTTGTAAAACGGGCCTGATAATTTTCATGTGTGCAGGATGCTTGATACTGATGTATTTGGTGCCTTTCAGTGCAATATATCATTGATGAAGGTGTTGGACTGTACATAGATATAGATACAATCTTCCATCATACTCCCCTCCCTCTGAAGCCAGAGTTCTGGTACGTAGTACCTCCGAAAATCTGATATATAGTGGCTAATGAAAGAATTTACAGGCAATTGAATGTCTCTTAATATCAGATCAAAGGAAGACATCAGGGAAGAGAGCCTACTTTCTTTAGGTTCAGAAACACAGTTGAGTGAAAGCCATTAGAGTATTCCTGTTTAGATTCAGAGGAAATCTTCTCTGGAGAAGCTAGGGAAACATGAGCATATTTTAGTCAGTCACTGGTATCCCAGTTAAGCCTTATTTAAAAATCTGTCTAAGGAGGAACGGATATTTTGTCTTTGAAACTGTAGTATTTTTCTTCTCTAGGAGTATCTAGTTAGGAGTATTTTAATTATGTTGAACAATTTAAATGTCTATATTTCTTCATTCCTTTCAAGAAACCTCACTGTTCTCAATGTGGGAGATTTGAATGTTATAAATTCTCCAGAAAGCACTCTTTAAATACCAATTTGTGTATCTTTGAGGCTTAAAATAAAAGCATTGGTAAGGGCTGTGCATCACTACCCTTGAAATCATTCAGTGCTTTTTGGAAATAATCAGTTATTTCAGATGGGCAATCTACAGGAATTTACAATGAGGAGAAAGAGAAGCAGGACTCCCAAGCATTCATTCCCCACCCCCAAATCCTGAAGCTTGGTTCATTCTCATCAGTGCAGTGATCGGGAAAGCTTAGAAAAAGCTTACAAAAATTAGGAAAGATTTTAGCAGTCATGGGTAGTAGTGGTGAATGTAAGAGGAGATGGTCATTCCACAGCGGCTACCTGTATGACTTTGGGTGAGATTCATGGTCTCAATTAGGAGCCTCAAGAACTCAACATTAGATCTCCTGGTTGCAGCTGGACCCCAAAGGATCTTGTCTGTAGTCTCTTAATCATACCGTGCCTCCCCATCCTTGTCTATTCTTCTTCAAATATAAGAACTTTGCTTCTCCACACAGTATAAAATGGTGGCAGTGTTTTGGCTTTCTTCCACCCCTGCAAGGCAAATTCATTTACAGTCTTATTGTATCTTTTCGTGACCAAAAAAATGGAATATCTGGGGGAAAAAAAGTTAGTGGAACAGTATTTAGAATTCTGGGACTCCTAGAGTAGACCAGGGCAGATCTAAACATAAATGTTTAAATTTTTTAATTTTACAGCTAAATCAAATACAGTTGAAATTAAGAAGACCTACAGAAACAGGTTACAGTATGAAAAAGCATTTCACTAGAACACATCTAATCATAATACAGTTAAACATGGGGTTTAGGATTCTGATCTCCAAGGCTGAAATTCTTTTTTTTGGTAAATATAATATTAAAAGCATGGAATACAACATAAAGATCCAATTTACTAAGGGGACAATTTTATAGTGGTGTAGAATTTTACATCTGGTAGTAGTTCAGTTATTATGAACTTTAAATTATTACCTTTGCCTGCAAAGTAAAAAAAGAGAGTTAATTGCCCAAGCAAAGTGCATGCATAGTTTCAGTCAGGTGAAGTATTTTGAACTGTCGACAAACTTCATTTTTTTCATGTTGGTTAAAGCTATGCGTTTGTTCTAAGTGATAATGGTAATGAACTGTGTTGAGATCCAGAAGACATTACAAGGGCAGAAACTCATTATTCCTCGTTTTGGACATACTGTTTGAAGAGTTTCTAAAGTGGCCTAGATTTTGATCAGGAATTTTCAAATTTGAGAATCTCTGAGCTCTACTTAAAGAGCGTGGTTGTTGCATCTGTGGTAAATTCTATCATACAGCGTTTTCATTTAATTAGATTGTGAACTCTCAATGACTTCCTGAGAGTAAATTTTCTTGAGAGGAGAATTAGAAAACATTAGATGAGGTAAAGGACTTGAGAATACTTGTCCAGAAGAGATTGATAAGAACATAACTAGGACAGCTGTGAGCTGTGCTTTAAAATTGTAAATGATGCTAGTAAGTGATTTTCACTTCTGATTTTAAATAGTCTCAGAAATTGTCTTTTACCAAAGCTTCTTTGAATTATTTTGTTTAGTAATCAGAACCACTATATATGAAGCATTCTGGAGCACATTACATGAAAGGAGAGGGTGAGAGTTGGATTTGCTCAGGTTTAAGAAGAGAAGGCTAAGGGGATATCTTATTGCTGTCTGCAGCTACCTAATGGGAGAATCTAGAAAAGACAGAGACAGACTCTTCTCAGAGATGCACAGTGACAGGATGAAAGGCAACAGACAAAAGTTAGAATACAAAACATTCTCATTATATATAAGGATTTTTTTTTTTTTTTAATGAGAGCAATCACATAGTGGCACAAGTTACCTTGAGAGGTTGTGGACTCTGCTTACTTGTGGATATTTAGAGCTTGACTGAACCTTGTCTTGTTGACTCTGCTTTGAACAGGGAGTTGGATGAGATGACCTTCTGTGGTGCTTTCTAGCACAAATTATTCTATGGTTCTACTCTGTACTGTATTTGGAGTTTCAAGAGAGAGTGTTAGCACATTCAAACTCTTTCAAGACTCAGTTTTGCAAATCCTCTTCCTTTTCTTCTAGGCATGTGTCAGCATTTAGGGACCGGCTGAGGTGTACAGATTGTGCAGGTAGTGTTCTGTAAACTACCTAGAAGATAGACTGCTATACCTGGACCAGGTTTTAAGACTACACAATAAGCTGGAGAATAATGGAGGATGAGGGACAAGGAATGGGAGAAGACTCTCTAAGCAGAGCAGACGTCACTGATGCCCCTAGGTCTAGCAATCCACTCAGAAGCAAGAGGAGCCTCACTAGCAGTTCTGTCCCTCCTAGTGACATGAGGCAGGATGGTGTGGAGCAGGAAGCAGGGCTGGTGCAGTAATCACAGTGATACAGTAAGGAGGTCTGAGTGGAAGGAACCCTCCTGGAAGTTGCGTAGAGGGAAAGGCCTTCCTTAAAGGCCTTGGGAAGAGCCTCTTATGAGAATAAGGGTGGCTGATTTGTTTCCTGGCTACTAATATAGTTTCTAAGAGGCAAAATTACCTTTAGTGAGTGTTCATAGTGCATAGCCAGCCAAGATAACTGGCAAACAGCTCAACCACAAGTGACCATCATTAAAAAGGGGATGATTTATGTTTTAATGCTATTGGTGATGTCCAGGTCACCACTTAAACATTCACTTTCCACTGATCAGAAGAGGCATTAGTTGTGCAGATGATAACACAAACCGGATAGTCAGCTGGCCCAGCTCTTCCCTATGCAGTGAAGATGAGAAGAAATGAGACCTTGAAGCCTAGAAATATTAGTAACAACAGATTAGAAGTACTAGACAATACTTACTCTTCCTCAAGAAATCAGAGGTCCAGCTGTGATGGTAACTCAGAAAAATCTTCCCCAAACCTTTTCCAACTTTATTCCAAAACGATGTGCTAGATTTTCAGGTTTTCTGTAGATATAGAAAAGGGTACTTACTGTGTTTTCTGCTGTTTGAATGATGTAGTGGCTTGATTTACTCTGTTGGGCAATGCTGAGTCTTTTGATTGATGTTTCATTGAATCATAAGGTAACTCATTGACTGTTGTCCAGTGGATAGAAGATTCACACTGCAGGTGCTCAAGCTGCCATAAAATGCCATTATAAATATATGCAAAAGCTCCACTTCACTGTTATAAGACTGCGTAACTAAAATATTAGTAATTTTGTTTCATTTTTGAAGGCATTTTAATGAAGGCAACCTCAGTTTACACTTCCTTTGCCTTTAGAAGACCTGACATCTGATCAAGGGCAGATGCTGGGAGACAAGCAGTCAAAAAGATTTCTGGAGGGTGGCAGGGATAACTTTTTGATACAGGTATTGGAAGAGCCAGCTGGGGTGATTCGCAGCTGGATCTGCTGCTTTTCACTAACAAGGAAGGATTGGTTGAGGATGCGGTAATCAATGGTAGCCTTGGATGTAATGACCATGAAATAGTGGAGTTGAAGATCCTGAGGGCAATGAGGAAGGAGAGTGGCAGAGTGCAGTCCCTGGACCTTAGGAGAGTCAACTTTGGCTGATGAAGGAAACTAGTGGTCAGATCCTGTGAGACGCAGCTCTGAAGAACAAACATGCTCAGGAGAGGTGACAGGTTTTTAAGGATAGTATCATCCAAGCACAAGAGTATCCATCCCAATACTCAGAACAAATGGATGTATTGGCTAAGCAGGGAACTAATGGCAGAGGTCCAAAGTGCAGGTGTTCCTCTGGTAAGACCCTGAAGATGTCTGCATGTTTTTTTAAGAGACTAATGCGTAGATTTTTCTGGCATAGTGGAAAAGAATAATCTAACTTCATGGAAGGGTCTGGCCAAACTGTCTGGTGGTCCGTTCCTGCAAATTCTGTAGACAAATCTAGGCACTCCATCTGTACCATTTTATGTTCTCAGTTGACTCTGCAACATACCACTCTGTGTTATTCCTTAATTTTGTTTGCTTACTAAGAGCTATACTTCTGTACCATGGAATACTAGGTAATGTGAAAATGAGCGAGATGACAGAGGCTGCGTTTCTTCCGGATTGGAAGGAGAACTATAACAATATGAGCCCTGCTGCTCTGCAAAGTCCTTACACTGGGCACAACTGCACTGCCACTGTTTTAAAGCTTCTGTATTTTAAGCTGTTGCAACCTACTTTGCATACTATTGAAAACCAGTTACACTTGTTGGTTTTTGCCTTGAATGCTAGGTGGTATTGTCAGCCAAGCAACTTGCACTATTAGCTTTGTGACATTAGGAAGACATAAAGTATATGGTACAAATCCTGTGGGCCAAATACATGATAATGGTACTGTTCAAACTGAATCCTGAGTGCTTTGCAGAAACAATCAGGATTTGGCCCTACTTGCCCTTAGTACAATTTTGTCCTCTACCCACTAAGCATTTTATGGGATGTAAATTATTTACTTCTATTCATCCAATTCACGAGGTACACCTATATCTGTGAAACAGATTTAAAAAAAAATATAGCACAGTTCATAATCTGTATTTAAAAAAAAAAGAAAAGCATCCATGTATTAGGCCATCAAGAGTCAAAAGCATAATTTGAAATGATAAACGTATCCATTTTAAGTTACACATTACTTTGCATAGTTAATATCACTATAATTAGTCATAGTTCCTGTAATTTATTGAAAAAGATGCTCAGCCCCTCTAGTGTACTACAGTGATGAATGTTGGAAGTGCAACTTTGGAAGCAGGAATCAAGAAAATTAGTAACAGTTGGAGAATTAGCATGTAAATCAATAATATCCTTTCTCTTGCATCTTGAAAACTGAGGGTATACATCACACACTGCATAACGAAACGGAGGGCAAAAGTTAGAATTGTAACCTCCTTTACATTACTAGGTCTGCTTTTACTGCAAGAACTGTTTAAAATCGTTTCAAACGTTAGAGTAAATCTCTAGTAAATATTTAAACTATGTATAACTAGTCACAAATAAATTAAGCTGATTTTATGCATTCTCTCTAATTAGAAGGGCACAGCATTTGTTGAAACGTGATTAGTATTATTCATTAAGCAAAAAATTCTCATTTGTATCTTATTATCACTATTCTGCATAAACCAACACAATTTGTCATGAACTCCCTCATTTGCTGTATCCTCAAAAAGCAGATTATGCTTATTTTTCATTTGGACAGTGGAAAATCAAGCCAGGTGTTTGGCAGCACCAGAGTGTTCAGGTGTAACTGTGCCAGTGATGGTACATTACTAGCAGCGTGGATGAAGAATGAGGCATGGAGAATCTTGGGACTGAGGTGCCTTGAGGCCCATCCCTTTAGAGTGGTCCTGCTGATGAGACAGGTGGTGTTGTATAGGACTGAAAAAAAAGAGAGAAACTTTTTTGTAAAGTCAGCCTTTCACCTTCAAGTGGAAATGAGAAGTGCTTTCACATAGCTGCTGCTGCACTGAAATATCTTGACATGTTTGTGACTAAAGTCTGTATGGTTGATACTTTTGTCTTAAAGTTTTCTAAAGCTGAAAAATGCCAGTTGGTATACAGAGGTCTCTGTCACTGTCTGAGAGGAATCAGTACAATATTGCACGGGCAGTGCACTGTACATAAATATTTATAAGTGACCTTGATTGTAGTATATTATGCAGGATAACTAGTTCACTGTATGCATATTCTTGCCCTTCTTTCCTCTCAGTTTTTTAAGTGTTGAACATCTCTTTAAATATCCCATATTTAATTCTGCCCTCATTCACATGCGTGTAAACCTCCAGTAATACTGCTGAGTTCATTGGTGCTGAGTCAGTGTAGAGTGTGTTGGAATAGAGTAGTGGGCTTTCTACATCAGCTCAGTGGTGTTACGGATTTAAAAACTATGTGAACTCTGTGTTCCAGCTGCAGGGATACAGGACCGGGTGTCACAAGGACTGGGTTCTTCTGACTTTGTCACTAACATGTATCACTTTGTTCCTTTGTGTCTTTAAACTGTGATTATAGGGATAATGAAATTCAATGGGCACCAACATCTGTAGGGGCAAAAAGTGCTGTAAAATTGTTAAGCATTATTATTTCTGCATCGGATAGATGATAATATTAAAAGAATCATCTAGGGTTGTGTTTCCTACAGCATGTTTTTCAGGTCTGCCAGAATCTGGTTGTAAGGCAATGAATTAAGTTGTTGTAGTGCCTTTGATAAATACTTGTAGGGATCAAGAAAAGTTTTGGCTATATAGGCAGCCAGACTCCAGCCTCTCTGGACCGCAGACTATTTGAATTCTTCACTGTTTTCTTAAATTAGATAGTGGTGAGTGCCTCAGTAAGTTCTAGACAGCATAGTAGCTGGTAGCCCTCAGAGACTGGCATGAGAAGTAATACACTTGTGTACTCGTTCTCTACTGTTCCCTTTTTTGCCTTTGGAGATGTTACTTCTTTATCAAACTGGACTCAGAAATTTTACTCTGAATCTGATGCCTGGTCATGTATTTGAAGCAAGGAAACAATGAGACAGCCCTGTCTATGTTATGATAGGGAAATACTTTGACACTCTTGCAAGAGATATGACAGGAAATTTTCACCCCAAGATCAAACCAGAGGAAAAGTGCTATTTCCAGCATAACCCAATGGCAATGAAAAGTCCTATGCAGAGCAATAGTGAAAAGGAAGGACTTTGTATATGGTTATGCTGCAATAATAAAAACATCATTATAAACATAAACCCCACATCTTGCCACTTGACAATTCATTAATATTATACATCTTTGCCATTGCTCATCTATATCTTGTCTATGAGTTACTATGACTAGTTTATTCCATTTTACTGAAAATGTACTTGTGAATTACAAATCAAGACTATGAATAGTTTAAATAGCTAGTAAGAGAAACAATTACATTTTCTTTCTCTCTAACATGCAATTTTAATTTTCATAACTCTAAAAAAACATATCCCCCACAATGCAGGCCTGCCAGGAGGCCTGAAATCTGCAGGCTATGGCCTCTCGGGCTGTTTTCCAATGACTCATTTTTAATTTTAAAGAAGCATTATCTCTAGCTAGTAAATTAACAACAGCCTATAGTGCACACACACTGTCATCCATCTGCTTAAGGCTCTTGTCATTTGACACCAGTCTTGTATCTATAGACTTCATCTGGTATTCAAAAGCTATCAACCCTGCCTCCAAGATAGCCCACCTTCTGGCTCCAGGCTAGAAGAGTGACTCTCCATTTCCAATTCTAATGAACACATAGCTAGCAGCAGTTTTTCCATTAAGGATCTGGTGTTCTTAGAAAACAGACAATGTTGGAATTACTTGGATCCAGAACTGCAGGGAAAGTGTTTGTAAAAGAGACTGAACTGCTTGAAGAGTGTTCCTTAGGCAGCCTCACTTCTGTTTCTGCACTACTTCTGTCAAACAGTATACTCAGCGTTACCTCCCGCTTGTAGTACGTTAGACATTAGTGTTTATACTGCTGCATTCTGAGGAGTGGAACTTATTAACAGATTAAATTCTTTATATTATCTTTCAAATTATGAGCATGATTGTTAAGGAGTTTTGAAAAATACAGGTTATATAAAAAATCTCATGACTGGTGTGGAACCCCCAAATGAGAGAAAGCCATGATATGGTTGGAGAGGAGCAACTATTTCACAGTAACTAAATGTTGTGTACTTTCAAATTTGACTGAGAATGAGGTTATTTGTATCCTTGCAAAAACATTCTATGTAACCTGATGTTTGCTGTAAAGAAGTGGTGAGGATTTAACAGAGAATTGTGTCTCCTTTACAAGCTTCAGTCATCACAAAATAGAGCAAGTTCCAAACACCTACTGCTTCATCAAGGTTAGGGAACTTATTCCAGGAGTAATTGAAGAAAGGGGTCTTGTGTTCTAGACCCCAAAGGACATATTTTTTTTTAAATTTTCTTTTCCTGATTATGGTAGATGTGGTTGTCATGGGCATAAGTGAGAAGAATTGACACTAGTCATACAAAATTGTAGTTAGGGATGAAACATAGGTGGTATCAGTATTTAATAATCAAGGAAGGCAGGGAAGGTAGAGTTTATCCTTTTATTTTCTTTCTGCCCACAAGCTTGGAGAAGTTCCATCTAGGCCATTGGTTTGTGATTTTTTTGTCTGATAATCTGTGCAGTGAAAAAATAATCTGTATTTTGGTGGGGTTTGTTTTCACTGTGTACCTCACAAAAAGCCTTTTTTATTCATGTGTCCTGTATCCTTCCACAGTGGATGTGGTGTCATGGTTCTTGCAAGAAAATAATGCTCTGTGTAACTCTGCCTTCACTGACTCTTTGATCAGGTATGGAGAGGGAGTGGAAAGTACCCTTCCTAGTTTAACACACAAGTAATTATGCTTCAGCATGTGATAGACCCAGAATGATATTCACATATGTTCAGTTGAGGAGTGAGGATGAGAGAGAAAGAGGAGACTTAAGATAATCAGGCTATTCTGAACCTTGATCTGCCAATGATACAAAAATAGTGTAGTTCCATTTCTGTGAACTCCTGCTGATGATTTGTGTCTTATTTCACAAATTTAAGGTTTTACCACTCTGCTATCAGTCATCATTATTTTTTACTGAGTTATCTTTGAGAGAATGAGTCTTTAACTGGTGTTTGTGAGACTTTTTTACTTCCTTTTGAACAAAAAGAGTCAAGTTATTTTGAGGAATACAGTGACAGTTTAACAAAAGTGATGGTAACTATATATATTATTTAATAACAATCTCAGTTGCATGAGTCATTTTCTTGTAATTTGTATGAAGAATACAAGCAGTATCTTTAAAATAGCTGGGGAAACTTTCTTGTGTGTGCATCAAATATGAAACTGCCCTAGATTAATAAACCTTTGAGATTATTTTTCCATTTATCGGTGCTCTCCAAATCAAAATACTTTTTAATTTGATTTCAGTTGGGTAGTGTTATATCAAATGCTTCACTTCAGTACATAGTGAGATAATTTAAAAAAAAAAAAAGCTCCTTATGCTCAGTCTTTGTAATATGTGACAACAGCATCAAATTAGAAGAGAAACGGCTGTTGATTTCTACTCTTTAAGAAAATAAGATTTGTATGTAAACAATTTAAAATAAAGCATCTAATTTGCTTCCAATTATATAGTATATAAAGCATTAGTAATGGAAGCAAATTAGACATGATTTTTATTTATACTTTTTCAATTGGGAAAATTGGCCCTTCACCAAATGTAGCCCTCACTCTGCAAACATTTGCTTACTTCCTTACCTTTAGGCATCTAATTATTCCTCCTGAAGTCAGGGGGACAAATTCTGTGATTATAGTTTAGCATCCATAACTGTCTGCAGGTTTGGAGGTCAAACACAGACTTAAACTTACCCTGGAAAGCATACAGAGAAAATAAAATGGGGTGCCAAAGCGACACTGGGATTGCAGTGCACTGTGCAATACTTCCTTGCCAAATACATTATGAATTTGCCAGACTTGGCTTTGGGTTCTGAAGGCTGAATAGTTTTGCAGTGCCCTTCTCTAGGTAAGTAAGCAGGTGTTTATATCTTTATTTTACAAATGCAGGAAGTGGTTCGCTAAAGGCTGCAGGCTCAAGAACCAGTTACTGGAGGAAAGGTTAGAATTGAACAGCTCTTGGTTCCTGGTTCTGCATTCAGTTCACCACAAAATGCCCTTCTCCAAGAAAATCTGTGGAAATATGTACATAAATTACAATTATAAATATGTAGCTTATTGGGTCCAGTGTATATTCACTGGTAGACAATGAATATTAGAGGAATAATAACTAATCCTGTCTGATGGTGTGCAAGACTCCTTATGGTGCTTTATAAATAATAATCCGTTCTGTAAAAGATTATTATACTGTGTAGCTCTAGCTACATAGGGCTGCATTCACAAACAGAATTAGGTATGCAGTACCCGATCTTCCATGGGATCTTTCATGTATTGTTTGTGTTATCTGTTGTGCAGTTGATTCATCAGAATTAGTTTATCAGGCAGATAATGGACAGACACTGTATTCTGTTTTTCAAATTATAATGAACAAAGGACATTTCTATTTGTTAAAAGTGAAAAATGGATGAAAGATAAATTCCAAATTTCTATTTTTGTGGATCACCATTGCTTATGAGATAATAGCACAATTTTATTTCTGTGGTATGAAATGCTGTTGTTTTTTTTAAAAAAAATACACTTACCAGACAAGGCAGTAATGTTACTCAACTGTCTTTGCCACGGGGTTTTGTAAGGGTCTGACAGTATGGGATAAGAAGTGATGAGGCTCTCTGATCCAGAGGCCACTAAGGCTGTAAGCAGGTTTTAGTGGATGATGTACCAGGCCCAAAGGGTAAAGGGGTTGACTGAATAGCAGTGGTACATGATATACAGAAAAGACTGGAAGTGGCTTTTGGTAGTGAGACAGCTTTTTAGCTATTCCATCACAAAATATTCTAAACACATTTGCAGAATGTTACTTTTACACATGAGGAATTCTCTTTAATTAAAACATTTTATGACCATCCAAGTACCTCACTGGAGAAAAGAATTTAAAAAAAACCAAGATACCTTCAACCCCATTTTTTATAATCAAATCTCCTTCAGTCTAACTGAAGATTGTATCTGTAAATTGTTATGTGTAACAGCCTATGTTGATTTTTTTTCCAGTTGTCTGTATGGGTAAGTGTAGCAATAGTCACAAGGTATATTCTCAAAAGTTTGTGAAATCTCTATAGAGATTATAAAGTACAGCACCAAATTTTAAGGACTCAGTGTAGGAAGTACCTTGGCTAGTCCATTAATTTACTTATTATTGGCCAAATTATCTTGTAGGAAAACAATGCTTTAAAAATTGATCCATAAAATATGCAGCTGTGATTCCATAACTAGCAAAGTATGTATTCAGTATTTGTACAGTTAGATATTCAGTAAATAATGATACTAAATAATGCTGTACATTAAATAATACAGAATATCAAGGGTACCAAATTAAAAAAAAATTCCCAAGGAGAAGACTTGGAAAAAGATTCTATTAATGAAAAGAAATACTTTACTGTGGGAGAAATACTTTTTATAAAGAGAACGAATCACAGAATATTTCAATCCTAAAAAACTTCATCTCAACCTTTTTCCCTTTCATTCTTTCCCCCAAACTTGTTTTGTGCAGTCACAGTGTCTTTTCTCCATATATAAATATTGAACAATTATAGTATAAGTTCAGATCTGCAGACTTCTTCATACACATCAAATGTGGGCTGTGCATTCAGAATCTTTCTCTGCTTCAACCTCTCACAAGCTGATGGTTAAAATCTACAATAGCTCCTTTCTTATCCTTCATATACATTTCAGAAATGTAGGCAAAAGAAACAGTCATTCCTCTACAAGCTGGAAATCTCAGCCTGCCTCAACCACCTTCCAAAGCTGTCATGACTACCAGTTTTTGCCTGTTTATATGGTTAAGAGCTTAATGATACACCCATTGCATCCCTTCTGGAAAATATTCAAAAATTATATCTTTAGATTGAGCTACCAACCCTGAGTAAATGGTATGTTTAGAGGATCTAGGTCAGAGATAAAAATGTATTTTGGACCTCAACTATTCCTTTTCAGGTATCTAACTCATGTGAGATTCACTCAGGTTTGGACAATAAATTCCTTAAGATCTCTAGACTGTTGACCCATTCTCTAAGAAATAACTTTGTTTTCAACATAGACTTCCCTGAGTTTCAAACTTTTTGAGATTTTTGGATTCATGTAAATAAAAATTTAAGGCTGTCTATCCATAGTTTATCAAGCTATTTTCAGGCTTTCCTTATCAAAAATTCAAATTAGTTTCTTTTGATTATGTTTGAAATGCTTCAGTAATAGGATGGAGGGCATTGAATCAGCCATTCTTTACCTGAAGCTTTATTCTTCTTTTGGCAGAAAATTTATGCCCTTCATTCTGTTATTTAGGATCTTTTTTGTCCATTTCTATGCTGGAATTTCTAACAATATTTGTAATCTGAAATACATAACTGAGTGATGAAACAAGGCTTAGAAAACACTATTTTGAAAGAATGGCTGAGTGCCTGCAATTTCTATGATGTTCAGGACAATATATCTGTATTTTAATCAGTTCGCTGCAAATGAAGAAGCATGCCATCGTATGATTAATGAAAACTGTTGTTTTTAAAGTTATGGTAATATATGTATGTTAAGGATGTAGACTATTCTTTATAGTTATTAAAGTTTGCTATTAACTTCAGCAACATTGTGCACTAACATCGGACTACTTGCTGTATTGTACAACTCTCAGCTTAAAGAAATGTAATTTTATTCAGTGATGGTGCATTGATACTACGAAGTTAAGTGAGCATAATTTAACTTCAAACATCCTGCTATGTTTCCAATTAACCATTAAGTTGTCATTTACATAAACCCAAATGTTTTGATAGGAGAAGGCAATTGATTGAGCCAGAAAAAAATTCAGACTATACAGATCAGTTCAATAAGCAAGAGTTCTTCATGTCTTATAAGGCAGTGGCTTCACAACTCCTGGGACAAATTGCAATTTGACTGACTGCCAATAAGTGAGGTCATACTCGTATCTTTTTTATTTGTTTATTTTTAATTTGTGGGTGAAGACTGCTCATTAAAGTGAGGAACTCCACACGAGTTTTAGCCAAGTGTTACCATATTCTATATAATGAATTGTGTACCCTTGTATCCTTTTCAATAGTTCATCTAATTTTCCTTGGAATTGCGTGGCGTACTTTAAGTATTTTTCCAGTCTGTACTATTTATATTTCTGGTACAAACCTGTGTTTGATTACACTTGTATAGTAGATACTTTGTTTTTTCTATGTGCTCTTCTTCTATGGAAGTGAGCTTGTTGCCCTTTTTTTTTTTTGTTTTGCTTTGTTTTGACAGGTAACAGAAGTAATTGACCAGGCAGCTGAGTTAAAGTTATTCTCTGCATTTTGGGATTTATAATGAATACTATGAATTTGAATTACTGTAGATCTTTACAGCTTTATGTTGTTTTCTGGTCATATTATGGAGTAGAAGATATTTTCATGATCTATTTTTAGCAAAGTAAGTAACTTTTTTCTGGGTTTCTTATTGTTAATAATGACATGGCCCTTTCTTTTCTTCAAATTTTGTTGGATTAATTGTTGAGCTTATTGGAGAAATAATACTGAGAAGATCTATTTGGGTGGCAGGTAGATACCCGTGGCTTAATGCCTTGGCCACAACGCTAAGCAATATCAGATCACTGAGGCCTGTGACAGTTAAAATATCCAGATTGTGTCTGTAAATGTTTTTCCTTTTGAAAATGTAAACTTTCAGCATTAATGCTGCTATTACCAGAATGTTGCTGGCATTGCTGCTGTGTTAGAAGATAATTACTGGACTCATTCCTGACATGTAACATTTATTTTCTTCAGGGAGGTGGGTGGACAAGCACACAGAGCTCACTGCTGAACTACTGAAATTGGGTAAGTTCTCCTGTTCCCTTCACTGGTACTGTGTGGCTTCCAAAATATGTAAGGAGTTGATGGAGAAAGCATCTGTGTAATTCATATAACTAGAGAAATTTGTTTATTATACTTTGCACTGTTGTTCCTATTCTTGTACATAGTGTGCCTGCTAAACAGTTTGATTTTTGATTGCCTTTTAGGCTTTTCAGATGACCTACATGGAGCTTATTATTTTGATTTTTACTGACTAAGGTGTTTTCTTAAGTTATTTCCTGCTTTTTCACGCTGTAAAAGCATCCAAATTCACCCTAGCTTGGAGGACTATCACAGGTGCTGTGAACCATTTAAGACTTCATAATAAATGCATTTCCCAAATAGAGACTAAAAAATCTTTTGGGGGGCTCAGTGTATCTTACTTCTACCTAGATGGAGAGCTAATGCTGTGGACCTGACCTATAACAAATGGAAAGAAAAAGAAAGAATAACAATGTGATTAGGGGATCACTTCTTCACCGAGTCATACACTTATTTCCCACCTTTCTGTTCCAGCATTTTGATTGTCTCCTTCATCCTTTATGGCTCTTCCTCTGTAACGAAGATGGTCCTATGTGGTGCCCTGAAGGCATTATTTCCCCCTTAATAAAATGCCATACCTTCTTCTGCACAGTGCAGGAGTGTATGTTCTGAGCTTTGGTGGACTGCCAGCTCCACTTACTGTGTGGAGGGGGAGTAAACACACAGAAGTACAATCCTTTTCAAGCCTTTCATTCCCTACAGAATGTATTTACAAGTCTGAAAGCAGCTGTGCTTGCTCCGGCTGTAAGGATAGTAGATCCAAAAAAATGTAACCAGCCTTTCCCATGCCATGAGTTTCACTCTAATTACATAAGTACAGTTCCTTCTCTAGCCTCTGGTAAGAAACTTAAACAACAAACTAGCAAATTTTAGAAAGCTATGAAATGAGAGAAAATCAAGTGACTATCAAATGGACTTTCATTACTCTTTATTTATAATAACATGCATAAAATTGCAAAGAATCAAGTAGAAAACTTGAACTTCCATGAAAGACATTTTGCACTGTATATATTGTTGAGTTAATGTGAAATACCTGTTTAAATTGGCTCTTTCTGTAGTTTTCTTGTCATACATCTTAATGTCAGCAACATCTGCAATGGACTTGCAATGCGGATCAGTGCAGATTATCACCAGTTAATAAAGAGTCAAAAGCATGTTTAAGGTAGCACAATCTCTCCAGTTTATTTCTATGGATAATCTACACACACACATGTTTTCAATAAAAACTTACATTAAACACAAAAGTTACGTACAACATGATACGTGAATGACTTTATTATTGGCATAGCATTTGCTTGTCCAAGATCAAAGCCTACAGCTTGGTCTCCTCTTCTGATCTTAGCTCCAAGTATTACTTTTTAGCTAACAGTGCTCTAAAGAATGACTTGAGCTCTCATTTTGACATAAATCTCGCAAGAGAGGTACTCTTAACTTTATGTACATCCCTAAAATCAAGAGGGAAAATATTAAATTATTGAATTCAGAGGATCATTCCTTAAACACTGATTCTCAGAGTGGATGGAGATCATGGGGGAATCTTTCATCTTAACAGTGTCATATTAAGTCATGTCATAAAAAAGATCAAAATTTCAATAATTTCAACTGGAAGTTTTTGGATGCACTGCTGACTCATTAAATGTGAACTGTAGCTTGCAAAACGATCTCAAGGATGTCCAGAAATCACAACAGAAGAAAAGGAAACCATATTCCCCAGCCCCAGAGGCAATTTTGAAAATATAATTCTAGTTATAGTGGATCTTATTAACTATACAAAACTTCTGCCTTATCTTTGTTACCACAAGAAATACTTTTTCTGAGAGTACTGTTTCTGAAGATGATATTTATCCCTGATTGATTGCCTTTGAGATGGTGGCACTTTCCATTTTATGGAAATACTATAAAGCTTTGAACACTGAGTTTCAGAAGGGCTCTAGGGGTGAACAAACAGATAGCTGTCTAGGACTCTGAGACCTACAGGGTGTAAACTGGTTAAATTAAACAGTGCTACAAATTATCTAGCATTTGAATAGAGGAAAGATAGCAACGCCTCAGCCCCTGCAAGTGTTCCCCACAAGGCTACTAGCTTTGTTTAGTTCTGAATAACAGGTAGGCATTTGCTATCAGTCCAGCAGCTACCACGGATGATAGAAATAGGCTTAGCAGTTTAACATTTAGTTATAGCCTGCTTCATTTTTCTGGATCTTATGAGCCCTTAAAGTGCTCCCTCAGTAAGTGAAAACCCTGCAGGTGAATATTGTAGAGTCAAACAACCCACTGGTTTCAAAGAAAAGCTTTTAGGATCAGGGTTTTTTGTAGTTATGTCCATGTTATGGGCCCACACTACCTAAACAAAGTAACTTTCGCCTTGTATCCAAAAAAGTTTGCCCTCCCACCTGTGTTTAAGGGCACTCGCAAGAATTGGCTGGGGTCTTCTGTAGTAGTGTCACATACATAGCAAACCTTTTTGTATTTGTAGTGGTAGCAGCAGGGGATGACTGCAAGTACAGTATTTCTTCTTAGTAGTAGTATTATTAATTATTAATTAGCATTAGTTTTTAGTAATACAAGGATTAATAGTAAAATCAGTAATCATTGCATCTTCAGTGTTATATATCTGTGGTTGCTGTTACTCCGCGTGTGAACAAATGATATATTTGGTCTTAGAGTAGCACAATGTCACTGTGATTATAGATGCCTAAATAAGCGCTGCATGCGTGTGTAGTGTATCCAGCTCCCCCATGAGTGGTAGGTGATACAAATGAATGTGTTCTTCGGCAATATGTCAAGGCAACATAATACAACATCTTACTGATTTAATAGACATTTTGCTACGTTCCATGCACCTAAAATGGGTAAGGAAAGGAACATCCAGACTCCATGTTTGTATTGTTGGCAAGTCTTTGTCTATCTCTGCCAGGACACAAAAGTTGTCAGAGCTCAGTAGACTTTTTGAGGGCACTGAGTCTGAAGGTTCAATAACTCAGTATGAAAGCAGAAGCAGCATTGCATAAGCATTGACAATATGGAACAAAATACACTTAGATTAAAAAATAAACAAGTTCAGGAGGTTTTTTTTCATACAGTAGGCCTAGCCCTTTCAGAGATGAAAATAAGCAGATTTCTGAGGTTCTGAATGCAAATCTTGATGCTGTTTGAATTTACAAAATAAATAAATATCCCCAAATGAAGCCCTGCTTGAAGCACTGAACATGCCAGTGGCAAGTTCTGCTTCAGACTCCAAGAGATAAAGTACGTTAGCGCGTATCGGTTAGTCTAATTTATTCAGTGTCATTGCCATATCACAACCTTCTGTTTGATTTTCTTATAAACTAATAATTTCCTGAATGAACTAATACTGCCACAGCCACTAGTACCTCTGCCTTGTAGAAGTTTTTTATTGTTGTGTATGCAACTAAATTGAAATATCTTTCACTTGAAATATTGACTTTAATATCTCATTTGAAAAATTCATGAAGCCTTTGATGTTAAATCCATACTCAATTTAGCCAAATGCCATTAGAATATGCAATACGCCTGAATACAGAGAGCATTATTGTCTGTGTTTCTGCAGAAGAATTACATTTTATGACTGTAACGTCAGGATCTTTTTTGGATTTGTTCATGAAGAAAAGAAAGGCAGCACATTAGAAGCAAAATGAAAAGTGGTATTGATTAGGCTCTCATTTACCCTCTCTTTGCTTCAATCCCTAAATGCATGGAAATAAGGGTTGTGCCACAGCAAGTAACAATGCTCTGTAATGAATGGAACAATCTTTAGAAAATTAGTGTAAACATGTATGATAGTGCACAGATGTTGCTCCTAGTAACTGTCATACATTTATTTTACATCTCCATTTACATACGTCTCTTTATTTCCTAATAGTATCATAATAGAAACATGACAATAGTTAATGATTTCATAAAACATGGAATGTAAAGCTGACAGAGAGGTAGAACATTAATTGAAACCTATAGCTATAGTACATTAGAATTACATCTCCTAAATGACTCGTGATAAAAATATCCCTCTTTTACAGAGGAAGACAAAGACAGGTAAAAAACTAGGCTTTCAGCAAATTAATTTTTTTTTTCCAGTAAAACAGAGACTGGCAAATGTTGCAAAATCTCCTGAGTGCTAATAGAATGGTATTTGCCTTTAGTAATTTATGGGCACTTTTCCCCCAGCTATCGATCACATTTGAAAAAAGTAAACTGCATTAACATTTTAGGCAATAATGGCTCCAGAAAATGTTTGATTTTTATCACTACCAAAACTAATGTCATGATACTTGGTTCTTTAACAGATATGGGAGAGCAAAGTGCATCCAACCTGTAGCGTGTTTATGCAAGTGCCCAGGTCTAACTGAATGAACTGGATGTAAACCAATGCTTTGAGCTTGTTATGTTATCTTAAACCATAAAAAGTAAGTTGATGGCACAAGTCAGGAGACTGCTGTGTAGCAGTGTAATGAGGTGTCCAGAGGACCTTGGGGTCTCTGAGGATTAAAATTACTGTGATAAAGCAAGTGAGGAAGGAGGAAGGGAGAACTGCTCTCTGCCACCATCTTCTGGCCAGTCCTTGGGACATAAACTGCCTCTGCTTCATCTGAATGGTTTACCAAGTTTCCTGTTGCCTTCACTGAGAGGACAATCACAGCCATTTTAAGCAAGCTCATACTGGAAAAATAACTTTTTTAAAAATTTCCAAAGGGCAACTGGTTCTTAACAGACTCATTCAGATGTATATTAAAATGGACAGTACAAAATGCCAGACTAAGGGACTGGGAAGCTCTGTGAATGAATCCAGAGCATTAGTGCCTGTGATTTTGTTCTTGGAATTAGGGTACTGCTAACTACATAGGTGCAGAGGCAGCCTGAAGAATTAAGTCTGACTCACTCCTTACTAAATTTTTTCTTGCTTTTGTTGATGTCCTTCTATTTAATGATTTGTTGCACTCATTAACTATTTGGAGACTGCTTACAGAATTTAGAGCTTTATTATTGGGAAGCAGTGTTGTAAGGTAGAGTGACACTGAAAATGAAATTGCATTTGAAGATTTAGATTTCTGGTTTTACCATTTGCAGAAATCTGTGAGTTGAATGAAATTTCTTCTTATTATATTAGTTAGTGTTATTGTAGATGACAACACAACACAATAGATTGATATTTGATTCCTCTGTAATTAATTGTGACAACAACATGTGGAATTCATTTACAAAATGTGTACAAACTGAAACTGCTATCCTTCTGATTCCTTTCATTGCTCAGGTTATTTCATACTTTTATCTCTGCAGAGCTGTAGAATTATATTGCTGTTTGGTCATATGTTAAATTATTTGTGACAAGTTAAAATAGATGTTAAAGTGACCACTCATACAAATTAACAGTTGATTAGTACAGTTTATATTTTTTCATAAGAAGTAGAATCATGTATATTATGAGTACAAAGGAAGGTTAAGTATTTCCACATACTGGAAGAAATTTTGTGAGTTGAGGTTCATGTAAGTGTTATGGTCTGTATTATGTAGAATGCTTGTGTTTTAAACAAATGTGCAAACATTTCTTGGAGATCTCATACCCTAGTGATTTTTCTTCAACCGAAAAAAGAACTTCAGAACATCTGTGCCTCAAAAGGAGATTATTTTTTACATTATACCAAATAATATGAACTAATCTGAAGTATATATTAGAATGCGACATATAGTTTATATGTACCACTGAATCTGATACCGGTGAATAAAAACTTATTAGAGAAATCCATTTGCCATGCCTGAAGACTTTACGGTGAACAGTTTTACAGATCTCATTTTTCAGATCTGAATTTTATTTCAGAAGCTTTGCAGTATGCTGACTAATGAAGAATTGTTGGAAAGAACACAAAAGTTGTATCAAAAAGAAAGAAACTTTCAGCTGCAATTTAGAAATATTGCACAAATCAGCATGTGGCTATACACCTCTGCGTATCAAACATGAAAACACATGCTCCTAAAACAAATCGCATCCTTTATTTGGATCACTTACTCAATGGTCTTGAATTTCTGACTTTTAGTTTCAACCAGGTAAGATGAGGTGGCCTGTTCAGCCCATGTTATTAAAGAAATTGGTTCACCTATTTGATTTCATGTCATTGTAGTTCCAACCATTCATTTATTCAATAAACAGTTTGGTATGTTCTGAGAAATAATGAATATTGATTAAAAAATCGATCACTTATTAAGAAACAGTCTAAGGGAAATTGTTTATCCAATCAATTTTAATTTTTGATTTGTTATTTATATTTTCCAATTTAATCCACCCCTCCCTTAGGCTCCCAAACTACCAAGCAAGTCAGGAGGAAGGGCGGAGAGAAACTGGCAGCAACTGTGCAAAGAACACAAAACCTAATGCATTCATTTTAGATTAGGCTGGTTGAAATAGGCCATAATAAAGGAGACTGTGATTGAAAACTCTGGATACATTACCTCATGCACCTTTGGCTATTGGACTGAAACTTTAACTTTTAATAGGATTTATTAGGCTCTCTGCTTCCTACCTATTACATCAGTCAACTCTGACGCTGTCAAAACACAATAGTTACAAAAATATTATGGATTTCATCTGAGCTGGCAGAGATTCTGAGTGTGGAGGCTGAATGCACAAGGCAGTGAAAGAGACCTACACAAGAGCTCTGGAACATTTATCCATTCTCTTGACATGAGACTTAGGCTGTGAACAGAGTTGCTGAATATCACTTTCTGCAAGGGAACAGACTAACCATCTGACCTATCTTTTATCTGAATGTGTGCAATAATTCTAGTTTCATTGTTCATTACACTAATAAAGAAGGTTGCCTTGGTATTTACAGACAATAGATAAATACTTCTGCATCCCCAGTGACTAGCTTACTCTCTTTGGGATTTTCATACACAAGTTGGAAAAAACTTGTGTTACTTCTGCCTCTGAATTTGCCTGGACTTATGAATCTTCCCTCTCTGCCATTGTGAGTGTGACCAAATGTAGTTCTCCTTTTCAGTAAAGCAGAGGTGTGCTAATCTTTTCATGTTTAAAGTTGGTGTTAACTATTCATTGCTCACCTGATATTCTCCCACACCTAACTTAATGTCAGAATGTTATTTTTCAAGAAATATGGAGATATATGTGTAAAACATGGTGGAGATATTTTAAGGATTTAAAGCCTTGCTTCTGCATGCCTTTTTGGGACAGGACAATACTGTAATCAAGAAACTTCATGTATATACATCTATCTGTTCTTTCATGGGGAAGGATCTGGAAACACTACCTGCAGTCTGTCATGCTTCTTTTGTGGGCCTTGATTTTATAAATAAAAACTCACCCTCCTGTGAACTGTTGAAAAGTGAGAATGCTGAGCAAGAACCTAATAGGCAGAGCAAAAGGCCAGGGCTACGTGGTCTGAGATCTACAAGGGAAGGAGGGCGTATTTTGTGGAGGATAGCTTACAAAAGGGGAGATACAGTCCTTGCATGGCTTTCAGCCTCTGTGGAAACCCAAGGCCCACTGTTAAGTAATCAAGGAAAACCTTATTCAGACTAGTTGTGTTAATCTTTCAAGTATGGAAGAGTAAGGGAAGAACTAATGTATATGTTTTGACCTCATCGCCCTCTACAACTACCTGAAAGGAGGTTGCAGAGAGCTGGGGATGAGACTCTTTAACCAAGTAATAAGTGATAGGACAAGAGGTAATGGCCTCAAGTTGCACCAGGGAGGGTTTAGACTGGATATTAGGAAGTATTTCTTCACAGAATGGGTTGTTAGGTGTTGGAATGGGCTGCCCAGGGAGGTGGTGGAGTCCCCATTCCTGGAGGTGTTCAAGAGGCGGGTTGACATGGTGTAGTTGGGATCTGTCAGTGCTAGGTTAATGGTTGGACTAGATGATCTTCAAGATCCTTTCCAACCTAGATGATTCTGTGATTCTGTGATTCTGTTTTTCTCCAGTAAGCACACATTTTATATGGGTGTTGAGAGTTCAAATTATACATAAAAGCAAAATTAATGTTACCTGGCTTGTGGAGTTTCCTTCTTCCTTTTAAAATTCTGTGGGAAATTTTCACTGCTTATGTTTATGATCAGTCTTATGGAGAGTTTTTATACTAAAGTTGGCTTAATCTATTATATTTCCTGGGATTCTGCTTGTTGATGATCTTCTTACTTTCCTCTTAATTTGTATCTTCTTTCATCAGTTTTTAAGGCAGATGAGGTATGCCTTGCCTTTCATTTCCTTTTTCTCAGTTCGCAAAAGAACTTGAATCTGCTCTGTGATTGAAATAGAAAAAAAATCATATTCTAAAATGTCATCTTTTTATGCTTAAATAATACAGATTGCGGTGTAAGAAACTATGAACAGGATGAAGCTAAGTACAACATTTACATAAATGTTTAAAAATGCTCAAAGATAGCAATACTTTTGCAACTCAGGGATGTACACAACAGGCTTCCATAAGGTCTCTCATGGATCCAGTTCTACTCTCTGATGATATAACAGCAGATACCATTTAAAAATTTTTGTAAAAAAGCTTCTTGTAGGATTTTCCCACAAGAACTCCCAAGTATAATGCAAAGTAGTCCTGTTGCAGCCACTCCTGGATGTAAACAGTGAGGCCTGTTGTGTTTACAGCATCAGGCTTAAAGTGTAGTGTAGTTAACCGATGTTACAATAATTTCGAGTAATTTTAGGAAGTTTTTTGTCTTAAAATCTTCTTCATGAAAATGTAAACAGCTGGTAAGAAAGTACACTTGTTCTTAATGAACAACCTTGATTCATTAGGGCCCTGTGTGTTAGTCTCTGTGTACCAAAGGACTCTAGACCCCTTAACATATGATATGGCTATCATTATGAATTGTTCTGTTTTATCATATTTTCTGCATTATTCTAATCTTCTCCATATGAATGGAATTGCATCCCTTTTTGCTTGACAGCAAAGACAAACATCAAGCTGTCCAGAAGACAGAGTGCTATTTTATTCCTCTGTTGAAATTCTTGATGGGATGGGCAAAACATCAGCAAACACTCAAGAAAAAACCGCCTGACCCTCCAATTATTCTTGCTGGCATCTTTAGATATTTTTTATAATTTCCTTTTTGAGAAATACTGACTCCTTTGTGTCAAAAGAAAAACAAAAAAACAAAAAGCAACCTCAAACTTTATTTAACTGCTACTTGGTCAGAACCTGAATTTTACAGTAGTCCTAGTTTAAATTAAATTAGTGTTCAGAATGTTATGTTTTCCCCACTAGAATCCTTGAAATTCAAGCAAAGCATACTATACTAGAATCATTATGTTAAAATGGCTATTTATGATTGTTTTAAACCAAATGGTTTGAACCAGTTTATTCCCAGGCTCACATTAAATAGCATGCACACTGCTGCTGTGTAATTGCGGCAACACATTTAGAATATTCCTTATGTGTACAGAATGGAGAAAAATCATATTGCCACGTTATTCAACATAAGAAACTACTAAAGCCTCCGATTCAAATATGCCTCTTTGAAACTATTGAATTAACAGAGTTAGATTAAAATATAAATGCACTTGTTAAGTAATCTTTTATTTTCAAAACCCATTTTCTCTTTATATTATTTATACAGTTGGTGTGTTTGACCAAGACAATTGATATATTGTCCTCAATAGGGTAAATATCCACTGCGATTACTTTAATTGCCAGAGCAATCTTTCTCCTTTCAAAAAAAGCATTAAGTCATTATTTAAGAAAAGAAGTCCATTGCTGTTTCTCCAAGCACAGTGTTGTATCCAGAAGATGAGCCTGTCCTTTCTGTTCCTCTGTAAAATCATAAACTTTATGCTCCATATATACAGTAACTTACTGCAAGAACAGCATATTATACCAACTTCTCCCCCTGTGTCTGTGCCCCTGTTAGAAAGAAGGCAGGCAGGCTTACTGCCACCTGCTAACACTGAGCTGTACCCAGTGCATTCTTTGGAGTTCATGGTTGAGTATCTTGATAACAAGACAAAAATATTGTATGGTGTTCAACACATCAGAGATCAATTTAAACGGATGGAAAGTGCAGTGTTTATTCACATTCCCAGGCACAAAACTGAGTATGTTCACTACACAGTTTGGGTGCTTAATAAGCCCAGGTCCCAATGAATTGGTTCTTGACAGTTATGAATGGAAGACTAGCTGCATTAAAGCAATGAGGGAGCTAACAGCAGGTTTGAAACTGGGTTTGAATAAATCATCAACCAAACATGTAACGGCATTGTAACAGTAGGCCAAAACCTCTACAGCCATGTGATTGCTAGTTGCCAGGAGACCACGGATCTTGGGCATTCTGAAAATATTGAAATAATTTTAGCTGTCTCAAATTTATAGAATCTTTGGGAAAATCTAATACATTTAAATTTATTAAAATATAACTACTTTGTCAGAGTGCATGTAAAGCTTTTAGACAAAATATGGCTTTTAAACTAAAACAGTTTCTTTTGCACATTGATCTGCTTTCTTCTGTATGATTTATGATGTATTTAGAAAGAATATTTGCAAAATGTGATGTGGTATTTAAAATCTTGACTGCAGTAATTCAGTGCCTCTAATGAACACATGCAAAATTATTGTTGCACTGTTAGGTGTCCATGCTGCCATCCCTCTGCTTACATGGCTGACTTTATGCTTTAAAGTAGTCCAGTGGAGGTCAAATGCACTGCTTTCATGTTTAAATTTAATCACATTAATGAGCCTTTAAAAGCTAAGGTCTAATACTCTGTTTGCAATTACATTTCCTGGAAAAAAATATTGTTAGATTATATCGGTGGTAGAATCATTACATCAAATCCAGTCTTTTTTGTCCTATTTTTTCATAAGGAATTTTGCCAGGTGTGTGTGTATCTGTGCTTATCCACAGATGCAGTGTATAAGTGATAGGCCTGATGTACAGCAGGATTTTTAGGCTGTCTTATTTTGTGGATGAAATGTTGAATTTAATTGAATTAAATAGATAGATGTTTATTTGTCTGATGTGTGGCCCCAGAGAGGAAAGAGTCAGTATGACTCCTCATAGGCTGCTCATCTAGCTCACAAGCCATCTTCTGAAAAAGAAGCAACATGCACTCATCACTAGCACTTACTGCACAACTTGGCGTAAGTGTAGGAGACCTCAGAGACTGTTCAGAACAGCTGGAAGATGGAGCTTTCTTTTTTTTTGATTTCTAGATCTGCCACAGATTTTCTTTTGAATGGCATTGGGCAGTTGCTTAATTTTCCTCGTAATAGGGAAGACTTCCCTTTCTTACAAGAGTCAGGACAAAGAATTATTTGCTGAATGTAAGGCTGTTGTATTTTGTGACTATAAGTACACAACTAGTTGTTAACTTGCACTAAAAGAAATAACAGGAAAAAAATCTGATTTTTTATGAAGTGTAAATTCATGGTGTGTTTAAATTCTAGATTAAGTAGATATAATGAATACAGCAATTATATTATTTCTGTAAAATGAATTAATACAGACATAAGAATTTCTTTCAGCACAATATGTTTTTGTAAGAATTCAGTCAACGGAGAATTTATTTTTTAGACGAATTCCCTTTCTGTAAGACAGCAACACCATAAAATAAAAACTAGGTAAATCTTGGAAGAGAGAAATAAAGTGAGTGAAACTAAGGGCATATGAAGAACAGTCACTATCCAGCAACAGCAGCAAAACAGTTTCAATTTTCTGGATTATTAATTCAAATTCACACGCACATGCCAGTTAAAATTAAAGGCCTTTTTTTACTGCTCTAGTTTAAATTAAAGATTATATTCTGCTCCACAAGTCTGAATTAAATAGCTTATTTTGCACACCAAGCTCTCATTTTAAAGCTAATAAAGAAAAGACATAGCATGTACGTGCAAGCTTGAGACAGGAAGGGTCTAAATTACTACACCTGTTTCACTTGGGAGCTACTTTATTAGTGTTAACAAAACTTGGCTTTCAATTTGGCAGTCAGAAGCACATTTAGAACAAGCATTTCTTTGTTTTGACAGAAAGGCTGTGGTAAATGAATGACGTTTGAGCGAGGTGTGAAATGTGAAGGTACAAAATTAACTGGTAAGATAATTACTGTTCTAATTCTGCATAAACAAGCGTTTTGAAAATCATTAATAGTTCAGGGAAATAATGTTAGTGATTAAATAAGGTGGTTTGCATCACTGAGCACAACTAAGCTGCTTTAATTACATTTGAAAGCAAGGGAAAGCAGCTAATTAAAATTAGCACAGGGTTCCTGAATGACCAGCATTGCATTGTTGCCCTAACCTGTTTAATTGCTTGTTTATTAATAATATGTCTTTATTTTCCCCTCTTCTGCATTTAACAAAATTATTAAAGAAGCTAAAATGTGTAAAGAGAATCTGACTATGTATACTTATCAAAATATGCAATGCAGATATAACCCAGGGAATTACTTACAAGACAAGCCAACATCATTCAAAAGTCATAACTTTTCTTCATATTAATAATGTTTTCTTCCTGAGTCACATTCATATGTCAATCACGTCCATGGACAAGAAAAACGGTCTTTGGCACAATTGCCGAATTGCAGAATTTTGTAGCTGCTTTATTTTTAAAACCTCTTGAATACTAAATTGTTAGCTAAAATATAGGTAATAAATCTAAGATTAATCAATAATAAATTATGGAAAACATGAGCAAAAATATCATCTAAATTAAAAGAAAACTTTATACTCTCTCAGCCTTTTTAGCAAAACTTGTGCTAAATTGACCATCTGAAGTAGGTAGGTCTGTTCTCAGAAAAGATAAAACTCAGTATTCCAAGGTTTCCAGCATATTTGTCCTTCAGTTGAGGAATATCTGTATTAGACATTTGACTTTCTCTTCCTAGTCCCTCATGAGCTGTTTTAAGTTTCACTTTATTAGCATAAAACTAAAGGAAATAGTTGGGAGGGGTGTTAATCTCCACACTTTAAACAAATATACAGTATAATACAATGAAGACTAAAAATAGAGTAAAATGCTAATTTATTTTTTTATATTTAGGTATAATCAAGTCAAGTTAAAGCAGACATGATGTTTTCCACATTGATTTCGTATTTA
Organism: Strix uralensis; assembly: GCF_047716275.1. Lineage (NCBI taxonomy): Eukaryota > Metazoa > Chordata > Aves > Strigiformes > Strigidae > Strix > Strix uralensis. Next base: position 17,724,939 of record NC_133979.1, on the reverse strand, counting down.
TACTGTACGTCTGATGTGAAAGGCTCAGATGCATAATAATTTACATACATATACATTTTAAACAGTAAAAATTCATAAAAATGTGAAGTTCTATATGGAAAGGTAGCAGATCCCTAAGAAAGCAGGTTAAATCATGGGAATTATGCTTGTGGAACTGATAAGCAATTAAAACAAGAAGTTAATTTTAACTTCATGAATAGCAGAGAATATTCAGCAGACATTACATACATTATTTTATAGGTGCATGTTTTTCTGAACAAAGAGGAGGATTCTGCTCTGTGTTATAGGATGGTAAAGAAAGATGCAAGTCACAGATTTCAATGGGAATTTTCTGCTTCATGTCTACACACAGTATCTGATCAGCATTTTGAACCACAGTATATAACACAAAGAACTTTGAAGGTTGTAGAGAGATAGTATTGGCAATGTTCAAGTGGTTATTGTATTTGACATCCACAGCAGAGAAAGTATGTAGTAAAACTTAAATAAATAGTGGAAGTCCTCAAGTACTTTAAAAAATATATCTTCCTAACTGTTAAAAAGCAAACAGCTAAACAAAAAAAGTGGAGAGAAGTAGAAGAAAATGGAAAAGAATGGGGGGAGAAAAACCCCATGAGATTAAACAAATGACCTAATTGAGTCTTACAAAGAATTTTTAGTAGCACCTCATTGCCATAACAACCATCTTGCATCATCAAAGGGATACATGACAGCTTTTTTAGTAATCAACATGGTGTATAATTAATGGTGGCATTTTTTTTTGCTCTGGCAATGGATAAATAAAAGTTTGGTATTCTTTTTTAATTGCAAGGTTCTTTGGCCTTCTGTTAGGTCATGGTCATTGTAATTATGACTAAAACCTTTCATTAACCTTTCTATAATCTATTTCCTCAAATTAATACCTGTAAAATTGTAAAAGCCACAAAAAATCCACTATCTGAAGGACAGAGTAGCAAAACTATCAGACATTATTCCTGTAAGTGATGTAAATTATTCCTATTCCTATTCCATTTATCCTATTCCCACTTTTATTCATGTAGGGTTCTGGTAAATGTGTTTGGGGAGATTTAAGTTGCAATGGTTTAAGATATTACAGTTCCCATAATACCCACTCTGCCCCTCTTTTGGAGGCCCCTGCTCCAGTGTTGGGATATATGCCCTCCCAGCTGCCATAGTCCATAGCCTGCAGTATTTTTAGACTTATAAGGAGTGTGGGCCTGCATTATATGCAGGAGCACGTTACACAACATCTCTGCTGTGAAGAGGTAACCTCACATGGATGGTAGTAATAACATCTTAAGCTTTGCACCTACCAGAGCCTTACTGCAGTTTACTGGTTTCTACCCAAAACATGACTTACCCATGTACTGCTAATGGGAACACATTTTCTTATTCTTGACACATCATGCTGTTATCTTAGTTTTCAGAATATTGATATGACATGAAAATTATATTGCTAAAAGAAATTTTTAAGATGATTAATCAAATTGTGGAAGATATTTTTTATTTCATGTCTTTTTGCTAGCTTCAGTTTAACCTGAAGAAGTTCTCTGCTTTGGAGTGTTTGTGTTACTAAAATATCTAAATGTGTCAAAACTTTTAATTGTTTAACCCTGAAATACCCTGAAGTTGTAGCTGTAAATGCTCTTAACCCTATTGTTTAGAGATTATCTCACTCACTTGCCCATGGCAGAAAGGAAACAGTGACTTGAACTAGGGTCCTGTACATCCAGAGCTAATGCTGTTATTGCTGGCCAATATTGTCTTTCTCCCTCTGCAAGCCTGGGCTTCTTTGTTTCCTTTTATCCTTAGTGAGGACATCAGAGCATACTACAGCAAAAAGTGGGCTCTTTATAGGATAATTTATTCCTCTGACGTGCTAGCACTATAAATATTTTGCAATTTATTTTTATTGATATGCAGAAAGGGCCAATCCTAAAATGTGATGAGACCCTGCAGGAGGTTCAACTACTCAGATGTTTGCTTACAACTTAATAGAGTCAGAGAAATAAATACTTGAAGCAAGAAGATGTGACTGACTGATGTAGTGCCAGACTTGCTTTTGGCATTTAGTGAGGTAAGCGGAGTACTTTCAGCACATATTGGAAACTTCTGTATGGTAGAACACAGCTGCTAGTTGCTTGTAGGCTCCTATTCCACAGTAGAACTGAGATTTACAGGGGAATAGAGATTTGATTGTATTTTATGTATTTATAATGCCATTTTAAAATATTGGAATTTAAAAAAATATAAATAGCTCCTATATTTATAAACAATTAAGGATACTAATTTGTGTGGCATATAAAATAAGCTGCCTTTATTTAGTGTTAATGAAGAACATGATCATCTTGTAGAACATCCCAACAGGGGAGTCACAACAACTTCTTAGTAGAGTGTTAGCAGTAAGCGTGACCTGATTAACTGTGGCATTTCAGTGTGTTATGGCAGTAGTGTTAAAGGAATGTGTTGAGGGAGTTTAATTGTTAAAGCTGCCATTTCTCTTGCCCCTTTGCTTCATCATGGTCACTGCAATCATGACTGAAACCTTTCATTAACCTTTCTCTATTTAATTCAATCTTTTGAGCTAATAGCATTAGAACATGAGATGTACAAAATGTGTGTGCCATTTTACACAGAGAAGTGCCTCACCTCCCTGCTTTCTGTAGTTGGGGAAAAAGGTACAATACTTACTGGCTTGTTAAAAGCATGTTTTAAGGGCATGATTTTGAGCACGCTGGAGAGGTAGGATTGTGATGTAAGACAGTTCTGGGGCTTTTACAATACAGATAAGCACTGACAAGCTGAGTGAGTTTTGTGTTGGTGGAGGGTATATAATTGGTGAAGTGTTGTGTGAGAAATACTAAGACTAGGTGAGAGATTAAATAAAAATTAGTTGGAGGAAATAACATCACAAAGAGGTGGAGAACCTGGTGCTGATGGGGAAAGCAACTGTATCATCCTAACACCAACAAATGATGCAAAACACCCAATGAAGGCAGGTTTTCTGTAGCCAGTCTGTGACCTGCACAGAAGCAGGTTCTGCTACGAGCTGCTTGCTGACTTTGGAGAAAGGAGAGATTAGCAAAATCCTGAATACTGTTGGAAGGCTAGCAGGTTTTGTAGTAAATAGAGCTCAAATAAACAAACATGCTACTTGTATCTACCAGTTTAGACAGGTTAAATGTCAGCTGTGTTAGTGCCAGCCCATGAGGTCTTCATTGCTCCTTATGGTAAGAACCTTTCTAGGTCATATAGCTGATATTTGAGTGCACCTGTCGTGGGGCAAGGTGTGAGCATCAATAATCTACCACTGGCCGATAATTGCCAGTATCCTTAACACCTCTAACCCAGATTTCAGGTCATGCAAAGAAGCATTGATGATCATACAGAAGATGATTCATTTGTTTCAAAAAAAAAGAAGCAAAAATCCAGATTTATATATTTTGTAGTGTTTAGCAGTTTCGCCATATGTGGAATATAATGAGCAAGGGTCAAGGGAATCATCCATGTTCCTTTCTGTAGGCTTACAATGGACAACTTCTATTCACTTCAGAGTGTATTCACTTGAGAAGGAGGAACCTAACAAGGCAAGATATTTTGTCCCAATCATTGTTAAATATTAATTGTGCTGCATAAAGTTGTCATGAGTTTCTGCAGGCTCAAACAGCAGTAGTATATGGTATATTCTGAAACAATGCAGCATCTGTATTTGAAATAACTATTATCTACTTCTGATCTAGAGGCAAAAAAGTACATAAATGTACAAAAAAGTACATTTTAAGCATGGTGGAGGTGACAATGATGTATGAAAGACAAGAATCTGGAAGTCTTTTGGAATTGATGGCTAATTAATATCCAGCATATAGGTATATGCAATATCATGAGTGAATTGTGTGCAAATGCCCAGGTTAAAACAACCCTTTTCAACATCCAGCTGGCCTAAAGCTGCCCCTGCCTCTCACAGGTATAGATAGGGCCATATCAGTCTGTGGTTTTGGAACTGTAGAAATAACAGACAATCATGGACATCCAGTACTAGAAATAACAGCATGTATTCTAGGCAGAGCAAGTGAGTATGAATCACTTGGGGAAGTCTGCTCCTTAATTTGGCAAACAAGTCAATCCATAGGTCCTCCCAGGCTGACACCTAATGACATTAAAAAAAAAAAATCTCACCCTCTTAATCATGATCTTAATTCATTCCTGTTGTACCTTGAACAAAATAATCTGGAGGTGGAAACAAATCATATCCTCATTTCAAGTAGATCTGGTGAAACTGTTTGCCATATGTAGGCATAACAAGTTCATGCCTTGCTATTTTCACAACATAAGGTAGTGAGATGCACATCAGACCTTGTCATCTAACAAGACAGATTTCCTTACAATGAAGTGGAGAGACCCTAATGAACCAAACATGAATGGATTTTGAGACTTTGATACTCATAACTTCCTCTCATATGAATGTGATAGGGGGAAATGGAAGAACTCTGATTGACTTTACTGGGGCAGGATTTTATTCATAGAGGAAAGAATTAAAAACCTCAAACATTATGGAATCTGGTACAGCTGTAACAACTGTGCTCTGCTGCTACCATAACTGTGCTTTACAGGAGTTATCTGCATAAGGTAAGAAGTTAATGTAGACATCTGATAAAATCAGACCACTGTCACTGAATTTGGAAAGCCAAATAAAAAAATGTCCAATCTAAAGAAAGACAAAATGAAGATGGTGCTTAGAATGCCAGTCAGAAGAGCAAGCCATCATGCATTGTAAATCAATCAAAATGAACAAGTTCATCTTCTAGAAGGTACAACAGTTGCCAATACAATCTGTATAAATGACTGGAGAAAAGTTAGTACTCTAATAACTAACATCAGTAGAACCACTTTGATAGGGAATCAAAAAATGAGAGAATTATCATCCCAGCAGAATAAATGGTGGGCTCGAGCAAGAAAAAAAACCCACATGAAACCCTGACATTTTTGATGCATTCTTCTTTAATGGATCTGAGTACACAGTAACTACAGAAACAGCAAGGACATGTGGACTGATTTTCTTACCAGAGCCCAGTAGATAATCTTCATATTAAAATCTGAGTTACATTTTTTGTGTTCTAGATTATAACAGTGTGTGTCTGAGTGGTGCTTTTTAACCAGTTTTTTCTCTCTAGTCTACTGCCTAGCATTTGTGCCTAATCCTACACTTTTGGAAGTTGTTGGTCGAGCTCCTATGGTATTAAGCAATTATTAGTGATCTCTCAGACCTGTACTGAGTTGTTTTAATTAACATCACATATGTCAAATAATGCCATTTGTGATGGTCAATTTATGTCTCTATCTGCCTACCAGTAAGTGTATTCAGACTACTAGTCCATCTTAGAAGCCAATGAAAAAGAAAATATTTTTTAGCATTCAAACCTATCAGCCCTTCCAGATTTTCTACTTGTTTCTGTAATAGTAGCACAAACAGCAAAGTATTTTTTTTCCATAGAGCTATAATGGCATGAGTTGGACACATCTGTTCTGAAATCACCTGGCTTTGGGGCTTTAAGTAGGACCTTTAACATTGTTATTTGTGTTTAATTTTACATAACATTGAAATGTTACCTTGCCCTAAGCTGTGGAAGACACTGCTATCCTTTCCAGTAGTCACTTTTTAGCACCCTGTCCTTGACTTCATAATCCTCAAATACCAAGCTTGGAAATCTGCTTCTGGCAGAACAGGATCTCTTCGTCTTTGGGGTCACGTTCCAGGCTTTTGTTCAGTCACAAGTTCTGTTTAGATTTATCTTCAGTATGTCTACTTGAATATTCAAAAAATCATCAGCTACTCTAATTTGTTTTTTTTAAAGTCATGTAAAAGACTGATTTGCTTTGACAGGTGGATCAGAAACAGAATTGGAGCTATTTTATCTGGACCTAATTAAACAACCTTCATTACTGGCAGGTATGTGTTTGTGATGACTAGAAATTAGCTTGATTGGAATTAAAACTCAAAATATAAGGCATTGAATTGACTTGTTTTTAAAAAATATATGGTTTAAAAATACATCTCTGAAGTACATTTTTAAATGTGGCAAGTGCATGTCTAAATTTTAAATATCTCATCATGCCCAATTCCACTTTGTATTTTATGTTAATGGCACTTGTCACAGGTATTCATGAGGATATTGCCAACACTCATAAAATGGCACCACACTAGTTCAGAACTACGAGACTTTAATAAAACATTAGCAACAGCCCATTTTTCCTCTTGCAGGCACAGAATTTCTGCAGTATTTTGTGTGGTGTATTTCGGGTGAATTTCAGTCATGCAAATGAGGCCAGCATGAGGCAGATGCAATGCTTTTGCCCTCAAAGAGTGTTTTGGTGAGTCTTAAAGTAATGCATGTATGTCGGTCCTCTCTTACCTTCACAGAGCCCAGTTATTTTCCACTTGTGAAATGAACTCTATGTCTGTTGAATTGAGGGAACATTTCTCTCACTGCCCATTGCAACTCCAGCCTGTGGAATAGATGTCATGCCTCCTCAATGTCACTTGAATGGCATGCTAAAGTCATTAAATCCTATGATAAGTTCTGTCTGTCCTATTTGCCTTCTCCTGTGATGAAACCAGGCATAACTTCTTAGTGAAGTCTTCCAATGACCCTGACTGTTCACTCAGTCCAAATATGCTGCCTGAGGGTTTCAACACCTACCTTAAAAAAACTAAATGTACGCATACAGATCCATTCTGCTGAGATACTTGAGTGCATATTGCACTATTAAGCACATCTATATCATAGCTTTCTATGGCTGTTCTGATTATGGAGAGTTTAGGGCAAGACATCTTGGAAGAGATTTTTCAGAGCAATTGAAACATTGTTCTGTGTGAGTACTAAACAGCTGGTTCAACAGCTCTTGGTATAGATATGACGTAGCTGTTAAGAGGAGAGTATCATGTGGAGAGGAGATGAGAGTATCATGGGGAGCTAGCCAACAAAATAAATACAGCTTTCTTTCAAATAAAAAATAATAGTGGAGTAATGTTGTCTATGCCAAATGGAAATATTGTATGTTTATCTCAGTTTCATGGACATAAAATGCTGCAAAGTGTGTTAAAAGTCCAAATGATATTTTTGAGAGGCATTTTGCATTCTCCCCTATAGATAACAGATGTGAAAAATCCTGCATTAGAAAAGCAGCTCCTTGGAACAGGATATATGAGGAAGTTCAAGCTATTCTGGTTATTGTCAACACTAATATAAGAATAGAATATTCTCCCTTTCAGCCTCAGATGATGGCAGACAAGTAAGGACTGTGTTTTGCTAATTATACTCTTTAAACTATGTCATGTAGGGGGATGCCAGTTACATGAACAGGAAATATAATTTGTCCTTCTGAAGGACAAAAATGCATATATGCAAATCCTTAGGTTCTCTTTAGCTAAGGAGAGGCATTAAACATGACCATAAAATCAAAGACTAACTCTATGAATCCATAGTGCAATTCTGCTGGATAAAATTAAGTCCATTTTACCAGTTTAGGATGTAGCTTACCAATTTAACAAAAGCATGTGTTTAAACTTTGAATTTCCAAAATGTGTCTAATTAAAAGTCCCAGGATGAGAGTACATAATAATGCAAGAGATTACATTTTTAAAGCAAACATGAAAACAACTTAATAATAGCAGTAAATGTCCTCCTGCTTTCTCAGTCGATGACTACACTGTCAGAATAGCCCCCAAAGAGTTGAAATTTCTGCTGTCTTTTCCACCTCTTTCCCAAGAAGAGCTTCTTACTTGTCTGAGATGAGTGTACATATTAGTCCATTTTACTGGGTTGACTTACAAGCGTTGTCTTCGTGCAGTCACAAACATCTATTTGCAAAACTCCTGTGCATTAATTAATCTTACACGTTGGTCAGTGCCTGTGAACCTTATTCAGTAATGACTTGTGCACTAGTTAACAGGGAATTCATTTAGAAGGGGAAGTGAAACAAACCAACAAAGAGTGCATGTATCATTAGTTTCATCCCTCAGATATTTCTTTTCCCATATGTTTTGGCTAACTGTACCACGCTATGATCAATGTGCAGACCATGAAAACAGACAAAACCAGCTGAAAAAGCAACCTTGTGCCTCTTTAAGAAAAAGGGAAAACTTTTCCAATTGATTTAGTGCTTCATAAATTAGCCTAGGGACAGCTTTAAATTGTGCTGTTATTATGCATACAGGATTCTACTCATCTAATAATTTTGCTATTCAATAAAAAAAAAAAGATGTTTTGAATAGCAACCAAACATGCCATAAAAATACACTATCCACATTCTGCAAAGAGTGAAAATGTAAATGAATGGATTGAAAATGTCCCCAATATGATTTCTTTCTTGTTGACTTTCCAATTTAATTTTTCATGGGGAAAAAGATGTACTGGGAAATAGAATGCATGATCTACAAGTAGGAGTTTAGGGAAGTCATTATATACCCATTAGTTATGTGCATTTATTAAATCTGTCTGGTAAAATTAAGGGAGCTAAAATTTTATGTATTTATTTCTGTCTAGTGTGCCTAGTGTATCTTGTATGCCAGTCAGCATTTAAGATAAGCGAATTAATTGACCATATCAGAGAACAGAAGCCTTGACCTGGGAAGGATATATCCACCGAAGAAACTCTCCTGAGATTCTGTATTTGTGGTCCCTGAGTGAGTTTGGGATGCTATCCATTTTAATTTAAAGATCAAAGTCTTTTATGACTATCTTTCAAAAACTATAGGAAATATAAACAAATACTTCCTCAGCATTTTCATTCAAGCTCTAGGAAATCCTGCAGGCTGTCCTGGAAAGGGGCACCAAATCTGTAGATATGGTGTTTGGCCAGTGCATAGTCCTGAGTCTTTACTATGGCTATAAGACCAGTTATTCATCCCCTAAGGCCCATGGTGATGAGAATATTTATTTACTAAGATACTATCTTAATCAAAGCAAAGCCAGAAGAGCTCCTTTGACTGTATATCTTGGCCTGAGCCTATCCAGTAAGGGCCCTAGGGTTTTTAATAAGTACCCAAAACCCTCTTACATTAACCAATTCTCCCAGTTTAGACTTACTGATATTCATGGGAGATGCCAGGATTTGCATCTTAAATTTTTACTGGCCGAAAAAGAAATACAGATAGTATCAGTAATAGATGTTTATTTTATGCCTTTCCCATAAGAAAGGGGAGTGGGGACTTCTGCTAATAGTGCTCTGCTTTCGGTGTGTCTTGCTTTCTATTATAGTAGCATCCAAATGTGATTAGTAAGCACAAGGAAAGTGAAAGCAATGGACAAGTAAGCATTTGCTTGTCACAGACCACTTGGTTCACTCTGGGATGGTGGAATTTAAACTCAATAGGGTTAGAACTAAATTTTCTTTTAAAAGAATGCTCCAAAGATCCTAGGTATGGATGCCTCAGTCTTGCCTTGGTCATCTGTCTAAGATTTGGTAAAAGGGCTTTCTGAGCATGAGTGTGAATGAATCACAGTCTGGAAAGAAAGAATCAGTGATGTTACACATAATATAGCACAGGTTCTGTCAGACACTGCCCCTGTCCCTGGAGGCTAGAAAGAACCAAATGAAAGTGGCCATGATAATAGAGGCTAATGTCATAACAGCATCGAGCTATTGCCAAAGATGGAAACATTCCCCAAATGATGCACATATTCCAGTGGAAATAAAAAGTTTATAGTCTTTCTGGCATGTGTTATCAGCAGCCACAAGGATCTGGTTCAAAAACCAAAACATTCCTCTGGAAGTTAGCAAACATATCAATCTGAGCCTCCCCTAAGTAAACTAGTTAAAATACACTTGCTTACTGCCCTTACTGGGCAATAGTTACATTCCTACAAGAACTGACTAGGCACAGGACAAAGAACACACAATTCTTTAAAAGAATCTTTAAAAGAAAGAAACTTTAGTTTTTGCAATCACAACCATAGTTTATATGAACAATATGTTAAAAAACTACCCTATAGTCCCAGAAGTGCATTCTTTGGTCTTTTGCACTTCTTTTTAAGCTGCTTCTGTAGAAAGAGAAGGTGGCAAATGAAGGACAAATTATTGTTGCTGCCCTGTTTCCTGCACTCCCTTCCCTTCCCTTCCCTTCCCTTCCCTTCCCTTCCCTTCCCTTCCCTTCCCTTCCCTTCCCTTCCCTTCCCTTCCCTTCCCTTCCCTTCCCTTCCCTTCCCTTCCCTTCCCTTCCCTTCCCTTCCCTTCCCTTCCCTTCCCTTCCCTTCCCTTCCCTTCCCTTCCCTTCCCTTCCCTTCCCTTCCCTTCCCTTCCCTTCCCTTCCCTTCCCTTCCCTTCCCTTCCCTTCCCTTCCCTTCCCTTCCCTTCCCTTCCCTTCCCTTCCCTTCCCTTCCCTTCCCTTCCCTTCCCTTCCCTTCCCTTCCCTTCCCTTCCCTTTTTATGCAGTTCATCTATGACTGATTAAGTCAGAAAGTTTACAAGTGAAGTTTCAATCCTGGCTTCTAGGTTTTATAGCTTGTAAAGGAAAGTGTTCCCTATCCTTTCCATCTACCTTCCTTAAGATTCAATGCTTCTCTGGGGTGCTACTACCTTTGGTTGGGATGGCCAGGCTAGTTACAGAGCTGATAGCCTTGCTCTTCTTATGCAGAGTACGTCTTGCAGTTGTTGCTGCTCTTTCTGTGTTTCCCTCATGATGCTGAATGTGTTTTCTAAAGATCTGGCCTCACTGTTAGTGATTTCATCAAGTGTTTGCTAGGGGGAGGTAGTTTTTTTTCTGCTGCCCATATTACTTTGTTCTTATGCCTTGTGGCCCCAGTAAATGCCTGTTGTGTGGGCATGGTCAGAATGATATAGGGGAAACTTTGTGTGCAGTAATGAATAACTGGGTTTCTTAGGGGTTGTTCTGGCCACCAGCCTATAAACATCCTCCCTCTTTCTTTGTCCCAAAGGATGTTTAAGCAGTTTAAATGAAGTAGAACAGCCTCAATGAGCAATACTGAGAAAGACTTGCCTCTGAGGATCTTATATTGCCTGGGAGGAGGGAGACCTAAGTTCAGTCATTGCTCCAAATCAGGCAGGGGAATTGACAGTGTGTCCTGAGTGTTACAGCAATGGCTAGATTTACTAGGCTGAGTGGCAACAACATGGAACCCTCAGCTTTCTGCGTTCTGTGTGGGGTTGGCTGTACTCTACAGACAGCTGTCTGATGAACTCTGTTGACATGATGGATAAGTGTCTTAATTTTTGAAGGCTGTCAGGTCTAGGTGTGGATCAGTCACCAAGCTGCTTCACATGGTCACATTTAAGCAGTTTCCAGTCTCGCTACCAGTAGAAATTCAGGGGCCTTTGTGAAGGTACTGCAACAGAACAGTGATTTTTAAGAACCCCAATGGCACTTAGAGAATGGATTTAAGAATCTAAATCACTTTTACCCTCGAAGTGTGATGCCAATAAGGAAATAAGAACTTCCTGTTCTTACCTGATGTCTACCTGGCAGTCTGAAAACACTGAAATGCTCCTCAAGAGGTCTCATCACTAAGAGATGCAGACTTCTAAGGAATAAAATTTTCCTGCTTCTACCTATTTTCTTAAGCTGGATATGAAACATAGGCCAAAGGATTTCTCTGAATCACTTCTTCCTTCCAGTCATATAGTGGTGGTAAAGCTAGAAAAAGTATTTTAGGGTGACACTCAAACCATAGTCCTCCTTTGCTCTGAATGATCAGTACTGTGATGCTCTGTTACCTGACGGACAGAAAACCATATATGTATAGTAAAGGATTCTGATAATGTAAATTCTGTCTGAAAATGTAGGTCTTTGTTAAAAATACAGTTAGCTGTATGCATTAGGATTACAGTGGTAGTTTTAGGGTGTGGAATAAAATTCAAAACCAGGAGCGTTTTCCAAAGATAATTGACTATTTAGCAAACAAAGTTAGAAAAAGGTCTCCTGCCATCATTCAGACACATGACTCATTGCTGGCATCCATTTTCCCTGGGGTAACAGGAAACAGGGAATTCAGAATGCTGGTTAGAGTCCTACATAAATTACTTCATATCTAGTGACATGACCTCCTGAAGCAGCAGTCTGGCTGCAAAGTGTCTTGTAGCTCTTATTTTATTTTTTTCTGCCAGGGCATCAGAATTAACTCTTCTAAAATTCAATAAAAGCAGGTAATGAAAAAAAAAAAAAAATAAAAGAAAAAAGAAGAAGGGAAAGGTATGAATTTCTGCAGTTGAAAGAATAAATTCCAACAGATAGCAGTGAATTTTACCTTTTCTGAATATGTAGAAGGCAATTAGATCTTCTTATTATAGAAACACAAAGGAAATTCTCTGGGCAGAGGTGGTGTGAGGTAAGTACATATGGTGTGTACCCTATGGTTGGGGTTTCAGAGGTGCCAGAGTAGCATTCAGATACTTGGAAGATGCTAAACTCTTCTAGTAGAGTATTTTATGCTATTCAGTCACTAACTAACACATAATGACTTCCAAGGAACAATGAATATTAGCTCTGTTTGCTGTAGTCCATTGGACTAGTTCTGAGAGACTACAGAACTTTTCATGTGGTGGTTGGAAAGTCTGCCTGTGTAGACATGACATTACAAACTGAAAAGTAACCTCTTTCTTTCCATTTGGTGCAAGTATAGCCCAAAATTCCTTTTTCTGAAATACATCAAATTGAAATAATGGCGCTGAATGATGAACAAGTCTACTTCCTCTACCACATGTAATTAATTTTCTTCCCAAATACCTGACTAAGTCTTTGCAGGTAAGTGGTAGTTAGGTAATCTGCCTATTAATTTCTTCATTTCTAGCCAGTCTCTAGTTAATAATCAATAGTCCCCTTTTCTAATGAAGAAATGGCCTTGACATTCTGGCCTTTGTGCAGTGTTAAAATAACATTGATCGTTATCATTATCATATGTCCTTGATATACTGTATAAGGGCAAGGATATCAGTTGTAAAGCACAGGAACACTTAATAAACTTGGATAAATAATTGTGATTGGCTAAAGAAGTATACACAGTTTTCTGGGCAAAGATGTGTGGGAGAGGATTATTAAAATGTTGTATATTAGTTCTGTCTCCAAATCTAAATAGAAGACAATCTCCCCAAAATTATATGGAAGTTGTACAAAGACATATGAAAGCACTCTCTATCATAGTGTCAAATTGGAGATGGGGTTATGTTTCTCATAGTGTTGGACATCTCCAGAGAAAAGATCTTTCTCACTCTGTAGTTGAATACTCCCAATGGTCATTGCTCCTTTCTGTGATTAGGGTGAACCCTTACCAGTTTTAGTGAGGAAGGAAGCCTGTGGATAACACATCAACTATAGTAACTCAATTTTCATTTTTTTATTTTACTCTTTTCTGGTAGTCTCCTCCCACTATTAGTAGAGCTTCAAAACTTTTATCTATTGCGGGGGCTTCTTTTTTCCTGAGAGAAATAAAAATATTAATTGTGTCTGCTTGGACTCTTTAAATAGAACTTGAGGACCATTTATCATCAGTGACATACTACAGACCAGAGCATGGTCTATATTTGGATCTTTTGACTAAGGTACAATGTCTAATTTCAAAAATAATGGTACCGTAAGTCTTATTTTACTATTCTTCCATAATAATAAGATCTTTGTCTGCTTCCAGAATTTATACCCTACTATTAAATAAGGAAAATCTTTTGTACAGTAGGTGTAAAATTACATCACTGTCAAGCCATTATTTTAAAAAGAAAAAAATCAGGGGTCCTGTGCTAAGATTAAAAATCAGAAGTGAGTTACATTGAAAAAGTCTACTGCAAAATGATGATACCCACTGGCAAGTCTTCCACAGCAACCTACAGAAACCTTAACTTTGTCTGGTGTCGCAAACGTAGTTATGGTTGACATTTTTGTGTTTTGAATGTCAATTTCAAAAGCAAGGTTTCTGGAAATGGCATTAAAACAAGGACTTCTGAATTTTTTTGAAATAGATTTGGGGAATTCATGCCTTTGTTCTGGAACATAAAGACAATCTCCAAGTACCATTTGTTTTGTATTTATAAATACACTTACGTTCATGGGGGCAGAGGAATTTATGCAAATTTTTTTTGAGAAATGATAGATACATTTATAATTATACCCAGCTGCATTATATCAGCACAGGTTATGTACCCCAAGAGTAAGCAGAGTGTCCATAATTCGTACTAGTTCCTTTGTTGCAACATGACCTGCGGACTGCACAAGGCAGTGTGGGTGGGATGAGAGGGGGAGACCATGGCTGCCTGGGCAATGGGTGCCTGGCAAATGAAATAAGCTTATGCTTTTTGAGATCTCTAAACCAAGGTATAACATTTTAAATTTATGTTCAGTAATTTATATGTGTATACAAAATACAGCTTGCTGTTTAAAAATATTAAAGCGATTTCTATTAAACATGCACAAGAACATCTTGTATGTGGGCTGAGTTAGCTAACTATAGTCTGAGTTTCTCTCCACACACGTGTCGTGCTCCCCTGCAGGAAAGAACTACAGCAGCTATATGATATGCTGCTTTATTGATTGTCATGAGGGATAGATTCCTAAATAATTGTCATTAGATGATTTTAAGACTCCCAAATATTCCATTTATATCTTAAATATTTTATAAAAGTATTTTATGAAAGTTGGGCCACTTGGAAAATGTTTAATGTTAAAGTATAAGACGCTTGAGTCTCTTCCTTCAAACATCATTTTGGTTTTCAAAAATGAATAAATAACAAGACTCTTAGCACTTGTTTTTGAGTCTTCTCAGTACTATTTATAAGTGGAGTGAGAGCAGCTATTATTATCTTTATAAATATTTGGCACTGCATGGCCTTGATATGCAATCATGTCCATTCAAAGAATGTCTAGTGAACAAAGGAACTGGTCTCAGGGCATGAATGTTATGCTGAAGCAACTAAAGGATACAAGCCTTGTCACTTCTTGTCTCATTTTCATTAAGAAAATCATGTGGTTTAGCTTTAGGGGGATGGTGATGAATCAACCATGTGACTAAAGGCAGGTGGCCATCTTAAAGCAGCTCTTAACCCTAGTAAAAATAAGAAATAAAAGAAAGGATTTGGGGTGGGGGGGCAGTGTTCAGCTCCATAAAATGTTCACTCACTGGGCTGCCATGAAGTAAATATTTTTACAAATATATTATTTACTACAAGGGAAGTTTTTCCTGGAGAAGGCAGATAAATGTGCTTGCTATGGGAGCTTTACGGCCACTACAGGCCCAACTGTCATTCCTTCGGTACTTCCTGTCAGTCTGACTAAACTCTGTCATCCTTCAACCCAGTTTAAATTAACAGGTAATTTGTAAATGTCACTTCAGGTTAGGCCGCTCATTTTGTTTCTACTCTACCAATGCAAAGTCTAGGACTAATTTTTCTTGTCTTCTTTTAATAGGATTTTCATTTATAAATAGAATTATGTTCTGAAAATAAATTACAGTAAGTGATGCACAGAACTGGTAGCAGCAGCACTTTCATAGAATTTCAAGCACCTACATCAGAAGAGATTAATAAAAACACTTCAAAGGCTAAATTCTATTTAAGCAGAAGACAGCTTTTGGTTAATATTTAATCTGAGTAACTGAGATCTTGGTTGAAAATATAATTTTTTAATATCTAAATTAATTTGCAAAACAAAACCATTAATTTTGCCTAAGAGCTTTCATAGTGCAAAAGTTTCAGTAATTTATTTGAAAAAAAAATTTAAAATGTAATTCTGTAGTAAAAGTCCCTATTTTAATATGGAATTTATTTCTAATGCAATATATTATATTTGATCAGCAATACTGCTTTAAGTCTATACTTTTTTAACGCTTGCTAATACACTGTATTGAATGAGAAGAAGAATCAGACTTTTCATGAGAGTTTTTTATTTGTAAAAGAAATTACGTTTAGGTTCAGTATTAACAAACAAACATGACCCATATCTTTAAAGGTAGTATGCAACTGAAAAAATGTACCTTTCCACTAGAATATAGGACCTGATATAATATTTTTCATTGTCATGGTTTTTGAAGTGTTATAGTTACAGTATATGCTTTGATTGTTCACCTCCTAGCAATCTCAAGTGCAAGTGATCTGGGGGAGCTGTTTGCATACTGAGACTCCTGTGCCTTTCTTCTGCTTTCTAGTGGTAGGAAGCATCTTCTTTTCCCCCCACGTCTCAAGGAAACCTAGCATCTTTCCAGCAGAAAGAGAGACTCAGTTAACGTATGGAAGGGAATCTCAACACCTTCTGGTCCTTGTAAAATTTCCTAGTCTCGGGCAGGGGCTTGACTATCCCCTCATAGCAAAAAACATGGTCTAATCCCCTCTTTTGGCTTCAGTAGTAGCCAAATTCAGCTGTGGGGAGTGCAGGCCAAAATCCAGTCTTTCTTTCACTAACCTCTCTCCATGTTCATTTTATCCTTTTCTGCTGTCATCCCATTCACTTCTTTTCTGCATATTCTTACTCCTGTTATCTTATTTTTTCTCTCATTCTTTATGTTAAAGCATTTATCTGGATTTTTGTGACTCTTTTTATTCTTGTTGATTATTTTCTGATTGCTTCCATCAAGTCCCTTTTGATATCCATCAGCACCCAGAAGTGTTCTGTAGTAGTTGCACAGATGTTCGTAACAGTCAGAGTATCTGGAAGACAAAGGTATCCAATGTGGATAGTGTAGTAGTAGCGAGGATTCTTCTCAGTGACTTGGTGAGCAGAAATTCAAGAACCATAGCAAAAAGGTTTGGCACTGGGCCACCAGTGATGAGTGATTACATTGGCTACTGCTCTGGTAATTAACATATAAGAGATATCTACATGGGAGATTGCAATATAATATGACACAAGTTAACTAACTCTCCATTAAAGAGTTGGATTCTTTGAGTTGGCTTCAGTGTAACTGTGCTTTAAGCCTCCACTCAGACAACATCTGTATTATTTAAAATCTGGTGTCTGGATCCTAGTTAAACCTGTAAGCACATTGTAAATTTATTCAGACTGTTACTGTAAAGGCTACTTCAGGTGGTTTAAAAATGACATTTTTAGTGACATTAGCAGTATCAGAGCCCAGTATCAAATACTGAAAAAGTAATTCTCATTGTGCATTAATACTGAGTTATTATCAGAAACATAACTTTTCTATGTAAATATTAACTGTTTTGTTTAAACATTAAAGGTCTTACTTTATTCTGAATGTTAAATTAACATTAGTGCAGGAAGAGACTAGGACTTGAAAAGGGCCATGATGTATTAAGTACTAACAGAAGTTCCCCCACCCTGATTCACGATAATTAGTAGGAATGCAAGTCTAGTTGGAATGTCATTTATTTTCTTGTGCTTTAGTGGATTTTAGCTGTAAACGCAGCATCGGTCCAATTTTCTACAAAGTTTACCTTAACATGCTTTCACAAACTGATCAGCTCAGATTTGTTACATTTTCCCACTGTATAACATACAAAAGATTTTGTGGTGAAGCAGAAGTAAGCTTGGATCTTCTCTGTATGGCCTAATGTGAATCAATACAAGGGAGTATGATGAAACTTAGGAAACTGACCTTTATGTGAACCAACTGCTGGTGTTCATGAAATTCGAACTAAGACTTGGTTCTAGGAAGACTGTGAAAGAGCTAATATTCTGAAATGCTGACAAAAAGGAATCCACTGTGAAATAAATGCCTGTCTGCCTGTCTGACCATCAGAATTAAAGGAGAGAAGTAGAAATTTATTGCCACCTGTCCCAGAGACAAATATGCGAGATAGATGTGCACTGCTTTCTCCAGGATGACATCTGGAGGAGCACTTATTGTCTATCAAAGTTATTGCAAAAAGAACTGCTGTGTCAGTTGCCCTAATTCCACTTAAATACATAGAGATTCTTTGAGCAATTAACTGAGCAGTACTTTGGATGATTCTTTGAGGTGTTTGTGTTCACTCTACATCAAAAATTCACAGAAAGCAAGGTAAGATGCACATTTCTCTTTTAATCAGAATATTTTTCCCATTTTTTTCCTCACTTTTAGTTTACTTGAGAAGGTCAAATGAGTATGTACCTGACATTTACTGCAGGGAGAAAACTATGGAGGTATATCTATGATCCTCCTTTTACAGGCAGGCGATTAAGCAAAAATTCAGAAGATTATCTCTATAATTTCACTAATTTAATGAATTACCTTTTTTTTTTTTTTTTTATGCCTGAATTTTCTTTCCATGATAATTGTCTAGGTTGCTATGTCTCTTAATGTGGAAGATGTGAATGTTCCCAAGAAGTCACATCATACAACCTAGCAGGTATTTTTTATATGTTGTTCCCTTTTTCAAAACTGAATCACACTTCATACATTGCACTTTATTTATCAGCTCTTGACTGAGAGCTAGAGGAGTTGAAGGTGGTGTTTTAAGCTACACAGTATGACATTCACTATCCCAACATCTATCTTTCTAGCTATCTCTTGGTGGGAGATAAATGAACAAGTCATATTCAGATATTAATGTCTATGCTAATCAAAAGTTCTGATATCCGAGTTTGGGATTTTTGAAGCACAACATTGAACAATGTGTTGTAGTGACTATTTCTAACACCTTTCTACATGACAGATCAGGCTTTTAAATATAAAATTAGTGATAATTGAATCTCATACTTCAAATATGTACCCATTCTATAGAATCACCCTAAAAAGTTTTAAATTACTGCCCCCGGGCTGATGCTTTCATTTAGGATTAGGACTAGATGATAACTTCAAGCTGCAATGATAACACTGAATATGGACTTCATATTATTTTAGATGAGTTTTCAAACACTGATTTTTGCCACTTCAATTTCTGGCGTCCAAACAAAATCCTTCTGGACTGATTTGAAACATGCTTGAAGGGAGCAGTTATTCCACACTAAGGAAAACATAGGCTGAGATTCTCTCAAGTTTTCTATCTAGTATTGGGGAGATTTGAAGCATAAGGTTTAGCAAATAACTAGCAGTTGAGACAGATGAGGGCAATCTTCCTCAAAGCTGTTGCGTTAGACTGAGACAAGACTGCATCCATGTACAAATGAAAAGTTTATCTTTGCAAGCAGGAATGCTATAGTTTGACTATTTTTCAATTAAAAGTTGGATTCCATAGTGCATTGAATCTGTCACAGTGAAAAATGTAGGCTGATTGTTAATAATACTGCTCTATAATTATTACTATTATACAGTCCAGATACCTCATGAGGGCATGATCCCCTGATTCTATTTGGTTTTGTATAGACTGTAGAAGAAGCAATTCCTGAGCTGTAAGGTTGGTAAGCTAAGTATAAGACTCATGCAAGTAGATTCAAGAAGCTTTTCTGTTGTGGTTATTGATGGTGTTGCTGAAAGCAATCTGTCACAGTGAGAGCTACCCCCTTTTACCCTTACATTGCATGCTCGTTTTCTCGTTTTGACAGCTTAGGTGTTGAATGGCTAAGAGTGAATTTTCTTGTTAAAGAAGGTGATTTTTCAATATTAAAAAAACCCAAAAACCTTTAAAAATATTTTCTTAAATTTATAGAGAGTTTAATAAAAAGTTTCAACACAAGATTATTGAAATATATTGCCTTCTTCAAAACAGAGAATTACAAACACCCTCTGCAGAATACTTTTAATGTAATTTTAGAGTGAAATAATTACTTGGAGGTGCCTGTGGTACAAAGTTTAACACCTTTTTCCCAGGGATATATAATTATGGATTGAAGAGGACAAGAAATTGGTGTAGACAGATGTTCTCTCATAGCATCATCCCCCTTAGTGGACTGATGACAAGTGAATGCTTGTAATAGGAGATAAAATTCAAGTTTAAATGTTTCTTCTTCAGCCAGATGACTCATAAAGGTGTAAAAACATGTATCTTTCTTGGGCCATCCATCTGTTTGCAAGACACATCAGTTGGCACTCTTGCTGTATTAGCCACAACCTAGACAGCAAATACTCATTGTAAGACCCTTTTAGTTACTAATTGAAATAATTAGATTGAAAAATTCCATTTTGTTTTAGAATTTTGCTGGAAGTGTCCTGCTATTTCAGATAATAATATGAGGGGAAACACATTGCTTTGTCTGTGTTCATACTTTAACGTTACTGAGAAGTTCTGGTGCTCCCATGGAAGGAGCAAAGACTTGCCACTTGGCAGCAGTGAGAAGCATGTCAGGATGTGGCTTTCACTGTCATCATGAAGGAAGCATGAAAGTTTCGCTAAGTCATGAGCTGCTATAAAAAAATCCAGTCAGTGTTTGCTTGTTTGCTTCAGGGGGAGTTGTTAAGAGTTCAGCAGCTAAATTCTTCATTTTTAAATTTTATTTTGTACTTTTTCTGTGGCAAGATTTAATCTCTCCCTCCTGGGTTACATCTCTGAGTGTGGAGATTGCATGCCTAGAGAGCACCAATATTCCTTCCTTCCCCAGAGCTGCTGAAGCAGAGCAGGCTTTTCCTGCAGTGATGCTGCCAGCACCAAAATGTGGGCATGTAGGCACCGGAACACCAGAACTGAGAGTGAGAATAAACTTCCCCGTTATCTCAGTGCCCTTCTGCTATATCCTGGGACCCCACTTCATTTCAATATGAAGAAGGTAGAAACAGTAAATTGGTAAGCTGGATATGGGAGCTGGGAGAAAATTCTAGGAAAAGGGTGAAATGATAAGACTAGGGTGAAGAACAGTAAATACAAGAAAGACTCCCACTTGACAAGGAGAGAAAAAAGCAGATCAGTTAAGGAGGCTGGCAATTGAATGTTGTCCTGGAGAACTGGATTCTTATCTTATGTCTGTTGAGCTGGAGAAATCTTGTAAAAAAGCAGGGTAACTGAGGTCTACAGTAAAAGCGAAAACCCCACACTCCTCTTTGGTCTGAGAACCCCTGAGGCAGGGGAAGCTGGGAGGAAGAGCAAAGGGGAAACAGATCTGCCACAGGCTGTTTTCAGCCTGAGACATGCCAGGTTTTGCACATGGTCTTTTATTATGTTTGAATGTCACTTCTGCTAGCAGGGATTTGTGTCCTTAAAACAGATCATGGAAACTGGAGGACCATTCCTGATCCAGTGTACAGAAGCCTGGGCCTCCTAATTGCCTGTATGTGCCAATGTAGGCAGGGAGAGGAGGGGAGAAAATGGTCACCCTCATGTACAGCAAGAGCTCCCAGCCCTGGAGTGCTCATATGAACGTGACTCCAAGAAAGTGTGTTTAGTTGTCAGTCCTCCATGCAGTATTCCTGGAGATGGAGCAGCAGAGGATGTTGGTAAAAATTTTGGAGTTAGCTAAAGTGCCATCACGAGGTGAGGATCAGCGCAGGCCATATCTGAGGAGAGAGGCGGTGCAGGGCAGGAACCAGGCTGTTGGGGCAGGAGCAGCTGGCAGAAACAATCCACACCCCTGGCTTGATCCAGCCTGAGCTAGGCCTTGCTACCCAGGAAGAATGGGTCATTTCAAACCACGAGCTGGAGCAGAAAGCAGCCAGCTGGCCCCACGTGAACTCTGGAGAAAAAATGTGTAAGGTGTAAAGTTACAGTTTTATAAATTAGTCATTCCCTGCTTATCTACATGGGCATAGTTCTCTGTTCTACCTTTAATGAAAATATGGGTTGTTAAACTGCTGCTTTGCAAGTGGGGAAATTGGGTTTCTGGTTTAAGCACCAGAAAACTTAGTGTAATTATCTCTAGGTTCATTATGATGGCTTGAGTTTTTGTTGTAATTCCCATAAATTTAAACCCAACCCTTGCTGCTGCCAATGGCAACAGTATTACACTTGTGTCAGCTGACCCAGAAGTGTGGTTGCATTACCCCACAGAGGTATGCTCTGATTTAGTGAAGTGCTTCATAACTAGAATAGGTCAATAGGAAGTACACTTGAACAAATTCAGTGTTGCACAGTGCTTAATAGTAAGGAGAAACAGCGTTAGGCATCTCAGAAGAACCCAAGATGAGCAGATATCTTTAACCTTATTAGCTCTGTGCCTCAGCTTCCCACTTGTAAAATGGTTTACAATTAAATGAACCAAAGGGATGCTATGAAAATAAATTCATTAATGTTTGAGAAATATTCAGATACTATACCATGGAGGGTAATAGACTGTCCCACAAGTAAATGAAAATTCTTTGTTCTGTAAAATACAGTTTGAAGAGAGTGTGCGCTGAGAAATATGGGGGACGACTCTCTGAACAGTGAGGATAACAGAGTTGTTGAATACCTGTCCTGCTCATTTGTTGAGCATCATCTACCTAGGAGACCAACTGAAGTGAATATTTCCTGTGGGAAATAATAATAATGTAATCATATAATGTAAAAACCACATTGTAAATCATGAATTTAAGGAGGATGAATTAAGATTATATGAGTGTTAGTGCTACCTTAATTGCAGCCACAATGAGCCACCTTACTTCTTACATTCCTTAACATTTCTTGACTTTGCAACAGCAGCGCCTCTTTAATCTAGTGGGGTTCTGAAGGAGCCTTTGAAAAAACTGAAATCAAAAGCAAAAAAAAAAAAAAAAAAAAATCAGTTAAATTGATACTTGGGAGTAATTTTCAGTGTCACACCCAGGAATTCAGGGGTGGAACAGCCATTATTGCTAATGGTAGCTCTCTGGCCTAATCCCTCCACATTGCACTGGATATTTGTACAAGTCTAAATATATAAAGTGCACTAGGTACTCTTTACAAAGTGCTTACTAGGGGCTATTTATAGTACTTCTCAAAATCTTGTGATAGAAAAACTACTTTTAAGAATCATGGTAAGTCTGGGCTGTATTAGCTGTGCACCCAGCATCCCTAAGAAAGGAAGAAACAAGATAAAATTATTGTCATTTTTTTCCTAAATGCTCTTAGTCTGTAGCAGGACCTTATGTATTTTATTTGCATCAGAAAATGCTTCTACATGCACAAGATTTGTGGCTACATACTCTGGAGAAGCAAGTTGAATCCAAGAGTCATCTTCTGTCCCTGGAGCAGAGACATCCTCATGAACCTCCATCCTTTGCTGATGGCAGCTGTGGGGTGGAATGGGAGTGAGTACTTTTCAGGTAGTGGCACAGCTGATGTTTCCTAACCAAACCTTACGTTCTCTCAGGGTAAATGGGAAAAGGTGTCTGCACATAGTCATTTGTATGCCAACAAAGAGTATTCTTTTTAAGTGGCTCCCCTCAGGGTCTTGACCTGGAAAACCTGCTCTTAAAGATAACCAGATTAATAAAGCAAAGGCATGAGCTGTTAGGAGGCAAATTACCTATCCATCTGATCCAGGTAGTTGCACTTAAATAGACATGAGAGGCAGGATTAAACAAAGCAAACCAAAATTTCATTTATATCCTCATGTCCCTGTGTGGATTTTAAAGGAAATTAGGAAAGAAATATATCAGACTGTATTTCTTGGGCTTAGTTGTGTTAAGACACTGCAATGCAGTTACATTTTGGATTTTGTATTTGACTTTACTGATTCGTGCAGTTGGATTGTTATTAAAAACACTCTAGTTAGACTGATAATGAAGTCAGATTAGGCTATAAAGTCTTCCTGATACATAATAAAAAACTCTACTATTTTAGATATTAGCACAGAAAATCAAAGGTATTTGATTTCTGAAATAGTAAAAGAGAGTCTTATCCCTCCAAAGTCTATGCTGAGTCAAAGCAGCACGCAGAAATAATGCAAGTAGAGCACAGCACAGCTGAGGAAAGGCTGGGAATGGGAACGTGATACTCGCTGGCTTATGTTCCTCAGCAGTACATGCAGAGTGGCCATAGGTGTGCATCTGGAGCAAGGCAAGGCTTGATCTCACTCAACTGCCCCTGGCTCCCTTTCAGTAGGGCTTAGCTAATCTGTATATTTGTAGATGTAAGAATTTTGGCAACTTCACTGAAAACACGATCTGTTTGATTTCACTGGTCATTTACAGTAAGCGGACTCCAACATCATTCATGTTGAAAGCTGTTTGTTCGTCAACTGCTTGTGAAAAATATGTCATCTGCTTAAGAAAACCGCCACAGTTCAAGACTAAAAATATCATACTGCATTAGCCAATTTGTTCAGGGAGTTTTCTTTCAAATTTGTTTCTAGCCCATGCTCAGAAAATATAAACTACTAGCTGGTCTGGTCTCCTGAAACGCAAGTATCTAGCTGGAAAGAACAACTTGTATCAGCTGGGCAGATATAATTAAAGTTTCAGGCTTACTTCATACCCAGGTGGAGACTTTGAAAGACTTAAGGGAATTTAGTGCTAATCCAAACCTAGTATCTTCCAACCGATGACATGATGGGCAGCATGGAACTGTAATTGGAAGGGCATTGGAGGGGGACTTGGAGAGATTACAGAAAAGAGAGAAGAGAGGATTAGACAAGCACAAGCGTAAGTACAGCAACTTCAGAAAATTACCTAATGCAATGCAGTTCTTGTGTCTTTATGATATTCAGGATCCTAGGCTTGTCAGAGAGTACAATACTACACACCTTTCAGTTCTGTTATAGAAATCTGCATTGAGTGCAAACTGTCAAAGCCTTTGCAAGCTAAAGGAAGCCGCTTAGGAAGATGTAGGCAGTTCATCTGGCAATGCCTCCTGTTAATCCTGCCATATATTAAATCGTCTGTCCTTATCTTCAGATCTGTCAATGCAGGACAAGTGATCAAGCTTCAGGATGCTCTTCCATACATCATGTGGCACATGGCCTCACAGATGTGGGGGTACGTGATCTACCCACACCCACAGATCTTGCTTAATGTTGAGATAGCCTTTTTGAAAGGATTTTTGGGGAAGGTTCCCTTTAATTGACATGGCATCTTCCACTGCCTGGGAATTCCTCTTTGCTGTGTCATACAATTGTTTATTCCAACAAGTGCTCAGGAGCTACAGTTAGGGATTAAACCAAGCTGCAAGCATGTACATCCTGTTTTTATGACTTTGCCTCCATCTTCTTTTCTTAATGTTGCTTTCACATTATCTTTGTCTCTTCCCACTTCTGCTTTCCTTTTCTTTACTTTTATTGGTGCTTTTCTACTTGATTATGTCCTCCCAAACAATTTATTTCCTATCTCTGATTTGGAATGGATCTTTATGCTGTTCTTTCACTGTGAGCCTTCTTGCCTGTACCTGATGATTAGCAGTCATTTCTAACCATAATGTGAGAGACTTTGGCATGCAGCAGAGCACCAGTCTTAAGGAGCAGACACTGCCCGAAGGGACAGCATGGGAAATGCAGTGAAACCAGATGAAATCCAGTATGACCACTTGAGATCCAAGTCAGAAAAGGCAGATTTTTAAATTAAATGTTGTATTGCAAGGTGGGGAAAGGAAATTAATGAAGTCTGTTTCCCTTACAATGAAGGGTGGGACATATTTTTTCTAATTTTACTTAGTATTATATTTTTAAGGAGCTATTGCAGATGAAAAATGATATTACTCTAGTTGATCCAAGAAGGCAGATAGAAATTTTGGATAGCTCCAATTACGGAAGAAATTGAGATCGGTAATTCTGTGAAGTAATCTTGTTTGGTGATAAAATCCTGTTGTACTTGCATCAGCCAGCCCAAAACAGTTCCTCTGTCCACATCACCAAACCCCATGTAGCAGCATTACCAGGACAACTCTCTAGGCTTCTCTTAGCTTACACAAACTGAGACTCGCTTTCTTCTCATTGCTTACACGCCTCCATCATGCTTTCAAGCAAGATTCAGCAAAAACATTCTTTTAGATCATTTTCTGGACTCTGTCTTTTTTTTTTTTTTTGAGCTGTGCTATGAATCTTTCAGTTGTCTCAAGTAAGCATGAGCAGGCCAACATCAGGCATCCACTTTTTCCTGACAATGTCCTACTTTTTTTGCCTTTAAATGCTACCTGCATTTTGTGTATCTCTTTCTGTCCCGCATACACCTTCGATACACCTGATTTAATTTTTTTAAGATCTTTTGTGGTGATAGCACCCAAACTTTATTAGGAAAGGCAGTTTCCACCCCAATCCTGTCTAACAGACCTATGTTTCGGTAAGATTCGGCCTGGAGTGATGGGGTGTTTTCATCAATATTGTCACATTGTACTATTGGCAATGACGTAATAGCTTGGCTAATTAAATTCTAGTAATATGCACTTACATGTCTGATCACTACTAAAGCTATTCATTTTATATCATCCTAATCTTTAAAATGTTACAAAAGCTATTTGAAATGAGTGGCTTACTGTAAATGAATGGACAGAGACCACAGTCAATAAGTAAAGTGCTCATTCACCAAAGTGCTTTAGCAAGGTTATATTTTGTTAAAGATTTTGAAGCTGGACATAGTGTTGAACTGAAGCCCATCAGCCATTCCCGTCATTTATTTAGATTTGCTAAATGATCTAAAAAGAGATTCAAATGCCAGCAAAAAAGGTTGGGCAGAAGGACTACCAGGCTAGTCCTCAGCTCTCCCACTGTCATGTTTTCAATGCCACTGAAGACAAAATGCACTGCATCAAATTATGTGACACACCATGTTACATCAAAACACTGACTTTGTTTTATGTTGCTTTTAATGTGAATTGATACAGTATATGACACAGGACTTGTGTTGCCCCATAACAAGATCATAGAATCAGAACCACAGAATGGTTTGGGTTGGAAGGGACCTTAAAGATCACCTAGTTCCAACCCCCCTGCCATAGTCAGGGACACCTTCCACTAGACCAGGTTGCTCAAAGCCCCGTCCAACCTGGCCTTGAACACTGCCAGGGAGGGGGCAGCCACAGCTTCTCTGGGCAACCTGTGCCAGTGTCTCACCACCCTAGAATGCAACTCAATGTATAAATAAAGTGCACACTTAGATGATGCTGTACTGGTTTGAAGAGCAACTGTTTGGCCTGACATCTTCCTCAAACTTCAACAAGTTTCCTGTAAAGTTAACAACCACTTGCTAGTGACCCAGAAGAGAGGAATACACAAGATAAAATAAGTATTAGCCCACAGCAAGTAACTTTTCAGGCAGTTTATTAAACATTATCTTTGTTTCAAAGCAGTACACTGGAATAACATCCAAATGACTTTTGAAGCTTCAAGGATAATTTTTGTGTTATATTTTAACAATGTATTTTATCACTATAGCTCGCTTTAAATTTGCTTCAAATATTAAACAGACACTGGCTATAGTAGTTAGCTGAATTGTTTATGGGATCAAAATCAAACTAAATGTTCAGAAAATTTTCAGCAAGAGATTCCAGTTAATGAAAGCACCATTTGTGATGTGCTAAAACATGTATACACATAGGTATTGCCCCATTTATCAGACATGAGAGCTAATTACCTCATCCACTGCTATATTTCTTCCATCCTCTGCATTTCAATTCCCAATATTAACACATAGGTGGTCAAGCTGACCATCGAATAGCCTACATGAGCATGAATGCATTAAATAATTTAATGTTAGAAGAGTTTATTAAACTGCCACATTCTAATCAGCATGCGTACCTGCCTTCATTAATCTTGCACTGGTCCATGGTGTGTCTCTACAGTCGACATAGAGTGTGCTAATGTTAATAGGAGCTCTTAACAAACAGAATCAGTTAATCAAGGAAAATTTACTATTAGCCACATGACCATGCATACTGAAATCTAATTACAATCAGATTTAACCTCTTCATTACTGTATTCATCCAAATATTTTTGTTATCACTTGTGATACTAAAGTATTCCAAACTGAGACATGATTATACTAATTTGAACAGGAAATACTTAGATCAACTCACTTTTATAAGAAGGGAGACTTGCTTTTTGCCATGTTTTCAATGTATAATGTTATATGGCTTATATTTACTGCCAAAAGCAAGAAACCTAGTACCACTTTTTCTCATCCAAAACCTGGCTACAGGAAATAATTGCTAGAATGGAATGTTGAAAAATGAACTTCAGTATTCAGGATTAATTCAGATGGAATTTAGGACTTAGTAAAATGTCAGTTAGCACTGGATATGGTGGATATAATTTAGAATATACAGGGGTTTTAGCAGCTAAAGTGTTTTAAGTTCTTAAGCAATGTATTTCTTTCTGATATCAATTGAACCATACTATTTTATATCACTTGGCTATTTTCATTAGATCTTTGACTGTGATAAGCAATTAAGCTCCATCAGTGGCTGTGATTCTCTGAGTCTGTTCACAGAATGCAAGAGGTTGGAAGGGACCTCTAGAAACTTAGTCCTTGACAGAGACAGGGTGAATGGATATAGTTCCATTTTAGAGCTATTGATTTTTATTTATTTTATGTTATTTTATTTTTTAAATGTCCTTTTTCTGTATGCAGAGAGTAGACAGTATTAGTTCAGAGCAGAGAAGGTCAAGTCTGTTTCTTTAATTAGGAATCTGCATGACATTTTGGGTGGCAGAGCAATGTATTTTGAACCATAATAGAGGGAAGGATTCTGAACTATTTTGAATTGCTGAGAGGGTCATTTGCATTGGGAGTTCCTTGACTGAGAAACATTACATCACTGCACCTCTGCTTCATGGTAAAAAGTGTGGATTGAGTCATAGCAATGGCATTTGCTAACTTTTGGGTAGGGACCAACCCCCAGCCTTAGGGACACTACTGAGCCCTTTATTAGTCTCTGTCACCATGTGGCCTTTGCCGTCACTCCTCTCCCTTCCACTCTTCCTCACCCCCTCTCCATTCTTCCTCATCCTCCACTCCGCTATTTAAACTGAGTAACTTTTGCAAAGGAGATAAAGTCCTGGGATGGCTTCATTCTCTAGGATACCTGTTTGTTTAAAACCGGCCTTTTGGCACATTCCAGTGGTAAAAAATGTATTTTTTGTGAGATAGAGTAAAAGTCAGGCCAAGACAGGATGGTAAAGCTGAGTCCAAGAAGTGAAAGGGACTTGCTAAGGCAGATTTTTTTTTTGTTTGCTCCCTCTCCTACTGTTCTAACACCCTCTCTTTTCTCTCTTGTCTTCTCTGTTACTTAGATTTATTAGGTCCACAGGGGTTTTCATTTGCTTCCTTTCACTCCTATTCTTCTATCTTTTGGCCTCTTTTCCTTCTCTCAGTTTCTTTTTGTATTTCTGTTTCTCATTTTGTAACCTTACTCTTGGGCTACTCTTCTTACCTTACTAGCACCTTTAATGCAAGGTGCATTAAAGCACTCCTTTGAGGGTGCATGAGTGTTTGAGGGTGTTTTATGCCTGTTCTGTGAAGACTTCTCTGTTACAGATAGGCCTTTTCATTATTGCAGCTGTAGGTTAACGTGGCTACTGTGCTTGATAGATGAAGTCTTACATCATACATAAAGCTCGGACAGTCAATGAGCTGGTAAGAACAAGGACTGTTTCTCCCTAACCTATCCTAGATTTTGTAGTATCATTCTCTGTAGGGATAGTTCAGCTTCATCCTTGATGAAAACTGAGGAACCTGATCAACTGAACTTTTTATGTGTGCCAAAGACCAAATGAGTTTTCATGTTTGTCCTGTCACAGAAGCCACCTTCTGCTAAACTATACACTCTTTAAGGTATGTGATTGCATTTGGAATGAAGGCATGGCTGTCACCCAACTGAGTATCAGTTTGCTGCAATATATATACTCTGAAGGCGTCATGCACAGTACTTGTTGAATTTTGGGGAAAAAAGTGCATTTGTAGGTCACTATCTAACTTGCAGAGAAACTGTAGGATAAAGAAGAATGTGCCTACCATGAATGGGATGTAGTGGTGGTGGGGTGCGGGAGAGAAGACATTTATTCCAACCTAGCTGTTATGTAGTTATACTGCTTGTCTTTTCAGCATATTTTAAATTATAACATATTTAAGGACTGTATTGGTATCTGGTGCTCTGAACAACCCCAATAACATTGTCAGGGCTAAACAGTGGAATAAATATCACAACATAACAAGAGCAAGATCTGATTCTTCATTAGTAGAATATCCTTCCTCTGCTCTGCTTTCCTTTTGTACTTTTGGTGCTTTCGATTGCAATTGCTGTGTAAATCTGACCACAAAGGAGAACGCTGATAACTTGCTAAATGTACAAATCCAGCATGATACAAGAATTTAATGCAATAGTATATGACTCAAATATAATGTAGTTTGGAAATGTCATATGATAATCCTACATAAAACCCTATTCATCAAAAGGCTTCTGCTGTCAGGTCATGATGATGCTTTGATTATTTTACACATTATTTACACTGGATAGAGTTAGAAGGCATATTCTATGCATGATTCAAGATGAAAAGTAATCCTTTAAAAGAGAGGGTGTATTCTTTGTACAGATGTTAATTTTGATCATAGGAAAGGGGGGAGAAGTACGAATAATATTGGTCAGGACATAACAGTATTTTGAAATTACTCTTAAAAAGTGAATGGATGTATAACGTGAAAGTATTTTTAAAAATTTAACATTACATTAAAGTAGCTGCCTGAGTTCCGTGACTGGGAATTTGTAAGCTAAAGGAGATATGACATTTGCTGTAATGAAATCAGGATGGCTAGAAAAAATGTCTGAAAAGGGCCTAGACTGGAGAAAAGAAGGACAATTCAGCAAGATTTGTGGCATCATATATCACAGGGCAATACTGAGCTCATAGCAGCTGTTTAACACTGGAAATGTGTGTTTATCAGTCCAACTGAATAAACAAAATCAAAATCGAAAGAGGTAGAAATGACACGGAGTCCTGGTGCTGTTGTGCTGACCATTGCTGAAAGGGGCAGTTAGTCTGTGGCAAGCAGTGTATGGGGGAGAAGTCACATATTCATTAAGTTATCATTGAAGGGAGGTCTGAGAATTACAGGCAAAACCTATGAGTAATGAACGCTACAGATGACAGCTCACATTTTCACTCTGCTTCCCCTTCCTTTCCCTTCCCTGCCCCGCCCTGCCCCGCCCTGCCCTGCATTTTAAAGAACGTGTTTTTCTTCCAGCAGCTCCCTATTAGGAGTAGATGATATGTGTTGTCCTGGAGATTCACTACTGCTCTGTTTGGATTCACCATTGCTCGGTGAATTCTCTCGGTTTCCACAGGAAAACAAAAAATGCTGATGTAATTTCCCCTCACTTTTAAAGTACCTCTCCAGATTCAGTGTTTCCCTCTATCCCTGACTTAACAAGCAGATTCCTACCAACAGGCTGATAAATATTGATGTTGTATTGATGATGCCGAAATTATCTTTCTCCATAACAATTTAAAGTAAATATTCTGTATGTAAAAGTTCAATTTGTAATCTGTATATCAGAAGACAGTGGTAAATTAAAATCATAAGCTTTACTTAATTATGTACAAGTGTTCCAGTGGTCTACTGCCACATTTTACTGAAGTGAAAAGTGTTTGCCACTAAATATTGATGCAGTTTTATTCCTTTTTTATTATCATGTTTGCTGAATTTCCTACACACATCAAATAGTAGAGAAAATAAAATGGGGCATAAACAGTTTTAGAAAATTAATGTTATAGGGAATTCACTGAAGGAGCTGGAAGGCCAGATTAAAACATTTTCCAGACCTGCTGAGAGCTTATCTTAAAACATGACCAAGATAATTGTTTTATTTTCCTCTACTGAAACATCTGGAATAAGTTCCTAAAAAGATAAGAAGTGTATGCACAAAGTGCAACTGCAGCATAGTATTACACTCCCACATAGCTTTTCATTTAATGTGTTTCAACTACCACCTGGCCAAACAGAGAGGAAAATTTAGTAAAACATGTTCAAGCTCGAAGAAGTGTTCAATCTTTTGCTATTCCCTACCACTCCTCACATGATTTGTCTCCTGCTTCTCTTTCTCAAGGGCTAAATGTTTCAGGGAATCACAGTTTCTAGTCAGCAGAGTAACCACAACAAAGCTCTTCTGGAAATGAAAACTACATCCAGCCTCTTCTGCTTTTATCTGTAAATGAAACACACTCTTGTAAGCCTGAATCTGTTGTTGTAGACTGTGATGTCTAAGGGAGTTAGGCGCCCAGTTATAAATCTCATCTTGGAAATCCCATCTGAAGAAAATTATTTCCTTATTCTTTATGATTATATGACATTAGGAGATAAAAGTGTTTTCACTGGCAGAACTTATTTGTAGCTGAGATTTCCATTAACGAGAGTATGCTCAGTTTTCTACACTGCCTGTGATTTATATACTGAAGATATAAGTGGATACAGCTTGAAAATATAGAAACACTTGTATTCAAAGTAAATGAGAATATATTTCAGTTTAATGGCAAACTGTGAGATGCTAAGGAGGTGCTTTTCAGACAGAAAGCTATATCAGGCCTTTTTGCAACAATATGATACAATGCTGTCAATACCAAATACATCTAGAAGCAGGAGTGAGATACTCTTCTGGTAGTTCATGATCAGCTCCAGGCATCCCTTCTAGGAAAAGTGTATGAGAATGATGCATGACTTGCAAAAACACACTTGTTAATTCTTAACAAAAGGAAAAAGGGAATAATTATCCAATTGTAACAAATATATGTGTGACACAGACAGATAACTCACAGCTTCTTGATGCTGCAAACCTAACTGCACAAATTCTGGTAGCAATAGACGTAAAAGATTGTGAAGACCAATGCCAGTTTCTGATCTATTCTGTCAGAATATCCTTATTCTGCTAAAATTTAAAAATCAAAGCTGAAGTATTCCTTACTGTGTGATCTGATTGCTTTTTAAGTCAGGATTCTGACTTCTACTCCTTCAAAATGAAGGACACGCCAGCAGCAATATAATATCTTATGTCCAGCTGGAAATTACCACCAGAATCATTGTTTCAAAGTTTTTTTCTTGGAATAAATGCTGTTTCTGTGACTGCCTCCTCAGCTCCTGAAACACTGTGAAGAATAAATGAATGAATG
This sequence comes from Strix uralensis, assembly GCF_047716275.1. Taxonomy (NCBI): domain Eukaryota; kingdom Metazoa; phylum Chordata; class Aves; order Strigiformes; family Strigidae; genus Strix; species Strix uralensis. Next base: position 17,692,157 of record NC_133979.1, on the reverse strand, counting down.
AGCCCAGAAAGTATACTTCCACATCTTCTCCCCCAACCTTTTTTATTCACCATTGGAAAGTTCTGATTTAATGATAACAACAAATTCTACACGCTTACTTGGTTTTTTTTGGTAGTTTGTCAAGAACTGCTCAATTTTTTAAGTCAATATTTAATTGCATTTCAAATATTTTCAAAACAATGTTTCAACATTTTCAAAATATAGTGATTTCATTGTTATTAGAAATAAATTTCTATTTTAAGAAAATCAGTTGACTGAGACAAAACAAGTACCCAGTTAGTGCTGAAATGCTGTGTAACATTTGCATGTGGTCTAAACCAAACATTTGACTTTTTGGTTTGCTGAGCATTTTATATTTTATTTGTTTTCAGGTCATTCCAAAATGAATCCCCTCTTATCCCCTTTCCCTGGAATTGCAAGTGAATCTTATTTTAACTTTAGATAACCATCTTATCTATTAAAAAGAAACAAAGAGAAGGAAAATATAGAGATAAGGCACACAGGAGTTACCAAGAGTAACAAATGTTCATAGAAGTGCATTTCAAAGAGTCAAAGACAGACATTTAAATCCTGTTTCAGGTCACATGTTTTACAGATCTCAAAGGCAGGAAAGCTCTATCTTGACTCAGGGTTTTTCTGAAAGCTCATTCCTGGATCTGAGTTTTGACATGATTATAATTCAATCAGATGATAATGGTCCCATCTGGCAATAGAATAGCAAGTCAGCCGAGACTGATGAAGGTGACATTTTACCTTCTCCATATTCTTCATCCAAGAGCTCAAAGGACCTATAAATTTGATATCCAGCTCTTCCTCCTCACTTCCTGGCAGTATGTCCGATTTTCAGTCCTTTTCCCTTTTTTTACTGAGACTATTCCTACATTTCTTCTCCTGATGAATGTTGTAAAATCTTGCTTACTTCCTCACTCTTCATAACTTTTCCCACCTTAAATTGGCAACATGACAGCTTCATATCTGTGCTTTGACTTTTTAAGTGTTGCCTTTTATTGCTTCTTAGTAGCCTTAACTAGAGAAGGAATTTGGTATGAGCTTGGCTGTGTCTCTACCATTTCTGCAGCCCTTTCCACACGAATGAGGAAAGCATAACAAAGGTAGCTATGCTTTTTTAATACCAGTGCAGACTTTCCCAGAGGTAGCCTGAATGCCATTACTTGGCATTGCGTTGTTTAGACTGGCATTTAATATCTGAATACATTAGTACCTTGTGCTTAATTAAAGTAAACAGTGATTAGAAGTCTCATGATGCTTCCTAATACAATACCGAGGTCTATACTCATAAGATGAGACTGTAACTGCAGACTGTTTTCCTCAGGAGTGAGGATTTCATGTGCAGTTCCTTGTCTGTGCCATTTGCTTCTTTTTGCCATTTTGGTTGTGCCTGTACCTCTGTCTGTAAGAAAGCTGTAAGCCTTGGGGAGGAGAAGGTAGTAAGGGAGAGAGGGTTTTAATCTGAACCGTTTTGGTGTCTCTTTCATAGATCATCCCCTTCCCTTCTAAATAACACTCAGTCTAAACATGAGGACATGTGTGTACAAGAGCGGGAAGAGGCAGAAGGAGTATGTTAGGGAAGACCTAGGAACCTCCTAAACTGGCTTCATCACTAACAAAACTGACACTGTGAAAGGATAATATATGGTAGGGAAGGACGCAGTATTTGTGATCTTGCATCACTGGAGTTACAAAAAGCTTATCTTGCTGTAGGAATGTTCCATGTAGGATTCTTGTGTTGTTGGTCATTGTCCACCCAAATGATACACCCTTGAAGACAACAACTACATCAATCTGTAGTGCTCTGCAAATTTCCCTAAGATATTTTCAGCAAGCTCTCCTAGGCTTTATTTTCTGTGCGCTGGCAGCAACAAACATTGCAGCAGGTTTTTCTGTCTGACACCTCTCGCTCGTCCTGATCACTATATTTATCGACACACAGATTTGTTTTTTTTGAATCTCAACTTCAATCATACTCATTTTATCATCTCTGAAGATTGCTTGGCACTAATCTGGGTTTGCTTTAGTTTGGGTTTTTGTTTTAATGACGCTTCAACAAAGATCACTGAGTTTCAAAAAAATCAACATCCCTTCCAGCCTATCCAGAAAAACACATTGGAACCTAACAGAATAAACCTCCATCTTGAAGGATCATTTGATGGATAAACAAAATGTATACTCAGTCCATACTTTGCTGGAACTTATCTTTACTTCTAACATCCATCCTTTGCCAGATTTTCTCATCCTCATTTTACTGAATGTTTTTTTATTCCTCCAGTCATCCTATATCCTAACAGAACTATGAGAGAGCATGAGTTTCTGTGCTGTGCATATGTGTAAAATAATTTGACCCACAGTGCTATTGGTTTGTCATTGTCAATACTGGGGTGGGGGTTTCCTCTTTTTATTGCCTATTTTGTCAATATAATCTCATAGACTTTTAAGATTTTTGAGGTATAAAATACTTCTAATCCTAGGTATTTTATATTAACCTTGTGTAATGAAACTTGATTTTTTTCTAAGCAAAATATTGTAAAGACATTTTTAGTGTTGAGTCAGCAGCTCTGAAATACTGAAGAAATAAATTTAGCAGCATTCTTTCATTCAGACTCTAGTCCTATCTCACTGTATCTGAATCTCTAGGTAGGGGAGGAGGCATCTGAAAAGGATTAGGAGTTTCTCTTTTGTCTGTCCTTTCTAAAGATGGTTTTCAGGAAGGGGGGAGGATGAGTGTTTAGGCTGTGGGGTTGCAAGTTCCACATTCCTACTCCTTCAACCTTTAGGAGATTGCTATAAAGATTGCCCTCCCTGTGCTTGGTCTTGTTCCCACACTCCTGCTGTTGACACCATCACCTGCCTACTCCCAGACTCCCCCTTATCTGCAGCAAAATGCAAATCTTGTTCAAATGATGATAGTGATCTCACACCAAGTAATAGCTATTTTGTTGCAAACCATCAGTCATGTATCCCTTGTGCCCGGGGTTGTCACCAGATACAAAGAATAGGCAGGTCAAAGCAGCTCTCTTAAAACTAAGACATCAGGTCAAGCCTAACACTGAAAGCCTGGGTTCAGTAAACATTGTCTGAAGGTAAGTTGACATTTTCCTGCTTAGAAACTCTCATTCTGTGTGTGCAACAGAGAGAAATTGAGGGAGAATAGAGAAATGCCCAGAAAGCAGTATTAGGAACAACATATCCAGTGCAAGTCTCTTCCTAACAGTAACTTTCCTAGTAGATACTTAATGTCATTAAGTAGCCATGTTCACTGGGTACATCCTGACTGCCTGCTCTTCTCCTTTGCCTCCTTGCAGGGAGTGCTGGTCAGCACTTAGCCCAGGCCCCAGCCACCTGGGTGCGGGCAGCATGCTCTGTTAACTCCCGACAGTGCTGCCTACGTTTGTTCTTTGACTTCTGCGTGTTCCTGCTGCCGTGCTTGCAGGTCTATTAAGAACAGCAAATGTCCTCAGCAGAGTTCACTGAGCTGTTCTGTGATTCTCTAAGATGACAGTAAGGACATTCCCCACACCCCATCAAAAAGTATCTGTCTGTCTCATACCACTACAAATCCCTCAATGTATGCTAGATACATCTGCAAAGTCTTCTCAATAGCACAAAGAGGCTCACTGGAGGGAACAGGTTTTAGATCTGTGCAGCTTGTAGCTGCCAAAATCTAGTTGCAGCACTTTTTTCCCCCTCTCCTCAATTTGTTTCCCTATCCAGCCAGTTCTGAGTCTGTGCAATTTTATGTCTGCTCTCAGCATTGCTGACAGGGTGGTGGACAGAAAGGGTATGCAAATGGAGGTCTTCCTGTAGCATCTTCCCAAAGAGTGTTTCTGCCATTCTGCGAAAATACTTCATGCAAACAAAGAAGATCTGCAGTTGCTTGTCTCTGTTCAATATCGAGTAAAGTGGGGGGCTTTAGAGCTTGAAGCCATAGGGCCCGTGCTTTCCATCTGATGGTTTTGTTCTGCTTCTTTATGTTGAATTTAACCAATGTGACTCCATTTCAATAATCTGTAATGACAAAAGCACCATCTAAAATATTATTTCAAAATAATCAGATATAAATTTAGGCCCATAAATATAAGGGAAAAACACTGCTTTCTACAGATCACAATTTCCCATTTGGTAATGGCTCATTCAATATCAGCTGATCCCTTCAGCTGCAGTGGGTTGTTTTAATTTATAAGGTTTTTGAAAGAATGCTGTTATCATACAGTCTTTTAAAATAATACCAGTAATATTATACCATTAGCTAAGAAAAGAATGCCATGATTATGAAGTCTATTCCTGCCTAAAGGCAGACAGCCATATTTATAAATTGGTGTGATCTCCTTGCTAAGTGGTTGTTCAGGTTTGCCTTGACTCACTAGTCTCAGTAGTAAGTGGACTGGTAATTTCACTTCTTTCTAATTTCTGACTATCTTGACCTCTACAATTTCTTTTTACATTATCAAGCTAGCATGGTATTTTGTATGCACTAAATAATACAGACAATAATTGAATGTCTGTATTAAAATAGGGAGACATTAGAGGTTTTTTATATAATTTTATTACTTTCTTCCACTGTGCGTCAAAGTTCCACACAGAGTGCCTGTTTTTACTTAGGATTTTTTTCTTTTTATTAACCAGAACTTTTCAACCTTGTGTGATCTCTTTACAATTCCCTTTAGAATACATAATTGTGCTCGATCAATTTGTTAAAGGCTTTTGAAGTGTTAAAAAAGCTGCATTAAAATTATTTTCTTTCAGGTTTTATGTTAATGAACATAGGTGCTATTCAAAGCAAAGTCAGTGTGTCAAGGGAACTTTAACTAAAGTTATTCATACATAAACTAAAAAAGGAAACATCTTTAGTGGAGGAAAATACATTTAATGAGTAAGTGCAGCACACAATTCCTCCTTTCAAAAATGTCAGTTCATATTGAACCTCCATTCTAGATATCTTACAATTACTTTGTCAACAGAAGGTAGAGTAGTGATGGATGATACATTGGTTCTTGAAACCAAACTTTCTGTGAGTTACTTAGGCTGAAACTAAGTGCTTTTACATTCCAGTCTTATTGATGATAGTGGTTTTATATTTATCACCCTGTCATTTCAGTTGACTGTATCAGCCTCTTCAGTGCAGGAATATGGACACTAATGGAGGTGTGTCCTTAGTGCTCTAAAGGGTCACAGATTCATTCCACTAACACGTTCACAGCCCTGTTATAAGCTCAGAAATTGTTTTGCCATTTTAAACAGTAATCCACAGCTGTAGCTGTATGAAGCCTGTGAAAAACAGTTTCTTAACGGTCTTTTTAGACCATGCTACCTGTTTGACACTGAATATGCTTCTTTCAGCTTTCACTAATATAATGTTACTGTTTTGCAACCTGCCCTATAATAGTCAGAATTCTACCAGGGCCTTGGGAGTCCAGGATCAGATTGCAACATTTATTTATAAGAAATTCTGTCAAGAATCAATAATAGTCTTGGGTCTCAAGTTCCTTCTTTAATAATACTTTGATATGATTTGTCACAAGCTAGCCCACAGTATCCACCAGATTTTATTACTTAGCTTGCAGCACAGTCTCTCATCTTTGAGTCATGAGATCAGCCATGGGGAGACCTTTAAAAAGCTATATTCTTTACTGTTTGGTTATTACAGAAAGTCTATATTACTCAATAATATCTTTTATAAGGTGTGCTGTCACATCTTCACATAGATGTTTAACCTCGATGTAGATATACTGAATGCCTGGAGGCCATTTTAGTGACATGGACATTGTTTTTCATGATTGGATGCCAAATGTATCAACAAAAACAACAGAAGTTGGGCCTTATTTTCACAGCTTGGTAGTTCTGACTGAATCTCATACTAACTGTCGATAGCAACTAAGATTTTATTTAGAGTGTAGAGTGTAACATTTTTATTACTTGAAAGTAGTAGAAATTCTGTGAAAGCAATTTAGATTACTTTCCACTGTAATATCAGTTCCTTAGGTTCTACTGTGTATCTCAATAAACAAGATCCTACGGTGTCACTCGCATATTGTGGTTCTAAATATATAAGATTTAACTCAGACCTGAAATTCAGATAGTTACAGTTGGCATTTACTTATACAGGCGGTTTACAAAATGAATTATATGTTTTATTGACTTAAGGCACAATATGCTTGATTCAATGAAATTTTCAATAAAGTTTGTTAAAAAGTGCTTCGAGTGAATACAGTCCCATCAACCTGTGAAATTCAGATCCTGCTCTTTCATTTTTGTGAAATTAAGAACTGAGTCATCACAGAGGAAGACAGAGGTTTGCTCTGTGTATCTGGTGTGTCATCAGAGTCATGCACACAAGTAGTACCAGTAAAATAAATAATAAACACATTTTCATAAATAATGTTTTTTTTTTCAAATGTGTATTTTGAAAAAAATATATGGTTATAATTTTAAATGTATTAATTCTTAAAGTTTTCCTGCTAATAATAGGAATTGGTTATTGTGTACTTCTCTGTAGTTGAAGGTTCTTTCAATTTACTATGTAACCATGTTGTTAGCAGAGAAGGAAACCTTTAGTTAGGGTATTGTTGAAAACTGAGTTAAGTTTTTTGGGCCTGGCAAGTTTTCTTCAGGATAGAAGCACGCACATTTTTCAATACTGCTCATAGTGAGTATCTTAGAAAGAAGTAGATGTGGTGATTTAATATTAAGAGATTCTATCTCCCTGGTTTATAAGTTTTTGAAGGCTGTCCCAGTAAAACTTGTAAAGCAGGTAGGGCTTTGTGAAAGCCAATCCTTGTATATAATAAAGTTACATGGCCTGTTTTAGCTCAGAGCTAAGAATACAAAACTATTAAAGATCCATAGAGGGTTGTAATACACATACTGCAAAACAAAAATAATTCTAAATTCTTTATTAACAGCGTAGTAAATTTTGAATTACAGGAAGACAATCTTGAATTGACTAGAAATTTCCAGTGCTTTATTTTGGAAATGTGACATTTTCATGGACTAAAGTAATTCGAAGACTAAAAATGCATGTTGTTTAGACAAAGATTTTTACCCTGAAAAGCTACTAAGATTCTCTCCTTAATAAGAATTTAATTGATAACTGGAGATATTTCCTTCAAAAGACTTAGCAAGTTATCCTAAAACAAGGAGTTTAGTACTAGATGCAATCTAAAATGTAGTATTTCCATAATACCTGAAACACTGTATTAATTTTGCAAATTGTTTCAATTTCTGGCAAGAGCCTTGGAAAGGAAGTCCTCAGGAAATACAGCAATGTGTAGTATTCAGTTGTGGTGTTCATTTTCATGCACCCTAGTCAATTAATTTTGAAACATTTAGAAGATTGTTGCCTAATTATGTCTCTGATGTTTGATTTATATTGAATGGGTGAACTAGAAAGATGAAATATCTTTTCCAATGGATATTTTAGAAAAGTTAATGTATCTGGTACCACCAGGGAGTTCATATATATGCACACACATGCACACGCATACACACACACATGCACATGAATATACATATATAATAAACAACTAGTGAAGCAATTTTATTTACCTTTTATAGTTTTAGAGACATATGTAACATAGTCTAACTTTCAAATATGTGAATAATCTACCTGCAGGTAGCATTAACTTAAGTAAGAAAATATATTTTAAAGAAAGACATTGAAAAAGAAGCCTGGAGTAACCTATGGTAAAAAAGAAATGGTATAAATTAGATCTGGACTTGAACACTTCCTATGTAAAATAAAGGAGAAAAAAGATCAGGAAAACTGTGGGGCTTAAGGAGTAAGAGGTGGGCATTTCAACATTAAAGTCAGAAACAAGAGAGGTGGTGGAAACCTGGTTTGCTGCCTAAATTTCATAAACTGAACTGTGCTATAAATTTATGAGAGACAGAGAACATGTTAGCCCTAGACCTGTCTTTTCTAGCTTGACCTCAAGTCCACGGTTGAATCTCTCTCATCAGAACAATTCATTCAGCCCATACCTTGCTCTTTTCCTTAGAGCTGATATTGCCCTCCCTGAGGAATGGATGGAAATATGCCCACCATATGACCAAAATGCACATGTGGCCTATCATATGATCTGATTTATATCTGCCACATCCCTGCTTAGCAGGTTTTTTGTTTTTTTTTCAATAGACTCCTCTGTACACTTTTCGAGAGAAAGGCCATCTAGCTGGCCTTCAGTGCCTGCAGAAAAGGATTTGTTATTAGATGCATCTAGAAGGCTTCCCCTTACAAACAGAAAAATATTCTTTTCTAACATGCCTATCGGCTCTGCCACACTTTTGGTTTTCATTGTGCTCAAGTTTCCGGCAATGTATTGACTATCCCTCGAAAAAGAGCATGACACATGCTTATTTTTTGCATATCTTGAGATGGTGCACTAATAAACAAGAAGGAATAGAACAAAGAATGCACCAGTTTTAGCATTTTAGTAGTGTAGTATAAATGTATAAGCAGATACATGCATAGTTTTTAGAACTAGTAGCAGAGACAATCTTTTCAAGTTCCTTCATTGTTACTGGTTCTGGAGACTTTTACCAAGGTACTCACTCTAATGTACAAACCTGATCAGACTAACTCAGATTCTGTATGTCTTTTTTCCTGGAGCCTTGTGATTTAGCAGTCAATCTTGACACGCCATTGTCTATTTCCATAGTCAGTTAGCTCTAACATAATAAAAGGTTCTGTAAAATCCCTCAAAATTCAACGCAAAACAACACGCATGGATAATAATTGAGTGAGCTTGATGATACTGTGAAATTTATTGTTTACAGGCATCATTAGTTTTATTGGTAGCAGGCCAACTGTGGCAGAGGTCTATTTAGTGTGTGGTAGGAAAGCAAAGGAAAGTGTTAACTGGGTTTTGATCTTATCAGCTTCAATCACTTCCATAAATCTGTGTTCTAGAAATGCATCTAAGTTTGTCCTAACTTTCCTGGGAAGCCCATATTTCCCTCTAGTCCCATCAAAGTTCACTTTATTAACCCAGGAGTTATAGGTTTCAGCAGAAATAAATTCTTTTAGCAGCAACAAAATGTACTTGTCGGGCTTTCCACCAGATTCTCTGAAAATCTCATTCTTTTGTGTAGGAGCCACATTTTGTATGCTTACCTCTGGCAGCTGTTCTTCTGTAGTACATTTGCCATCTCCTGCACCCACATCCAGACTGGTAATACTCATGTATTTGTCAACTTACATTTGTATTCACATCACCTCACTTGGGCATACAATTCACAGAGGCCGAAAGAAATAGTTGCCATTTTTTTGACCAGAACTAGGTCACCAAAAAAAGAGCATAGGAAAAGACAGGTTTTATACTCCTGAGCATTTGCAAGAATACTGAATGGTGAGGGAGAAAATAAAACTGGATTTACCATTGAAGAAGAATCCTAAATCCTGCATATTCATCCTTGGCTTTCAACTGAGCAGAATAAATAATCATAGTTTAGATAATGGCTTGTTTGCAGTTCTGTTCCAGTTACACCTCATGGAAGTATTCAAGTTCTCTTGCTTAGAAGTAGAAAAATGCCTTTGAAAGGGTGATCCTCCTGAGCAATCTTTTGATTTGCTTCTTTAGCAGATTTACTTGAATTTGCCAGATCTGTTGACTGATCTTTTTGATGTTTTCTTAGAAATCTGGATGTTGCCTATGTTTTGTTTATAAATGTTGCATGTATATCTCTGTAGTTGTTATATGGCTTCTAAAGGGCCACTTCAGAGTTAAATCAACTGTTCTGGCCTTAGATCTGAAGAACAGCATCAGTTAACAGGTTTTGACACTCTTGGTAACAGGCAATGGCTCATCGTTTTTGAATATTTACTTTCTCTAATCTGAACCAGCTTGATCATGAGGTGAGAGTTTGGCCAGGACTGCAGTGAGACACTTTCAAATTAATAACTTGAAAGGAATTAGAAGATAATCCTCTGCTGAGCATCTGCTCCCCAATAGAACAAAGTGTGGGAGAGAAAAAGGACCAAAACAAGGAAACCTAATTTGAGCTGTTTAGTCTCCTGAAAGTAAGTGTAGATATGTCTTTAGTCTTCTTCTATTTCTAGCCTTTTTTTTTATTGCTGTGATATTCCTGTAGCTAATTCCATTTCTCCCTCCGAACATTGTGACATCATGATGGTCACAGAGGGAATGGATGGTCACACCTACATTGCACTATGTTGTAGAAAGCAATATAGCTACAACAGCATGAAGCTGTATACTTATAGGGCTGGATTCCCTCCAGAATGTAAGAGAGCTCATTTAAATTTAGCTCCAGGATCTATATATTACTTTACACTGTTCTATGACAGAAGATAAACCTAGCACACACACCCTCCTGGGATTAACATGGTTGATAATCAGGCATTTCTGTAACATTATTAGCTCAGTCTAAAAGTTTCATTGTAAGGAACTAGAAGATTTGTGAGTTTGAGTTGGAAAGAGGAGAGACGGGGATGAAAAGGACAGCTTAATCTCTGAGCTACAACTGTGGTACTTGGGAAGAGTGAATTCAATGCACCAAGTTTGACCTGAAATGAAGATTATCCTTGTGCTTACTGGGAGTCTGATGCATGATGATTTTGCAATGGGTTGTTCACCATACAGAGAAACATGGCAATTCTCAACCCTTCCTGAAAGGAAATCACTGTATTAGGATGCTAGGAGCAGAGCACTGGAATGTGCACTTCCAGTAACTCATTCATTAGCACTGAACATCTAGAGCAGGAACATGCTCACTGCACTCTGACAAACTCAGACCATTTGGCAGGTTCTGAGGCTTTTTGCAGGCTGGCGTTGTGACATCATGGGCTGAGCTTTTAACCTTGCCCACAACATTTATAATATTTAAATTGAAAGAATACATACTCCAAGCAGGGCATGTTCCCCAGTTTGTGCCAAGATCTAAGCCATGCTGTACCTCAGGACTGTGAGCACTGGAGAGCTTATTAATTTTTTCCTATAATTCTTAATAAAATTGTACTGCAGCATGCAAGCAACAAGGGCCTCTTTGATAATTTACCCTCTGCAAGTTCAAATCTACATTAGTGAAAGGAACTGTCTGCCTTATATTTCAAAAGTAATGAATTCAAATTCTGTTGGGATTGTAATTTTATTAGAAATTCTACATATCTTCTCTTATTATTTCTGGGTCAAATGGATCATTATATTGATTGATCAACACTTAATTTGTTATTATACATAAGTATTCAGCAAATAATGAAAATACCCTGTCACTTGGTTAACAAATGAATAAAAGAGACAGCAGTAGGTTACTTTTTTAATTTTTTTTGCATACATGTAGATCAACCTTATATATCTCTGGAGCTTTGGCTGTCCACTCAAACATCTGGCAGGAAAAGCTGAGTAGTAAAATAATTCATATATATTTAGTAAAGCCTGCATTTTTACCAGTGTTCATTGTAAAAATAAACAACATGCAGGGCAGTAGGGTTTATGATAATGCTGTAAGTTAATCGTCTTGAGCAACAAACTTCTGATGTTGCCATACTAATCAGGCATTTCTGTAGCATAATCAGCTCAATCTAAAAATCAAAAATCATGCAGCTCCATTCTAGGAATTAGAAGGTCTGTACTTTCTAGCTGGAAAGAGGAGAGATTGGGAATTTAGTTATATTTATTATTGTTATTTATGGATTTACAGTACTTCCTTTTCTAAAGTTACAACTGATTCTCCTGGATTTGTTAAACACATTTTCTCTTCACTTCCACTAACTGACATCTCACACAATGTAGAAGAGAGAGAAGCACTGAAACATTCAGTACATGTAATGTATCTGTACATATATAAGATACCATTAGTTACAAGTCTTGAAGGAAAGACACTGGACCTTATTTTCAAACACTCTTAGTGTGTACAAATCAAATTGAAGCTTATAAAAGCTGAAAAAAATCATGTTTCTGAATATTGGGACCATTTTTCCCAGTGTAAGTAATCAGCACCTACCTTTAAGAAAACCTATACATTAATTGTTCTCTGTCTCAGCTTGCCTAACTACATTCTGTGATATAAGCCAGAGCTCACAAGAAAAAGATATTCTTTTTTCTGTCGCAGTCATCTTACATGGACCAGAGTTAGACGCATTATAGATTAAAATTACTGGTTTATATATTTTATCGATAATGCAGTAAGTATCAGGCATATCAGTATATATCATGTATTTTTTTCTACCGAGCAGGTCTACAAGTGTGCTCAAATTATACCACAGTGGGTTGTTCATCATCATCACCACCAATAAATGTAGTGGTTTTGCACATTGTATCCCAGTTAGCTATATCTTTGCACCAAGACAACTCACTGTTCCTCTCTGAGAGTATTCCATGATGTGCTTGCACATGGGACTTGTAATTACTTCATATGTCTCATAAATCCCTCCACAGTATCCTTGACTAATTACAAGTGGGCAAGCTAATGTATTGTGGTTGGCGCTGAACTACCCACAGACTGGCCAGCTGAGAGGCCAATAGTCAACAGAACTGTTAAATTTTCAGTTGAAACCTTTCTTCCTGGAAGCACTAATTTGGCTCTTTCTTTACTACCCAGGTGCCAGTTTTCATGAAACTTATGGCAGACTTTATATCCTTACAGTTTCTACAATGTTGCCCCCTTCTTAAAGGAGGAGAACTGACAGATGGACGAAGGAGCAAACAGTGCAGTTACGTATTTTATCCTTTGGAAACCAGGCTATAACGATACATAAAACTTCACTCACAAAGTTCTGAAATATCAAACAACACTCACAGTTATGTGACAAACACCACTCACAAAGTTATGAAATACCTTATAAATATGAAATATCTTATGAATATAAAAGGTGAAACTCTGATTTATGCCAATAATCCCTTCAAGCACTAATGTTTATCTAATGGATTCAGCCACCAAAAATTATTGCATATGCTACAGAAAGCATTATAATTTGGGATTCACCTGTGTGATTATATCAAAGCTAAAATTATTCCATGAGACTTTGGAACATTCCATGTTGGTTGATACTACGTGCTTTTAACTAAAAGCTTCTCCTTTCACTTTACATCAACAGAAGTGGAACAATTAATGCTTCACAATACAAGAGAGGCTTTTGTTCTTGTTTAAATTTTTGTACCTTAGCTTGAAAGGTATCTTGAGCTCCTTTGAAGTTTCCCTTTAATATACTGCACCCAAACCACTTCTTTATGAGCCTCATTTAACTTTTACATTTTAAAGATCTTTCAATGTAAGCCCAAATGTAACAAAAGAAAGTGATAATTGGTGAAACAGACAGAGTTGTTGAATAGTGTAGACACTGAATCTTAAGGAAGCATCTTGCACAACTCTGGCTCTGGCAGGTAGGTCACATCACTTAGAATTTGTTTCATGCTCTAGACAAATGTTTTCCTGGATTATTAATCAATTCTAATAATTCACAGAGACCCCAATTCCATGGAGCTTGTGTGGCCCCTTGCAGAGAGCCCCACTTGCTGCCCGTGGCATTCCCTCAGATGTCTGCTTGTGCAATTCTCAGATACAGACTTAAATGCCAATTCTCTGTGAAATCAGTAGTTAGACTTCTATGGATTTCACTGGGCATTGGACTGGACTGTACATTCTTTGATAAAGGATTGAGTTTTCTCCTCTCTGCATTTGAAAACAACTACCACCCAGCTGATAGTACAAGAACGACAACTGAAATGCTGATTTCAGATTTCAGCGAAGCCACTTAGGACTGCAGGCAGAAGGTCAAGACAATCAACACTGAGGAGTGCAGGATTGTTTGCAATTCATCCTGATACTGCCCTGGTACTCCCAGTGACTATATAGTGGTATTCCTGCCCAACAGCCAAGTAGAGTATTTAGTAGAGCCTGCAGAGGTTGTGAATGTTTTCATACTCCTATTTAATTCCCTGAATTCGTTGTAATTCCTGATAGTCAGTGTACAGTGTATTTAATTTACTGTATTAGAAATTTGCCATTTCATATTTCTGATGACTGCCTGGCTTTGAGGCTCTGATGCTGTCATCAAAATTCATCACGAGTGATCAAATGTTGATGTCATACTGTGGTTTATGAGCCACAAGCTCATCATGCCTTTATTTCTGCTTGTTTGTGCTTCTACCAGTGTTGCGGGAACTCACACCCTATTTCAGACCTCTGAAAGTCTAATTCTCATGCACCATACTTTTTTTTTCTTTCTGAACTGGGGCAGATGTCCCTTTCTGTAATAATTTAATTAACACTTTGGAATAGTGATGCATTAATTAATGCCAGATTACAATGGAAACGCTACAGAATTACACTTTATATCAACATTAATGCAAAATGAGTTCCTCCTGGATAATATTTCTTACAGAGAATACAAAAAGAGATAATACTAATTAGACCATCAATTTAAATTTACCATAATTTCAATACATGTCACTTACCTGTTCTGTAGCACAAAACCTTCTGTTCTACCATACACTTTTGCTGCATTGATATCAATATGGCAGCCAGACTGGGAGTCATATAGTACACTCCTGTACTATAATCCTGGGTTTGGTGCCTGCGTTGTGAAGGATTGAACTTTAAAAATCAGGTATAGGCTTAATAATGTTCTGACATAGATCTTCTGTGGGTAGAGAAACTTCACTGGCAAAAAAGTATCCTCACCAGAGGCACAGGATTTTGTATCGTGCATGGCACGTTATTAGACTGTAGCACACAATTCGGGTTATTCTAATTCTTCCTGGCATGGCCCAAATTTGCTGCTGCAAATGCAACATCTACAAAGTCATTCTTTTGTGAGCATTATTATTTTATCTGCTTCATACCAGAATGTGAGACAAATAAGAAACCAAGGTTTTTGTTCCCAAGTAGCTTCAGTCTCAGTAGCGTATTCTCACTTTCAAGAATAAAATGTTTTATTTAATGCACGTCTGATTTCACTTGCACTTTGGTGCTTTTTTCTTTATATAACCATCACCTAGATGTTGCCTCTTGTGCAGGCAAGAAAAGAGGATTAAAAAGATAATTCTGAAATGCAAGGCATGAAAAAAATTAGCCAAGATGATTCAATTTCAATGAACATCCAACAAAGCTTTTCTTTCCTCTCCATCTCCCCTCCTGACTCTCTCATAGTCTTTGTGGAACCTGCAGAGTCACCAGAATTTCAGGCTCCTTGCTCTTCAGCAATCAGTGTTGAAGACCAATAGAGAGTCAAGTCACTAGAGGCCAGTCAGGCTGGCTTGCAAGCACTGATGTTCATTTGAAATTCCCAAGGTGTACAGGGAGTTAGCTGAACTTCAGTCCAAAATAAGTAATTCAGGGACCTGGAAGACTTGGCTGTACCAGCACGCTAGGAGTTTGAGTTCTTCACCCACCATGAAGAACTTTGGAAATTATCAAAGGAAATTTTTTTATTTTTCCAGAATGCAATCTTTCAGAATTTGCTGCATGATGAATTTTAAGATATTTAGGGATTTTTATTCCAAATACAAACAACACCAAATTTTGAAATTCCCTATGAAACAGACTCTGCTCAGCTGTAGTTGCTTTCTTCAAACACTGAAATATCCTTCTTTATAGAAGTATTTTGCTCAGTAGATTTTAATTGTATGCTTTTATACTAGTCATTTGTACTAATTTTATTGTATAGAATAGAAAGTTTTAGTTCAACACAGAACATGCCGATGCTCTTGTAGAATGTTTTTGCCAACAAGGGGATTTCAAGAAACACTGGCCACTCAGCAGATCACATCAAGAGACAGTAGCTGTGAAGAACTACAGAGTAGTGACAGAGTTCAAAGAAAACAAAACTCTGTATAGATGGTCTTACTTTATGGAAAAATATTTCAGCCTAGATAATAGCTCAGGAAATTCTTTTGCTGCCACATTGTGTATCTTCCAGAGGGGACTACTTTTTTTTATTGACATTTTGAGTGAAATGTATGTCATGAAAAGAACAAGCAACTTGTATCCAGTTAAATGACATTAGCCCTAAAACAGGAGTTGTGTGGGATTTGACCATCACAAATCTACGCGGTATTCTGCACCAGAATGAATTTCACACTTTGTACTTTGGCCTTAGCATACTGCTTTCTCTGGAGAGTACCATTCTGGTCTCTCTACCACATGGGTAATTCGATTTAATGCAATAGCTCTTCTCCTTTGCAGAATTTATTTGAAATTTAGAAAAGGTCAGATATGTAAATCTGTGTGATTTGTTTTATGAAACTACCTCTTTATTTGGGACAGTTCACTATAACTGGACATCACTGCCCAGGACTGTTAAAAGAATATGTAGTTAGCGGTAATGAAGTGAGTGGAGTTTTGAAAATATGAAGAAAATTTACTTTCTGAGTAGCTATCTGTTAGATACTAGAACAGACTTTTTGGAGAAGTAAGCCCTCATCATTAGATGGACTTATAACTCAGTGCAGAGTAGACAATGTACTAGAAAAAAATATAACTGCATGGACTGAACTGATGTTGATCCCAATGTTCTGGAATTAAGAAACCTGACAAATCTTTTCTATCTCTAACTTATGTGAGAACTGACAAAGAAGGGCTTTTGTAGATCAGGACTCAAGCAAGTATATTAAAATGGTCTTGTATAGTAAAACAGTCTTGTGCTGAGGAAAAGTTTGCTCTGTGCCAATCTACACTGTGCTTTCCCATCTCAAGTGCAATTAATCCCTTACTTTCACAAGCAATGAAGTATGTTCAGAAAAACGTAAAGGAAAAAAAAAGTGAAGATTATTTTTAGATTTTATATGTAACATCAACTAGAAACTAATTGGATTAAATATTTTAGTACAAATATAGCACTCTTCACCAGACTTTCTGTTTAGGTTGCCAGTTTATGTGTTTTTCTCTGTTTAAGTCTTCATAATGTCTTTTTTTCTCA
The DNA here is from genome assembly GCF_047716275.1 of Strix uralensis. Lineage (NCBI taxonomy): Eukaryota > Metazoa > Chordata > Aves > Strigiformes > Strigidae > Strix > Strix uralensis. Next base: position 17,675,269 of record NC_133979.1, on the reverse strand, counting down.
TTAAGATATATGGTCTCAAAATGAAGAACTCTTAATTCTTTAGATTATTTTAACCCTTCATTGCTAAGAATGGAGATACAAATAAAATAGTTTAGCTGGACAACTATCTGAGAGTGCTGTGTTTAGTTGAAACTACGAATTAATATCTACAGGGGATGGAAACAGGGTCGGATGCCTCCCTTGAAGACAGCATCTTTATGGAATGTAAAAATCTAAATGTGCAGATGTCAGAGTTAAGTTCAAGTATTTTAGTACTCACATATTTAAGTACTAGGGTTTTTTTTCTGGCACATTTCCATCTTTAAATCAGAGGTGGAATACTTGTAAGGTGGTGGCTGATAGAAGATTTCAACAGCTTTCCAATGCTAACTTTATGTTTAAGGCTTCTGCAGGACATCCTTCTTCTATGACAGCACCAATACATTGGTAACATCTGACTCTTTCCAGTTGATCACACTTGTTGACACTTATGTGCATTGACAAATCAACCAATAACCTTCTTCTGGTTCTCTTTTTCATCTGCATTAGTATAGGTAGCTCTGTGCATAGAGAATTATGATATACAATGTATTTCTTGTTTAAATGGATTTTATTTAGTGCCAGACCTATTTCTGGTCATATTGCTTAATGATACCTCTAACTCAGAAAAGATAATTCTAAGAAAAGAAAGCTTTTTCATCTAACTTTTGAATAATTCCATCCCCAGACCATCCTATGAGTTATATGTATTTAAATTTTGTTCCAGAATAGTAGGACAGTTCACGTCATGTTCATGTTCATATCAACTCTCTGTATTTATGTCTATGAAAGAGAAAAGCCCTAAAACAGCTGACTTTGCAGGTTCTGCTGGTAGCCAGAAAACATCGTACCCTTACCACACTGCTGCATGTTGGAGCACACAAAAATAACACCAAGCTAATTCCAGAGGGGATAATACATCCACAGGGAGTGGGGCAGCATTGTAAAAGGTTGCTAGCTTGAGTTGTGAAATCAAGAGAGCCACAGTCAAGTGATGCTGCACCTGAGTTAATACATCATCCATCTTGATGGCAGTAATTAATCAGGGACAGCGCGGCACTGATGATGCTGTGCTGCTTCCAGTCCTGCTGCATTGGTACATCCAAGTGTGGTTGCAACTAGTTCAGAAACCATTGCACAGATGTTTGTCAAAGCCAAGACAAATATTAATATCACCAGAGTTACATGCTCAAATTTTACAAAGCACTACTCAGGCACATTCATCAGAGCTATACTACATAGATTGGCTAATGACTATTGAACATTTGAAATATGTAAGTTCAAAAGCAATGAGTAAAAACTGCAACAATTGGAGAATGCTGAATAAATTCAAAGAAATCATGATCAGCTCCTGGATATTTAGTAAACAATAGTTTTATAAGTCATTTGCTATGCATTGTTTATTTACCTCTAATAAGTATCATACAGTATAAATGGTATTTTTATTTCAGCTCCTAGAACATAAAATGATCTGTGGAAGCTAGCTGAGAGTTTTGCAAGCATATCTCAATGGAGAATCAACTGAGGTAAGTTGGAGTTTATGTCCCTGAACATATTGTATGATCAGAGGATAAGGCAGGGTTTAAATATAGATTGAAAACCACAGGGTATTAAGTGTCTAGGAATATTTTACCTTATGGAGTTGAAGTCTACAACTAAACTTAACAAAGAGGTAATGTGAAATACAGTGAAAAAAATAATTGCTGGGTGGTCTCTGCCACATACTGTATCGTGTGATGGAAAAGGCTGAGAGCCATAAGAAAGATATTGGGACCAAACCTGACATACTGTATACATTAAACATCTTACTATTTACCTTCTGAGAAAAGTTCTTTAAGGAACTCGTGGGTTTGTTAACAAAAACTTTATGGCATTATAGGAAGCCCAGAATCTGGGATGAAAATGCTAGTGTTTGCCAAACCTTTAGGTGGAGCAAATTTTCCAGAGTTACAAAAATATTGGTTTTTTGGGAAGCCAAGGAATGGATACCATATAAGTGGATCTCAGCCCATTTGGATAGCCTTTGAAAAAGCACAAACATTACTTTTTCATTTGTTCTTGTTAACAACGGTGAACTGAAAAATGCTGAATTCAGTACTGAAAGACACGGCTAAGTAGATTTTGAATCATGAAGAAAACTCAAGGGAAAATGCAAAATGAAACAAGAGAAGTCCTTGAAACAAAATGAATGTAAGATTTGTTTTCTTGATTTTTTATTCTTAAGTGTCAGGGTCTTGAGGGCACCACCATGCCTCACAGGCCCAGATCAGCCCACTCGGGGCTCCCTCATCCTGCCCAGGGGCAGGACCCCATTTCAGCTGGCAGGGCTGGCAGCCCTGCCCCAGTAACAACACAGAAGGGCCTGTCTCCAGCTCCCCACAGCCCTGCCCTGCCCGGCCATGGGTCTCACTTGAGCTGGGCCTACCCACAGGCCCACATCCTGGCCCAGTCTTGCCCCATCCCTGTCCCCCGGGAGATGCCCGATGCCCAGGGCTGGGGCTGCCCCTCCTGGCCAGGGGTGGGACGGGCCCAGCTGCCATCCCATGGGGCCTCCACAGTCACTGGCCCATGGAGGCGTCAGCCTGCACGTGGCCCCGGTGTTAAACAATAAAGCAGGAGGGCTGCATGTTGTAGTGTTACAGAACACGTCAGACCCACAGAATGGTGTCTGTTTCTTTCTCATCTCCTTGTAAAACCATGTAGGCTCAGAGTGGGACTTCAAACTTGTGCAGTCGCAGCCTTCCTGCAGATGGTGAGAGAAGTACTGTGGAAACCTCTCCACTTCTCCACTAGGACTAATACAGAGGCAAGGTAAGTAAAACATAGACTTCTGCTAATGTCTAAGGGCTTTGAGTCAAGCCCCTTAACTATATACATTATGTTCTCCCCTCCTCTGCTCACTTCAATCTCCTCAAAATTACCACTCATAGCTTAATGAATAAGCACTATAGCCTTAAATGCTGAAGGGAAGCAATGGAGGAAGATTACAAAATGAATGCAAGGAAGGAGTGCTAGTGTGCTGCCTTATTCCCGCTGCTTTTTAATTAATGGAACAATAAACACCGATGAGAACTGCTAGAGATAGTTCAAAAGATGTGGACAGATGCTTGTCTTGTGGCTCTTCAAAGGTCATTTACTACCTTAAATATTATATGATTGTAATTTTGGTTGAGGGTTGGTGACTTTATTCCATTTGTGTGTGTATCCAATTACAACTCAAATATTTCGTCTTGACAGCAGTTTTAGACTACATAGTTAGATGAAAAATGAACCAAATGCAGTACATACTTTAATAACAATCATTCTTAAGAGAATTTTTTGAAGAACGACTTCTGACCCACCAGAATTATTAAACATCCTGTAGCATTTTTTGTAAGATTAGTCACAGTGTCTTTTCTGAAACTCAATATATATCATTACATTCTGCCTCCATAAATCGCCCTATGGTATCAACTGAATATAGTATTCTTCTGTCACATATTCTTGTAGAAAGTTAAAAAGCTGTCATGTTCCACCTCAGAAATGGATCCACTTTGCTAGAATGTAATGCAGTTCTATTACAAGATTTGGAATTTACATTTGCAAGAGAAACCATTATTTTTTCAGTGCTTCTTGGTGTCCTCATCTGCATCAATGAGTATAGAAATGATAAGTATTTTGCAAAGGCACTAATTTCCAGAGATTGTCCCCTAGGATTGTCCACAAAAGAAAGAAAACCATACATTTTCATTTGCATATGTGCCTGAGTGCATGCACCAGCAAAACACCAAGTTTCTAATTTTTCAAAACCTCTCTTTGTTTCACAAGCAATGACTACATTCTAGATGAAGGTCCCAAAAAATGTATTTACTTAATACATTTTGTTTCTTGGCGAGTCTTGCAGGTAGTGCAATAAATGTCACTCCTTCCTGTTACTCAATATCAGGCAAGCAGATCATTCTCCTTCTTTAAGTCTTATCTTTGACTGAGAGGAGAGCCAGTACCCCTGCTCCTCTTGATTATTATGTATCTTGTTATATGTTTGCCAGAATTGGAATATAAACCTAGTGCTCTATCCAGATTCAAGTGTGAATAATTACATTCTGCCTACCTAAATTCCCACTGCAATTTCATTTGGGTACAGTATATTTCTTCATTTCCTGCTCTCAGGCCTATTCTGGCATCTATTGAAGTTAACGGAAAGTTCTCAAAGACTTTGGTGAAGGAAAATGTCCATAAACTATGGTGTAATTCTGTTGTGGTATTAAACAGCTTGAGTTGACATAAGAGCCTGTATCTTATTATAAATTGCTTGCACTGTATATCTTTACCAGTTTGGAAAACTCTTCACATCTCATCAACATTATGTCTATATTCAAGATATAATGAATGTCAATTACCATATTATATACGTATTCTGCTGGAGACATAATATCTGTTAAATTTACAGACATATATGGTTAATCCTGGTGTCACTGAACTTTATGAAGATCTTTTTTTTTACTTTAGTCAGGATGTGTAGGTAATACCTTAATAGTGGTAGGGCGATGTAGCCTTCTGAGGCATGGAAATTCTGTTCTCTGTGTTTTGTGGATGTGTGTAGACAAAAATAGAAATAAACAAGTTGTTCAAAAATTACATTCAAGTCTTTTGAACCCCAGATCAATACCTAAACTACAATACTCCATGGCACTTCATCAAGGAATGAATGCAGTTGCAAGTGATTGGTACTCTGTACTTTCTTAGCAAAGTTTGGAATTTTTGCAAAATATATTTTTGCTTTAATAACATTTCTAGAGATAAAAAGTGCAGGTTTTGAACCCTTCTCACTTGTTTCTAGTAAGTTCCTTGGAAGAGACAAAGAGAACATGTCTCAGTGAGCAACTCAGACAAAATCGTGAAGTCAATTCAGACCTGCACTTTTGTAATGTTCTGGGGGTACTCAGATCCATCTTTAACCAGAACTGATTTTATTTAGTATTTTAATAAAGGGTCACTGTCTAACGAAACTAGCTTACTCCAGGCTGTTTATTACAGTTGTTCCCGCCTTCTTTTCTCTTGATGATTATGTTTTATAAGTTATTCCATTCACTCTCATGACTTTTGATCGTATTCCCATGAGCCAGGCTCAGGCTGGGGCAGGACACAGGCCATCTCTTTATTCCTCCAAAGCCTGTGTCATGTACTTTTGACCTTGGCCTGAGCTATTGGCATGGAAATTACTAGTATCCTAAATATACAACATTCCTTTTTGTTGGTCTTAGACAAAATCAGGAGTAGGGCTGGTATAAAAGTCTGTGATGACAGCTTCATACCATTTCTCAGAAACTAACAAAAGAATTCTGTAAGGAAGCTAGAGTAGTGGAGAGAATCCCAGCAATTTAATTCTGTGATTCTTACTGTGGCAGTGGGAGGTCATTTGAATTCAAGAGCAAAAACAACAGTCTTGCAGTATCACATACAGCATTTCTAATAATTTCAAAATCCCCTAAATCAGAAGAGTGGTACAGGTAAGCAAGCTGGTAAAAACCCTCCTGACAAGAACGATGGTTTTATTTTATTTTATTTTTAAACGTTTCTGCAGCTTGCTAGATTCATAACCTAGGGCAAGTTTAATTAAAGTCAATGAAGCAGTTTAAAGTGAAGAAAAAATAAGCAGTAGAAAAAGTGTTGATTGTTTTCTAATTATGCTGTGGACTTCCTCTGTAATGGATTCTTGCCTTTTTAACTCCAGATAAAGCCAGTGATATATGTCAATGTAGACAGGAGACCTGGGAAATTCCTTCATAAAATTTCCTTACTAGTTGCATCTCTAGATATCTTAGCACCCTTGTGACATGATCTATTTCATTGGTTTTTGTCAACAGTTGGACAAGGTGGATTTTATTTTCTGAATATTGTAACAATAGAATAATGTATCATGCAGGAAAGTTTTGCATGTATAGTTTGAAAACCTTTGTTTTAGGAATCCTTTATTCACAGAGCAAACCTGTAGCTATTTAAGTGTCCAGATTCAGCCTGAATTGAGGAATACCAGTGAATATGGAGAATAATAGTTGTTGTGAATGCTGCTCTGAACCCATCGATGGTCTCAGTAGGATTTTGTTTTGATGTGGCTAGGCAGCTTGCCTACAATACAAATGGCACCCCTCTTACCCTCAGTGGATAAGGATCTGCCAGTTGCATGTTGCTTCCAGTCATTCCTTCCAAACATTTCCTGACTTAATACAGGCAATGGGCAGTCTGTACTCCTGCCAGCTGATCATCAGCCAGGTTTGTGATCTGACAGTGATTTGCTTTAGTAGAACCATTCATCTCTTTTGGAACGGTGGATGGATGTACTTTCTAGAGTTCATCCTGAGGTACCAGTGAAGCTCAGAGGGGACAATGATAGGCTACTTGACTGTCCCAAGGTAACAGTCCAACATCCCAGGACAACGTACACAGAATAATAGAATCATTTAGGTTGGAAAAGACCCTTAAGATCATCAAGTCTAACTGTTAACCTAGCACTGCCAAGTCTACCACTAAACCATGTTCCTAAGCACCACATCTACATGACTTTTAAATACCTCCAGGGATGTTGACTCAACGACTTCCCTGGCAGCCTGTTCCAGTGCCTAATAACCTTTTGGTGAAGAAGTTTTTCCTAATATCTTAACTTCCCTTCTGTTAGATGCTGCATCTCATGCTTTAGTCTTTCTGACACATCCCAGTTCATCTCACCTAACCTATCAGAGGAGGGTATAAGAAGCACAATTTGTGCTGTAGCCATCTCATCCAGAAATTTACCTTGAGGTTTATATTTTCAAGTCCATCTGCATATCAGTAAGTATTCCCACTGAGCTGTTACAAAAAAACATGTGTTGTGTTACAACAGCTCTTATAGTCTACTGTAAGTCTCCTTTGTTCAGGACTACACATTAAATAATGTATTATAACTTTGATACACTTACTCCTTTGTTTTATTTTAGATGATTTATTCAGTCTTCAAAATCCTTCCATCAAGATTTTGGCCTGATGACTGTCCAGAGGCCTCCTTAAATTAGAGCAGGTACATTAGGTTCTGCACTTTGTGAAATTCTGAATTGTCCCATCGTTCTTCATCACCATTTTAATGGGCATATTTCTTGTCCTGATGAAGAAAGAGTCTGCTTGGCAAGACACAGTAAACTAAGCATGAGCTTTGAGTGGGCTTGTTGATAGAGTTCACTAGAGGAATGTAACGTTTACAGAGGAATTTAAATGCTCCTAGCAGTGCATTTTTCCTATGAGAAACTCACTAAATGTTCACAGAATTGAAGGCTACAAACAAAATCTTTTGCACCTCTCTAGAGAAACGATGAAAGCATTTCACAATTATTTTGCAAACAATCAACTTAATATTCAGGTTATTTTTGTAGAAATGATAACTTGTTTGTAACTGTGTATTAAAAAACACATCACAAGTCATTTAGGCTGCAAGATCAAGCACTCTCAATGTAGAGGGTGGCCCTAGAATCCTAAATTAGCTTCCCTCATGTATGTGTTATGTTGACATCCTTATTTACAAATCATGTATTATTTTTGCCTTATTTTGCGCACAAGACCGATGGTTCGCAGGGAATAAGGAAGCTGTTGAACAGTTCTTTTTAACTTCATTGCCTAGTCTGTAGTCTTGGGCCTTATTTATTGTCCAGTGTGCCAGCTAGTGTAATCCAAACCTGCACTGCATTTGGAATTATTAATTTCTTTTTACTGTTTTCAGTGGCATTCTTCATTATGGAATTATTTGAATACTTCCCCGATGAGTTTTTCTGTATGGGGGGAGCCAAGAATATTATCCCCATTTTATAGCTGGGAAAGTGTAAATTAGCTGAGCAGTTGTAAGAAGTCGACATGACTAAAACTCGTCCTGGCACTGGTTTTAAATTTACATCCTCTCAGTGATATTGCATGTCCTTATGTTCCTGTATTATGTGTAAGGGTAAATAGGAATTTTGACTTCTTGTCTTTCTATCATTCATTATGTGGCCTTTCTCTATTACACCATCCTTTATTTGGGCAGTCTCTGTCTTTTTAACCTTTGCACATTGGGATTTCCCTTTAGGCCCCCATCATTTTCACTGCTCATATCTAGACATCTCTGCTTTAGAGAGGATAAGATCAAAATTCTGTTTAATTGTCCACTATAAAAAAGAACCCTGATAGATTTTTGTCTGAAAAATATCTTTTTAAAGCAAAATAGATTCCACAAAATGACTGCAACATGGACAGTATCAGTGCTGACTTACTTGGTCCTAGGACTCAGTAATCCCATTCAGGGACAATGAATGTGTATGCCTTTAGCCAAGTCTGACAGAGGATGCTCGTTAACATTAATTTTTTTGCTGATGGTTTTATGAAACCAAATTCAGACTGCTGAAAATTAGACTAAGCAAATTGAGCTTAGTTTGGACAGACCACTGCAGGGTATGAAATGGTCCTTTGCAAGGAGTGGGGCTTGATTTAAACAGTCGTGCACCAGCATACAGAATGCATATTCCATATCTAAGCCACTCAGTGACTTGTATTTATTATTCAAACTGTCATTCACTTATGTGAAAACTCTATGTATTTAGATTGGAAACAATTTTAAATAATTAACATAAATACATCAACTTCAGCAACAGGCATGTCATATTAAGTAACACAATATGTAGACCTGGGAGTACTACTAATAAGGTGGATTAGTGTGCTCCTGCAGCCTGGGCCAAGCATACTGTTGATGGCGATTAGAAAATGGTGTTCACGACTGTGAAATTTAAACGCAGGGCCTTACCATTTGGGTTTATCTAGAGGAAGCTAAGTCCTTGAGCAACTGTAGAATTTTCAATGACATACCTTGCTACAATTTTTTCTGGCATAATTTTGGTTGCCTGCAGTGACTATTTTTAATTTCCAAAACAGTACAGATTTGGACACTGAATCATGCTTTGGTGTCCTGTCACCATGCATCGCTGTGATCTCACAGTGGCTAATGGTGCAGGTCTGAGTGCAACATCACTGTTCCAAAATAGATCAACTACTAAACTGATAGGCAGTATAATGAGAAACTCCTGCTGACAGCAGGTATTTCTATTTTATCTGAGAATAATTCACTGAGTAGATAATTGGTGAATTCCCAATGGGAAAAAAACTTGATTCTGTCTGAGCATAGGTTAGCAAGTGTACCACCATAAGATAATTGATTTTGTGATATATCAAGTAGGGACGTAGTTGAGACTATTGAACTTTTCACTTAGGGCCTCAGGGTGAACTTGAACCAAGCTCCCAAAGGTGAAGAACCAGTACTTGACATGTGCAGGGTTTTGCACTCTTAACAGCCTCTTTAACTTTCATTTTCTCCTATTAATCTACTTTCACCAAGATCTAGATGTGCACAGAGTCTCATTAAGATGGTTGAGTTGTCATTGGAGATAATCACCAAAGGAATGTGTTATAAAAGAAGAAAAAAACTATGTCTAGAAAGTCTGAATAATTTTTTTATGCTGTTGTTTTAGTGAAGAGGCTTTGGATGCTGATAGGAAAGTTACTATAGCTATAGGGCACATTTAATTGCATTTTAGAAACTTCTTTTAATCCTGTAATAACAAAAAATTAAATCAGTGCTGACATTTTTTTGTTGCCAGAAGAAGGTAGTAAAAGGGTAAAGAAATAATTGTTAGTTCTGAGAATATAATTAGCAACTTTAATGCTTTAATCTAAAAAATGCATATTTTGAGCCTGGGTGAATGATTAAAGAAAAGATATTGAAAGCCTTTGAAATTTCTAACTGTTTGTTTTTAATTGTAAATTATGATCACTATAATTAGCTCATTTAGTACATTTATAATGTAAACAAATATGAATATACAGAAGTTCAGTGATATATTTCAGGGCAAATAAGAGCAACATTGTGACCCTGGGCTCTATTTATTAATCCTTTCTTGTAGTGTTTGGCACTGCTTCATTCTTTCATACTGGTTTTTTTCCCCCTTTTTTTTCGAAAGATAAAAGAAAGCCATACATAATACTTGCAGGTCTCTGCTGAGGTCTTAATGCATCTGGAACTACACCGAAGAAAATACAGCTAGAAATGTGGTCCTTTTGGGGGCTTCATTTAACCCTCACTCTGAAACTTTCTTACAGCTAGAATATTTATCGTGTTAAAAAATAAATACTACATTTTCTTAATGTAGTATTCTTCATAACAACTATGTTGTTAATACTGATCAATTAGATCAACTGAAAGTGATATTATGTTTCAGGTAGACTTACCTATTTCCATAGCTAGCTATCTGCAGAAATGCAGTGTGTCTGATACTGGCTGTTCTGTTTCCTGGTGACGTACTTTGTGTAGCATCCTGGGACTGGATTTCAGAAATCTGCTCCTTTCCTGATACACGTGCTGCCCTGCACATCACCAAGTAACATGAACGGGAGCTGCCTGGCTAAGACTCCCTGCATGCTAATGGAAACACTTAATGAGTAGCAGGATGTTTTCCCCCACCAAGTTCAAAGATTAAAATTTGGGGTTTAGTCTCACCATTATTTTTGTAAAAAAGGCATCTTTTGTTACATTTCCAGAGCTCGGTTATCATGCTGCGACACACTGCATCCAGTTCTGATAAGTCATGGAAAGTTATGATTAGTTAAGCTCCTTATGAATAGAGAAGGCTTCCCTGAAGGTCGAAACTGGCCTCTAACATGAGATTTTAAATCATTGTTGAAGTGTTTTGACTAGGCTGCCTTTGTGTACACTAAACAGTTTAAGGTTACTTTTTAATCCAGTGGCGCCTGTTTTATGATGTACACTTGCTGCGGATTGAATGTTGTTCTGTTCATCACTGCCAGCTGTCTCCTTGGGATCCTCTAGTAACTAAGTTATTTTATCTCAGAGGAATGAATTGTCAATAACAAGCAAGTAATAACTTTTCTGCTGAATTCTCAAGATTTAAAAAAACCCCTCTTCTTCTGTGATACTTCCCCTATAATGTAAAATGTATTGTGAGGGTTAGTTGCTCTATTCTTGCACTGTGAGCCTTCAGGAGTTAAAATGTTTATAGCATGAAATAAAGGTGGAAGAGGTACATATTGCAGCAGTGTATTCACCATATTCTGTGGATATTTTTTAGCTGAAGGAAGTAAGTCCTGGTTATTACAGCTGTCACGGTGACATCTGATATTTCAGTATCAGTGATTGCCTCACCCACCACATGACCCTGATCACTACTGTGATTCTCTGTCCACTATTAAACTGTGAAAGGTCTTGGCCCTCCAGGTGCTGTTTCAAGTCTGAAATATCAACTTGTCTGTCATACTCTCTCTGCCTAACTTAATGCTTAAGGACCCAGCAAAAATGTTTAATGTAGACAGGGTCTCGTACAGCAACAAAGCAAAGAACATGTCTTATGTCTATTTTCATGGCTGATGTGGAACAAGAGCACTAAGTATGCATGAGTTATTAAAAATGATCAAACTTTGTGGCTTAAATCTCAATAATTACATTTTTTGCATTTCATTTCTACTTTTGTTTTTTGCATTTCATTTCTACTTTTGGGGAACACACTTCTTGAAAGTCCTGAGAGGTATCTTGAGATTTCACACAGGAATGGGGACATATAATAATATGATAATTTTCATGAGTCAAAACTGAAAAATTCCAAAATATTGTTATACAAATTTCAGATCCAAAGCAGATCTTTTTACTGAATTTTTGGTTTTCTTTCAACAGCAGGGAAAAACAAGCAAACAAGAAAAAATCAGTCATGGAAATCTAGTTAAAAAATCTAGAGCTATAAAGCAAACTCCAAAATTGTGTAGTTGAAATTAACAGAACTTCTTATGATGCTCATTTTTCTCTCTTTAGTAAGTACCTTACTTGTGGTAAGAGTAATTTAAAAGTTGATTAACCTAAGCAACATGAAGGACTTAGGCAGTAGACTTTTCTATGAAAATAGATAAGGCCTATCAGACCTCCCTAATTTTTAGGAATAAAGTATTGGAAAAGATTCTGTACAACAGAACTGGCCTAACTGGTTATTGCTCTGTACATTGTACAAGCTCTGACATGGTGATCGTCACACATTTACAGCACTGAATGCTTATCTTTTTTAGCCCTGTACTGTTGTTAGGTTCATGTAAACCGGAATGTGGGGCTTGACAGCCAAGAACCAGGGTTCGTATATTGAAATTCAGCTGCATGTGGATTGTACCAGAAATTAAGTAGATGTAATGCCAGAGTAATAAATACATTGGATAATGAGCTTCTGTAATTTTTTGGAGTGATTTTAGGTTCTTAAGTACAGTTTTACAAAAATAATCTTTTGTTTTGATGGACATGCTTATGAGCATCTGACCTGCAATTCCTCCCCTAATGCAGAGGGAAAGGTACTTTTGTGCAGAGTGCTTCCAGTCACCTTTACTAAGGTAGTGCTGAGTTTCTTACAGTGACCCCCATGAACAGTATCTCTAACAAACACAGCTGCAGCATGTTATATTGGAAAATATTTTTCTTCGAAAAAGAACTATCTGTGCTTTCATACCCTTTGTGGTATATTCTGGTTTACAGTTGCAAACACCATTTCTTTATGGCATGAAAGGTCCTCTCGTCATGTTTTGTCAGAAGCATATCTTCATTTGTAATGATATATAATATGTATATATGCATACAGAGTGTATATTATATATATAAAAAAAAAAGTGTGACTTCGTATCTCATGTTAAGATAAGAAAAGGCCATCCTTTAAAAATAACACCTTACAAAATTTTATGTAGTTGTAAACTAAAGTTATGAAGTTATATGTGTGAAGTTAAAAGGTCATAAATGCAGTTCTGCTTATCTTTGTGGAAAACCAGATCAGAAATTGTCAGCAGAGTACTTTTAGAAGAGTTCCGTCATGACTCTGAAGATGGAAAGCAAGATAGACAAGGATTTAGAGCTAATGTGAAGAGGCAAAGAGAAAAGGGAGGGTATGTGTTGCTGAGAGAAAACCTTAAAAACAAATGTAAAAAGTGGGAAAATGAAGGTGTGTCCACTCTGAGGACATTTGACATTAACTTGTAACAGGTAGGGCTTTGCTGTCTGTTAAATGAAAAACTACAACTCTTTTGAGTAAGGGACACAGACCAAACCAACTGGATTGGAAAAAAAACCTTCTTGCCCTTCTGTGGAATATCCATAGTGGCTGAATATTCTCCATGATCCTTTTGATATCTGAATCTGCACTGTTATTTTACTGTAATCAGAGATGTCACACAACCAGAATTTATTTGGGCTAGAGATGGGATTATGTGGTTCTACCAATCCTCCCAAATCCTAAAATTTAAAGAGAAAAAACCACTGGTTCATTTTTGTTTTCTTTTAAAACAAAATTAGTTGCTAAAATTTGTCAGTCATTTGTCTGTAGACAAACCCTGGATTTGATGCTGCCATTGGCAGTTTCAGTATGAAAGGCTTTGAGTGTTGTGCTCTCTGGAGTATAACTCTGTGCACAGTTTATTTGTAATAATTGCTAATAATCCTGATAATCCCCTAAGGAAAAATGCTGTAGGTGGAAAGCCACAGATAGAGTCATTATAACAAAGAGAGACTCGTTCCTTGCACCCATCTTGTAATAAAATAATTCCCAGCTTTTTTCAAGGGCAATGAAGAGATTTCTGGAGAGACTTCTTTCACACCAACCCTATCTGCCCACCTGAAAGGCCCCAAAAATTCAGAGTGGAAGAATGAATAGGCCTCTGCCCTGATTCCTGTGAATAATTCAAGCAGCAAATATGACTTATTGCCATCCAGCCTTCTGTCTCTCCTTCAGTTTTTCTTCACCCTAATTTTCCTGGCCTTTTGTGTTTTCATAAGCCTGTAGAGTGTGTGGTAGACAAAAAGTATAGTATTCATAGCTTGGTAGATAACATGTTACCAGAAATTTTTCAGAAAACCTCTTTCTCACAGGGTATGTTGCCAAATATGTATTGTTTTTATATTCTTAAATTCACTTTTAAAAAATGCACACAAAGCTCTGGCTGTGTTTATATATGGCTTTAAAAGAACAGCAATCAAAACGAACAGCATTCCATGATCATTTAGTCTTCAGACCCAATAACAAAATCCTTATTCACTTATACAAGTGCATCTCTGTCCAGTGGTTTGTCCCATACGCAGAATGTGCCTGCAGCTCTTGGCACCATGGAGGGTGGAGAAAGAAATATTTCTCATTGGCTGGGAAGGCTCTGTGCAGATGAAGTAATGTAATACCGAACGGTGCGCTCAGATTTTTTCAATAAATGTTTTTCGTCACTACAGAGCTTTATATAACAGCAGTAAAGGCAAGAAAGGAAATTAGAAACACAGCTGAGACTGCATCTCATACTTCATAATGGCCTAAAATTCTTACTGTTTATTAAAACTAACACCCCTTGTCAGGGTGTTGATCAAAAATTCTCCACAGTCTCTTTTCTTTGATCTTTTCATTTTACAAACCACAGATATTTGTTGCCATTTCTTTACTTAGTTTTATGTCTAAAACATTGAAACTCAAAACTGCTTTCCAGTAAAGTTGCATGATAAGGAGTAGTCATGAATTCATCAAGCCAGCAAACTCATCACTAAACAAATTTGTCAACTCCCAGAGAAAGGAGAACACAAACAGAAATGGTCAAAGGTGGCACCAGAAAGGATGCTTTCAAAAACCTGACATGTCTGTGAGCCTCATACTTCTACTGCTCTCCAGTCCAAGTATGGGCATAACCTATTCTAATATACACATTTACCTTTTGTTTCAGCAGCTTCCTGGCTCCTGCACATGCAAACATTTGAATTTCCTGTTGGCTCAGAGGTGAGATTTATAACATTTATTAAAGTTGCTTTTCACTGTGAGTTTACTGGGCAGAAAGCCTAAGAGGGACTTTTTTTTTAAGGGGGTTTAATTGCTTGAATTTACCAGAGGGGTGAACATTATGCTTTCTTTGCAGCACCACTATCCACTAAGATTGCCAGGTGTTGAATTTCCCTAGAGGTTCCCTATTTATTGAAGAAATTCATGAAATACCCATCTATCCAGAGCTGGGGCTCCTAGCATCCCTTTCCCATTCATCGTCTTGATTTTGTTCCCTTCATGGCTGCTTTTGAATTTCTTGATTGATCCTGTTCATTTCTGTCCATTCCTCCCCATAAGTGTCCTCCCTCCTCTCTTTTTGAGCACCTTGACCATTAAAAATGAGCCGGACTTGCCTCAGAATTGTATGCACCTGAAAGCCTTTTGCCATGATGTGGCTGCTGGTGCAGAGAGGCAGTTCAATGCTGGAAATATATCAGTGCTCTTCAGTAGGGTGGAAGAAAGATGAACAGAGGACAGGAAAGACAGAAAAAGTGGAGGGAAGGGTGAAGAGCAAAGTGGTATTTTGCAACGTTTAAAATAAAAACCCATAAATAGCCCTTTAAAATCCATGAATGGACTTCTCAACAGATGGCAACCCTACTGTCAGGCGAGCCCAAGGCAGGCAGACCATAATTGTTAGCAAATGTATTGTTAAGGGAATTTACTAATTTACTGATGCAGCAGCCGCTTCAGCTGAAGAATAAATTGGAATATTTTGGTGCATTTCCTTTAAAAAGTCATCCACTTTTAAGTCTATGTATTAAAATGACAAAGTCTTAAATGGGGGTCTCCTTCACTAAACAAAAGATATGCAAATTACATTTCAAGATTTATATTATGATAAAAACCGAAACACAAAAGAGACATTATCTTGCAAAAATGTAAAAGTACATTGCTTCATGAGTCTATAATGATATAATGTGATGTTGATGTAGTTAAAGATGTCAGAAGGGAGACAATGACCTTAAAAGTTTAAAGCAGACACATTAATATTGATTGATTTTTAAGAGATTGAACAGCAAGAATATATCTATATATAGCCTGGATATTGGATTGTTTGAAAATTTGAGATGAGATACAGAACATTTTGGTCTTGTAATGCTTTAGACCTAATAGCAAGAACATGCTTTAAATGCAGCCATTTGTACTACAAGAAACTGGATGACAATTTGCCTTGAATTTAGCAGACTGTAAACCTTTTTCTTGCAAAAATCAGTGGTGTTTGACAAAGCTGGATGATCAGTTCTGGCTTAACCACAAATGCAGGTCTGTCATATGAGATGTCACGAAAGTCCTAATGTAGGGGGTTTACTTTTTTTTTTTAAAACCGTGTTCTATACATAAGTAGATCTGCATGTGGTCTTATAACTATTTTGTACATGCACACACACTCACACCTTCCTATAACATATTGAGCACTGTAAAACCTCAGCACCCTTCGGCCTTGAACCAAATAATGTGGCTGCACATCTATCATGTCATTTTTTTCTTTTTACTTTTCTGCAAGCTGGGAGAACATGGCCAATAACACTTCTTGTTTAAGTAGTTTAGGCTCATCTTATATTTGTGTTTATGCAAGCAAAGTTATAAAGAATTGTGCCTCGCATTGAGGTGGAAAGTGCTAAATATTATGGTATTTTTTTATTCCCTTGGGGCAGTTCATTTTATCATCTCAGGTTGATGAAAGCTTCATCTCTTTCACAAATGAGCTTTACTCTTAATGTAGAGACTTCCACTGGTCAGAGAAATGGAGGTGTTGGACATGGTTGGCCTTTTAGACTTTTAGGGACCAGGCCACAGATGCCTCGGACACAGGGACTAAGAACTGAACTTGGAAAAATCTGCTGGCAGCAGAGATCAAGTCTAACCTGCATGAGATGGATCATCTTGCTGAGAAGAGATCCTGCAGCATTGTACAAGCTGGAGATTTTCATTCAGAATCAGACCTCATGCAACATGAGGCAGATAAACATAAGGTGTAGACCATCTTTATAAAAAGGGTTTATTTAATATCACTTTCAAATGAATCATTAGTCTTTTACCTTCTTCTCCCCACATATGAAGTGATAGAAAATCAATATCTGAAGGAAAGAGGATAGCTGGGAACCTGGAGTTCAGTGTAGACATTTTGCATAATAGAGAATTCTTGTTTTCAAGAAGCAAAGTCAAGAAAAATTATAACATGGCCACTTTGCCTCCAGATTAAATTTTTTATATGTATAACCAGAAATAGAAAAAGATGAATACTTTTTGGGAGAACTGTCAAACAGCAAGGTGTCTGGGTGTCATAGCTTCATCCTGTAAACCTCTACTTAGTTTCACCGATGGCAAAACTTGCTTTGACCCTCCAGTATAGGAAAATAGCCCTAACAGCCTGTTTAGTAAACCAGAAAAAGCACAGCATCTCCAAAGGGCCTGGCCTGAGTGAGCATCCAGAATCCCAGAAAGTCAAGAAATTTGAAGGCAGTCAGACTTAATTTAATTCTTTTTTACTACAAATCTAATTTCAGAGAATGATTAACAGGAGAAGAGACATAAATGGCAAAGTCTTGATCAAGGGAGATGCTGACAGGGTACTATCTAGATAAATTAAGGAAAGAATGCTCAGGTTTCTGTGAAAGAAGACTAATGACATTAAGTCAAGATGAAATAGAAAGGAGCAGCATTGCAGGCTGAAAATCATCAAAGTCCAGCCTGCTCTGACAAGAAACCCTAAAAAATTTCCTGATCTGAAAAGTAACTGGAAATGATAAGGAATGACTTTCTGTAAGTGCCAGGTCTTGAAGTTACTTAAGACTGAAAATGACCCAGGCACCAAACTTGGTTTTTGGCACCTGTCAAGACAAGTGAAGGAATGTCCTGAAAGCATCTGAAACAGCAGCTCCACACACTGAAAGTGTTCTGCATCTCATGTGCTCAGTCCCTTCACTTAAATCTGAAACACTCCCACCTGGAGGCAAGCAGACAGTGGATAAAAGGAGTGTGTGACACCTGCAGCCAGTTTATGTAATTCAGAGAACCTGTTTACAAGAAAGCAGAAATGGTGGTCTCCTGGAAGGAATGGTGGCCCTAGCTGAAATCATGGGGAAACTTTACAAGTAAGCTGAATGTGTTTGTGCAAAGAGGGATTTCTCAGAAGGCTATGATTTGACTTTAGGTACATCAAAAAGGATTTTTAAAAAGTAAATTAAAACACCACACTTCAGTGGTTAAAAGCATACTCCTACAAATCTAGAGAGTTTAAACTGAAACAAAATGTCCTCTTTCTCAGAAAATGTTAAATTGTTGTTTAAGTATTGACTTAGTCTTCTAAGAAACGCTAGTATTCCTAACTAAAGGAGCAGATCTTCCCCTGGAAGTCTCCTAGCTTCAGATTTAGATTATAGTAGAGTAGCATTTCTGCAGCCAAGCACTTAGTGTGATCGGTACTAAAACTGTATGAGATTAGCTAATGTACTTTTCTGTGATGTGCAAAGTGAATGCCAGGACACAGCATTGTACCTGACTGCAGTAGCATGAAGTTATGCTTCAACAGCGTTCCATTGTAATGTAGGATTTTGAAGTCAGGGAAGCAGTCTCTGGAGTGTTGCACGTCAGCAAGAAATTATTTTTGAAAGTAGACAATAAAGAAAGAGTTTGAACTGATGTTTAGAACAAATAAATGAGAGCAGCAAAACTTTCAGTATTAGTATTACACCCAGCCATATAACAATAACTAAATGAAGCATGTATTTAAAATTTGTTGAGAAGCTTTTGTACATTTTAGTTCTGTTTGGCTCAGTGGGTGTGCTGCACTTTAGACTTCAGTCTTCAGGGCTGTCAATCCAACAACTTTCACAAGCACTATATTCACTTAAAAGCTGAAAGAGAAAAATAGAAGGGGTTGATGTTAATAGCACTTAGCACTTATATAGCTTTTTCCTTCTTGAAAGTACAGTGCAAGCATGAAGTAATTAACAAGTACTTTGTCTTGGAGATGTGGATGTGTATCTAAACAACCTTTAAGCAAAGAGAATACAGACATGTAAGACCAACCTATGCTCAATTGCACATTTTCAAGGTTAAATATTGCAGTGGCATTTATGGTATCATTTCTCCCTGTAGTGAGTCAATAAGTCCAGCTTGTGGAAACCAACACAGTGTATTTCTGCATGCAGGGCTCCTTCTTCATTGTGTGATTAACTTACTGTAATTTCAGATTTTATATTAAGTGCCAGCTATAGGAAACCACTGGCAAGTCATACAAGGGGGTGTGTCATTTGAGTAGAGTCAAAACATGTAGTTAGGCGGCACAGATGCACCAGTTATTCAAACTGCCAACAGCCTCTGTAGAAATTCTGCTGTGCCTGCTTCTCTGTCAGCTCCAGCGTCTACCCACCTTGTGTTAGGTATTCTAAATTTGGCCCACAAAGTCTTGTACTCTTGGACAGATAGATATCCCTCTAATCTGCTTGCTTAGGAAGTTCAAAGTCTTACAAGGAGAGAACCAGGAAAGAGAGCTTCAGCTGGCACTGAGAGCAGTGAAATCCTTTTGAGGAGGAGAAGGGACAGACTAAGTCTCAAACTTAACATTTCTCTAGAACTGAGGAAGAAAAGTGTTGGCAGTTATGGTGTGTTTTCAGTGTGCTTTTCTTCTGCTTAAAATAAAAGTTCAGTGGTGTTTGCAAAGCTGGAAGTAGACTCATAAGTCAATTTGATAATTAAAGAGTTCTTCTGAGCCCTTGAAGTACCAAGGGCTATCAGTGCAGATCAGCCAGGATGCAGAGCAAAGTCTACTGGGGGAATTGGCCGTTTCACTCTCCTCTTCATTCTTAGGCCATTAGGACTTTAGGATGGCAAATCTGTCAATTTTGCAATTTCCTCCAGTAATAGAGTTTTGGCAGAAGCTGACGCCTGTGCTGTATTGTACTCATGCACAGTTAGGTAACCAATGCATGCTCCATTTAAGAGAGGCACAGAAAGCTTCTCAAAGTTACTGCATTATAGTCTGGCGCTCTGTGCTGAGCTCAGCTGCTGAGAGCAGAGGAGGTGTGAAAAGGCTTGTTAATAAAAGTCTGTTTAGATTTCATTACTGTGAGCAGCCAAATCAAGACAATACAGATCTTGCCAACCCTCTGAGAATTTCAGTCCTCTCTGGAAATACTTTCTTTCCTGCACTGAGTACCTTTTCCAGTTGAACCTTTATGCAATGCAAGCAGAGCTCTCTTCTGCTTCCTTTGAAAAATAAAGAGAACAGAGACTCCCTTCCAATTGTAGAGTATTGAGTGGGAAATAGGAAAGAAGGGGGGTGGTGGTATGTCTCACTTCTCCTACTCACACACACTGAAGAAAAAGCATCTAGCTCAGCCTTTCATTTTTCTCCCTTTTGTTTTTAATACTAGAAAGGGGAACTCCTTTGAGTTGCAGCAGGAACAAAGGTGGTTGGCATGGAGGATGGACTAGATGTGGCAATCTGGCAGACTGTTTTGGCAGAAATGATGAAAGCATTGGGAAAGGGCATAACTAACTGATTGGTCCATGGGATAGGCAATTATAGGTTGGTTGTGTTCATTGTTAGGGTTTCGGGAAGCCATGTCTTATCAAGCTCTAGCATAGCTTTTGCATTGTGCCAAAAGTATCTTATTCGCTAGATCTAGAGAAGTCTCCTACCAAGGCTAACTGGAGGATGCAGTGAACCATGAAGAACTTAGAAAATTACTCATTTCTTCAGCGTAGCTCTGGCCTCTGAGCAGTGAAATAAGACTGAGCATTTCTGAAAGAATACTGTAGCTACAGAGGTATCTTTGGCTACATGACCAGCCCTAATCTTTAACCAATTTGAGGACTTCAGTGATGTTTTTCAGATCACCATGAAAGAAAAATCCTAACCTGTGGCAGACTTGGCATGTGGTGTGGACAGGCCTTTTTTCCCCCAGAAGATTAAACCTCTCCACTTTAATCACTGTGATTTCCTTTGTTGTGGTCTTTTTAGTATTCTGCAAGTTTTACTTAGATATTTATTGAAGTTTTTTTAATGCTTGAGTCTTGATGAAAGCAGATACAGGTCTCCTAACCATAAATGCTGCTCTTCCTCTCTGTATTGACATAAACAATCACCTGAATATACTGAATATATACATACAGATGTCAAAACCCAGCTAGCAATAAATGACATGAAATAGTTGGTGGGTCACTCCTGTTCACCATATATTCCACTGTGTTACACTTCCATTATAAATTCAAAGTAAATTATAAAGGTTAGTAAAATCTTCTTTCACTTTTTTTTCACTTGTCCACTTGTCTCTCCTAAATAAGTCTCAAATTTTACATGATTAATGACCTAACTTAATCAAAAGGAAAATTCTTCAGAGAATATGTTTAAATAGCACATTGCCATACATATATTTTGCATCATTACTGAGTGATAACATAATACAGTTAATGAGTACCTTTCTCCCTAGTATAACTTTTTTGTCATCAGCAGTAGAATCTAGTCCTTTTCATCTCGTGTTATGTCATGGCTTTTGGTGTTATGTTCAATGCTTGCAGTACCTAGCCCCATCAGAAGATCCAGAAAGGTGATATTTCATTTATTCCATCACTGAAATCTCTGCTGTAGAGTTACTTAACAAAAACATTATGTTATATGAAGTGTTTAGCGGTGTAGTCATTGAAGTCAATATGACTTTCACAATTCATTTCAATCAGAAGAGGACTGTGTTGGCTGTGACTGTGTCACCCCAGTAAAAGATGAACACTGTGCCCTTTTAAGTAATGTATTGCACCTATATTTTTAAGAGATCACTTGTAAAAAAATGCCCTGGAAAAGGAGGGAAAGAGAGATGTGCCTGTTATTGCAAAACTTGCTTTCTGAATTCTGTTCCTGCTTGCAAGAGAAAAATGCTGAATGTAAGGCATGTGCTGTATATTAATATTTATTTGAACTGTCTTCTGATACATTGCCTTTCTGATGCTCCATGGTGTTCTCCTGCACTATTTCCTAGCATGATGGCTAATGTCCTGCTCTGAAAATTATCCATTACAATTTTATCAATTTTGTGTTTTGGTGAGACAGTATGAGGAAATGCCATTGGAAAATTAGATTCCTCTTTGACATCAGGCGCCCAGTCAGCAATCCAATCCCATGTGTTTCTACTGAGACATTAGGATTTGATATAATTTTGGGCAGAAAACATTTTAAAATGAAACAATTGAATTTTCTAGATGGTCTTGGGGACCACTTAGCTTAAGAGAATACACTTCCAAATCAAAAGCTTTTCAATCATTCTAAATATTATTTGGATGATATTTGCTTTATGTGTAGTAGCAGTTTGAATTTGTATTGAATGTTTGACTGGCTCATGCTCACATAGATGATGTATGAAATTATTATTTCATATTTTTCTAGTGTTTGCATTGCAAGTGACATCTGGCTGACAGGAACTTGGAGAAATAGGATACGAACTGAATGCTGTAGTTACCACAGTATCATATTTATCAAAAGGCTTAAGGTTGGTCTGTCTTTGTTTAACATATGAAACTCACGGCAATGAATAAGAAACAGGGCTTTTTTTTTTAAACTGAGCTCCTTAGAAAATGAAGATAGATGAAGAAAAAATGTTAATGGTATTCTGTATTCTGTTCATTGAATTAATTTATGTAGACAGGCATGCATACTGGCTGAAAGACAGTTCCCAACTTGTTTGGAGGAGGGTTTTTGCTGTTAGACCTTTAAATTTTGGTTAATGTTATATAATACATGCACACTATATCACAGAGATAGGGAAGTCTGGAATAAGCTACTATAGCAGACTGGCACGGTTCTTTTTAAACTTCAGGTGTTCAGCTACACAAGTCTAAGGGTGGGTTTAATCCTAATTGTATTATAACTTTAAACTGTACCTGTTGAAATACCGTCTTCAACCAAACTCTTACCCTAGCACTTTTTCATTAAGCTCTTGATGTGTCACTTGTCTAATGGTAAATTGTATCTTGACAGAATATAATACAGGTTTTAAAAATGATAGTATTATTTTACAGTTCAAAATGTGGTCTGAAAATTTATTATTTTCTTTAGAAATATGACTTCAGCCTTTAAAAAAGGCATTTTCAGATTGCATGTTGTTTGGGAGGAAGTTCTGCCATAGTGTTATGAAACAATGACAGAAGTGATACAGTAAAGCATCCAGCTTCTGGCCATGCCCTGGCAGGGAAGAGGAATTGACTGTACTACTCTGACTAGAAGGGTCTCTTGAACACTCTTTGTCACTGTCTTGATATCATTCACCCTTACTGGTTATTAAGACTGTGGACTCTGTGTGAAGAAAACCCGCCCCTACAGAACTGCCCCATTATTTCCCAGCTATCCTGGGAAGGAAGGAACCTGGGGGCTGTTATACTTAGGGATGTGGAGTTCAGGAGAGTAAAGCAAGAAGAGGTTATATGGAGATGGTGGGGTGGGTAGAACAGACTGGGAGGGGAAAAATCTGCGTAAGAGAGACAGAGATGTCAGACTAAGTAATCCAAAAATAGATGCATCTGTACTGCTGCCAAGTGATTTTCTGATCTACAAAGTTACCAAGCTGAGAGCACTCAACATCTTCCAGGTCTTGGACCCTTCCTTTTAAACAAATAGAAAATCCAGCTTCGTGGTCCAATTCACAGGAAGAAAGAACTAACAGTGATTTTTCTTTAGGTCTGCAATTGCAAGGACTAGTTGGGAAACTTAAACAAAAAAGTCCAAACCAAAACAAACAAACAAACAAAGTGGGGCAAAAAAAACACTTCTAAGTTGTTCAAAGAGGAAAACTCTGTTCCCCTAAGTGAACCTCAAGAGGAGCCCATCTATTTACTGATGATGTAGGGAATTTGCCTGTCCTCCTTTGTTAGACATTGTCAGTGTGATTACCCTCCACTCTACTTCTCTCCCTGCTTTTGCGAACATCTCCAGTCAATAAAGGGACTTATCCATTGCCATACTTACCTTTCCTAGCAGTCATGAACTTTCTTTTTTTTTTTATAGGGGGGAAAAAGCTCCCTTTTTTCTTTTTTTTTTTTCTTTTTTCCAGTCAAACAATTGAACAAAGAATACTGAGATATTGGTCTCTTCAGACCAGCAAAGAAGAGTATCAGATTAGAGCATTCAGAGCTATATGTGTTCTAGCGGAGCAATGACAGGAACAGAACTGATCAGAAAAGCAAAAGAGATGATACCGTAGCACAGCTGGCCACTGAGGCTGTTTTCTGAAGCATTGCATAGCAGTTCTTTCAACAGTTCTTTAACCATGCAGAATGCTATATATGATTCATTGGAATATGCTTTCCACTTTTAAATGAAGATCAAAGTATTTACCTTGCATTGGCTTAGGATGTAGTTGCAAAGAACTTCTCATGCAGGAAACACTAGGTACCTTATCACTAAAAAAAAAATGTACAGTAGGTGCTTTTGGAGCCTTTCTGAATGAGTCCTATTCACTGTTGCAATTAGCATGTGCTCTGATGTTTTGCTATAGATGGAGTATTATATAACATAGTCCACTTACCTGGTTTCCGTGTTGTCCTTTACTCTTTTGAACATGACACCTTTTCTTGGGTTCCTCTAAAGCTCACTGATGTCAGTCATTCCTAAAACATATTCTTTTGTTCTTCTGCAATGAATATCTCCAAACTCTCCTTGTCTCTTACAGTTGAGGTGGGTCAGTCCCCATGTCTCCAACTTTTACTCAGTGTGTCTTTTCTTACTAACAGAATGATTTACATAGGAAGAATCTTGAACTACTTTTAAACAAGTCTGCAAGGGCTACTGCCTCCTGTTGAGCTAAAATCACATAAGTCTTCAGTTTATTTTTTCACTGTGTTGTATTGTGTGTTGTATGCATTTTTTTGTGTTGTATTATGCTACATAGTACTTCTGTCTCTACTTTGTGATATACGAAACAAAGTTATTCTAGTTTCTTAGCCAACATTATTTATGCTCTGTGATAATGTATATTACACTCGTATTTGTCTACTTCTCTGTCTACCTAGCCACACAGATTTTATCAGCTTCTAGTTAAGATTGCTAGACTTCCTGTATGCCAACACAAACAAAAAACAAGGAAATAAGTGGTTAAGACATTCAGCACACCATTTACGCTACTCTCATCGGCTCTCTTTCTCAGTCTCAACTACCTCAGTTCTAACATCCACAGTCTGCACATTTCCAGCTTCATCCTGATTATATTAGTTTTCTCCTGTTTACTATCCAAGGCAATATTTCTTTGGCCAACTGCACGGTTTTACACTTTCTGTCTTGAGTATTTCCACTTCAAACTAAGACATCATCATTAATTAAAAATTTTAAAAGTCTGTAGATATATTTGCTACACTGCAGATTCTAAGGCTGAAGGAAAACTACCTAGCTGTAGAACTGACAATGATAAGGCTGAAAACATATGATCTGAATTCTTTATATTGAGATATTTTGGTAGAAATTTGGTGGATAAAATTTTCCAAAGTGCTGATAGAACGGATTTTCAAAGGTATTTAGGGGCTGAAAAGTCCAGTGGGTGATTGATAATATTTTTAATCCTTTTATTTCATACTTCTATTATTTCATCATTAGAAATCTATCACTAAACTTAGACATGATATTCTCCATTGTACTTACCGTTTTCTGGCTGGGTTTAGTCTTTCAGGCCTGTGCCTTACCTTTTTTAGCATTATGATAATACCTATACTGCTAGTCTAATCAGCCAGTGTCTTATTCCACCTTCAGTTAAGATTTCGGTTTCTCTTTACAAATTTAATATGGTCATTTATGCTTGATGTAATATTGGAATTTCTATGAAAGCAATGGATCATCTTTTTAAGTGCCAAGGGTCTGGGAAACACTTCATTCCATTCTTTAATATTGTCCTTTGTGTGTGGAGTAGTGAAGCCATGCTGCTTCTCAATAGTTTGCATTTACAGTCTGTTTCACAGAACAAGGATAGGTCAGACTTCCTCTATTGCTCTTTTGAACCTGTGGGGAAAGTCAGATTGGTCAAAGGTCTAATCCCTTTGAAAGTCAGATCTTGGCACTTTCTTCTGTGTGGGTGAAGATGAAAGTGAATGAATGACACTTGATATAAAGAACCTTTCCTTTTCAAGAGAGAACTAGCAGCACCTACATGTACAGATATTCTACAGGAACTGAGTTCTCTAGATGATATTAATGTCAGTTGAAGTAATTGCAAGTGAATTTTGAGGCATTTTTTAGGAGTGTTGTGTATAGTAAGAGGCAGAGAAAAAGTATTCACTTCTTATTTAAAGCCTAAAATTAGTATTAGCTGTGATAGACTGAGGAACTGCCTGAGATCTTTCAATAGCAGACACTGAGTATATTTTTTTAAAAGTTTGGTTGGCATAAGGCAGCAAGAAGGGGAAAAAAAAGCATATGGACATAAGCACACAGACAAAGCCACGAACCTGAGATTTTTTTCCCTCCTCCCTTTTCTTTCCCCTTTTGTTTTCAGTTCTTGCCTCTAGAAGAGTCTTCAGATAAACAGCAATCCTGAGGCATGGTACCATAACAACAAAAGCTCTCCAAAGAGGTTGAAATGGAATAGAAAGGGGAGATCCCATAGGGCGGCTCATACAATGCTGATAAATAAAGTCACATTTTGTAGTTCACACTTCGTGTTCTCACATTTAGAAAAAGTATAATTGAGACCAATTCCCTAACTGACAAGAGTCCATTTAAAGCTGAATTACAATTGACAATAAAACATTTTAAAGAAAACTAGTCCTTTCTTTGTTATTAACTTTGTTTTCTCAGTTATGCCAAAGGCAGTACAAAGATGTAGAGAGGGAAAGAAGGAAAAATTACTCTCAGCTCCAGGAAAAAAACCACAAAAACTATTCATTCTGCCAAATGAGGACCCCAAAGTACAGGCACTGAGAAGAATTTGAGACTTACAATACTTGGGTTTTTCCCCTTGCATTCCATTTATTTTGTCACTTTCTTCCCCCTTTACTTTGCCATGCTGTCTCACATCAGACACTCAGGGTCCAGTTCTCAACCACTTTAAACCTCAGTTGTAGCACTCGTTTTCCTTCAGCTTACCTTCACAAAGTTTCAGGGTAGTTTAGAGAAGAATGTTGCCTGCTTGAAACATCACTTTCCCTAATGACAGCACACTAATGTATTAGAAGATATTTGCTTTCCGACATTAGAAGAGTTTCAGTT
This sequence comes from Strix uralensis, assembly GCF_047716275.1. Taxonomy (NCBI): domain Eukaryota; kingdom Metazoa; phylum Chordata; class Aves; order Strigiformes; family Strigidae; genus Strix; species Strix uralensis. The sequence continues at coordinate 17,648,209 of NC_133979.1, read as the reverse complement.
CTTGTCCATGGACGTCCTAGGCTGGAGAAAAAATTATGGAAAGACTTCAAAAAGCCATTTATACCCCTCTGTTATGGCTAAATGTTGTCATGACACATCTGAAGATACTGTTGGTGACTGATTTTGGCCTAACCTTTTTAACTTTTTGGTGGAATATTTGCTTTTTCTCCCCTCTGTATTAACTTTCTAAGGTTTGAGTTCTGTATTCTAATTGTTGTGGCCCTCTTTTTTCTTTTTTTAATGGCTTTGGTCCATATTAATCAAATTATAGAATTTTCGGTGGAATAAACACACCCTGCCTACTCTGCAGGTGATCACATGGCACTCAAACCAGAAAAACATAATGTGAAAAGCTGCCATAGTGATGGTAATAGCTGTGAATCCCAGTGATACTTTTAGGGATGGAGAAAGTCCTAACTGTATAATCCTTCCAATATATATGTAGGTGTCTGGTCCCTGTGTGTGGACTAATCCCTTTCCAAGTCTTCTGTACAGATAAAATTTGACTCAAATCTGAACAGCTCTTTAGTAACAGCTATTCTGAAGTCTAAAATCCTTTAGAAACACTGTTTCACCATCCAAGAAGTTGACTTTGGCTCAGTTAGTAGAGACCCTGACATCTCAGAAGCACAGAGATCCCATTTCATACCTAAAATAAAATGGGATTTATATTGTTATGCCCTAACCGTAGCCATGTGGTTGGAGATTGCTAAATTCACATGAGAGTGCCTGTCTGCTTTCCTTCTGACAATCAACTCTCTACCAGCAATCATTCAATATATGTTTTCAAAGTAATCTTTCCTTGATCAGCAGACTACAGTATTCTATCATTTTGTAGGTTTTGTTTCCTTCATGGGTGAATACTTCCACCAAATTGCATTTAATATCTATTAACTTTGATTTTTTTAAAAGATCAAATGGCTTCCATATCTCATTATGTGGTTCCTCATAATTTGTTATTTCTTCCAATTTGATACCACTGCATACTTAGAACTTGATTTCTGTTCTGTCATCCTACCTAAAAACAGGATCCTGACAAGAAGCCTGTCTTACAAAATCATGAATGTCCTGGAAGTGACTGTTATGCCCCTCCTTTGCAGGAGGCCTTTCTGTTGTTTTTTCACTCTTCAGGTAGTTCTTTCCAGATACCCAAATCTTTTGCTTACTTTGGGCATCTCTGTGTTCTCAGAACTGCATGATATGATGGGTTGGATTTTACCTTCAGATCTATTAGTGCATTCTTACACTGTTCCACCTGCTCTTTGGCTGTCTTGGCTCTTTGTCAGAGGTCAATGTCGATGATGAAATTTCAAAACATTGAAGTAAATAACACAACCCACACTTCTACTTTTTTCAAAGAGTCAGCTTCCCAAGGAAAGAATTGGATAGTTTTGTGAAGTTACGAAGCAACAGTGGTGGAAATAGTAAGTGTTGCTCATATTCTTATTCTGTTCTATTTCTTAAACTCTGAAGTTTACCCTATTATGTAAGACTTCATCCTAGAGATGTAACTGTGTTTGTGTTTGAAGATGCGTGAGTACTCAAGCTATAACTACTCTGAAAATAAATATACTATGCATTAGCATTTGAATATCCATGTCCAGAATGATTTTCTGTGTTGATACCAGTATATTCTCATCTATATTACACATAGTTACTGTAAAACACAAAATATTAAAAAAGACACAAAATGGAGAAGGGAAAACCAGAAAAAAAATTTTTTTTTTTAAATTGGACTGAGTAGAAGTGAAAAAAAAAACACAACCAAAAAGACTCTGAGAAACCATTTCTTGTTGTGTAAGTATTGTGGATAGATATACTCCCAGTCAGGGGTGGCTCGTGGATATACTTTATTTCCACTGAGGCAGCTTCAGGTTTATAACTATTTGCATAGAAGACATATAGCAATTTGTAGGCTATGTGCAAATGCATGGTAAAGGTGTTTTGGCAGACTTGTACAAACCTCAGTGTCTACCATTAGGCATCAGATCCAAATATGTGTGTGTCCAGTCACAGTGAATAGGAGTTAACAATATTTTGTTGTGAACATCCAAGCAGGCTCCATTACTAGTTATAGCACTCGGACACAGATGCTCCTGTGAGGGCAGAACTGCCCCGTTAGCTATTTGCAAAAGCTTCAAGGTGTATTATCTCACTTGAAGGTCTATGCATAAACAAGAGCTCTCTTTAGATATTTATTTAGTTAATTTTCTACAGACTTCGGAACTGATATGTTCTACTCAGATGCACTTTTTAGGTTTCTTCTTGGTTAACCATCATGTTGGTTATTACGTTGGCACCGCCGAATGACAATTTGCATTATGATGCTTCAGACCATAAGAAGTTCAGATGAACTTTTTTCTTAAATTCAATCTTTTGGTTTTAATATTTTATTTCTATTTCCATTTGCAGTCTATTTTTGTAGCATTATACAATAAAAACTATATGCAAGTTTTGTGTTTGTACATGAACACATATATATTCATATATTTATATATGTATACTGTAGTTTGTGTTTGGAGATGATGTCCTTGTGAATGAAGCTGTACTAAAAATCCAAAGCCCTCTATTTGCCTGTACAATAGGACTACTAAGGAACATCCAGTATACCTTCTTTCTTGCTATGTTCCAAATACACTGAGTTTAGGTTTGGGAGTGAGTGTGTATATCTCTAGGGTGTCCGTGCTGCAACAATTACCCCAAAACAGGACATTCATTTGTAAATAAAGCTGAATTTCTGAATTCTAACTGCTGTCTATTGTATTTGAGAAGTAATGAAGTTTCTGCCTAGACTGGAGGCGCTGACCTAGAAAGATAAACAGGGAGCATATGTTCGGTGCTTGTGAATTACTGTTTGTGGTTTGCTTTGATAATTTTGGCCCTCATATAGAAGTAGTCACTTGTAGACAACTGGCAATTACTTTTGAGGCTGTGGGTATAATCCGTTAATATCCCCTAATCTAATGCAACCATCCAAATCAAACATTCTTCTGTTTTTAAAAAAGCCTGCAGGTAATGGAAGCTTCAGAACATTCATATGTGTAGTGTTATGGTAGAAAAGTCTAAATTCTGTACTCAAAGACCTGGTAAAATCCCAAGCTCATATTAATGCCACTTCAAGCTTCTAAGGGAATATTTTGACTGTTTGCCATTGGCCCTGTTGCTTATGGAAAAGCAAGGAACTAAATTGGTGCCCGCTGGCTTTTAGTACATCTTTTTAGGGGAGGTCAAAACTTGGGCCAAAGAAAATGGGGGACCCACCCCAGTGTCTGTGCCTAATGACATTAGCAGATGTGTCTAGAGAACAGAAAACTACATCTATGAAGCCCTACAAATATCCAACCTGCCTAGTTTACTATGGAAAATGGTGGTACTGGTGGGAAGATTTCCTCTGTGTGCAAGTATTTCTGATTAATCTGACATGGTAAATGTTAGGTTTCCCAAATGAGGAAACATCTCCATTCTTAACTTGAAAGATTTTATGCTGTGAGACATGGAGAATATTGAGTATGGATTTCTTGTGTTATATCAAAAAATCTGACCATATTTCAGTGAAAATGTAAAACACTTCTTTCATTAGTCCATATTAATTTCATTAATCCATATTAACAGAGTATAAGAAATCTCATCAGCAAATTACCTTACAACTGGCAAATAGATACAAACAGATTCTCAAATCTGTCTTTCTCATCCAGATGTCAGAGTCCTATAAAGCTAGCCTGTAAGGTGCCTTCCACTGTGATTACTCTCATACAGACAGATCAGATCGCAGATGACTTTGAAGAAGTCAGTTTAACATGGGATAAGGAGTGTTTAAACAGTTGCATTCTTGTCTCTGCTTTTAATTGCTTCTTTGTGCAGTCAGTCTGTTAATAATCTGTTTGTGTTGTTTATAATTTCTGAATCTTAGTTTACTTAGGCTGTCTATAAACTTTGTTTCTTTTTGGTACTGCTGCATCATATTTCTGAAGAATAAGATCATATTGGTATGAGAGGAAGCAATATGGAGGATCTCACTTTTGTATTTTTCCAGTCTTAATGTTCCCCCCAATGACAAGAAGAAATCACTAATAAATATAAATTTGATAACCTTCAGAAAACCTTTTGCTGAACAGTCTTGATTTCTGATTTGTACTAGTTTAAGTCATTCCATTTGCATACAAAAATAATCTCTCTTTTTCCCATCTGTTATATTATTGATTTACATCTTTCAGGTAGTTATCTGCAGTCATGCACACAAACATTCATAGTTTAATATTGTCATTTTGAGCTGATTTCCTATGGTCTATTGATCATAAACCATGAAAAATTTAGGATACGTTTCATCATCTTTTAAAAGTTTGTTACAAACTTTGGAAACCAATTGTAAATGGGTTTTACAACAACGGGTGCCTTTACATTCTTTTTTGATGCTCCATACTTTTGTGACACTTGATAAATATCACTCTGTAGACCAATAAATAGTAATTTTGAACTAGCTTAGACCTTGTTTGCTTTGTTTGGATAACTGAGTATGTGTAATCATGCACACAGACATTCTGAGTCATAGCCTGCCAACTCAGATGACAATAATTGAAAATGCTTCTTCCTGATGGCTGGCTGTATCTTGCCACAAGTGAAATCAGTAGGTAGTTTTAGCACACTCCTTCTGGTTGTCAAGTACCATCACAGATGGTGTTAACTAGGGCCCTTCATGGTATGCTCAGCAGGTGAACCAAATATTGACCTGCAGTCTTTGGGATGGCCTTCAGAAGACAATGATGAATTGGAAATAGACTGACAGTGTCACCTATGCTTTAAAATGTCTGCTGAGTCATCTGACTGCAAGGGTTAGTTTGAATTAGTATTTATTAGGTCCTCCACCAAAACTTGCCTACTGTGTGCAGATGGAACTCAAATTATATGCAAAACTGGAGTTACAGCTCAAGCTAATACAGCAAAGACAAAACCTGATGTGAGTTTGAGTAGGTGTTTGTCTCTAGTAAAGAGCAAATACTCTGAAAAACATGCTACCTGACAATGATCAGTATGAGACAACCAAGTCAATACCGCTGAAGTCCAGCTTGCTTGTCTGTTCATCTGTGAAAGTAACCCCTTCCTGTTTTTTGGTGAATAAAATAGCATGCTTCCCCTTAGATACAGTTCAGGAAAATTAAATGCATCAGCCTCACTTTCTAGATATGCAGTCCCTCTCATAGCTCTGAGGAGCTGCTTCTTAACCAATAGTTCTGGACACCATTCTATCCAAAGGTAGTCAACAATTTGGGAGGAGATAAGAGAACACTAACAAAAATTAAGTTGGAATGATGAATGTTCTATGTGAGGAAAGAGTAAAAGAAATATAAATAGGTTGGATGACTGGCTCTCAGGGGAAGCTTCATGCTAGTGACACATGTTAAAAGTATAGACATGACTTTCAATAATCAGGGAAACGGTGTCTTTAAAACTGTTGTCCGTAAGGTTGGACTAGCTCTGGTCCAGAGTTACTCCACAGCAAAAGTACTCAGATGACTTAAAGCTAGACAGATCACCAGGACCTGAGACTTCATGTTACTATACCGATGAACTGCTGAAGGCTTGAGGTCCCATGGTTGCATCTGCCCTAAGTCCTTGCCTTTCCAGTTGGTACTTTTAGTGAGAATGGAAGGAAGACCTGCTGTCATACCTCTGTGATGCAGAAAAAGGTAGAGGACTTTATTTCATTGTAGTAGTGTCATCAGCAGATAAGGAATTTCAGAAAAAATCTCTAGAATTCTAGTGTTTGAAGGATTAAACCCATTAAATGGGAAGGAAGGAGGTCTTTAGCTTGAGAACAGAATTGAACAGTCCAGTATTGAAGGACTGAAGGATTACTGATCCCACACAGACCTGACACCATATTTTGTGTCTTTTTATTCCTCCACAAGGGGAAGACTGTTTCTTGATCAGAAATTCTTGAGTGTTTTTGTAACAAGGGAAACTGAGGCTTGAAATTATAACACAGGTTTCCCTATGCTGTAGCAAGGCAGGGCGGGAGCTTAGATCTGAAGAGGGAACAGCCACATTTGATGCTGGAGGGTAAGAATACTTTACGCTTTCCCTTTGGGAATGGTGGAAGCCCTATTAAAATGAGTCATTTTAAATTTAGACTGAATGAAGCACTTCAGAATTTACTATGGGGAGCAATCCAGCATTGGCAGGAGAATGAATGTAATGACCTAATACTGTAAAGATTGTCTATCTCTGTTTCCTGTAGATCTATGAAGTGTCTGACTTTTGCAGGATTTGACTCCAATGTGACCACCAAGAAAACAGAATGAGGAAAGTTTTCTTACTCTTGGTGTGGGTGTAATGTTCCCACATTTCCTTATGGCAGTCCTAATCTAAATGATCTGAAATCCTTGAGCACAAAGCCTTCAGGTTTAGCTGGGGCAGGTTGCAAACTGCTGAGCCCTGCTAAACATCCTCATAGCTGCAAAAGGCACGGGGTTCTTAAGCTTTTATTTGAATAGGCTGTAGCTATTATTAAAATAACCTTCAAGTGTTGACTCCAAATCCCTTCACACTTTGCTAAAATTGTCCTGAAATTTCTGTCATTCTCACTAATATGTTTCATTTTCCGTCCCACATGCTGTACTTAGCATTGTGAGAATTTCACCCTCATCTACCTGCTGTATATTAAAAAAAATGTTGGTTCCATTTTCCTAAAACAAATAAGTAAAGTGAAATTTTCCCTTTGATCATTTTCTCTGTTCTTATTAAAAAGTACATTACATTTAAAGCTGCCTCTTGTCTATTGCTCTTTTAAATGACAAGTCCAGATAAGGTGCTTTAAAAGTTTGCAGTTACAAATGGAAATGTCTTTATTTATAATCATCTTTGTTTAAATTGTCTTCACACATAGAAGCAAGGTAACTGAAGCACAGAAAACAGTGTCTTGCTAAAAAGTCAGTGTTTTTGTGAAAGGACACATGCTTATCAAGGACTGAGAAAGTATCTTTTTTCTTTTTGTTCCTTCAGCATATGAAATATTTACTTGTTAGGCAGTATCAGGAATACCCATTTTCCATAGTGCTGTACCAGCCCAACCCATCAATGTGCTGGTTAATTAAGTGTGACCTAAACCAACTTGACTTGAGCTCTGCATTAAATGCACAAAACCCATTTGAGCTGACCAGCAGCAGAAGTGGTACTCAGAGAAATTGAAAAGGATTTCTCCCAAATGCTTTCTACTTACTTACAGCACTCAAGTAATGGCTGAAGATTAGCATATGACATGACAGATTACATTAAGTCATGTCTTTCCAGTGCTTTATGACAGCACTATCACATTAGCTTCTTAGCACTGGCACATCGAGGCATGCAAATGTTTTCAGACCCTCTTATTCAAATCTACAAGCTGACATGGCAGCCTTGATATGATTATTAGTCATTTGAGAGACTTTAATTCACGTCATCAGATAACAGGTTCTGCTAAAAGGTTAGAGAAACTGTCTGCTTTTAATGAAGCCCTCAAAAAAGACCCTCAAAAACCTCACTGCTCACAGAGAGCCTGGTTTGACTTTATTGACAAGATCCCCCTAAGAATGAACTTGAGTTGAATAAGTAAGCAGGCATCTAGAGTGAAAAAACACTGACTCCATTTAAAAATTAGACCGAACTGGATTGAAGTCCTATCTTTCTGCCTCCCATTTTCTCTTTCTGGTTTTATCCTAGCTTTAAAGACAAGGTTCTCTGTCTGGAAAATGTTTTCAGCATATGATGTTGAATGAGGAAAGGTGATGCAAGGACTGGTCTGATACCTTAGTGGCAGCCTTTCATTGTTACACTGAGTGGAGGGTCACTGCAGCTTACCACAAAGGGTTAACTGATGGTATCTTGTCTCAAGGAGCTGTGCAGCACAGTCACAAATTCTGTTTGTGCTCTTCTAGTCTGAATTTATTAACATGACTTCATATTTAGATATTATTTTATGTTAAATCATGGTGAGTCTGCATTCCAATGGAAATACATTGTAAATTAGTCACCCATAGATCAGTGGTGGTTGGCACGGGCCAACCACAGGTGGTCTGGTTCAGATGAAGGAGGGATGAATGAGGTGACAGGTGATGTTCTTCCTGGGCAGTTAGAAAGGGAAGGAGGCCTTTACTGTTAAAAGGGGTACTTGTTGCTAGAGGAGTGATTTCTCTTTGCAGAAGCTGTGAGAAGATGGTGCTGATCACAGCCAGCATTGCCCCCAGGCCTAAGATATGTGTCACAAAATTGCAGAGAAATTAATTTGAGTTCTTAAAATCCTTTTGGCATCAGTGTCGCAGTGGTCTCTGCATCAGTAGAGCCTATGTCAATATAGTACCATCCAGACTACACTAAGACTTCCAGAAAGGTACTGGTGCCTCTATACTTGGAGTTCATTGCAGTCTTTTGTTACCTGATCCCTTATCCTTGCCTAAGGAGGAGGCTGGAGCTCGCCTGTAGACTTTGTAAAGCACCTAGTTTAGAGATCACTTTGCTTATGCTTCAGACTTTCTCTAGAGCCTTGCTTGGTTTGCCTCTCAGCAATATGCTCACTTGGAAAGTGGTAGAGAAATATATTTGGGTTCACAGACATGTGAACAGTATATTTAAGCTAATTTTTGTCCCAGTTCTTTGTAAAGCCAATTCAGAGTCCTTAGTACAGGACTCATACTTTTGTTATTAGGACATGCATAGTCTGAGTTTGAGACAAGCGATTGACTGCGGCCAATTCACCTCAGTGTAAAAGACATGGTTTGTGTCACCTTTCATGTTGCCTCTCAATGTCACCTCTATAGCACACATGCTTCAGTAGCTCTGGTTTTGTTCTGTCTGAATATAAATGTGCCAGGTGCAAAACAACTACGTCCTCTACACTATCTCACTAAATCCTCCCATCTTCATTTGCCTTTGGCACTCCTGCAGCTTTGGTCTCAGTGGCCCTCTCAGATCCAATCAACCTACTCTGCTGCTTTTTCCACGTCTTCCCGCTCTTTTTTTTATCTGAGCAAAATGAGCTGCTGTAAATACTACCAGTCTAATCTGGCTGTACTTCATCCCATTTCCTAGGGGTGAATTAACAGGATGAGCAACAAGGCAATGGAGCACCATCTCCTTTGTTACGGCTCCCTCTCTCTTTCTCAAGAGTTTTTCTGTCCTTAACTCATCACAAGACTCGTTTTCTGTACTTTGCCAGCATGGACCAACCTTCTTTAGTGTCTGCTTCACTGATTTTCCATCTCCTCTCACATACATCTTAAAACGCATCTTTCAGCCTTGCTTATGCTTGTTAATTTCTCTCTCTCATTGGATTTATGATCAAGTACTTTAATTTATTAATCATTCAATGTCTTTGTAACTGCATTATGTAATTTAAACTATTTTATATAACTTTGTACAGTGTTTTGGCCACAGTTTGTATGAAGGCTACTATACAATGAAGTTACTGTGCTGTATTCTAACCATTTTTTTGCATGTTTTTTCTCTGAAACAGTAACAAAAAATCTTATGTTATTGCTCATAAATTAATTTGAAAGACTAAAATGAAATATTTAGACTTCAGTCTTGCAAACTCTTCCACATGAGTTCTCCCACTGAGTCTGAAGGAGATTGAAAATATTTAGGCCTGTTTATTGGACACTGGCAACTGGCAATATAGGCAAATGGAAACAGGAATTCAGAGCAGCTCTCCCGGGTAAACCATTGAAGCTTCCTACCTATGGCAAGAATAAAGGGATACAAAATTATGATAAAAGACAGGACATGTAGCAATAGATTTTCCTTATCACAGACTAAATGTATGGGCTCTCTTACCACAGGTTATCCTTGAAGTTGTAAACCAGATTAGGTAAAACAAATGAATAAAAAGGGTCAATATCCATGTATATATGTATGAATGTCAATAGTATGTATTAGAAAAGATAAAAATATGTAATTGCTGTCAGTCTTCATAGCATAGGGAAAATAACTCCCAAAAGTGATCCTTATGGGATTTGGAATGAAATAGCCTGGCTGAAGCCTGTTTCTTTTAAGTCATCTGTCATTTCACTATGGCTGGGTACTTGCTGTGAAAAGGAAGTTCTATACATCTTTCTCCTGCAGCTCTACTGGCAGCAGAAACCTTAAGCAATCTGTTACGCACTGTGTGTTGAGAACCCATCCCTTGGATGTGGCACCACCAACCCTTTGTCAGTGGATGTGTTGGTGCCGGCACACGCCTCAAGTCCTCAGTCTGTGCAGTCTGGAACAATCCCAAACCCAAAATGGCTCCATCCGGCTTTGTGAGTTGATTTCAGTAGCAGAGGCAAATAACAGTAAATAGCTTTAAACTGGAGGTTCCAGTTGCTGTCCATCAGTTCCAGTCCCAGGAGGGTTTAGTGTAGCTGCTGACCATATTCGGACATGTCTGACCTGCTTGCATCTATTCTGTGGACGTATTCCTGATCCTCGTTTGCCTTTCCTGAAACATGTCAAGTAGAAGACTGGGATTAGAGAAACACATATTATTTTAAAAGCCCTGCTGAGTCTCTGAAATTCTGTAGTTAGTTCTGTACTTGCACTTATTTCCATCTTGTAGTTTAATACAAGCTAGAAAATCCATACTGCTTTGCTCCCCTCCGCCTATTTCATCTGCAAGGAATACATGTTAATCAATAAAGAATCTATCCCCCCCTTTTCATTACTTCTAGCCTCCCACCGTACTCATATTCTCTTATACACAGGTTATGAACAGTTCCACTGTCTCAAAATTATTTTAAATGTAATTTAGGCTAGAATGCTGGAGAGTGACAAATGCCAGTGAGTTGAGAGGGTTTGTTCACCAGAGGCTGCAATCTCTTGCGACAGCTAACTACAGCTCTAATCTTCATTTGCACTCTCCCAGTCCTGTAACAGATTGCATTTCTCTCACCCTTTCTCTCTCTCTCTGTTATTAATTCTTCACCTTTAAAAAGATTAATACCTTTCAAGAAATGGACTTGTGTGCTGATTCAACTATTCTGAGTGCTAATATATGGAGCCTACAGCACTGAGAACAGCAGTTTGATATCCACCACCTGATGGACCTTGATGTACAGCCACTGTTATCTCAAGTTTTCATGGTTTCTGAGGCTTAACACTTACCGTGCTTGTGTACAAAGGTGCTGCTAGTGGGAATGAAGCAATTGCTTTAGGAGTTAAGAGAACTACAGGATAGTTTTAGATTAATCCTACCTGCTAGTCGTACATTTCAATTTTGAAGGGCTGACCTCAGTACCTGGATTTCTTGTCAACAAAAAAGCTTTCAGTGACCTACCTTGGGATCAAACACAAATATAAGGTGTGATAAAAAGGAATGGCTGAGGTAAGTGGCAGAACTAGGAGGAATCGCTTAAATTTGGCCTGTACCAGAACATATGATGATGTTGACTTCACAGGGTATCAGCTTTTTCTTGTTACATTATGCTATTGCTGATATAGAAGTATTTCAAGTTGTCTACTACTGAAGTCTTCTAAGTATGAATCTGATACAAATCCTCATCTCTAAAAGCTGGCATTCAAATATCCTTTAGCAATCTAGCAGTCATGAAAGTAATAATTCTCATTATTACTGATACTTAAATTTTTTAAAAATATTTTTGTTAACAAACAACTTTGTGCTGTTGTTATACTCATTTTCATGCCTTAACTGGTCTTGTGTTCCTCAGATATTTTATTTTCTAATTATTTAATAATTCTAGAAGCTTAAAAAGTTATGCAACTAAAATTTGAAATGAGCAGCTGATTTCAGGAAACAGCTTACTAGCACAGGGCAGTTCCAGGAGCATTTTAAGGGAACAGAAAGAGACCACAAACTAATGCAACTTCTGAGCAATTATCTTTTCTCCTTTGGCATGTTCCATCTCTTCAGCATCCTAAACTGTCTTACACATGCATCTTTCTCTCATTTTAGTCTAACTGTCCTTCATACATCAGTTCTGAGGTCTTGTCTGAATTAGGGCAGATGACTTTCAACTCCATCCCACCAGATATGAGCAGATGTATTTTAACTAACTACCTTAATACGATGTGTATTTCTGTACCACCCAGTTCTACACTATGTAAAGTTATTTGAGCTTTAAACAAGCTTCTCTGAGTATATTGGACTTGTCGAGTTCTGGACAATCATGGGGTATATATTTCTGACAATGAACTGCCTCAGATATCCCAGCAAACATTGCATTCTGAAGTACAAACACACTACATAGTTCAGATTGCATCAGACTTATTTTAAACATGATTAGCTGGTGGGTGTGGTGCCTAAACTGTTCTTTAACTGTCCTTTTAGAATATGTATTTAAATCCTAGGCTGTGTATGACTGAATTTGATTTAGCACTTGGTCTTAAACCACAGTTCAGTTTTAAAGTGAGCCAGTAATTGCGTTTTCCTCATGGTGACAGAGGATCTCAGAATGAAGTTGCTTTGACAAATATTGTGGGCATTATATTTTTATAGCATGAAACCTTACCCTGTTGTCACTGAAGTCAAGGGTATCCATTGATTTTACTGAAGAGTGGAAGCAGCCCCACAGCCAACAGGGCTTTAAGACACAGCTTAGCAGAAATAATTCCTTGGGCAGGTGGCATTGTCCAAAATACTCTTGGCAAAAGGAGCTGATTTAGAAAGCAGCTCAACACTTTTTCTTGGTGATGTAGTATGACATATTTGATAAATGGGTGTGCTATTAGATGAAGCTTATATGACCCAGAGTTGAAATTAGCTATAGACTTTAGAAATAAACCAATATTGATACATCTCTAGAGAGAAAATATTGCCATATTAATGGTTGGTAGTCATCTTTGCATTTTTGTGAATATATCAGAGCATACGTATATGCTCATACAGTGCGTGTAATCACACACGTGTACATGCTATACTTCTAGTCTGTTGGGAAGATATCATCTTAAGGTCAGTAGAGGGGGTACTTACCTTTACAAGGCACTTGTCCATGCCTGTACTTTCTGTCTTCTAGTATCTCTTGAAAGCTCTCATCTTCAGTCTCGTTACCATGCTGCCTGTGTGGTAAAGATTTCAAAAAAAATTACTGTGTGATGGTAGGAACTGCATTCTGCTCTACATGGGTCCTTGTACAGAAACACAGTAGAAAGTTTATCTGAGGCAGTCAGATCTGTTTTATAGGATATGCCATCCTTTGCTTTTGGTTGGCATACCTTTGAAGCCAGCAGGCACAAAGGGCCTTGGTAATGTCTTCCTGCAGTTGTAAAGGAGCCTGAGCAGTAGTGCTGGCAATGAGGATGCCTGGGTGTCACCATCCCTCCATGTGCTATGGCTGAGCATGTTTAATGGCACCTAACAGCCTTTCTTCTATCAGATAAACTGAAAATATTTAAAAAAAACCCCAAAGCTCTCTTTCCTGGGTTGTTTGGGGTTTTCTGTTTGTGTAACAAATGTCACTTAGTTGCTCTGTCATTTCTTACTTGTTTTATTTTGGGATTTTTATGTAACAGCATAAATGCAGTGTTTTAAAGGGAAGTGTTTGATAGATAAAGGAGAAAATATTTTTTCTTATTTATTCTTAAGACTGTGTAAAAGATGCATGGTTTAAAAAGAACCTGGAATTCTGAGTGATACTTCCTGATTGAAGGTGATCTCTTAGAGCAGAACAAGCAGTCACTGTGGAAATCCTCATCACATGATGCTAAAATTTTACACAAGTTCAAAAATGATAGGGGAAGCTCAGAGTCAGGGGAATCCATCAAGGGTTATTGTATACAACTGTAGTGCTGGTGTCTCTGCTGGGAAAGTATTCTGGAGAAATATCACTACGTGCTTACTTCTGTGTGTTTTTCAGTGTCTGCTGGATATTGTCAGAGTCTTGACTAGATGGATCTACTTGACTAGATGGATCTTATATCTGACATGGTTCTATTCTTAAATACTGCAAAAAGAGAAAAGCCTGGAGAAATAACCTTATTTTACTAAAATATTTAATGACTTCTTTATTCTTATCCTCAGTGCCAGAATGATGGCAAAATAGACTCTCCTATCCACTTAGCTATGTCTGTCCACAGGGTTCTTGGAAAATCTAAATGATGATTGTATTAGGAAAGTGACTTCTGGAATTGACAAATTGTATTCAGGCCCAAGGAAAGAAGGTGTTGCTGGTATGGATGGATATATTGCTTTATTTCAATAGCAACTATAAGCCAGAGAGCTATTAGAGCTCTTTTGTTAGATGATAGATAGCATTTTCTGTTAAAACTAAGCAGAAGGTAGTCAGTGTGGTCATCTAAGGACAGGGCTGTTTGTTCACATTTAAGGAACTGCTGGTTTAACTCTGTCCTATTATCTTCCAGGCATGAGGTATTGGTGAAATTCTAAGGAGATACCCACTGTAACCCCTTGGGAGGGGAAGAAGAAATAAGGGTTAATCCTGTACTGCCCAGGCAGAATCCTAAACGTAGTTGTACAACAGTGGTGATAACAGACCAAAACAGCATCCTGTCAAGTAGGTGCACCTCTCAATTAGACGGAATGGTCCAAAGGAGATGTGGGTCCTTGTCCACTTGCTTAAGACAGGTGATCAGATGATACCTCCCATGACCTTCAGCTATAGATTCTTCTCATGTTTGTAGGCCCAGGGAAGGACAGATATTAGAGAGACAGGGAACTAGCAAATGGCTGTAATCTGGGCTGTAAAGAAAGAGTGCTGTAGAAGAGAGGAAGAAGGACTTGCTGCTGGGAAAGGCTGAAATAACCAAAATACACCACTAAACATGACTTAGAGGCCACAGCAGAAGGGAACCCCTTTCTTCCCATTTTAGCAATTCCCAAGTGTTTAGTAGTAGTTCATTCACTTCATGATAAAAATCAGGAGATTTGAGGTAACACATTTTACAAGGCTTGTTAAAACTTGACAAAAAAAAAGTTGGCCTCTAGCACAGCATGTTGCCAGCTGAAAGAAACAAGTGTGAGAGGAAGATGGGAATTAGAGCTCCTTGGAGAGGAGAATCTCAAGGGTTTTATAGATACCAGGTCTCAGTCAAGAAGGACCATGGAGAGAAAAAAAGAGAGATTCTGTGATAGCTATGAACCAAGTGCTCTGGGAGGATGAAAGTCTGAAGGACATGCGATGCCTGCAAGGGCTGGCTAGAGGACACAGCCAGTGAGCATAGCTGATAGTAGATGCCTGCTGAGATAAAAAGTATGGAGAAAATCAGATAAAAAGCATATTTAAAATCTGCTATGTAACAGTTAGCATGTTTTAATGACTAGTTTTTTAACCACAGGCAGACTTTAAACTGAGCTGGTTCTTACTGGTTTTTGTCATTTTTTTGCATGGTTGTTAGAAGTTTGCATTGGCACCCTCTAAATTGTACCTGGATTCTGCATAAACAAAATGCTTCTGTTTCTAAGCCTGCTAAACCCTTTAACTTCATAATATTAGCATTCATCTCGTTGCTTCTCCTTCTGCTTCCGCTAGTCTGTGTTTGCATATGTGTAACCACCACACACTCACCAAAATATACTACCTCAAAAAGTGATTCAGCCTAATAATTGTGCCCTGAGGCATATAGCTGAACATTCACCTCAGAAAAATGAACAATTCTAGGAAGTGAGCTCGTGTGTATCATATACAATCAATCCTCTTCAGAAGACTTAACACACTTAGAGCAAAATGTTACGCTGCTTTGTTGAAACTCAGTGTATGTTTATAAAAGTATCTGAGTAATGGTTTTGATAGGTCCTTTAATATATTCATTGGAAAAAATGACAACATTTGGGGGGAAAAATAGTTGGATTCCAATATATGCAAATAAAAAGAAATTTGAAGATTTGAAGTTTTAAAAAACAATAAATTATTCAACGCATTTCAGTCATAAGTATGTACAATTATGTGGGTGACGTATGATATATATGAGAAACTTAGCTGTAACAATGCTGGCAGTTTTTCATAAGAAGGCTTCTTTAGAATGCTCATTTGAGACTGAAGACAAACTCTGGGTTAAGAAACTCATTAAGTTTCTAGTAGGTAGTCCTTTAGAAATTCTGTCCGTTCAGGATACACAATATATAGCATAATACTCAAGCTTGGCTTAAGGCTCCATGCAATTTACAAAACAAATAAAGTTTGACCATAAATGTTATGATAGTTTTATAGTTCTGTTTTTGTAGGAATGTTAACTTGCCAATCTGTTCTATACATGCATCTGTACCCATAGGTGTAATTCACTTATAAATATATATGAAATCAACTCTATGTGTGCAAGTCTCTTACAAGGTGTTTTTATTCAATAGGTATCAAAGGTTTTTATGAAGGAAGTTAAGTATGATCATTGTCTCTACTTTGCAGGTGGAGAACTGAAACTAAGGAGGGCTTTGTAGATTGGCTGAATACCTAAAAGTAGTTCTCAACACTGAGTGGTGGTTTTCTAAAAAGCTTTTGACAGTACGTGACAAACCATAACTGCTGAACATTTGTGCTCTGGTCTCTCCAAAACTTTGTTAAAAGTGTGCTATTATCCCAGAAAACTCCTATCTACATAGGAACAGATCTGTAAAGTGTTAGCTGGATTGATGTTATTTTGTTGAAGTTCAGTTGGAGGTTTTGCAACTGAGGTTAGGGGTGGAAGGCAAACTCCTGTTTTCCATGTGAAGATGTTTACATCAATCCATAGCAGAGGAGAGGCAACTGGCAATGATAAAATAATAAAATATATGAATATTTTTAGGTTCTGGACTTATTGTAAGTCTTATACAAAATGAAATCCTGCACTGTAGTTTCCTTACGTGCCAAACGGTATGTATGTTGCCAATATACATATAGACCAGAAGTGCATATATGTATGCATATAGATACAAGTGTGTGTATATAAAATATATACACATGCCTCCATGCACGTACTTTATATTTTATGATCCATCCTTTCCTTTCTCTCTTTGTAGGAAATCATAATCCACACTTTCCCCTTCTTTTCTTGGGCTTCAGTTTTAAAGCAACCTTTGTTGCTGTGAGTTTTGCTTTTACAACTTTTTCTAAAGTGATAACTGCAGTTAAGTGTTTATTTGAAAAGCTTAATTGAGACTAGCAAAAAAATCCTCATTACTTTTCAGAAAAAATTCTTACTATCATGTTTTATTATTTAAATGTGATGAGTTGAACCTGCAGCATTCTTGGTGATAGGATTAAAAAACTGCAGATTTTGTCTGTCCTTCAGAACAGTTGCAGTTTGTTCTGATGAGATCCCGTCCAGGAGTTAACGAGTTAGTTTAGTCTTGTTCGTGAGTAGCCAGTAGCTTTCACACAGATATATACATGATGGGCTGGACTACTAAACTAGGTCTCAAGGCAGCATCTGCAACATAGGTGGATATGACTGCTCTAAGTTGCCTTTTCTTGCCTGTCTTGAAGTTGATCCACATCTATTTGAATCATTACTTATTAAGCTAAGATCAGCAGGTAAAATGGTCTTCACAGAAAATGTTCTGCCAACCAGTGATTTCTGGAATACAACCCTTGCCCTGATTCACAGCCCTGAAGAATGTAAGAGAGGTCGGTTTAGAGGTAATAAAACCTTCAAACTCTTGGCAGTGGTGAGGAAATTTCCCTTTCCCACTGTAGCAGTTTTCTAGCTACTCTGTGTTGCTCAAGCCAGCTGAAAAGCAGCATGGAATATTGTATATTAGAGTACATTATGCTCTTGAGAAAGTTATCTCCTAGCTGAGTTCCAAAACAAAGGGACATTCTAAAATATAGTCATAAAATTGTGTACCAGCCTTATGTGCACAAATCTTCATAACAAACAGCAAATGGGGAAATTAGTCATAAAAATCCAATTTACCAATAACAGAGTTTGTGCCTGTACACACTTGAGCACCACTTTGAAAATGGCCACTATAATAAAAAGGGAGTAATCAGATTGGATGGAAGCATTGATAATCAGTTTTTCTAGTAAGCTTTGGTAAGCTATGTATATGCTCAAGTTCAGTGTATAATAGGACATTGTGGTATTGGTACAGTCTGGTTTCTAGCACACAGTTACACTCAGTTGGGTCTGGTTCCTCTGTGTCTTCATTCAAAAAAAATGTAAAAAGCAGAACAGGAGCATTACAGTGAAGCAAAGCATGAGGACATTTCAAAATTCTGGCAGGTCATCTTTAGTAATTGATTGCAATTATAGGCTTTTTTTGCTTAATTTATTGTAAGCTTCTGGCTGACTTGCTATCTTTTCATGAGCTCCATGGGTGAAGAATGTGTGGTAGGCAGGCTGGGCATAGGTAAACAGAAAGGACAGGGTGTTGTTCCCCATGGATAGTGTACTCTGTGGAAATGTTTATTTTACTCAATGTTACTTATTTTAGTATCAAGGATTTGTTAATGTGGTTATGAGGATAATCAGTTTGGGCAGAAGTTAATGGGGAAAAAAAAGTAGATTTTAAATGTCAAGTTATATTTATAGAAATTGGAGCATAGATTACTTGTAATTGACAGTGTCCTTTAGATTGACAAGTGAGATAGGATCATCTTATTTTCAATAATCTTTTATGTTTAAGGCGTTTCTTTAATGGTTTGGATTACAGTTTAAAAATAGAAAGCCTGTGCAAGTGCTGCTGCTTGCTAGGGTACTGCAAACTTGATTTCTGAGGTTGCTGACAGCTTCTGAAAGATTTAGGAACTGTCAGCAGGAAACATTCCCATAGAATCTGTACTGTGAACTTTTTCTGGAAAAACAGCATCATTTAGCAGGTAATATATCTGCAATAAAAATACAGTTATGCAATAATGGCTCATTAATATGGTAAATCATAACATGGTCTTTTCTATTCAATTTAAAAAGGAACTTGTGGAAAGAAATAAGTTCCTACTCAGCTAGTTGGTGAACTTGGTTATTTTTGTATATTGTTGGTTTTTAAACTTTGAAATAGCTATTTGATTTGTATGGGAAATAACATTTAGTCATGACATTTTATTTCTGCATAAACATATTTCCATTTGGGTTTAGACTAGTACAATATGGTTTTTTTCCTTTTTTTCTTCTGCCCGCCCCCCCCCCCCAAATATGCTAGGAACTGCTGGAGTACTTTGTTTGGAATGTAACTGCTAATTTATCCTTTACGTCTTTACGATCTTGTCAGTGCCTCATATCTTCTGTAGTTTTTCTAATCTAAAATAATCCCAGTGAAATCCTTTGATTGTCTGTTTGGACCTGATCCACTTCTAAAGCAGGAATGTAATGGGCTTTATGGCACTTACTTGGAAGTAATTTATCCAACAGAGTGAATATAGATACTTGTTTTAATAAGAATATGCTTTATGGTAAGTGGGGACGTCTATTTAGTTAGCCAAAGGGAAAGTAGTTCATGATACAATCTGTTCCAATCATCTTGGACATTAAACAAAAAGTCAGACAAAGTTATTTATGTACATGCACTTTATTTGCAGTTGTTTTGCGTAACCTCTTGGTAGAACTTTAAAGCATTATCTGGAGAAAAAAAAGTGGATGTGTATTTCTTAAAAAAAAAAAAAAATGTAAACAGGAGTTTCACTTATTGCTGTCAGTGCTTCAAGTGCATATGTATTAAAGCAGTTGACAGTGGCAGCAGTGCTCAGTTTATCCTGGATAATACACTCTTTCGACATTTGGTGGTTTACATCTTTCTGGTGTGAAGGCTGATATAGGATGCTATAAAAGCATTACACTCTTCTTCTTTCTAATGTGGATTTTTTCTATTGCCTTGAGCTGCCTACTGCATGGATAAATAAGATGTATTTCTGAAGCATAAGGATTTCCATGCAGTGCTGTAGAAGCTGTTAGGATTTTAGGAGGGATTAGAGCAGCATTTGGAAACTATATGGGGACATGCTTCCTTCAGATCTTCTGACTGTATTGAGTACTGGACATTTACATGATTCGTTGTGTTATAATCTGCTGTTAGTGGGAAATGTAGTTATAAACCTATAACTAAGCAAAGAAGGAACAGTGTCCAGACTTTAAAGCATTCTGTTATTTATGAGTATGAAATACTTAGTTGTCAAAATGTACTAACTACAATGCTTTATTTTCCTGCAAAATTGCCTTTTTTTAAGGGACTAATCCAAAACCTACTTGATTTGATTTAAAAACTACTAGGGACTCTAGTGGTCTTTGGATCATGCCTCAAGGAAGGAAGGAAATCTCATTTATCCAAACAAAGTTGGAGCTATTGCAAACACAGGGCACTGTTGAAAGGTCTCTCTGAGTGGGCTTGAGGTGCTTGCCTTAACATTATCAGTGGCTATAACAGATATTTTCAACTGGTAATTTCTCTTCCCTGACCACCATTTTGTTTGCAGAAAATCTTCCAAGGTCTTTTCACTCAAGTGTATCACCAGGATGTCCCGAATAACTGATTTCATATGCAATTTGTCAGTTCACAGGAGCCTATCCAGCATTTTGTGTAGTAAAGTCTTCATTGTGCTGAACAGTCACAGTATTTTCTCAGTGTTATGATAACAGACACAGATATCATAAATACTCATTCAAGAGGAATGCCTGTGGCAATTTGAGTGAAGTCCTAGGGCTAAGTTTTAGTGCAAAGAAAAATATTAAAATTAAGGAAGGGCTTTTCTTATGGCTCCAGTTTCCAACCTCATTTACAGTAAGTTGGAAGAGTTTTTGATATAAGACAGCAGGTAGTGTGTGCTGATAGTTTCCCTTCTCTTCACAAATATGTATCACCAGCTGGTTTATGTGACCCTGCTTGTTCCCATGAAGTCAATAGTAAAACTGGGATATTAAGCAAATATGGCCCATGTACAAACACAAGTCGTGACATAGCCTGGAAGCTGCTTAAAGCTAACAGACTCATGGCTTCCTCCTTGCCACTGCAAGAAGTCAGAGATGAGCAGCTATTGGAAGTTGTATGGGTATCTTGAACAGATCATTTTATTCAGCCACATGATACAAATAAAAGCATCATGGTAAAGGGGGGAGATGTTTTATTTGGGTCATGTTATAATGCATTTCCATATTAGATCATTTAGCAACTCAGTTCTGGCAAATCACCAGTAGGTTACTCACCAGTATCAGAGACTTGTTGCTGTGTACAGTCCTAACATGATATCAAATGTTAATAGACAGCTCAAGTTCTGTTCAAAATTACATTTTAAAATGAAAGCAAAAAATTAAAACAGCTATTTATTATATACAAATAGTAACTGCCCCAAAACCCAGAGGAAAACCTGTCTGAACTTCCTAGACCTGATTGTCTAAGGCCTGTTTTCTGGAAGGTGCTAATTGCCTCCTAAGGGATGCCAAATGCTCTCAAATCCCATTGAATTCAGTGTACTCCAATTGATGTATTTCAGTGAATTCCTGATGAAGTCAGCCCTCTGAGCACTACAGACTCAAGGGCCCTCAGCAGCATTCAGGATCATGTCGTACATGGACAAACAAAACAAGGTTAGTACAGCATCCTGGATGACAACCAGGGAGGTTAATAAATCAAGAACATCAATTAGAAATTGTGTAGGTGCACTGTTCATTTATGTCTTCATTCTTTGGAGACAGATGCATCTTTAACTTCGTGCACTGTGAGTAGTCCCACTGATTTAGATATAGGGAACTATTCAGTGTGTGCAACTGAATATGCACCTAACTCCTTGCAAGGCTAATGCCTGAGGGGTTTAATCCCAGCAGATTTAAGAGCAGGGATGGGACAGTTGACAAGCTGTCTGCCGTTCTTCCATCAGCTAGACAGCTGAGCTTCCTCAGGAGCTGCTCCTCCACCACCGCTGTTAACAGCTTGGAGCCCATTTTGTGGACTCCAGTGGTTTGGGTGCTGCTGCAGAGGCAGCTCAGCTGTGTGTGCAGGGGTTAGAGCACATAAGCATCCATGTGATAATGTCAGTGGTAACCCAAGGTTAAAAGCGCCTTCCCTTTGCAGAGCTCTGAGATGGAACAATGTTTCCAGGGTAGATACGGACCCTTAAAGAAAATACAGCAAACACTTTTTAGCACTTCTATGGAGCTTTTAAGACGTAAACCACTTACCCCTTACCCCATGTTGGCAAATCTAGCTTTTCAACCTCCCTGGGAATTTGATTGTTACATTATATTGGCAGCACTTATCTATTACTGACATGCAACCACCTCTACAGTGAAATGCAGTAGCCATTTCAAAGTGACATTGTACACTCATGAGAAATGACAGGCATACTTTAATGACCACAGATCATCAGATCCTTAGATTTAGATCTTGCACAAAAGACCTTTAGATCTCCTAACACCTGGATCAAATACTGAATCAGAAGGAAGAACATTATCTATGGGATCACTAAGCTGTTCCTGCAGTCATAAGCTTGCTTGGAGGTCTCCCTTCCAAATACTAACCAGCCCAACCCGTCTTAGCTTTTAAGATCACAGCACAAGGTGGTATGGCTCCAGGCCATAACTCTAATGAAAACCTGGTACAGTGGGTAGATTGTTCCTGGATCTCATTATAAGCAATTGTTCCACTACTTCTGCTGGTTTTAATTCCTAAACCTAATATTTACCTCTGAGCATTCAAAGTTATTTTGAATTTTATCTTGACAAATCACTAAGGGGTCTATTCTTCTTTCAATGCATGCATTTAACTCTCATTAATGTTCATATGAGTTATGCGCAGAGCTCAGCTCCAGCAGGTTTTTCCAGCAGAGCCTGAGTCTCAGCCCTTATATGGTGTTTCAAAGTTTCTTATGCTTCTGAACAAACATAAAATTCTTCTGCCTGAATGGAGCAGAACAGTGCTTCCTCCCACCCTCCGCTGTGACCTTCTGGTCTGCTACACAGATCAGGCCTGCACTGCAGTGGTAAGGAGCCTGCCCCCTTTTCTTTCCCCATTTCCAGCCGTGCTTACGTATGCATACTGGGAATCCTGAGGGCTTGATTTAGCAAAGAACTCATTCAGGCTCAGTGTTACAGAAGCCTTGTGCAAGCTTTTACTGTAGGGAAACTGTCGGTGGATTTTGTACTGAATCAGGCTTTAAATTATGCCTAATGTTCAGTTAACTGGAAAGGAAAACAAGACTGGGCATGTTGCACACCATTTTGACGTTCTGTGAGCTCTCTGGCAGTCTTTCAGTTATACTTCCTGAAGATGCTTTTGCTTTTTTCTTCATATTCTTGACAAAGTGTTATGTATCCTAGACTGAGCCCGTGATATCTAGAAACAAACAAACCCTAAAGGAATTAATTTTTAGACACAGGAACCCAAAGGTTTAAGAGGATGAATGTTGTTCATACTGTATTAGCTACTGTAGCAGGAGTTGAGAGATTTAGCATAAAGGTTTTGGAAAATTATGATTTCCTGGGGCTTCTGCATCAACACTTTGATACAGTGCAGGTTACTTTATCAAGCACTGACTGAAGCAATCTCAAAGAAAATGCTGGAAATAGAAGGGCCTATTTCAAAACTTAAAAATGCCTCTGCAGGGCAAGGTGCATTCTCCTCTGCCTGGTGAAAGGAAAATAAATCTCTTCCTAATAGAGAAGAGCTGTAGAAAACAGACCTTGAAATACCAATGTCTGCATTACAGAGATCTCTGGATATTGTCATGAAATAGCTAAATATGTTGCTTCTAACAGTGCAGGTAGAGCTGGCCGGGAAACCAAATTTCCATTCTGCCATAGATTTTAATGTTTTCTTTGAGGTTGGAGGAAGGAAGAGGGGAGAATTACCTCCCATTTTTGACAAAAGCCAAAACCACAGGAAGCACGGTATATCCGAAATGAACTGTGCTGCAGGGAACACTGAGCTGACTGATGGTGTCTGACATAATTTTGGTCAGTTTTAGTGCTGTGAGTTACAGAGAAGAGTCAAAGTGGAGGAATTTTGTTGGTGCCAGAGCTTCCAGGGCCCACAGTCCATCGTATGGTCTGTCCTGAGAGCAAGAACCCAAGATTTCTAGACCACTTGGCTCCTCACTTGTGGAGCAGTATGGGAGTCAGTCAGCCTGCACAGATATCAGAAGTGGGAATCTGAAATCTCTGGGATTCAGTATGATGATAGATGTCATCCTGAAGACACCTACAAGCTACAGACCCTGAAAGCCATTTTCAGGGATGTGGCAAGGGTCCTTGATCCCAAAAGCTCTGGCTTTACTAGGTTGACAAGGCTTCTGCACAGATAAGAATCCAGTTCTGAGAACTTCAGCAGAAAGACATAACAGCAGTCTGGGAAACTGGGTGTCCCAAGACAGGCTGGCAGGAAGCCAGACATGCCAAGACCTGTCTGGACAGAGAGGATTTCATCAGATGTTGGCTGAAATAGAGACTTTGGGGAAAATATATAGATTTTGATGAACCAGCATTTTCAACAAGCAAGCTTCACTGGAGAATTCCCAATGAGCTCTAGTTTCCAGCAGTTTGAGATAGTTCGCATGTTGTTTGGTTTTAGACCAGCTCTTCTTATAAAATGCAAGAAAATGGCAATTAGTAAGTGCAAAACTATGATGTAGTAAAAGATATTTCTTTTGGGTCATGGATTACTAACAGAAGGCTAGTTCCTTAATAAATACAACTTATGTTCTGTACAGAAGGACAGGAGTTCTAGGAATTTGCCTCCTTTCCACTTCCTAGATGGAGCTACCTGGCTGGTCAGACAGTAAAGGGGGAGGGGGGGGGGGGTAGTAAATACTGCAGCCTCTAAAGAAAAAGTGCTATTTGATGTTGTGTTTTCTACTTCTTCCTAGAAGACAGAACTAACAACTTCATGATCATTTATAGGTTCTCAATCAGGACTGCCTCTCTTGCACTCTTAGGAACTAAACATGCTACATAGCCCATGTGTGTTTCTCTTGTGGAGATTTCAGTTTGTCATGTAAACAGAAGTCACTGCGTTTCTAACTCATCTTCTCATTCTCTTTTAGTCTGGGGACAAAAATGACTGTTACAGAGCCTGCCAGTCATTTGTGCCCTAGTTGTCTTACCAGGGTTGTTCTTTGGGCTTGTTTTGACCTCGTAATATTTCAGCATCTCTTCTGTTTCCTCCCCGCTGTCTGGGTTCCTCTCTCAAGGTGCTTTTTGTGCTAAACCCTTGTGCTAACCTGAAGCCTTTCCCATTTCCTCTGTGTCTCACCAAATGGTGCAGTGATGCAACATGGTCATCATGTTCCTACTGGTTTCAGTAACAGCCTCTTTCTTACCCTCAGACTAACTTTCACTGTTGCCTGAGAAAGGTGGTGTTGTTGCATCTGACATTGTATCAGAAACTCCCATCTTTTTCTATGTCCTAGTATCTCATGTTAAACTAATGCACTAATCCAAAACGTCATGCCTTGCAGACAGGCAGTCTGATATAAAAGTCACACATTTTCAAGCTTTCATGCTTGAGAAAATTAAATAGAAGAATAAGAGCTAACACTGCATCTGTATAGTAGCCATGATAATGCTATTTTTAATATACTATTTATTTTTATTTTTCCCCCCACTGGATGATTTTTCAGAGATGGTACAGTGAACTGTGCTTTCACCAATGACGAGAGTAGCTTTGATGCTCTCAACTGACAGTTTTACCTTAGAAGGAACAATAACCAAGCCCATATTTTCACTAATTGGTGGCACCAGCAAGCTCTGCTGTTGTTGCCATATCTTTGTTTTAAAATAGTGAGCTCATTAGAGGTGGTGGACTCTGCTTCCATTAGAATGGTTAACAAGCTGCAACCCAGAACATTTCTGCGTGCCTTTCCACCCCCTCAGAGACTGCCTTAGTCATCTGTGCAGTTATAGCCTGTAAGAAAGACAGATTGTTTGCTGAAATGTGAAGGAATTTTACCATTCTGTGGTATTGGAATTAACATATTATTATTATTGGATTCCAGGCCTTTATTACTTTGATGTCTTTATTTTGACTACAGTTCTGAAAAAAGCAGATCTGTGAAAGAACTTCTGGCTTAATACACAAACATAAAACATATTTAAGGGCAGTATGCTTGATTGAGAGCTGTGGGTATTAATATAACTAATTGAAGCTAAACTTACTTCAGTACCCTGTATTTACTGAAACAACTTGAGCTAAGCAATGATTCTTTCCATTATATTGGAAGGAAAACAATTGTCCATTGTGTATGTCTTTTAGTGTCACGTGAGTGTTAGGTTGCTGGACTTGTGCAGTTTCATTCTGCCACTCTGAAATAGCACTGAGCTGCTCTGTTTACAGCAATCCTGGGGACTAAGAGACAGTGGTAGAAGGAAGATCTGATATCAGTAGTATTGTCTTTCAAAACTCACAAGCTTTGGTGGAAGTCATGAGAAAAAGCACCAGATTCACATATGTTATTAGCAACATGGCAGAAAGGAATTAGAATTCAGCCCGTCACCCAGTGGAGAGCCGGGAGCTCCTCACACTCCAGCCTGGGATGTTAGAGGGTCAGCTGAGTCTTTCAGCTAGCTTGATGTTGGCCAATCACTTTCTGTATCCAGTCTTGCAAAGGCAGCTATGTGCTTAGCTCCATGTCTAGTCTGAGTCCGGATGACCAGCTATCCCTCTAAAGACGATTTGACCATAGGGACAACCGTTGGATTTGAAATAAGACTCCAGAGCTTCTCATTTCAAGACCATCAACCTCAAAGCTGCGAGGGAGAGGAGGTCTTGCTTAAATTTTCCCGATTAATACATCAGTAGATGACACTGGCAGCTGAAAATGTTGTCAGGTGTCAATAACTGTAAAATTCAAATAACAGGCTACCCAATACTCTCCTGAAGAGAAGTCTTGAGAGCTAATTTATGGGAATTCTGAAGGATTAACTGGCTAACATCAATCATGCACTCTGGGTATAAAATCTGCTTTGTTCAACAAGTGCCATGAGCAATTGTATTTGTACATCTCAAACATGTCTTGAATACCTGGTCAGAGATATAAAAAACATGATTAGAAACTTCACCTTTCCAAACAGTGTAGTTACTGACACCTGGCTTAAGCAATTAAGAGAAAAATGTGCTCTGAACTCTGTTTAGTTACAGAGCTATCACCTAGGCTGTTCCTCCTTCTGCATATTACTTCTTTTTTAGATGAGCATAGCCTACTTTGTTTGGGGGATTTGGGGATTGTTTGCTACTCATTGTATTAATGGCGATCTATACATACTACTTCTGCAGGTCAGTAGACCTAGTTTTTTGCTGGCATCAGAATAGGAGGTGTGAAAACGTGACCTTCTGAAATATATTCCTTCTATTCCAGTGTGTGCCCCAGTGGCAACAGAAAGCATTTACATTACTTGCCTGATGTTTTCTGTTCCTCACCTTGAAAGAAAAAGGAAGGTAGCATGGTCTGTGTCCTCTGCGATCACAGCCTTTTCTAAATGCTTTGGTATGTTTTTGTAACTTGCCTTTTTCCCTCTTAAAAGTCTTTTCTGTACTACATTATAAATACCAATAAAATGTTAGTAGAAAAAAAACACATAAAATGCATGTTATTTGTTTTAGAAGTCTATGAGATACAGTGAGTGTAGGAGGCTGGAATTTTTTACAAGGGGGAGTATTATTTTCACTTTTTAATTTCACATCGACCAATATTTTTACTTTGGGTAAAATAAAAACATACATTTTCCTGAGCCTTTACCAAGATAAATTTTCTGAACATTAGGCATTCCAGGATATACAGCCAACTCCTCCTGAGAGGCCAACGGATAGATCCGTTTGCTATGGGATACAATTTTCTCCCTCTCTTGTCAGCTCTTGCCTGTGGCAGCAATGCAAAGTATCATGGACAAAGCAAATCAAAGCTCTAAAATGGACTGGTCCCTGCTACCTCTCCTGTCCTATCATGGTTTGGTTCAAGAATTGTGGCCAAGAGGAAATACTGACCTTTTTCCTCTTCATATACTGGGGAAAAGGCAAGCAAAACAAGTGTTTGGGGTGCAGTTGTTGCACATTCCCTGGGGTGGTAGAGACGACGAGGCACTCTGATCGGGTAAGGAACATCAGAGTGGAAAGTCAGCCGATCAGCTTGGTCACCTCTTTCCATTCCTGGCAATGAGTCACTGTAACCATGTTGTTAAATGAAGTCATCTGCTACCTCTCCTCCAAGTCATATTATTAATACATCTCATAACCAGCCAGTCACCACTCATTATTCCCCAGTGTTCTCAGATGCTTCTCTTTTATTTTGCCAGAAGTATCTGAGCCATTCAGAGAGCACTGGGGATGCCTAGTAGGCTGATTGTCTTGCGAAGATGGTGGCTGGTGTGCCTTCTGAGTCCCAGTGCAATCTTTGAACAGTTCATTTATGAATGGAGTATATTCCTGTACCTTTAAAAGAAAAAAAAAACTTCAATTTGTACCTTGACTTATATATTTAAAAGGTATAAATACATGTATTTTCATATATTACTGTGCACCAGTTGGATGACACTGTAGGGGAAAACTGTATTACCTCTCGGAATTTTGAAGGCATCAGAATTGCTTAGCGCTGCAGTTCTCACACTTAGAGATGCGAACAAGAAAAATCCTTTTACCCAAACAGGTTTTTATTGCTGTTAACATACAGTTATACCATATGCATAGATAGAGCCTTTCACCCAAGGACCTGTCAGTGCCTTTAGAAAAACATATCACAGTGAGTTGGTAAGCATTCCTGTTCTAAGACACATTAAGTCCTTATGCCTCTCTTATAGAAGTTTGCACAGCAAAATTGTTTAAAGATTAATTTCATCAGTCTGAATAAAGACTAAAGTAGGAGCTGAGCCATCTGATTTTCATTGCAGCCTCTTATGTAACAAGGACATGTGCAAATAATCTGTAAACCTTACACAGATAATCTTCCACTGGCACCGTGATGTTCTTGAAGGACTCTTTCAATTCTTCCTTCTTTTACTCATAGCAATAGACCAGTTTTTCCCCTTACAGATGAACAACTCTAATATTTGTTTAAACTTTTACTGGAAAGCTGAATTTTGCTCTACTAGGGAAGCAATGATTTAAGTATCTTATTCATTTATTTTGCCAAAATTCATAATAATCCTTTCTTGTTCATAAAAATGAGGGCTTTGTAGAATACTTTGTGACTGCCATCACACTTGGATCATGAAACTTCTGGTATTATTGAAACTTGTTTGTAGTGTTGAACAGTGCGTACCTTGTCTAATTGCAAGCTGCTGTACTTTGACTGACTCTTACAACTGCATTTCACAAACTGTTCAAAGATTGTGTCCCTGCAACCTGGCTCCAGTGTGTTGATTAAGATGTACTTGTCTTAACCTTCTGTATCCTGTATAGCCAGGCATTCACACATGTTCTCCCAGGGAGGCATGTTATAGTCTGGGAAATTCTCTGTAGATTTAAGTTAATAATGTTCCTCACCTTTGCTATATATTCTAGTGAATAAGTTACAGATGCTAACATTGAATATATCACTGTTGGTTTCAGAGTTTGTCCATTTTGAGATGAACAGGATACTTTATATTTTGAATTTGTGGGGTTTTTTTCAGGCTCCTTCCAAACTCAAGTAAATCTGTCTGCATTTGTTTTACTCATTTTGTGTTATGTTTTTCTTCTTTGAAATTCTACAAACTACAGGCTTATTTGTTTTTAATAAATATGAGACTCTGGAGTGCAAATGAAAGGCCCGGATGTCCTCTCCGCATGGACTTGCAGCAGATTTTTGGATTCTCCTTTACAAAACTTGACATTAGAGCATATGGAATTTCAATAGTAATTTTATAGAAAAGACTACTACTTTGGCAACTATTTTTCTGTTATGAGTATTGAAAAATATTATTTGGGAATTTACAGTGAGAAGTGTGTTTCAAAATATTAGGGCACTCATTTTTATATTCTTACAGTTGAGTCCTAAGGTGACTCTCAGGTTTCATACCAGATCAAGTCAAGTCTGTAGTGCACTGCAAACGCTGAGTTCTTCTGTATGATATAGCTAGGCAGGTCTTCAGTGTGTGTGAGGAACAGGGTCTTCATGATTGGCTTAAGTATCAGCATCTGCAGCATTTGGAGGAGTGGACTGTTTCTCACAGCCAAAAGAGGACAAAGGGAGGGGGTCTGAATTACAAGCCACATAACAAAATACCACCTTCTCCATTGTGGGCATTGTGAATATATCGTTATTTAGTGACAGCTGATAGTTTAACGTTCATCTGCTATTAATTGGTTACTGATTCTGCAGCGTTGACCTGCCTGCTTGGCAAATTGAAATAAATACAATCAAAACAAAGAAATGGAGCTGTCTGCACTCTGGAAAAGACTTTAGATTTGTTTCTGACAATGATCCGTGTCAGACACTTGAGATAACAAGTGTCTACATTTGTCCTGCATTAGGAAGGTGTGGGTTGACTTTTCTCCCTTACAGTATTCAATGTCTTGATAATCCATAATATTCTGAGACTGGTTTAAATTTGTAAGGAACGATTTTAGAGTTCCTTCAACAGCCTTTTCAAAACTCAGTTCTGATAACTCTGGCTTTTTTTTTTTTCCTCTACAGAAGTTGTGTCAGTTTTGTATCCTGAAAAGTTTTTTGTTTCATTTTTTTTCCATTGGCTGTGAATGGTACAAAATGTTTTGAATTCCCCAACTTTTAACTTGACTGAGGGTTTTTTGGTTCTTGATCGTGACAGAAAAGATATGATTTACCTTCTCTGTGCCATTCATTATCATGCTTCCAATATGTCCCCCTCTTCTTCATCTCCCTTCTAGGGTAAATAGTCTTTTCAGAGCATTCAAACAGGCTAATTGTTATTCACTATAACTCATTAGTCACCTAACACTTTTTATTCCCTCTTTTCTGGCAGTTGCAGATTTTGCTGAGGTTTCATTGTGGTTTTTTAGGTCCTGCTCTTGACTTAAAAGGTGCACATTTTTTATTTTGATGTACATTACAATTGTCAATAATTAATCTCTTGTCCATTCTTATAGCTGCTGTGAAGTCTCAGCATATCATCATGGTCCTTTGTCCTAAGTTGAATACCCTTGCTGCCATGTCACTGCTCCTGGACCTCCCAAAGCACTAATAGACAATGAAATAATCAGAGGTCTAGTGCAGAACATGAGGCCTTCAGTAGTTAGCCTTTTGCTATACAGAAAATTGACCTGAATGCTATACTCAACTTTCTGCTACGTAATTTTTACCCCCGCAGTGTATGTCTTCCTAACCATTTGGCTTGCTTAGTAGCTTCTCATGAAAAAGCTTGTCACAGGCCCTTTCTAATTGGAGTTACCTTGTGTCAAGGAGCTCTCCTTACCTGCTATGATACTGACACAGACATGATGAATCACAAGAAACTAAGTGAGGTATAGTTTCCTACTACTTGAATCAGTTTACGAAATTCAGATGGTCAGACAGACATATGATGGATGATACAAGACTCTAATTCCTTGATCATTCTGAGATGTCACTTATGCACTGAAGGGGCAACATTCACTTGGCCCGACTCGTTTGGAACAGTACCTTTCTCAATAAAGAGCTTGCCTTTTGCCAGCAGCCTAGCCAATTTATACTTAAGACCTGCTGAACTCTTGGTGTAATGTCATCTGTACCTGATGACTCATTGTTTTTATAATTATCAGTTTGTGCAAGAACCTTTTCCCCTGACACCTCAATTTCCCAAAGTATATCATCTTTATTAGCAAAGAGGAAGGAGCTTGGATCCTGGTTTCCACCTACAAATCTCTATTAAATGCCTAGGAACATTAGGCTTTAAAGCATGACCTGAAGGTCATGATATTTCCTAATGAAACCAGATTTAGAGATATGAAAATACACCACAAGTAGCATTGCTTTTCCCCTCAAATTCTGTAACTTGTTCTTTTTGTCAGCTTAGTGAAAGTAGAGCAGTATGTCTGGTCTTTTTTCCTAACCTTTTCTCTAGTTTCCAATTTATATGGTAAATAAATTGGTAACTGGGCCAAAAAAAAAAAATTGTGGATAGGTCCCAGATTTGTTCTCATTTGTCACTCAAGAGAAAATTAAATTTTTGGTTGAAAAATCACAGCACCCACATAAAATGTTATATTGAAGTAACAGAGAATTCACTTTTCACTCTGTTTTCATCCCACACTGCCCTGAAATTCTTCCTTTTGTGTTTAACTTGCTTCTTATATATATGTTGAGTATTTATTTATTTTCCCACCTGTAAAATTTTTTGTGGGAATTTTAAAAAATAAAATGAAAAAAACCCTAGTGAATGGGATTTGAAAAGTGCCAAGCTTCCAGTCCAGAGAGGGCAGTACATGGCACCATTAAGGATAACAAGAAGAAGAATTCTCTGATGGAGACTGTGATAAATGTAGTCGCGTGCTGTAATAAAGAGCACATGAAAATGGATGTGGTATAACAAAATTATTCATAAAGAGAAATGCAAAAGGTTGTCATGCTGAGTGGTTACATGCAGTTATATGGAGCACTAACAAGGTTATCACTAGAAGCTGAGTGCTGGGTTGCTCACAGATGTTTTCTAACTAGCACAGAGAGTAAACTGGTTTTATCTTGGAGGATATAGACAAGGATGGAGTTGAAGGGGTGCTAAATCTTTCTACTGATTGTTAATAATTCAGAGCCAAATGGCAATAACGGCTCATGTAGGTCAGCGTAACAAACAAAGCAACTTCACTTCAAGATGTTTGATGGAAGGTTTTCAGGCTAAATGCTTTACTGCTGCTGTCTCCAGAATTCTTTTTGATACAATATTATCATATTGTATCCTGTGCTTTATAAATAAACAACAAAATGTGTGTCTGCATGTGTGTGCATGCACACACTAGTGTTAATGAAATATGGCAAACAAACTGAAATACTCATTGAAAAGGTTTACTGTGGAAGCAAGGAGCTCTTGCTAAACAGCTACTGTAACGTTAGAAAACCAGAGGCTGAAACTCTGCTCACATTCCAGAAGTGCAAAATTTCTAGGAAGTGCGGTAATTCAGAGACTTGGCTAAGCGTTGTTCCAGCAACTCACTGAGCTAAAACATCATTTACCCGCAACATCAATATGATCTGAGTTTTATACTATCATTTAAACAGCAACAGATTTACAGCATAGACTCACGATATGGCTGTAACTAATACTGTAACAAAATCAATAGACAAATGTTTTAGCAAAGGGCAGTTGCTGCTGTTTTCACTGATGTGTGTTTGTGTGCATAGCACAGTCACACCAATGTGTTTTAAATTCAGCTCATGGGAAGGAGTTTTAAGCTCAGGGATTTAAAGCATTCAGACTTCTTCAGACCAAAATCATATCAAGACACGGCTAGGAGTATCGGTGGCCATGTCTAGAGCCAATAAAAATCTCTGGAAGTGTTTTTCTACTGAAATTGGCCTTTGGGGATTTTCCTTTAAGATTACTTTTTAATTGAAGTAGTGAGCCAGTTCTACATGTGGTGGAAGTAAGAAGGCCGCTAACATTAGAGTTCCTTGCAGAGCTCTACAGATTTTGCCAGGTTAGTTAAGACGTTTGTATTGGACTTAGCCTTCAAGCTGTGGAATGATGAAACACTCTGTACTGTTTCATCAGTGCCTCTCATCTTCAGAAGTTGATTTTAGACAAACTATTAGTGGTCATGGTGCTCAGCTGGGATAGTAGCTATTTGCTTTCACATTTCAAGTATTTACATCAATCATCATAAGCATTTTGTCACCTCATAACATCCTGGATTTAAAAATACATATATAGAAACAGGAAGAAAGGTGAAAGCTGAAAGGATGGACAGAGTCTCTGTGGCTTGCAGCAGAAAAAGGTCTGTGTAAATATCAAGCATAAAAATTATAACTTGGAGCATTTACCTCCAGAAGTTACAACGTGCTGAATACCTTTGATCCACACACCTCAATCATTAAAGTTACTAAATAGGTTTTTCTTCATATATATGCCTTTTACCCTGCATTTATGGGCTTAGAGTACCAGCCTAGAAATAAAGACTTACATTGATTTTCATTTTTAAATTAACATAAGCTCTGGTACTCAAAGCCTATTTCATGAGAGACAGGTTGTCTTTTCCTTTTATTTTTTTCCCCAGATTAGCTGTCCAGAAGGAGAGTCAGAAATAGAAATCATTAAGTAAACTTAAGAATTAAAATGTTCTTCCCTCACCTTAACAAAGAATTGCAAAGAGCAGTTTTTATATGAAATAGGGGGTAAATTAATTTGATTTCCTTCTCAATGGAGAGTGTTTGTGCATGCAGCTTGAAAGGAGCAGGCAATACCAGGAAGGTGATTTAAACTGATGTGTTTTAGTCTACCTTTAGGACTGGTTTGAAGGCACACGCATGATCTGTTTCTATTGTTCATCTGACAAGTAGTAACTTGATAAGTTATAGGAGTGCGACCACTTTTAAGGATGAGTCTATATACTATGATATTAATCTGAGGCCCTCTTCTAATTGTCAGAAGTAATAAGTTTGTTCATGTGGTAAAGGTGTCACTTGCTGGCATAGGACAAAAGGGTTAATGAATAAGTGATGCCAAAAAACAAAACCACGTGTTGCATTCGGAAACGTTTCTGCAATAGTGTGTCATTGTTAGGGTGAGGAAATGTCATGTGCAGCTTCAGACTATTTATACTGCCTAAAATCAATTTTGAAAAATGTAAGCACTGGCCACAGTGGGGCCCTAGCAAGGATTTGAAATAAACCTCCCAGGAGGAGGATGTAATTATTTTCTCTTAATATCTAAAATATCAGGTTTAAAGGGAGAAGGTAAAAGCATTCATTCAGCACAAGTGCCTCAGTGTGTTTAATGAATGGAATCACACAGCCTGGAGGCCAGCACTGTGCTGCCTCACACGCCTGCTATCCCACTAATTTTGCTGGGATTAGAGGGGGTGTAAATGAGCGCAGAATTTAGCCACAGGATTCTAAATCCACTTTGGCTGAGAAACCAGGCATGGGCATGTGTACACCTACATGCACAGACACAGATGGTCTGCCTCGCGCCCCTGCAGGTGGAGGTTGCTGTGGTATGCTTGTGGGGTGGGGTCCCTGTGGCAGGAATGCCAAAAATCTTTTTAATCTTACTTACTTCACAGAAGTTATAGCCAGCCTTGACAGTGGCATTTTTGTCTCCAAAATGTATTGCTGTTTTAAAAACTAGCCAAATGCACTTAGTTTAAGAAAGCTGTACTACCCTGGTACTTTCCATTGCATTTGTGAGCTTCCACCTGTCAGCCAGCTTGATCATGTTCAAATGAGACATCCATATACCAGCTTCTCTGAGTAGTGGCATATGAGCATGAACAGGAAGAACCCGTAAACCCTTTGTACTGCTGAAAGATAACTATGTGTCTTTCATTCAGGAAAATACACTCATGGGGACTGCTATTGATGAGACATTCTTCCTTCCAGCTACAGAGACATGCAGAGCTGAACCATCGGCATTTGGGTGTGAAACCAAAGTGAAAGTTCCAACCAGAGAGGTTCTTCAGCTGCTCTGGAGCTCTATGAGGGCTGAATGTAGAAGGTCAGAGTGAGACTTCCCATTTTAAGAGGTATCATAGTGTCTTATCCCATAGTGATAAGTACTTGATCTTGCAAAGTATTGAAAATCTCTTGAAAATGACTTCTATTGCTCTTTGCCATCATTAGTAGAGAATTTGTATTGCCCAGCTCTCAGGGTATGGCATCTGGCCATCTGTGTGACACTAGGACCATGTACAAAATTAGAGTCAGGGCCTGAATTCAAATTTCGGACATATCCAGGTGACTGGAATTCAGACACCATATTTTACTGTGGGCCCATCTCTGATTTTTACTCAGATATAGTAGGAGCAGAACAAAACAAGCCAGGTCTGCCCAAGAGAGGAGATTTAAAAGCAAAGATGTGAGATCTACAGGAAGGATTGCTGCTATCTCTGGGCCATATTGTGTCATTGATTTTTAGGCTGATCTCTTAACTGATTCCAATTGGGACTTAGACTTAAAAATTGATGATACAGTATGGCCCTACGTGATGAAGAGTAACGGCTCAGGTTTGCTCGCAGCTCCAGTGATGTAAATCCTGAGTCACTCCATTCAGCTGGAGTTAGGTCACTGGAGCTGGAAGAACTTGGAGCCCATTGCTGTGGGATAAGGGAGAGTGTGGACCCACAGTGCATCAGTCCTTCAAAGGATCGTCCCATCTGCACACTCTCTCCCCTCAGCTAATCGGATAATTCAAGGCAGCTTACCTCTCTATGAAAGAAAGATAAACAACCTTGAAGTAACCACAGGATAAAAGCATGCACACAGGCAATTACCAGAGAGCAGCTGATGCACTATAAGTTCGCACCCTGTGTTACCCTGTGGTAACTTGTTTGTAGGCTGCTTCTCTCGAACACAGTACTGGAGAGAAGGCTGCAGCCCTTTACATCACCCTAATGACTGCTACTCAAAAAATATTTGCAGCCTGTTAAGCTCTTTCAAGAAAAAAAGAAAAGGGATGAGCTAAAAAAGTCTTCCTTTCGGGGATATTTTCCTTATGTTTTGAAGTAAGGCCAGCCTGACAGTTCTTACTAGTTAGTGTCTAATAGTACTTAAATGTAGTCCAGTTGCTACCCTTAAGATTCTAGCTTCTGTCCGCTAGAATTTGTTACAGCTGTCAATAAGCAGTTCACAGTAATAATTACAGTGGTGCCTGCTGACACCTCTGTGGTTAATGTTTGTCATTAATTTTATTATAAATCCACGTTTATTAGTTGTAACTTGGACAGAGGACCTGCTCTTTAAGATTAATTTACCCATATAATTATAAACTATTGCTTTTTTTTAATCCAGTTATTTTTACATTTACAAAATGCCAAAAAATGAATGCTTAAGAACGGTTTACAATGTAAGAAAGCTTTTTATTATTTTTATTTGATCACTTAAAAATCCCATTGTTTGCCAGATTTCCACTCAGACCAACAATGAAACGAGTTAACACCTCAAATGCTGGGATATAATAAACTACAAAATGGCCCCAAACATATGTTCTTTCCAGAAGCCCACAAATCTTGACAAATGCATGGAAATATTGCTTGGGAACATATTGTGCTATCGGAGATACTGAAACCCACAAAACAGAGAACTAACTTCTGCCTTCAAATATAACCCTGCAACTCGATTAACGGCATTCTGATTAATGCTATAATTTGGCCCAGAAAATTTAGGGCAAAGGCTGAACCTATTGGTTAACACATAACTGCACTGAGCTATTGCATGAGTCTCAACCCTCTTTTTTGTCTTACAAATCATTGGCCCTGAAATACCTATTAAAGGCATAAATGGGTAATTTATAGATGAAGGGCCAAATTCACCAGTGCTGGGTCTGGAAGATATAAATAACACTTTCTTGTTTCAGCATGGCTCGTTGCACTCTGCCTTCCTTTGGTGTTTTCTGATGATGGAAGGAGATTAATTTAATTTGTGGTTGGGATTTCATATGAGCCTTGCTGTTAGCGGCTGCTGAATCAGTGCATTCCTGTATTGCTCTGGCCATTCACTGCTTGGCTGTCTAGCACATGTTTTGGGCAGCTGTGGTACTTTCATTCCCCTGCTGCCACCACTGAACAGGGCACTGGACTTTGACACAGACTGGTAGAAGCTGACATAATTTCGATTTGAATTTGTTCTGGAATTTTAGCTTAAATTTGTTCCCTGTGATCTGTGCCACTGAGTGACTGACTGCCAGTCTGTGTCTTCTCATCAAAGCATCATAACATTGCTTTAACACATATATTTGTTTGGATTAATAATAAAGCCCCAATTGTTGATCAGGAAAAAAAGTTTGCTCTAGGAACCAAAACTATGTTTTGATTGGGATGTATTGTAATATTTATGGAGAAATTCCTTTGACCAGAAAAATTACAATAAACTACATGCTACATTAAACCTTAAAAAAATGGACCTACTTTATGTTGCTTCCAAAAAGCAGATCATAATCCAACAGTATCTGGTCAATGCTGATGGATAAACGGGCACTGTACTTAAAACACAGGGGAGCCTTGAGGCAGGAAATTATATTCATTTATAGGTACTGGTGCTTCATTAGGAAATCATAGCTATGAACCAAGATTTTACTAGTTCTTTTAATGTAAAAATCTGATTACTTTGATTCTGTTCATTGGCGAACTTTTCAACTAGAGGCTTTAGCAATAAATTTGGACAAAACAGAGACTGTACAATTTCAAAGCCACTTCAGGAAAAAAATGGACCTCTGCTGGTGTTTTATATTAAAATTTATACGATCTATCTTTCTAATAGATTTTTTTCTATGATTTGTCCATCATATCATAAGAACAAAATGCTATCTTTTCTCCTTGATATTGCACTTTTCTAAAAAGCAATCCATTTTCTAGCTCTCTCCTTTGAAGTAGCTCATAGCATGAGAGGTCCAGCATCAAGAGTAATTAGACTAAACCATTCAGAAATCCCAATGGAAGTCAGCAGGTAAAGATAGCATTAACTGCTTAAAAACTAAAAAACAAATCAAAATGTTTTAGAGGACAAGGAGGGTGAACGAATCCTTTTTACATATACAAAAGCAAATAGGATCATTTTTTGCATATCGTGTACTCTGATATCCTTAATTAGCAAAAAAAAAAAAATAGCATATTGGGATTAATTTTCTGGAACCCACAAAAACCTATCCTTAGAGGGAGTAAATGTAATAAGATTACTGTAATAATTGCCATGCTGCTGGGATGTTACAGAGCAGCAAGTTACATGCAGTTTCAGTGTATGCACGTACATGTATTTATGTGGACGACTTCTCCAAATTAGGAAGACTTTATACCAGGATACGGTCCTTACCTTTCTGCAGGGAATTACTTTTTGGTGTTATGTGTAAACTTTTAATTGACTTCAGAAATCAAATTTATAGAGTAATTTGATGTTGTATGTAGCACTTTTTCTCAACCAGTGGTCTTTCAAAGAACCAGCAAATAACAAAGGAATGGGCCCTACTGCTGGTCTGTAAAGAGAGATGCTATATTTCTGTCAGCTCCATGAGGAGATGCCTATGCCGTGTTTCCATTTACTTAACTGCATTATAAAAAAGAAGTAATATAAACATCTCCCCAGATTAATTCTGTACCTTAAAAGCTGCTCTATTTTGTCGTGGATGAAAAGGAAGCTGCCCACGGAAGTATGTTTTGCAGCGTAAACTTAGGTATAGCACTTAAGAACCTTGAACTAACCTGTGAATGTATGTATCATTTTCAGTTATTATATGGGCACAGCTTAACTCACTAAAATTAGGTACTCTCAACTGCACATTAGTAAGATGCCTGAAAATCCTAAATTGCATGTGAATAGCTCATCTCGGGGCAACCCATATAAAAAGACTCAATCCACATTGTGAACTTGAACCTTTTGCTTATATTTGACAGAAGATGCAGAGCTGTATATATTTTGGCCTCCATTTGAGAGGGATACATATGCTAGCAGTAGTATAAGTACCTTGTACAGTCTGTCTCCATCACATTCTTTTTAGCCCCAGTATGTTGATATTCATTATCCTAGATGAGAACAATAATTATGTTTTAATGAAATTTGCAAAATAATGTGCCAGGAGACTGGGACTATTTATCAGACCACATAGTTCTATTTTAGAGTTTTTGTACTTGCAAATAATTCAGAACAATGTTTTTTCTATATTTCTATATGTGTGGTTTATTTTTTAAATAGAAGAAAAACAAAACAAAGAAAGTGGGAGCTATAAGAATGATTAGACCTCTTGTAAAAGGTTTCTTAGTGCTGCTGCTGACCTTCTCAGTCTGTTCTGCTTTGCTTTAGTAT
Organism: Strix uralensis; assembly: GCF_047716275.1. NCBI lineage: Eukaryota > Metazoa > Chordata > Aves > Strigiformes > Strigidae > Strix > Strix uralensis. The sequence goes on along the minus strand of NC_133979.1, from coordinate 17,608,523 downwards.
GTTTAACTGCCCCAGGAGGTCATTATCAGACAGTGGTGACTGTTTTGTCAGGTCTTATTGTTTAATTAGATCACAGTTTATGTCAAAATTCTAAAATTATTTTGGCACATGCCAAAATTTTCACAGTTTTTAGGTTTTAAGTTGAAATATTTCTCAAACAATAAGCAGCAGCTACAAGGGAGTAGACAAATTTATTTAATATTTACAGTATGCACTTAAAAATTTGTGCCTTGGGTTAAATTCATTGAAATGTGACATCTTATTTTCAAGAGTATCCTATGGGTAATCCCTTGAAACTTGTATTGACATTAATATAAGCCTTAAGAAATAGGCCTGCCGAGGCTCACATTATCTATAGCAAAGCTAATTTTTTCTACTGATCTTGCCTCCATTCATCTGAAATGGTATAAGATTGTGTAAACAAACCCTCATCTACAGAATTAGAAAATGATGGTTTTGATATGCCTTTCCTGCCCTTGAAATTGCATGCCTGGAGTCTGCAATCTGTGATGTACCATGTTCCGCTAATGGTAAGATAATTGGTACAAATTTCTAGGCTAGAGGTAAATGCCAAACTGCCGTACCATGAATTTGTTGCATGGATGATCTACTTGTTTCTGAATGAGGCAACCTACCCATCTTTTTCTTTGCCATATTTAATTAGAACCTATTACAGAAATTAGTGGAAAAAGAGGTATATTACTCATTCCTCAGCATTCTATTCAAGAATAAATTTTTAGTTGTCACATTCTTATTCATCTTGTGCAGAGCCAAATCAATTAGTACCTTTGGAAAGATGCAATGCCCAAACTGAGCCAAGAGTGATGATGTTCAAAGGATCAAAACATTAAATGACCTCATACAGGTCCCGTGTTCTGGAAAATGTAGCTTCTTTTTCCAGCTTTCTCATATGGCCTGATAAAGTGTATTATCTCTCTCAAGACATTTGGTGTCTCTCAGCAAAATAAACCCCAAATCCCCAAATCTCTCTCACAACAAGCTATTAATAAGGCTATTCTGTGTCTTGATGGTTCAGTGTATGAGACAGGAAATCATACAAGCTTTGGGGGGTAATTTATTTCACTAGAGCTATCTCAGTATCACTGTTTTCCAAGCATCGTTCTGTTGAATATTTATGGTGAATGACCCCACTGCCAGGGATTGCCATGAGCACTGTAGTGTATCAGTGCCCAGGCATTTGACAGAGCAAGGTCTTTGCTACACCTTCAGAGCAAGCGCTATCATTGTTCCTCCATGTGTAACACAGGGTGCTGAATCACTCACAGAGGCAGATAAATGACAAATGTAGATTCGAGACAACAGCAAATGGTAAAGTATGTAAGGGAGGGACTAATTACTGCTGCAGCTGGGACTAAAGCCCATGAGTAGGGCAGACATAAAATGAAGCTGCCCCAAGGAGGCTGAAGCTGCTCTGGTGTGACTCAGGAGGGAGAATTGGCTTGAGAACCTTGATGCCACCTATTCTGTCTTCCCTGAAAGGAAAATGGCAAAAAGTACTAACTCTTAAACTGGGGAGAGGCCCAAAGGTGACCATATGCTTTGGGATAGGAAAGCCTGTGCTTTGGGATTGGTTTTGATGTTTCCAGCACCCTTGAAAGCTGAGAGCCCTCATCGTGGAGGCAGCAAAGCAAACAGGGCTGCTGCCAAGCAGTCATGAGGGGATGCTGTAAAAAATTGGGAACCAGAAACGTGTTGTAACCATCTTAATAAGGCATATTCTCAACCACAGACAAGACCTAAACCTACCTGAGGAGAATCAGCCCCAGTGTGATGTTGGCTCCATTTTCCCCTCCCTGTATTTGACCAGTGCAAGGGACATGTAGGCAAGCCAAACCTCCTCTGAAAGTGACCAAGCTTCAGTCACTCGCTCAATGTGCTCAAGGCCTGTCCAGATCACTTATTTGCTGGCAAATTGGTCCAAAATCTCTGCCTGCATTGACTGATGCTGTCTTGCTTTATCAGAAATAAGCCTAGCCTCTCCATATTATCATGCACAGGCTCAGTGTCTGCTGTCACATTTAAGGTTCCCAATGGTGGAGAAATTTTGCAGCCCTCTACTGTCTGGATAGAGACTTGCAGATAAAGAAATTTTATGAGCAGTCTCTGTGGGTCTGCATTCGGCATTTTTTCAGTCTGGGCATTTATCATTAGCCCTTCTCTATTACCTGATGCCCAGTGGTAGCTTTTCATAACTGCCCCAGTCGCAGGCCTTTCCTCAAGTATGTTTCTAAGAGGTGTATCAAACATTTCATTTCACCAGCATGTTTTTGGTCTCTCGTGTATGCTCTTATTGAACAATTCCCTCATTGCCCAGCTTATATGCAGCACATAAAAGCCATCTCAGAAGGTATCCTCAATTTACTATGTTGACTTGTAGAGGCTAGAGAGAAAGCAGAGAGAAGCCTTTCACCCTCATAGATCTATAGAGGAGATCATCATGTTAACTCTGCATAACTGTAGATACGGCCAACTCTCTGAGGATAAGCATGCCCCATGCTTTCCCATGCCTCAAAGCGTGAGGAAAAACAGATCCACTCTGTATGTGAAAGGGTGGTTGGAAGAACCATTCAAGAGTGTGAACCATTTCTGCAGGATCTTTGCTATAATACCTAATATTAGTATCTGGTAAAGTATCATCTACAGAGGAAAGGATAATGCTCATCAACACCACATCTTGTAGGGTTGGGAGAAAATTTAGCTCAAATTTGAGCCCAGCTCTTGACTCATAAAGAACTGTGTGTGTTTCACATCTGATTAATCTGCCTTTTTTCTCTTTCTAGGCTGTTTTGTTGAGCTCATGTTAAGGTTTTCTGTTTCTGCTATTATTTTATTATGAATATTATGTGAGGGATAACTATATATATTGTGTTGCACGCGTGTAACATAAGGCAATCTCTAGCCTGAGTACTGGCAGTCTAATACAGAAACAGTTACTGTAGAATGTGAGGAATCTGATTTTTTTTAGATAAAAACAAATGTGGTTAATAAAGCATCTTTCTCAATTTTTTGAAAAACTTAAATTGCCAAATATATTTTGACAGTTTTAAAAATGAAATTGATAAAATTATGCTATGTGACAATATTTATACTCAGAATCAATATGTACAGTAGTATGTTTCAGGGTGAGTTCATAAGGCTGCAGCTACTTTGTAGCAGATACCACGGTACTGCACGGCTGCTACACTGATTTCTCACCTAAAGAACAGCATTGACAAGAAAACGGATGCTGTTTGTGGTATTAAAAGAGCATATTGTGTACAGATATTTGTAAACAAAATACGCTATGAAATTATTACTTAGTATTCAATTATTAAATATCTCTGAATTAGCATTTAGTATTGGAACTTTAGTACTAAAATGCTGTATTGGATAGGAGCAATGTGCAATTATGGTTTCCTCATAGTTGTCTGTAAGCACTTCCAGAGAATTAGCTCACTGTAGCTCCCCCCAGCAGCTGATTACCTGAATATCTGTAGATTCATTGTGTCTACCACACAACCTTTAGTTGCCCAGAGCCCTTTCTAGGCACTAGTAACACCTCCCCAAAGCATTATTATGATATTCCAGACCTGCTTATGGTATTTTAAGCCTTCTCAAAAAGTAATGTTTTAAAGTTCACTCTTAACATGGTTTCTGGCATTGTAATCAGAAAGGAGCTGTGTTCATAGTGGCTTGCTGATATGAATGTGCCCACAGTGCTCATAGTGGAGTGATAGCATGTCATAGCACCATTTTTACTTTGAAGACTACGTGCCCACTTTTGTGGACAGCAGATTGCTTTCTGACAGAGCGTAATGGGAGTTGCTGCCTCAGGCAGAAGCAAGATGCAACCAAACCTGTACTCAGGGAGGCTCTCCAGAGCCTCCACATGGGCAGCTACTGACTCCCACGTGGTAGGCCAGGATCCTATTGAGAAAGCTGTGTTGAGTTTGAACTAGTTTGGCCTGCACATGGAGTGATAAAGGACTTCCTATGTTATTTCTAAAATGTGCTGTGGTATATGAAGTGTATACATATCTCCAATAAATAAGAGACTATTTAAGCTGATGGGAACTGGGTAGAAAAGGTGTTGCACCATCTTCCTCTCTAATTTTGAGTCTTATCAGGTTTTGTTGTCCTCTGCCCAGATAGTGGATTGGTGATGGAGCAGTTGTCTTTGCTATATCTAAAGGAAATTCTCTCATATTTAATTTTCAGCAATGCTGTCAATATGTTCTTAAAGTTTCTTCTATTTACATAGCCTGTGATGGTTTTCTGTGCTGTCTCTGCCTTCTGTTCTTATCTGTTCCACCTTTTCTATACATGCTCTCTTGGCTTCTTGTAACCTGCAAACCATAGTCATTTCTGTAATTTTATGTATTATAGGCAAGGGATTTGAATTAGGTACCTAGCCCATACAAACCTCATTCTACTGATGAAACTTACTCTTAAAGCCTTGACTTTGATGTCACTATTAATCAGGACATGGCTTTCAGTTACATTTCTAGTTTTCAAATGTGGGGATTAAACCAGATATTGTTGAGGGCTTGTTGAGGGCTATTTGAATGACTTCAGTCTGTTCTTCGAGACTGTACTAGGATGGAGCCAATGGGCAAACACAACATTTTCTTAGCAAAATGAGAAGCTTTTAATTTTCCTCTGACAGGTTAGGAATTTAGTACAACCTGTTCACATCATCATGAATCACCAGAGCAATATGTAAGATATGTTTGTGATTGTTATTACTGTAGGATCTGTACAGCTACTGAACAAACAAGCCCAGGCTTTTTTATACTGAATGGAGACACTGAAATGGAAAGTTTGGAAAAGCCATTGATAATACTGTCAGTGGGTGACTATTCCACTTGTGAATCCCAGACACAGTATTTTAGGGTGGTATTGTAAGTCTCTCAAATTCTATGCACAGAAGTATATCTCTCAGAAGTGTATATTCAGTCTCTGCTCCTATTAATGCTTGTACAGAAGGACTGAAAATCAAGTGTCCTATCTCACAGGTGAGAGCTCTGACAACTAAGCTGTAGGCATGCTTGCTCTTTTCCTTCTCTTGCTGATCAAGCTTTGCAGAGTGGATGCCATTAGAATGAATTCCAGCACAAGGTGAACAAGGGAGTTTCCTCCCCTTCAGCATAACTTGTGGTGTGCTGGTTACAGGAGAGTACAAGGTAATACTCAGTACCTCCTGAGGGAGAGTTGGAAGAGGACCTAGCAGGGCTCTATTAGTTGTCCTAAATGAAAAAAAAAGTGGTGACTTCCTATACTAATTGCAAGTGTCTGGTGATCTTATCGAGAATCCTGGTTGGAAATAGGATTCTTCATGTATCCTAATACAATGCTTAAGTAGTGGTTATTGTAGTTTTAAATTACATCTTCTGCCCCTGAGCTATCTTGTTTCAGCCAGTTTGGATCACAAATAGAGGCTTACATCTCTCTCCACCTTGTCATATGGATATGCCCTTTATCTTTAGTATCTAGAATTTAATATTTTGTGGGAGACTAGATTCTTGGGATAGGAAATGTTACCCTGAAAATGTAAAGACTCTGACATATAAATTATGAAATCACAGTTGTTAATTGGAAATTGCATAAAACTGGAGCAATTAATCTTGTATTTCTCTTATGGAAGTCTGAGAGAGGTTAGCATGTCAATACTTCATGCTTCTGTCAGAAAGAAAAGCAGAAGGAACAAAATCATAACTAAAAAAAGATCCCGACACACATATTTGTCAGATATATGATTGCAGGTCAAAGATAGTTGTTAGCACATCCCAGAGCTTTGGGAGACACTGGGTTATAAGGCCCTGTTGGAACCAGCTTTTGAAACATTGGAATAATCTGTTAAGCTCCGCAGGCCTACTTGCACAGTGCTACAGTGGCATACCCCACATGCTGGCAAACCAGAAAAAGATGACTGGAGAGGTGGCTTTTTTTTTTTTAGCTTGCAGTTTCTTTCTCTTTCCAGATAGTTGGTTTTCTTTATTTACTTCTCTCTTCTGCCCTCTTGGAATATGAGCTATACTAATTTGGACTTAGAATCTGTGCATCATATTCAGAGACAATATGGAACTTATACATTACTAAGTAGTTTGCTTAAGTAAGTAACTAAGTCTCAGTGCATATGTCTAAGTGAGTCTCAAGGGAGTCTAAATTGGTATGATGTGCACAGTGAGGGGTCTGGAAGAAGAGGTGAGCTACCCTAATTTAGACTTCCTCCAGGCTTAATTGGCATTCTTCAATTTACTTAGACTCCCCTCGGTTGTTGGCCCAGCATCTTCTCATAAGTCAATTTCTATTTCACACTCTAGAAATAAAACAGTAGAAGCACAGGATTTTGAATGTAATCAGACTTATTATCTGGTTTGATCATTATTTTGTAGAGATTTGATTGCTATTTATGATCTGTAATAGAGGTCATTATTTTATTACATGCTTTCTGGGTATGATTAAGTCACTTAAATGAAGGCTTTCTTTCAGTTTAAGTTAGTAAGAATAATATATTTCTGATTTCTTGTAAATAAATCTGAATTTCCACAAATCTGCATGCATTGTACTATGAAAACTTTTTTGTTAGAATATACAGATACAAGTAGATTAATAAAGTGTAGAACTGTATGCAAGCTAAAAATGTTATTTTTATAGAAAAATTATTTTTGGTTTTAAATTTTATGCATATTCTCTCCAATGCTGTGATCCTGTTATTCATATGACAGGCGTTGAGGGTGAAAGATGCAGTTCCTTATTGGGTGTGTAGTCCTTAACACAAAAAGGAAAGCAGCATTACTCAATAAAGTTGAGTGTTTTAAAAATAAATTTAACATTGTTAACATTTACTTTGTTAAAAGTTACTCAGTGAGTGAGATGTGTAATTGTTCAACTGCATTGAAGATGTATGAATTACATTTTATTCACAAATGCAGTTCCCTCAGATATTTTTCTTGAGGTTTCTTAAGGGCTTGTAATGGATTCTAGCAAGCCTTTAATGCTTCTGAGGAAAACTGAGCTAGGTCAGTATTACTTAGTCTTGAGTGAGCCTGTAAAAAGTGCCCAGTAGAGATATTTGCCACTCATCTTGTTAAATTGAGGACCTGGAAGGAAGAGAACAAGGAGTAGGTAGTGAATGAGTTGGGCAGCTCCTCCAAGGAAGCAAGAGATGCATATGTCTTGAGGATCACATAAAGCTGATATGCCATATAAGGAGCACTGCTGAAACTAAAGCCAAGCAAGAGAATTAGGATGAGAGAGTATAGTCCTGAATGGTGAGACCTTGGACGTGAGAAAGGATGACATTAATTAGCAATACGTGTTGTGCTGGATATCCTGCTCTCTTCATACAGTGCTAACACTTGGTGTGACCAGTCTATCTGAGCCCAAAAGTTCATCCTACTTCTGTGCTATGGCTGCTCAAAAGCAGTTTAGCAATAAAAGTATATAAGGGATGGGACTCTGGACCAAACTATTTCATGGTTGACTTTCTATAAGACACTTGGACCCTTCCAACCTTCATATGGACTAGGGACTCCAAAACACAGTCTACAGAAATAGCATTCTCACCCACACCCCAGAATTTGTACCAGTACATAATAGAAAGGCTCCTTTGCCCATCAAGCCAACATAATTTCTCCTCTGTACTTATAAACAATGCAAAATTTTGATATATAATTTTTGTTCTCAAATAAAATATTAATTACGGATGCCCATTACATGTGAAGCATGCAGGCCAAGCACAGCTGCATTACTGATAAGATGTTCACCTGCACAGCAGGCAAATATTTCATGAGATTAGAGAAGATCAGTTAAATATAAATCACATCTAGAAACAAGCAAACAAAAAACATCCTGCAGAACCTTTCGGAGTGGTGGCCAGTTTGGCAGCACCAAGCCAAAGTGCACAGTGTACCTCAGAAAGAATCATGAAATATATGGAGCATGTTCACCACTGGCCTGGTCCCATACAATGCTCCTCTGCCAACTCAGGACTATGTTCAAGGTGCTTCAGCAACATTCTGGCTTTCAGACAGAGGTCAGTCACAGCCCACCTGGTGTTTAGACATCTTTCAGCTTCCCACTCAACAGCAAAAAGACTAATTTCTTAGAAGTTGCAGCTAGCATATGACTTTGTGAGCAATAGCAGTGTCATGAAGGCTCACCAAAAATTAACAGAAGGGGTGAGAAGTAGAATAAGGGGGATGATCATACTACTTTTTTTTGTGCTGAAAGCAGTTTTGGCAAGCTCTGTTTCTGACTGGTCTAGCCTCCTGAACATTTTTTTTATGCTGATGAAAAAATATGGATCACTTTCCCATGGCAGAAATAAAAAATGTCCTGCTTGGTTGTGAACTTTAGGAGTGGAGAAAGAGGCAGCAGGAGACCAAGAACAAGGGAGTGTTTTCCATCTGCCACCCGAATACTGTAGGGTAATGGTGTTGTATTTAAACTAGAAAGTTCATGTACGTTTCTTGTGGTACTGTATACCTCGGGAACCTCACCTTTAGGTCTAAACATGCTTACTCTAAATTGTTTCTCAATGGACTGACAGCAGTCAGGGCTCACCAGCTTTCTGAATGGCTGCTATTAGTGTCTGTGACTGAAGACTTGCTGGGAAAGGTATATGTAATGGTGGGAATTCAGCTATATTACTGTGATATGCAAATAGCTACTCTGTGGTTTGTTAGCAAAACCAAGGCAGGAGATGGCTATGTTTCAGCTTAGGTTCAAAATGGTGTCACCTCACTCTAGAAAAAAAACTTGTTTGGGGAATCTTGTGATTCTACTCTTTTATTTCGTTTTTTTTTTCTAACTGCAATGGGATGAGCTTGGAAATGTTTAGGTACCCTTTTCCCCTTTTCCCAACTTCCCTTTGACTGAAGATTGACCCATCATTTCTGTGCAGCTGCCATAATTGGCTCTATATTTATACTTCTAGTGAGCTTAACAGACTCCTTTGTCTTAGAATGCCATCCTGATATAAAGACTCAGTAACTCAACTACTAATTGCGTAAATACTATTTTTCAACAGAAATTCCTTCTCAATTTTTGTGGAAGCTGCTCATGTCTGTCTGTTCTGTGTAACATAACTTTCTCTCTACATGGTTTCTTGTCTAAGATTTTGACATCAGTCCTGGTTATGCAGCAAAATAGGTGGCTGAACCAGAGAAGTTTTTCCTGGACGTGCCTCAGAAAACAGTGTGCAAGTTGAAATTTCATTTTTAAATTTAACTTCTCCCTCTTGGAACAGATTCACTAAAGTCAAAGTCTCACTTTTTATAGTCTCAGTAACTGTTTCTGGATTTTCAAAGTCAATTCAGCTCTAAGCTGAAGTAATTATAGCACATGCTATAAACCACAAGCACTGTAAACTCAGCATGGACTGCTATATCACCATCCTGAAAGTATATCAATCTCCTTTTACTCTAATTTGTTATACACACTGTTTCTTTGGTTGCTTTTTCTTACCGTCACATTCATCTATTAAAAGAAATGAGAATGGGGCCTGTTCCCAATTCATAAAAAGGTAGGCCACTTTTGGAACCATGAAACTTAGAATTAAAAAGGCTTTAGAATAAAAATGGATAAATTGTACATTTTTCTCCACGTTGTCCCTTCTGTTGGAAAGCCGTACACTATTAACTTAAGGCTATTATTAAATGAGACTGTGTCTACTGCTATCAATGAGGATCCATTGGCTGCACTAATTATTGTAGCTGTACTTACTAAATTCAACTTATTCCTGGATGCATAGAACCCATACAGTATGGATAGTTTTTTTCATACAAGGCATCCCTAAGAAGTAGGCAAGGAAACCTTGCTTGTTTTCTCTTTAAGGATTGGCAGATAATGAAAGAACAAACCACTTTCAGTGCCTCATACCTGAACATTTCCTTGATGTTTATAAGATTTACAGAGAAATTATTTTTCATTCTTTTTTTTCCTCATTTCTGCAAATGTGTGCTCATCCCAGTTTTGCCCAGGCCTGAATATGAAATGCCAGACTACCACAAGAAAGCCTAGGCATCACAATATTTTTCCAGCTCAACCAGCAACTGAAAGTCTCATGAGACAGCTTACAGATTTCCAGCTCAAACTTGTAGAACCAAGATGTTTACATAATTTATATAGGGTGAGGCTATATATATGTGGGATGGTTAGCTATAATAATAGCCAGATTTTCAAAGTTGCTCAGCACATGCAGCATTTGGGCCTTCAGACCCTCACAGGATGGTGATAAAATACCTGGTTCCAAATAACTGGGAGAAGGGGGAAATTACTTTTTACTTGGTTCAAACAATTCTTTACTTTAGACCATAAGCATCACTGCATATCATAATTATTACAACTTTATTTAGCATTTCTAGGTGGTAACCATTCAAGACTTCAAACCACCTACCAATAGTTAGCTTCAGGGAGTACTCAAGTATTCACATCAGAGTGTTTGAGTAACTCTAATATGGCATCTATAGGTGTGACGAAGGAATAAAAACCTGACCCTCACCTTCATAAGGAGTGACAGAATTCTGGTTCCACTAGTGTATAAACTGAGTTACTGACTGAGAAAATGAAAGAGACCTTGATGGGTGCTACCAAAAGTTCCTCTGCCTTTAAACATTTATGGCTTGTCCTATGTCCTTTTATTTTCTAATTCAGGCTGTTCTGAACATGAGGAACAGCTTTGTAAAGCTCAGTAGCTTCAAAGAAAAAGGATATCAATGCTAAAGATCTCCACACTGAAATGTCTTTGATGACAGGGAAAAAAGATAATACTGCCAGAGCTACTGTCCATAAGGAGATAGGTGCAATAAGCATACTGTTTGCACTTTGATCTTGAATGAAAGGTCATTAAACAACTCTCTCTGACTGTGGATCCCACACTCCAGGAGCAACAACATGTATTCTAGTCTTAAAATACTGCAAGCTGGAACAAACTTAAGGCTGCCACATATGATAGGGTGCTTCAGGAAACTTTAAAAGATATGGGTCTTGGAAACCCAAAAGAAAACAATCAGTGATCTCACAAGACATGTTTTTTAAAGAAAAATCATATACCATTGTTTTCTAAAGTACTTGCTGACCACAAAACAATGTGATTTCATGTTACCAATAGATGAAGTTACCCATAAGAACCTATTCCTTCCCATACTAAAATGTAGCAGAGTGCAAGAGGCATTTCTGTGACCGATTTCCCCACCACAGCACCAGTATATTTTAAAAAGAGGCAAAGTGCACTTTATGAGGAAATGAGAGAGGGCCCAAAATGCCTTTTAATTTATTTTTATAATAAATATCGTTAAACAGAATTTTGAAGCCATATATTTTTATTTTGTATGTAATGCTTAAAATGTAAAAAGGAGCCATTTCATGAAAAGGTTGAAATAAGCAGTTGCTAACAATGAAGTCACTATTTTATTGAAACCTGATAAACTTTCCTGGATAATTTGGGATTTTTTAACAACATTTTTCAAGGCTGAGAAGAAAAAGAGGGAACCTTAAGTTTGGCAGAAATGAAAAATTAGTTCTCTGGCAGCTTCATTTGGACATGGAAAACCTGCTTCAAACCATTCATGGCTCCACCTCTCACAAACTATTTATTATGTACTATAAATTACATATAACATGTAACATAAAAATTAAATAGAATTGTTCTGGAACCATAGATACAGATTGAGAGTTAATTAAATGAATGCGTGGGGAAAAATCTGTGTGAGATACAGGACTAGGGGTTCCCTGCTGTACCTATTTAATGAAGTCTCATCCATCTGATGGCTCCTGGACCCACTCTTCAACACTTCCACAAAAATGTCACATTCTTTATGGGGGAAAAGTGTGGAATGTGCCTTACCCACATCAAGTACACCATTTTACAATTCCAATCCAATTAATTAAGCCTCTATTCTTCATGCATGAGTGGCCGTCTCTCAGTTACACACCCAAGGCAAAGCTCCAAGGGAGCCAGCCAGCCAAAAAAAGAAGGTATGTTCCCAGCTCTCATTTACTTAAATACATATTTTTGGTAGAAACAAAATGTTTAAAATGACTTCAGATAAAAGTGTGTATATTTCTCCAGGGCCAGAGCATCAATAACTTATGTCTCAGGAAAACGAGCTTTTATTATTTTATTTTTAATGCAGAGTCATAATTAAAGCAGGGAGGAGAGGACAGCCTCCTCTGTGAATGAGAAAATTAGACTCAGTGTAGTGAGATGGGAGGGTAGAAGGAGACTTCTGATGCGTGATTAAATGAGGAGGCAGTATGGTGAGGGCAGATGAGACACAGCACAGTGGGAGTATGGAAAGCATGGTGAAAGAAATAAACAGAAGACAAGATGTTAAAGTACCATAACCTGACTGCACTCCTGAAGAGTTAAAAATGAACTGATCATCTGTCAGGAAGCCACACAAGAAGGGGGAGATCCGATTCCAGTCCCACCTCCCTGGGTAGGAATGTTGCTCTTATCTGATTAAGGGAGAAGAGTAACTATTTTCTTCTTACTGCACAGCATTGCACTGTTATTTTTAGCACTCGGTTTCTAAGTATGTTTCCTACAGATCATCTGTCATTTCAGTGTTAGAAACAACCATGCTATTTTTCTGTAATTACATAGAGTCTCTTCATTTATGCACTTGTCAGTTATTTTACTTATACTGATCAAAACCTCAATCAAATTCACTGTACTGTCTGGACACCTGAGATCCAGCTCAGGTAAGCACATGCTCAGGTTCTCTCTTGTACTGCAACCTCACCCCAGTATAAAAGTGCACATTACAAATAGCAACATGTATAAAAAACTATGCCTGCTGCCTCAGTATAACCCGTGTGTCAATGTGAGGTCACGGACAGGGATGACCTCTTCCAAAATTAGCAGTAGTAGTAGAAAATGTCACAGCTCCCTCTTGTTAGTGCCCGCCAAATGGTATTACTCTCTATGGGAAGAATCGTGTTAGTGCTGCCCAAAGGCAGTGGCTGTCATTGTGAACAGTCAATCATTTTAGTAAAAACTACCCATCATAGCCATTCTTGGCTTGTCAGAGGAATTTAGGGTGGGGGTTGGAACTGGCAGGCCTTGCTAGTACTGTAGCATCAGCTCTCCCCTCCTTTCCCCAGTGATGGTTTCTGTGCCAGTATGTACAAAATGCCAGTGCAAGTATGTCCTTGACAGGTGCTATTAGGCCAGAAGATTGTTTCACCTGTTGCAATTACATCTTGGAACTTTTTTACACTTTTCTGCAGAGGTGAGATTTCCCAAATGAAATTATATTTTCCAACTGGATTGCAAATTTGAGGCATTTCACCGATTTACATATCCCTTCAATCTGTCATCATTGATGCTAGAAGGGAAAAATCTGAAACAGAAATGGAAAACTGACAAGTCCTAAAATTAAAAAGTTATTGATTAAGCCATTTGACTTGTTCTTTCATTCCAGTATTGTACTCCAGGAAACAAATGTTTAATTTATTTTGGATAAAGGGATTCAATTTGTGATAATGCCATGAAAATATAATATCCTTACAAATTCAGATTTCTCATAGGAAAATGTTAATGAGTCTATTCTGTTACACTAAAAATACTGTGTAAGAGAGTTGGTTGAATATTGCCCAAAAAATGTTTCTGAACATTTGTCAGAATTGTTGCTTGGTTCAAGAAAATTCATATCCCGTTATACTCACTGTTTGCCAACATTTACATGAACAGTTTTTGTTTAGGTAGAGGTTGGCTTGCTCCCTAAGACGTATCAGTTCATTCAAAAACAGAGAACAGATACAGCATCAGGTCATTAACTGACCAACCACAGTCATCATTGCTAATAATAAATGTTTTACTTTGCAAGCACCCTATAAGATCAAAATTGTTCATTAAAAATGCAAACATACTTGATACCATGCAAACTCTGGTTTAGGTATAATTCTTCTGCAGAAAAAGTATCAATGCCTGATTGTCAAATGCAGTTATTAAACATATTGCCAGAATTCAGACTTGGTCCACAAATATTCATTAAAGGGAAAAAAATTCAAAACATTATCACAATTCCTTCACTGCAATTGATTAAACAGCTTGTATTATTTAATAGCATAAAATGTTTTTTTTTCTCAGAATACAAGGAAATACAAAGAACTAAGTCTTTATCTTTGTTTTGATGCATTGGCAACATTACAGTCCTGATCAGAGTACTCTCAGAACTGGGCCTTCTTTGCACATAGTGCTAGTAAAAGACATTCATTGTCACAAAGTACATAACCTAAAGTTATTTCAACAAAATAAATGCCTTTGAAATTGTGAGAACATAGTTCATCAGCTCTTCCCTAAATTATATAGTACAGTTCACCAGCAAGCACTGTGTTCTCTCTAAATATTAAAATTTGACATATTATAATTTCATAATTAGAGCTTTATTTGGGCTGGAGGAATTGTTGTTTTTTTTAAATTCTCATCACATTTTTCAAAATGAGTTTTACTTTGTTTTTTAAAGAAAGTCATTAGTACTGGGGGAAAAACCTCTAAAATGTGATGAGTGTTGCAAATACAGTAAGTTATACCTGAGTCTGTAAAGAGCCTGAAACAGTAACAAAGAAAGGTAGGATTTGCAAAATTTGTTGTAACTTATAAGGTTAGTTCAGATATCCCATGATAATAATATGGAAAATTTAAATGACAACTTTTGTAACTATTTCATCACCCCTAAAACTGATAAGAAAGGAAGGGGTCAGTAAAATATCAGTGGTCTCTCACAAAGGTGGTTTTAATAATAAAATCACTGATTTCAATAGGTAGTTGGCTCACCCCAAGGTCTAGATTTAGCCATGGAGCTCCTCTCCACATACACCAGGTATGTTACTTCCTCTGGCGATGTTAAGACTCCCCAGCGAAGGACATTTTGGTGTTCTGACTGAATAGCCATGAGCTGTCACAGAATGGAGTTAGGCAAGACCAATAGAAAGCAATCAGTACATGTAGTCTCATTCTGCTCTGAAGCGCCCTAGTAGCCTCTTCTGGGAAAGCGGACCACTGAATCACACACGGCACAGCTCTAGTGAGCTCACAGTTCATGATTGACTTTGGAATGGTCATAGATCTCAGCCCCGATTTGTCATAGCCACTGTCCTGATAGTTTGCAACAAGGAGGCATCAAACCCCTTTCTCTCCATTCTCCTCTAGAAAGTGAAAGGAAACAAAATATTTTCCTTATCACAGAAACTTCATTCTCAAGAGCAACAGATCTGGACAAACCCAACTATAGGGCTGAACAAAAACTCTGGATTGAAATAGCAGTTTTGGGTGAAGTTGCATCTAGGGGCTGATATAAACTTTATGATAGTTGCTCATGCACTCAACTGAAATTCTAAATATAAACCATCTTGAACTCCGGGACAGTTCAACTTTGTTTTTCTATGTCTTTCCAGAACCCAACACCAGTTTTAAGTTTCTCATGACTTTTAGATTTTGTTATGAACATTTTCACTATTCTCCTCATGCATTATTTCATTTACTGTGAACTTAGTAATTAATTGCTGGGGTTTTTAGTAACTGTGTTGGGGATTTCTTGTAAAGCTTTTTGGCTGTGTTTGTTTTTAAAGCCTGTAAATCTTACTGTGTTTTATAAGACAATGGATTACTCAGACTAAGATATTTAGTAATATGTTGAACTGTGTTGGTGTTTCACATTGTTGTTTTGGTTTAGTTCTTAAAGAACTGGCATAAAGTCTGTGGGTATTTAGTGATATTAAGAAGTATAGTACTCAGCAGATTAAACCAGTAGTTTGCTTTACCTACAGTCATCCAAAACATACTCTTCTTTCTTTCCTTCTTTCTCATTGATCGCCTCCTAATATTGTCAGGATTGGTGTCATCACTTATCCGGTCCAGAAGGATATTCCCTGGAAACTAATCAGTTGAGGGGGAGAGTGGGGAGTGGAAGCCCAATCTCTTTTAGTGATTTTGTGGGTTTTTTTTAAAACAAATATTTTTCATGAAACAGTGGTTCCTAATATAGTATATTTCTTTATACTAGTTTTCTCATTGTTGACTCATCCTCCATTCATTCTCCCCCCCCCCCGCCCCCCCGTAGCAAAATAAGAAAAACAGATTACTGTAAATTTTGGCACAGGAAGGTATTTGCATCATTTTCTTAGAAGTCACGTGCTTTGGATTTCCTCTTGTTTATGATATATTGAAATGTCTTCCAGATGTTTTTAATTATAAAAAGTTTTCAGGAAAGCAAAGTAATCCGTAATAAAATTTCCTCTACATTTTTTAAAATAGCCAATAAATTAGTGTACTGTAGCTTATCAAACTGCCACATAATTCTACATTTGACCCCCGTGCAGCAAGGTCTGGCATTTCCTTAGACAGCTAGTTTGGTCAGAGGCAAAGCAGGCTTCCCCAGGCATACTTTCAGTTCCCCTTCCAAGGGAGAGCGTTCCCTTCCTGGGGCCAAGCCAGCAGTCTGAGTGCTCATTGGTGCGAGCAGCTCTGACTTCCTACACAAACATAGCCACCTCTGCTGCACCGGCTCAGAAGAAGCAGATGTGTGACATCCAAAGTTTGGATTCAGGACAGAGAGAAAGAGAAAATATTTTAGCTGCTGGTATGTGATGCTGATGCTGTGCTGCATGAGGAGATTTTCATTTATAAATTTTGGGTGTGTGCCCAGATTGCTGTGGTAAAATCTGGAAGAAAACACAATAAAAATAAGAAGATCAGTTCAATTTTCAGGGACATATATATTGGTGGGGGGAAGGCTTTAATCATAAAAGACATTTTCAAATGGTCAAAGCATTAGACAAGGGACAATGGCTATGAATCCTTAAAAATCATCCCTGAATCTACCCCCTGTATTTATTCAGCTGTTTGTTCATCCTAATGACACGCCTGATGAAGGGGTTTACTCTAAGCCTGTATTTATATAAGCAGTTAAGGTAGGCAGGGTAATAGGAAATAGAAACCAACTTTGCCATTTCTGTGATTTTTAGAACTCTGTGTGTATGCGTGTGGTGGTTTTTTTTTCTCATAAAATTATTACTAGAAAAAAATCGAGATCTGAAAGAAAGGTAGAGCTTAGCAAACATCTTGGTGAAAGAGAATTAGGCATTGAATGAGACTTGCTGTTGGCTCATGGGTTTAGTGGCCTGCATAGATTTGTCCTCCCAAAAGATCTCCCCTGGGAAACAGGGACTTCAGCTCGTGTCCTGAAAGACAAGAATACAAAAAAGTAAGCAAGTGCATTTTGTACTAGCCAGGTATGGGGATTTTGTGGTACTCTCAGGCAAATTTGAGGCATTAAATCAAACTGTATGATGTTAGGAACTGTAAAAGTGGGAAAGCATACAGGATCCTAATGGACTAGATCCTCCTGCTTGCCAGAATCAGTTCTCTTCCAGAGATGAGAAGGGAAGGAATCACACCAAAAAAGTGTTGTATGATATTTTGGGGTTTTTTTTCCAGCATATCTAAACACAGCAGGACTTGTAATAAAAGCAAATTAGAGTTAATGTAGCTATCCCACATTCTCAGGTGGTATAAATGTTGTCTGAATGGTGAAAGTGAGCTCTGTTGGCTTGCACCACTTAAGACTCTTGCTTTTTCTCACTAATTTGCCTTGAGTACTATTTCATCAGCTAGATTTGCAAAGAACAGTTAACAACCACACAAAACTCCAAGCCATTTTGCATTAAGAGGGTAAAAGCAAAGATTTCACCTTGCTATTTGATCTACTTGTATTTATTGCAAAAACAACATAGCACAGAATTTGGACCCAATTTTAGCAGAGAGGAGACAGAACGCTAAGAAACAGATGTAAGACAAATGTCCCTTTTATGCTTCTTAAAAACAGTAACTGAGGGTAGTCTTGCCATCAAAATAGAAAATTATAATCAGTGATGAACAAGCTGAATTTTTTAAAAGGCTCATGGAAGTAAATTACATGTGATTTAGACCCGATCTGGGTAAGGGTGATGGCAGGACGTGAGAAGGAAGGAGGAAACTGCACTGCTGACCTCATTACAGTGGCCAGCATGGCTGAGAGCTTTGATTTGAATTTTGAAAGGGACATAAAATACTAATGCTGCCACCCCCAAAAAAACTTCCCCCCCAAATCACCCCAGGTTTTGAGATGACAGAATTTGTTTGTCCCCATTCTTAGAGTACCTTAAGAATATAGATCCAGTTAGTTCTTGACAAGAGTTGTGCAGCACCACTGATGTTGGCTGGTCATGTGTTCCTCCACTACTTGCACTCCATCAGTTGTCCGTACTCAGGCAAAGCTGCCACTGAGACCAGGGGAAGTTTAGGTTTGATTTAGGCTGAGATGAAGGGTATCTTACCCAGGAACATCTCGTCTGCTGCAGTAGGTTTCTGTGGTATTTGTCTTTATCTTGTTTTTTAATGTTAAGGCAGGAAAACATCTTGCCCTTCTGATGCAGTGGTAATGAGGACCCTTACAGACAGCAGTGAAGTGAGATGAACCACTTCTTTGGAAAACAATATATTATTAAATGTTTGACTGCAGTTGTTTATTGTTTGTTGGACGCTAGCAGTACCTGTAGTGCTACAGAGACAGATGAGTTACTGGGGAGTCAATATAAAGCTGGGTTTCTTCACTCCTAAATATTTTCCTTGCAGAGAGTGAGGAGATTACAGTGCTAAGGAGAATTTTCATGGGAGACAGAACAACCTTGGTGGTCAAAGTCTAATCACTACTCTTGCTGCTACCAGCACTGGTGAGGTGAGGAGAATGAAGCTAGGAAAAAACAACCAAAGCAGAGGATACACACATGTCAACCAACCTTATAAAATTCTGTACGGACCAAGCTTCTGTTAAATTAACCTGCTGTTATCTAATACTATTTTATGATGAAAAGTTGGTGCTGTAGTGCCCAGTCCTTGTGTGTTCGAACCAGCAGAGAGTAGCAGTGCTGATTTAAAAAAATCGTGAGATTTTGCTTAGATTCCTTTTTATTCCACTACTCTTCTCTTGCCCTAGAGTCAAGCTTGATCCCGCTCCCAAAGGGGAGCCCTGCACCCATGGCCTGTTGCTGGCTGGAGACTGCAGGCACTGGCTGTGGGGCAGTGGCAGAGCTGCCCCCCTGAGGGGGAGGTGGTGGGCAATGCTCTGCCAAGTGACAGTGGGTCCTTTAGAGTATGTGAAGTGTCAGCAGCATTTTTCTTAAGCAGTAGCTGTCCTCTAGACACAATTTCACAGGCAGAGACAGGCAGTTGTGCTCCATCTACAAGTGCACAAACCCATCCTTCCACAGACATGATGGCCCAAGGTCGCAGTCCCAAGTGGAAGAAACTGGTCTTTCACAGAGAAACCTGAGGAACTTATGAGAGAAAACGTGAGCTACAGGTAGCAAAGAAGGTGTAGCTTCCTCTGGGAAAAGGATTTAAAGTGCTTTCTGATTTTTTTGTTAAACTAATACTGTACAAGCCATGCTGTAAGTGTCAGGAAAAGAGACTGGGGGAGAATTACACAGCTCTCAAAATGGCGGCAGTTACTGACCTTCAGCACTTGCAAGGAGCTTACTGAGAGTGGTTTGGGGAGCAGAAACAGTGCTGGTATCCCAGTCTCTGGAGGAGTTACACTGGGTCTAAAACACCTGAGAACTGGCTTTTATTTTCACATTTTCTCTTCACAGCAGCAAAAGGCTTGAGACCAAAGAAGAAATGGGCTCAAGGTCTTCGACAGATGTGTTTGTGGGAGTGCAGTTAGGTGTCTGCTCCTCAGGCTACCTGTGGGAATAGGTCTGGGGAGGAACTTGTGGGATATTTGCTATCTGGCTCATCCATCAGGGCATATTTATTTGTTCATTAATTTATTTTATGAATATTGTACAGGCTATACAGTGCAGTTCCTTACTGATCACTCTTTGTTCAGAGTTTACAAACCATGACTTGATGGGAAGTACAACACTATAGTCCACCTCCTGCTCTTGGAGCTAGTGGTATACGGCAGGTTACTAGGGGAAAGACTGTAAAAACAAGCCACAATACTGTGCCTTTGTAGAGACTGTTATTCTACTCGGTTTTTTTTCTTAATTTAAAAGTTTTTAAAGCATATAAACAGGACTTTGACATCCCCATTGCACTGGACTAGAAAAGGAATTGTGTTAAGGGGACTATGCCCACAAAATTAGGAAATAGGATGCTGGCGTAGCTTTCTGTTACATTAAATTTCTGTTAAATAAAAACGAAGCAAGGAAGCATACAAGAGGTAGAAGCAATCACCCAAGGACTTCAGGGGCACTGTCTGAGTGTGCAGGGATGGAGTGAGGAAAGCCAAAGCCCTTGGAGAGTTGGACCTCATAAAGGGTGACAAGAAAGGCTCCTGCAAATACATCAGCAGCACAAGGAAGGCCAGGGAAAATGTGGGCCCACTGCTGATGGGGATAGTGAAGAATAAAGAGCCAGACTCTTCTCAGAAGCATCCAGTCAAAGGGCAAGTGGCAATGGGTACAAACTGAAATACAGAAAATTCCACTTAAATGTAAGAAAAAGCATTTTTAATTGTAAGGGTGATCGAACACTGAAACAGATTGCCCAGAAATGTTGTGGAGTCTCTGTCCTTGGAGTTATTCAAAACTGGACTGGACACAGCCCTGAGCAACATGTTCTTGCTGATCCTACTCTGAGGAGAGGTTTGGACTGGCAGTCTCCAGAGGTACCTTCCAGCCTCCACTATTCTGTAATTTTGTGAAGTCCTATAATTTGCAATTTAAACCAATAGCTGGGCTAACATTTTGGACTAAATTAATCTCTCTGAAATCAATTGAATATTTGTCATCAGAACGCTGTCAACATAATTTAACCTAGATCTAAGTGTTTTATAAAGCCTTTTACTGAATCAGAGGCCAGCAGAAATATGTGCAGCTTTTGATTCCAATGAAATCAACCTGTGGGTTTTCTTAAACAAAGAAATAGTCTTTTCTGAAAGTGAAACTGGCTGGAAGCAAAAGAGAAACTTATTTTATTGCTATTCATTGTTCAAACTGAGAGAAACAACAAAAATAAATGGAGGTCATGGATAGCACTAAGTAAACAATTAAAAATATGAATTTGTTTACAATACCAATGTCACTTTTAGTAATACAGTGAAGAAATTAGAGTATTTACTGTTACTCTTATTACATTGACAGGTCTTGATCTTTTGTTTGAGCTTTCTGTAGCTCTTCCTCTTTTCACCGAATTTCTCTGACCCAACTCAAGCGCTTCATGGTTGTAAATACCTGTAAAATGCAAGTTGCTACAATTTGTATGTGACTGTAAGAGGTAGAGTAGTGTAAATCACACTAAGAAAGTGAGTAATTTGTTCTGGAATGGGTGCAGCCCACTGCTGTTGTTGGCTTCGGGAGGAGGGATGGCCCATTTGTGCCTCTGTGTGCTGAGAAAGGTGAAGGCTGAGTTAAAGCAGATCAGGCCTGCTTTATTTTACACCCTCCTGTTAGGTGTTCTGCTGATAATTCTGCCTGATCCTAAAGTTCATTTCTGTTCTTGGAATGCTAACTTGCACACATTTCTTTTGCCACTTATACCCACAAATAGCCACCATGTTACTTGCATGCTGTCTGCAACTACAGCTGCTGACCGTAAGCTACATATGGTTGACTGTGGCTCCTGGGAATCAGTATACCTGTCTTGCCACCCCTTGATCTGGTTGGGCTCACTTTAAGTAGCATATTATGCAATGTGGGTTAAATTAACATATATTTCATAGACCAGTGGTACTACATGGGACTTAGAATGCTGTCCACCAGGCATCTCCCTAGCTGGATGTGAATAATTTGCAGCATTTTTTTCATCACTCCTAAACTGAAATAAAGAGGTCAGTGACCCCCGTCATTCCTTAAGCAGTGTACAGGAGTTTGTGGCTGTTTAATTCCTTCTGTTGTAGACTTTCTGTGTGCTTGTTATATATGACCTATAGATATTCCCTCATATGTGCTACATGGACTGCCTCCTCCTTCCCTTGGCAGTAATGCTGATAGTTGGCAGGAACAAGGACTTTTTCTTGCCCCTCTTATTATGAGTGAACTTCCAGTACGTAAACAGATTCTTTTTTAACTAATTTAATATGCACAGTTTTATCTTACTTATTTTGTCTTTCTTCCAGCTCCATCTTGAAATGACTCACTGTAAAAGATTTATTTAAATTTTTGAAGTTCCTTTTTAATGCAAACTCTGATTCAGCCTCTAGTGGTGCAAGATGCTGTAACCCAATAATGCTAAGTCTTCTTTTCTTAATTCTTAAATGTTTTCCTTCCTCCTTCCCTTGTGGAATAGGTGAGAAAAGCAATTGCCTCCACCGCTTAATGCATCTCAACTCAAAAACTCCGTCCGTGTAATTTTGAATCCCAGCCCAGCTGGTGGTTCCTAGATTTCAGGCTCTGAATATGAGTTCAGCACTTTTAAATGAATCACTCCGAACAGTACTTCTGTCAAAAAGTCTTTTTTTTTTTTTCTGGAAAATATTCCTGATTTTTCAGATGCAGACCCTGGAAAAGGAACATTCTCATAAATGTAACAAATGCAGAGAAAAAGATTAAAATTTTCTGCTTTTTTCTTCTGTCTTATAGTGCAACAAAGATGTGTGGGATATCCTACCTTTGCATGTAACTGACCTTGTTCTTACTTGTTTGTGATGTCATCAAGATTAAAATGGACACTTTAGTGTTTTTGCAAAGTCCTGTCTCTTGAGGAGTGCTTTTTACCTTGTATCATGAGCAGTGAGTGGCATAAAGATTGTCCTTTACATCTGCTGTCTGTGGACAGTTCTCTTCAGAAACATGTTCATGGATAATGTCTCGGCTCTCACCGGGACGTTTGGGTTTTAATAATCTGCCTGTTTATGAAAACGCATTATCAACTCTGAAAACAGAAACAGTGATATGTGTAATGAACCTGGGATACATTTTCAGTTTTGATGATTAGCACACAGCCTTGATCTTCATTCTTAGTTTCTTGTTGATGCTAGCTGGATTGATTAAGTAGGGTGTAAAGGAAATCACATAGTTTTGTTTTTTAACTTTTTCCCCAAGGATATTTGTTGAGTGCCATGCTACTTCTTTCCATAGAGGCAGACAGAGTTTCTAAGGTGCTGGTTCCTTTGTTGAACTCTGAGTGGGAGACATGATTTTCCGGTTAGTCTGGGTGATGTTTGTTGCAATTTAATGCAGATAGTTAAACACAAAACTACCAAGAGAGGTTTCTGAAAAAATCTTACCTATATTTATAATGATTACAATAAATAATGTCAAAATAAATATGAGAAGTATCATCATCTACTTTTAATATTTCACTCATAGTAGTATTCACATCTTAAAAAGAGAAAAAATACAGACAACAATTTTGCAGTCAGTTCAGGGTATCTCCTGACTTGGCTGAAAATTAGTATAATTTGAATGAGAATTCTTAACTTTAAATTGTTATTTTGAAGTGTATAGAACAGCTCCTCTTTTTGAAAAACAGTGTACACTTTGAAATGAATTTGAGATATTAAAAATATTATTGGAAAGAGTTCACTCTTTTAAGACGTAACCATCTTTTATAACCCTTTGGATAATGTTTTCAGTAAAATATTTAAATGGGCCACTGATTGGCAGATATCTCATATTAAATGTGGGGATTTTGTTTAGGTTTTTTGCAAACCTGAACCTCCTGTGGAGAAAAAGGGTCTGACAAAGGAACAGTGAAAATGAAACCCAACAGGAACAAAAAAAGAACAATTTGAAAAATTGTCAACCATCTTTATTCACAGACAGTGAGTTCCTGAGCCCGAGTTACTTGATATTCTTAATTTCTGGAAGAAGGAGCATGGAAAAGGCCTGTAGTCTGTCCTGCCTTTCTGGATGCTTGTTGCCTCCCTACTCCAGTATGGTGACTGAGCTGCTCAGATGAGAACCCTTAGCCTGTATTCCTCAAGAAGTGAACTGGACTATCTTAATTGTTTTAAATAATACTGTTATTGTAAGTAGGGTTTATTTTCACTAAAACAAGTGAGGGAATAAACAGGTAGTCTTAGCTAACAGATTTGAGAAAGCCCCCAGGAATGTGTCAGTGATGAGTTGCTGAGGATAGTAGCCTTTTCAGCTAGCAGAGCTGTGAGTGGAGGAGGATCTGTGAACACAACGTACTTGGTCCACTATGAAATGCAGATGATTGAGGACGGGCATAAGATGACCCGTATTAGACCCAAGAGCTCATCTAGCCCCACGTCCTTGTCCCAGGTGTGGTCAAAAGTTGAAGAATGTAGATATTCCCCTCTGGAATACTCTTCCAAACACAAACAGGCTGTCCTGGCCTTGCTGAGCCTGAAGAGGGGTTTTTCTACTTGGTAGGCCTTCATAAGTTTTTTCTCCAAGAATCCAGTCACTTACTGAACTTGTGCAAGCTTTCTTCAAGGTGTTCCACAGCTTGACCCATACATTACTTTGTTTTGAGTATGGTGTCTGCTTGTGGTGTTTGATGCTTCTGAGTTCTCATATTGGAAGAAGCAGTGAATGGATCCCCATTTACACTTATGATTTCATAGGTCTCTGTCATATCCTCCCTCTGGCATGTCTTCCATACTAGAGGATCCCAGTACATTTGGTTATTCCCTGTCCAGCAGTCATTCTGCTGCTTTTATTATCCTTGCCACTCTTCTCCAAACCTTTTCTATTTCTATTATATCCGTTTTAGAAGTGGGATCAGAACCACATACAAGGGCTCCGTGGATTTATGCACTGGTACAATCATGCTCTCTATTTCTTTCACAGTGATTCCTAGCATTTAATTTGCTGAGATTTTCTGACAACTCTGTTCTTTGAGCTGAGGCTTTCATTATCTGTTATACTATCTGAATTACTTGTCCAGCTATTACATTACCTATACTATGCTTTGTAGATCTTCCTCTTGACATAGTAATGAGCTTGGAGCCCATCATTTTATATGTAAAGTCAGAACTGTTGATTCCAATGTGTGTCACTTTACATTTACTTACATTAAATTTCATTGATCATTTTGTCATCACCTATTCATCTCATAAAATCCTTCTGCATTTCTTCACAGTCAGCCCTTGTCTTTGCTACCTTAGTCATCTTTCCAGCCTCTAGATGAAGCATCTGAATTCCCAGCCTTACTTCTGGAGCCCCTTTAAAAGCAGACTTCCTAAAACGCCTGCTAGATGATGCTGACTAATGCTGAAAGTTCCAGGCAGCAGAGTGAAAAGAAGGCATTGGAGGCAGGTTCCTGAAGGTGGAAAGCTGATGTACTTGTGTACTGTGCAGCTTTAATAATTGATAGTAGTTAAAACAGAGCTCTTGAATGACTGTGCAGGGTGCTGAAGAATATTTTTCCCCAGTTGAGCCCCTCACCATATGTACAGTATTATTACTGTAACTGTATTGTACCATATAAATGAATGATTTATGTAGTGATTTATCCACTCTACCATGACTATGTGACCTATCTCTATTACTAGATCATATTCAAACCTTTACAATGGCAATATATGCAGCTTTGTATTCCGGAGCATTACCTGCTCTTTAAGCAATAAGACCCGATAGGGCGTACATTATTGGCCGCTAGAGCATGCCTCCATGTGTTCATTAAACACAAGTCTGGAGACTGCAGTCTGGGACTGCATCCACAGAAGGAGGAGGTTTCAGGCTGGCCATACAGTCCCAAAGTTGTTTTCCTGGGATGAGAGTGGACATTTGTAAATTTTATGTGAGACCAAAAAGTAGTTTGTTTTGCTTTTACTCAAACTGTTCCTAGAAAAAGAAAAATAGTAGATGGTGGAAAGAGACATTGAAGGGGCAGTCATTTTTCATCCAGATTTTAATTAAGTTCAGATATTTTTGACTGGTGATGCTGTGGTGGGTTCTTCTGCCATTGTGGCAGGTACTGCTATGAAATACTTCACTCTTTTCCTTTTGATTCTGAGTCAGTTGCTTTTCCTGTCAAGTTGGCTTATCTGGCAAGTGAGCCACTTTGATCTTTTGTTTTATGGCAGAAGAGCTGCAGGACAATAAGCAATGGATGGAAGTGCTGTTTTTAAATGATTTCCAGACTAAAATTAAAGCTGCTGTTGTCTGTGACCTACCTGATGTCCCTGCACCTTCGGAGGCATAGTAGCATTGGACTATACAGACGTGATCTTCCACAGGAAGCTGTGTTTTGGGCTTTAAGTTTCATTACGGGATGATTTAAGGAAACTTGCCCTTAGGTGGCAAGAAGTAGGTACCTACACTGTGACTGATAGAAAATCCATTCTGTCCGTTTGGCAATTCAACAATGAGTTCACACTGGGGAGGAGGAAGTAGATCCTGAGTGTTTACTACTCCCAGTATATTCTTTTTAATAGAAAGTGAAAGATCAAAACAGCCCAGTTGCCAATGAAATGAGATAAAAGTAGTAATTCGTCTGACAGACTTCTAAATGTGTTTCTCCAGACTTTATTTCATCAGTGATTTAGTCCTGACTAACATTTATTTCCCATGCAGCTTTTCCAAGGGCTATACTTACTTCCTCATTCAGCCTCTTTTTCTTAACAGAGATATCAGAAGCATAAATGCATCTGATACATTCTTTGTAACAAATTGGGAAAGATCCAAAATGTCCAGCTGCCAGGACTAGTCTGCTGGAAGGGCAGTTAGCCACAGTGCCACATGTATCACCCCAGGGGAAGGTAAGCAGGAAAGATTTGGAGCGCAGTGAGTAGCCAGAGAAAGACACAAGGGTGGTCTGGGCAGCGTAACAGAGCATCCTTCACAGGATTTACAACTTAAGCCACATTTCTATTTCTATTAATTGTTCAAAATTACATTAATGCTATGAAATAAAATAGTGTCCTCTATATCGTAGAGTCCCTGACTCCACTTTTTAAATTGAGGAGGAAAAACCCTGGCAGAGGGAGAACCTCCATCCTGTCCTGTGTTAGTAGGGAACAACTTTTCCAAGTTCCCCAAAAAACTCTGTTTAAGCAGTAGCTTGCTAGTTTCAGTATATATAAATATAAATATGGAGGCCCAAATGCTCCTACACAGAATCTATAGCAATGCATATCCTGAAATGCTCACAGGTCCCTGAGGGCTGGACAAATTCTGCCTTAGACCAGAAGAATTCTTAATTTTCATTTTTCCCCTTTTTTTTTACCTCTGGAAGAATGGAATCAGTTATCACTGCTGTGATAACTTCACACTTCCACAGCATATGATGTAACTCTGCAAACTTGGCTTGCAAAGCAGTTGATTTAAACCAGTAGAAAGCATCCTAAGATTTGTTCTTCCAAATTTTGTTTATTACTGACATATGGATATGAAAGGGCATAATTTTGGTAGCTAGATCTAATCAGCACTTTGTATATAAAGTGCATCAAAACCACACATCAATAGCAGTCTATCTTAGTGCGTCTGCATTCCAGATCGTTGTGTAGTATAAGTTAACTATTCCTTTCAGTTCTCCTGGAGCCCAGCTGGTCTTGCTTAATTTCACACTATTTTATATTCTGTTTATTACTGAGGCCAACAAATATTTTATTTTAGCTGTTTGTACATGTTAAACAAACATGGGATCCTGGTGGAATGTCTCTGGCAGGAACATGCTAATTCCTTATACCCTCAGAGTCCCTTCCACACTTGAAGGAGTGGGCTCAGCCAGTTAAATTAGGCACCCAAACAGGAAAACCACAGACACACGATTACAGTTTCAGCCAAAGCTAAACGGTGTAGTTGTGTTGTTGTTTGGCTTTTTCACAGTGAGGCCTTCGTGAACAGAGACAGCTGGCAATGTCTGTGTCAGAGCTTGCCCATGGGAAGCAGGAGAAAGGGAATTCCTGCTTCATGGAACTGACAGAATTGTTTTCTCTCTCCTTCATGAAAAGATCATCATAGGTATGCAGCAACAAAACAGCACATTTCAGCTTCCAGTGTCTTGGGTGCC
This sequence comes from Strix uralensis, assembly GCF_047716275.1. Lineage (NCBI taxonomy): Eukaryota > Metazoa > Chordata > Aves > Strigiformes > Strigidae > Strix > Strix uralensis. The sequence continues at coordinate 17,580,601 of NC_133979.1, read as the reverse complement.
CAGTGACTAGAAAAGTCTAAGGATTTTAGGCTCTATTTTTCTTCAGATTTTGCCCTGGTTGAAGTCACCAGGCCCTGAGTACTACTCACAATGTTCATGAATCTCACAGAGCTGCTGATGAGGTTCGACTGTCAGGAGAGGCGGTGAGTGCCCCTGTGCTGGCTGCCTGATGGCTTGGTGGTTAGAAAACACATGTAGGAGATACTAATTTTGGCACTTGCAGGAATATTTCAAACCCAGTCTTCCACTTTCTTGCCAGTGCTCAAACCACTGAGATGTTAGATGTAAAGAGAAAGGGCACTACCTTAAAACTCTACTTAAAAAAAGGGTAGGCCTGCTGTTTTCATGGAAGGACTGTGGTGCAGACAATTCTGTGGTGTAATTCCAGAATAGCTGGAGACACCTTTTTCTTTGTCTGTTCAGATTCCTGAGCATCTCACATTCAGGGAGGTAGAAATTTAGATCCAGCCTATGTTCATGCCACTTCTTGGCTAGTTCTGGTGGCTCCTTCTGAGAGCTGTGCCCAGCTATTACTGTCAGCACTACCTCAAGTTCTCATTCTTTGGTTAGGAAATTTAGGCATTAACACAAATTTTGCTGTGCCCCACTTTCAATGGCTGGATGTCCAAAAGTTAGGTGTACCAATGTACATTTACCTAGCCCTTAACTACTAGGATGGTATGTACATTAGAAACCGTTAAGGGACAGAGAAATCTGAATATAGGCTGCTAGACCAGTCCTTTAGAGAGTGACAGTAAATGATCATTGTGACTATGGTCTGTCACGATGAAGCACAACTGTGCTACTTTATTGTTAATAGAGACTGAGCTGTATATTGTGTTCTTAGGCTGCCATTGCCAGACTATAGCTGGAGAGTGCTTGGGACTATGAACTAGTGCTCAGTAAAGCTGTCTGGTTTCACACTGTGTCCTTCATGGAGTAATTAGACTGTGAGCTGTGCTGACTTCTATTTTGCTTCTGAGGAAAGCTCAAGTGGTGTTTTTTAACTCTGAAACTGTAAGCAGTTTCGTCCTTGGCTACCTTAAAGACACAGCTTCACTACATGGGGTGCTGCAGCAATTTAGATTGGCTGCAGTAACCAAGCTAACAGTACCCTCATTTAACTGGGAAAGAGCTTGTTACTGTCTTCTTTTAAAATTCTTCAGATCGGAAAATTATTTTCCAGCCCCTTGGTCCAGAAGAGGCCAGGCTTCTTGATTTAGCCCGTGCATCTAATAGTAGCTATTTTATTTTCAAAAGGACTTAGCCAAGTTGCATGCTAGCATTTTTTTTTGCATGATGGATCTTTTTTGTGATGGTTTGATGGTATTGTAGATATTGATTACAGTATAGTATTGTTCCCTCAATAAAAATTGCTCAGGCGTAGTATTTGTAGAGTAAAATAACTTAGGAGTGATCAAAGATGTAGGGCTCCTGGTTACTATGTGAACTGAAATTTTGATAGTCTTTTCTTACGTTGGTGGGTGGAAAAGGCCAAGGGATGGTTGTTTGCCTAATGAGGGCAGGATACAGCTGGGAGGAAGCTTGAAACTCTGTTGCAGGGTCTGCAAACAATCTAGTCACATCAAATAGATGCCTACTGTTTGCCAAAAATCAGTGAAACAGGGAGATAATGAGGATAATGAAGTAAAGAAAAAGAGAGCGCTGTTCTTTAATAGTGACCTTTTTTGAGATGTGTCATTTACACCCGTGTTCGTATGACTGTTGGCCCATGTTGATTTTACAATACTTAGTTGTGTGATGGCTTCTTACCAACTCTGAGGAAGCACCCTGTGGCTGGCCTCACTCTAGGCTCGATAAGCTATTACAGTAATGCTGTAGTTAATGGTTTCTGGAAAGTTGATATCTATCTGCATTTGAACGAAGACATTTTGGGCTAAATATTGAGAAATCACAGGTATGTAATGCAAATCCTGGGTGTGCCAGCCAAGCCTGTAGAAAAAAGCTCATTAGGATTAATCTCTAGCAGGGTGACTAATGCAAAGGGAATGAGGTGCTTTCCTCCCTGAGACAGCAGAGATTTAGCATAGCTTTCAAAGGGGCTTCACTGGAATGCAGTCGGTTGCTTTGTGCAATAGGTATGCTACCTTATTTAATTTAGAACCACTTGCTTTAGACCAGAGAATACTGTACTAAATTAAGAGAGATATATAGTAGCATACTCCACAAATAGATTTATAACAAAATATCTTACTCAGTTTGGAAGAAATGAGGTACATAATTATCCAATGTACATTAAGAGCGTTAAAGGCAGCAGCATATGAAAGCTGTCTTACCTCCTGCTCTGCTCTTTGAGCTTTGCCAGATTTTTATGTTTGAGGAACCATATTTATGAGTGATGCATTCGTTACATCCCATCTCTGTCTAGTTTTCACAGTGACTTCCACATGTAATATCAGGAAAATTAGTTGCAGCCCAGGATTACTAATGTGGTATTTTAGGAAGGAGTAGCTAAAGAAGACTCATTTTATTAACAGTTCTCCAAAGTCTTTCTTAGGCAGAATATTACTGGTAACGTTTGTGTAAGACAACGGGATTTTTTCCTCACAAGTGTTGTAGTCAGCTAATAGCAGTCAAATTCTTTTGAGTGGTATGTAATTGTTAGCCTCATAAAAAGAAAAATAAATTGCTGGTTTTATCAATAAAGCTATACAGAGCCAAATACCAACACAAAGAATATTTCAGTATAATTTACAGTGTTTAACCATGTTGCACTGCATTCCCAAATAACTTACTGGTATTTGTAGTTTCAGACTGAGAACTTTATGTTTTGCCTCTGCATTTTTTCAAAATTTCATCTGTATTACATGTTTCGTTCTGGATAACTTATCAGGCAGGGTGAGGATATTTGGAGATCCTTTCTAAAACTCTTAATCATTTTTCAAAGAAAGTTAACGGAAAGGGTAGATTTTCTTCATAATCCTTTCAAAATTAAAATATAACACAAAAACACTATGTTTAACTGACATTAAGGGTCTTACTTAAACCAACTAAAGCTGGGAAATTCAAAGTGAATAACTAATACTCTCTTGTAAACTGCCTTCATGTATTACAGCTGACAGTAGGGAAATAGAGGTTCAGAGAGCAGTTCAGATAATAATCTTAAGAGTTTGGATATTGCCTGAACCCCAGTAGTTGGGAGTGCAGGATAAATGTCTTTCAAGAACATTCTTTCTCATGAAAGATATGGCATTTCCTTTTCATGGTCATACTGAACATGGCTTTTCTTTGGCCGGTTTATGCTTCTTTCCCTGGTTGACAGTAAGGGCTGAGTATCACACAAGCATCTTCCAGTAAATAGAGATCTAAAATTTGAACCTGGAGCCTGGAGGATCCTGATCCCAGGCTTGCTTTCTCTCCCATCTCTAATTAAAACAAACCCCAACTAGCCAGAACCTCCTTTCTTAAGTATCAGAAGGATCCAGATTCCCCCTGTTTTCATTTGGGATATAGGTTGACCTTTTTTCCATTGAAATCAGTACAGTATTCTGTGTTTACATACTTTATTAGCTTCATATTGCCAATATATCCGATAAGTGTTAGGTAGGCACAGCAGGACTTGTTAGGGATAATCTATTGTAGAGCTCCCATAATTCATGTGATTTATAGATCATTCTAGAAGTTTATTAAAATTCTCCAAATATTCTGACATATCTAAGAAAGGGGAGCTTTTATATGCCATTTAAGCTGAATGGCAGATTTTTGTGTAGAAAAGGGAATTTAATATTCTCAGTTTTTTTCAAATAAGCTAAAACTGCAGTTAATTTGAGGCAGCAGAGAAACTTTGCCTTTCGGCCACTAACACTAAGGTTAGCCCATATTTTACAGAAGTCTTGCAAGCAGAGCTGGCAGTCTCTGATTAATGTCAGAATCTCCTTTCAGTTTTTCTCTGAACAGATTACTTTAAAATTTGCATAATTGTTTAAAGTTGCACATTTTGCAGATACTGCCCCTATTAAATGATACAAAAAACCAAAACACAACATTACATTACTGACAGGATCAAAACAAAAAGTGACACTTTTATGTAGTTGTGTATTTTGTGAATCAGGGCAGTAATTGGAACATATTAATGATTTCTTTGACTCCCCCCTACCCTGCTCCACCCCTGCTCCCCCTGAAACCGTCCATGTAAACTCTGAGGATATTTAACACATTTTAAGCTGTCCAGTTCTATGTAGCTCCTTGTAAAGTAATTTGGAATGATGATTCCTACTTGGTGAGATGTGCTCAGACATAAACTCACACATACACATAGCAGCACATAAAGCATGAACCTGTTAAGGATTTCACCTTTTAAGAAATGACAGAATAATTACAGGACAACATGTCCTTCATGAGTAAAAACAACTAAGCTAAAGTGCTTTCAAGGCTGGCATGGCCTACTTCTAGCAAGCTGCATAAATCATAAACTGCTAAGGGATTGATTCATACACTGAGTGATAACTGGAGTCTATATAATGGTGTATATAAATGTGTGGATACCATACACGTACACTGAACTGAATTCAGTTCTTAGTTAGAGCTAGGCAACAGAACTGAGTTGATATAACCCACACCCTGGCTTTGTATACAGATACAGAAAACGTAGAGGATGAACCACATGCTTCCTTAATGAAGGGTAAATAAGTTATTCCATTTTCAGACCTCTTCATGAGGGGATTGTAGTAGTTGGTAAATTGGCCTCAGGCTAAAGCTCAGTGTGTTAGAAGTTCTCAGTCCTGGAATGAATACTGGCTTTAAAAAAGAAGGGAAAAAAAGGGTCTGTCGTCTAATTTTACCTGTTTGGGGGTGAATAAAAATAAAAGTGTTGACGTTTGCAGTATGTAAAAGAAAACATGCCTTAGCCAAAAATAAAAACAGCCCCAAAACAGAAATGTCATCTGGCTTTTCAACTTACCTCTTACCTCTTACCGTGACTTTCTGGTGAATAAATTTCCTTGTATGTTTTTATGACCTGAAATCTTTCAGATGCTGTGGATAATCTATATTAGTGGGATGATGTTTCTTTCTCTGAACACTTTAACTGGACAGATTGCACATATGCTCTAGCATTACCAAAGGCCAGGTGAATCCTGAAGAGCTGTAAGCAAGGGTAACTCAACCTCTGAAGGTTATCCAGAGATTTAAGCTACATGAAAATTATACTTGTCGGAAATACCTACTCTTTACAGGCAGGGGTGCTTCTTTTTCTTGCACATAATTTTAGGGCCACAGTTTCAAAGGTACACTTAATAGACTTCTCTCTGTGTACGAAAAACCTTTGCCCCTTAATACACAGTGGCACATTGGTTGGTCTAGATAGCTAACATTTGCATGCATAGGCAGTAGGTTCTGTCATTTATGCATGTAGGTAATAGAATTTACATGCACAAAACTCATTTGGACTCGGCCTCAGAACAGATTGGGAGGACAGGTATTTAAGATTTGAGGGACAGATGCACAGTAGGGGACTGCTGGGGTAAATGATGGCTGAGTCTGGAATATTGAAATAGGGATGCTAAAGAAAGGATGAAGACAGTGTTCATCTGTGTTTGAGTTGTGCTGAAAGCAAAAAGAGTTTAAATACAGAGAGTCAGGCAAGAATGATATCAAAGGTCACCTTTCATTGTGAAGAGAACTCTAACTTGAAATACAACATTTTCTTCTGAAATATGTTTTTGCCCTATGGTCTCTGTCCAGTGATGGCCCTTAATCCATCTTTCATGAAATTTCAGCTAGAGCCTAGTACTTCATGTCACTGATACCAAGTCATTTAGCAGAGATTGTAGACATTTAAGGGTCAGTTCTTCAACTCCAGTGAGTTTTTTTGGCCCACTGAAGTAAATGCAGCGATGAGAAAATGTGCTTGAATATTTAGATTCTTTCAAAATTACTTCTATTTGTAGAGTATCCCTCTATTTGATCTTGGTCAGCCAAGAATAACATTCTGGTTCTGAAGTTGAGGGATATCTTTTACAGTGTAAGAGGAAGTTGGTATCCAGATCTAAATGTTGCCATTTGGGGCCCCAGCTAAACAAAGCTTGTCACCCACACCAGGGCCACACCACATAGGAAGGTATTGTCTGCAATAGGACTATGAAAAGCCTTTTACATTTTAATATCACAGTGGTCACTCAGCCTAGCCAAAACCCACTCTTTGCTTAAATAAGATCTCACTGAAATTAATATGAGTCCCATTGGAATCAGTACGATCTTTTTCTGAGCAAGGAGAAAATTCTTGTGGCTCTATTTCAGTGCACTTACTGCGTAATATCAAGGCCTCTGCAGCAACGCACTTAAATACAACTGGGTGAAATATGGAGAGAGCAGAAGTCTTAATTTCGAATTTCTCGGGTTTGTCAGATTATGTTATATAGTATCAGATTGTTCTGTGAAAGCTGAGGCCACAGGAGTCCCATTACAGTTCCCGGGCTAGATCCTTGGGTTGATGTAAATGGGTGTAGTGCTATAGAGTAAGTGGAACTGTGTTGATTTCAGTAGCTTGGGATTTAGCCCACTAGGTCTGAGATAGCTATAAAACCTCACTGTGCACTTTGAAAGTTGTACCCCATAAATGCTTCCACAGTGCAGTTTTTTACAGTGTCTATCGGAAACCCACTTTGTCTCTGTGGCTTAAAAACACTAACTAACCAAGGTCAACTTTCTGTCATTCTCGGACCATAACTGTTAATACTAATAAGTGGTGTTTTAAGTGTACTGTCTCTTAGTGTGTTTGATCTTTTTTTCGCTTTTTAGTTTGTCACTCTGAACTATTTGTATCTTGGACCATTTTTACAAGTACACAAACATAAAGGGAATATCGCTAGCAGGAACTATCTCAGTGCCCTGTGTAACAGAGTATCCTTCTCTGTCACTGCATGTCTGTACTTGCACGTAAGTGCTAGAAATGTATACAAACGCACACAAAATTAGTATACAGTAAGTGTCCTCAAGCACCCACATTCCTTTTTCACTTGGTAACTAATGAAATGACATTTTTGCAAGCAAGGGTTATGTCTCATAGTGTTAGTTGTTCCAGTGTCTAGACTGAACTCCACTGCACTTATTGACTGTGCCAGTGATTTGGCATTGAGAGTTGAGATTGTTTTCTGGACAGACAGTTACTTGAAAGTGTTTTGCAACAATTACTTTATAGGTAGATTTGTTTCTGCAAGGGGAAGAAAATCATACTAAGTGAGGTGTGGAAGCAGTCATCCATGTGCTTTTCTGTTAGTATACGTAAACACAAGGATAACATGGGAGAATCTGTTTTTTCAGTTGCACAAACAGTTCAAAAGAGATTTGTAAACAAATGGCTTCTAGCAATCTTTATTTTAATATTTTATGGTTATTTTGGGGGGAAAAAACCCCCAACTTCTTTCCCCTGTTAGTCTTTTACTTGACATATGTCAGATAAAATATACTAATGGTTCTGGATGTGAGACAACGTGTTTCTAAAAATATTATGTAAGTTTCAACAATACCTTTAAGATACCTAATGGCTTTCTGGATAAGGAGCTAAACAACCCATCTACATCTGTTTGCTAACTGAGTGTAGCTAGTGGATGCAGTGTATATTTTTCTTCATTAAGTGTCAAATTTTTGAGCTTGTCCTTAGTAAGAATGAGGGGAAAGAAGAGAAATCATTAAAAGATCAAAAGAACTTCTTATTAAGGTGTGGACTGTATAGCAAGAGTTACCACAGTTGTTACCCCACTACTCTTAATGTAAACTAGTATTCTGTAGATAATTGATTTTGCAGCATGGCAGCCAAACTGAGAAAAGAAAAGAAAATCTGGATCAGATTGGCTTCACTTAAAAAAACACCTCACTTAAATGAAAGTACTGAAACCATTTCATTTGCTCTTTGCAGGATTAACTGTTTGATGTCAGGTATTGGTAAAGGAAAGAAATGGAGTTAAAGAGTAGGTTGATGAAGATGAACAAATAATGGTCCTGTGTTTAGAGTTCCCAGCTGGAATGTGAAGGACCTGAGTTCAGGTCACTGGTCTGTCTGTGTACTGCTGCACAGGTCCTGTGTCTTTGGGGCCACGTGTCCTGCAGTGGTGAAATGCTGGCTGCAGTCTGTGTGTGTGCCCAGGCCAGTGCTACTCGCTGGGAAATGGCATTGCCATGAACCTCCAGGCACTGAAATGATCTGAGTTAAAGGAGATCACTTTTACTGGGGTTGGAGTGAGGTGGCTTCTCTTTTTAACCCAAATAATTCCTGTGACCTGGTTGACACTACAGACGTGCAAAATGGAGAACAGGTACATGGGACTGTATCATTAATTAGTCCTCTTCTCATGGAGAATCTATGAGAATAGGGATTCAAAGCACCTTCTCCTGGGGGCAGGTTGTTATTAGACACTTGGGACATTCCCGTGAGAGGCTGCAGGCTCTGGTTCAGATTTCCGCTACGAATTAAGCTGTGAGTAGATTTGAACTTAAGTGTCTTGAGAGAAACCGAGGAGAACAATAGCAGCTTCACACTGTGTCTCAGCTCCAGTGAGTAGTGCTCAGTTGCTTGCATTGTCACAACCACGCGCTTCCCCTGGTGATCCTAATGGGTCCCTGCAGATCCGGTGGGGAATCACAACATTAACTGTCTTCGTTTTTTAAGATTGTTTCAAGATATCATGGAACACATCCAGAAGCCAGAGTGATGTTTTCTTTAGGGCCCTAGACCATAGACCGTTTAATTACTGATGCCATTAATAAAAATAGCTACAGGAAAAAGCACAGTTTAATCTTTTACAGAAATGTTTGGGGAATGGGGGTTAGGGCAACTTGTTTTAGAGCATAATTTCCCTATAGGTTAGAATCTATATAATTGTAGTAAAATTATAAAAAAGGGTTGTCTGCCCTTGTGTCCTTTTGTGTTCAGACAGTGGGCACATTGTACCCTTATTAAATGAGCATTGCTGTTCCTACCTTCTTGTATATTTTTCTTAGCCCTTTCATTTCATATGCTAATCTTCACCTAACTTGTAAAGTTTTGATTGGGTGTTTGATGCCAGTTTCAGAGGTGATGTGTAGTTTGGATTTCCTTGCATTTGCTCAGACATAATGAACCCAAATTATAGCTAGTGGGATTTGTAAGCATATTGCAAACTGGGTAAGAATCTAAGCCAATAAATCTAAGGGAGTCTAGAAGGTCTCAGATCATGAATGCAGTGTATACTGAGGGCATAATCTACGTTACCTTTGAAAACTCCTAGAGTCTGCTGAACTTTTGAGTTAATTAGAGTCACAATGACCACTAGATTCTTATTCCTCTTTCCTGTTGAAGCTCAAATATTAGTCTTGGGACACCTTTTCAAATTGACTTGCCCATCTGTACTTTAAATTACACAGCTAATAGCAATAATAAGATTTTTACATTCCTGAATATGGATGTGTGTGTCAGAAGGCTCAAGAATGTCAGACAGATGAATTTTCAAAATGAGCCAACAACTGAAGAAATGAAAGTAGCCCTAGTGACCCTGTAACATGTATCCACATCTCTAAAAGTTTTTTGAGAACTTGGAAAATTCAAACTGCAACTGAAAAGCACTGTGTATCCCCAGGCAGCCTTAATTTGCATGATCAGCACTTACTCAGCAGAGTACCATAGGTATTGGAGACCTTGGTGTATATTAAATGGGTCACATTTAACTGTCCTTGAACAATTTCGCCTATGTATTAAACATAAACAAGCTTTTTGTCATATTCAGCATCACTTTCTCTTTTCTCCACATTTTGATACAGGGTAATTTTTCTATAGGAAAATTCTATAGGATCACAGTGAATGTGTTATGCCACTTTCCTCCCATAGTCTTGTTTAAGAATTCTGCACTTCTCTCGTTTCATTTTCCTTGTTTTTTCCCTGAGAGTTGGATAATTATATTTGAGCAAAAATTAAAAATAAAAAAAAGTTGGATTTTGTGGCTGAGGATTGTAGGACAGATTACACAGTCTCTTTTAGTTTTCTAAATAGCCTTTGGAGAGTAACTCCAACTATCTCTTGTCATGTAAATGCACTGTCAAGTGAATCCACTGCCCACAGATCAAGCTGTTGGTAACCGGAAAGAAGATGCAAGAGACTACTGATGTTCAGAAACTGCCGAGGGAAACTGGTAGCAGAGTTCAAATGTAAATAAAGATGGCAGGAAAATGTACATTTCTCCTTCACAATAAAATCCAAACAAGTCCTTCTTTAACACCCTTTGCTGTTTTCCTGTGATGTGTTAAATAAAAGGTTTTTCCTTTATGTTACAGGAGATACCTTTCTGCCCATTAATTATTTTTTTTTAATAGCATCCAGGAAACCTTTCTCAAAAGCTAATGAGTGGTTTTACACCCTGAATAATTTTGAACAGAACTCCATGAAGTCACTGTATCCTATGCCAAAATGTAAGACATTCGCATTCAGTGAAGAGAAAGAGGAAGAGAGTGGGGAAAAAAATTTTTTAAGTTACTTTACACAAAGAAAGCTTTAAAAATGGTTGATTTTAAGCATGCTACTAGCTTTGATGTAATTGGCTTGCTGTTAAAACTATTGTACATAATGTCTGAAAGAAAGGGACTGTGATTAAATTATGAATTCTATTTCTATTTGCTGTGCATCTCTGTTTCACAGATTTGTAAGTCTATAGTCCTGCATATGCAAAAATTCTCTATTTAGATCACCCATTTCCAAAATGCCCTGTATTGTGAAAGCTTGGATGGTAAAATTGAACATTACTTTCTGTGAAATATGGGGTGATATGTCAGCAAAAGAACCAGGTTTGTTCAGGATTATTGGAAATTTCGCCTATTCACTGTGAAAATCTAAACACATTAGAAGATTTAATTCCTAGGGAAACTGAACACTCCTAATATATACAGGACCTAAAGAACTCTCAAGATAAAACCTTGCATTTCAGTGGCTGGGTTTGAAATAGCTTCTTTTTCAAAAAATGTTCCATTCTTTTTTTTTTTTAAAAAAGAAACGCCTTCACATTCTTGAATACAGGGTTCATAGGACACTTTTACTGACAGATTGCCTTTAAGGACTCTTGAATACATTACGTCCCTAGCGTTCTTAAATTTGACTGTCTTAAAACAGTCAAATAAGTTGGATAACTCCCTTCAATGTGTTTTCAATTGGAGATCATGGCACTTTCATCCAACAATTTTGAGGAGATAACTTTTAATTATAATAATAAGAACCACATGGGCAATGATTGATGCAAACCTCATGCATTCTCTTACTTTATTAATCTTTTTAATTAGAAGCTAAATAATGCTTTATCAGTTGAGAAGGGGAAGAGATGAGTTGTGATATTCTGCTGTACTTTTTTTGACTTAAAAAATGTGATTGCTCAACAGAAGTGTGTGTTTACCTGGATATAAAAGGTGAGAGGAACTTGCACAGTTTTATCCTCCAGCTTTGCTTACCTTCAACTCTGTGTAGTGCCCCATATGGTACCATACTGTTGAGGTTATGATGCTCTTCTATTAGTTTTGCTTTAGTTCTACAGGCTTCTTATAGGCAGTTTACAAACTCAATTAGAGGGTAAGAAAAGGAGAGACAGTTTAACACCACCAGATGTCAGAGCAGTTGCTTGCAAAAGGGTAGGTTGTATGGGATGTTGAGAAAGACCCATGAGATGTCTTGTTCTTTAAGTCTTCTTTGCTTTAGGAGCTGAGAGAGTTTAGCATGTCTTGTGTCCACTGTAGCTGTGGTTTGGAGCAGTTGTAGTTTAGTATGGCGTGGAAGACACACAAATGGGAGGATGTTGATTCAGATGCTAATGCAGGTCTTTGAAACAGATACAGTGAATATTTTACCTGAACTGGTTTAATGGATTCACTTGCCTTGAGCATACAGAAGGGTCGATTCAGTTCCCTCTGTGGCTGAGATACTTTGCAAACTTACAGGTAAGGCTTAGGTTTCACACATTTGCCTGGAATTTTTTGTCTTGCAAGCACTCTGAGTAGGATTAATAGTCCATGGTGGAAAAACAGCACAGAGACTTTTCCCACTTACTATTGTTGTGATTTATTCTTTCATATTATATAGTGCCAATAGAGTATGAGGTGAGTTACTAACAAGTAAAGGCAAGGTTTCTGCTCTAGAAGGTTCATATCCTAACTAAAAATATGACATCTCAGGGCTTTATAGAGAGTCATGAAGGCAATGAAATTTCTGGACAGGAAAGGAACAGAAAACTTATGCACGTAAGATGTCAAAGGCAAAGTCAGTTTGTGATATCTGGATTTTGTGGCTCAGATGAGAAACCTGTAAATTAACCTATATCCGCACAGGTATTAGCGGAACGCCACAAAATATTCTGCGAACTAACAAGAACAGCACACGCTTTCAGAGACCTGAAGTTGTGTAAGCTTCCTGCACTGCCTTGGCAATAGCATATAAATGACATGGATTCCAGACAGTGTTGTGGCTTGGTAGTCTGTGCTAGCATGTTAGGATGCTGACCTGGGGCCTGATCCAAACGTCTTTGAAGTCAGTGGAAGACTTTCAACTTCAGTGAGCAGAGCTGTGGAGGTGTTCTGAGGTGCTTTCTTGTGCCAGCCAATTTGGAAATATAAGTGGGAACAGAGAAGGGGAGAAGTTCATTTTCCTGTATCAACTGAAAGAAGGGAAAGGGAATTTAATTTTTTTTTTTTTTTTTTTTTTAAGAAACATTTGCCAAAAGGTCTTTATGCCTGTCACCACATGAATAAATGGACTGAGTTTGGGATAGGGGATGGTAATGGAAGAGAGAAGGGCAGTTTTTTGTGTGGCCTCACTTTATGATTCTTTATTTGTGTGGTAGAAGCGGGTGTGCAGCTCATCATTGATATAAATGTTTAGTCAGATATGGTCTACTTTAAAGCCATTCCAGGCCTTTAAGTAGACCTACTAGCACTCAGTGCCATTCAAACTGTGACCTTGTCTACAAATTAGTTCTCTATGATTGCTTAAGTGGTGATACTTGCAGCAACAGAACTGGAAAAGTTAAGCCTAAAAAAATTGGGCTTGCATTACACTTATTGACAAAATAGTTGTTTTAGCCAAGCCCATCCATCCATCCCCAGGTCTGGACATAGTAACTCTCTAGAACCACTCTCTAATGTAACAAGAGTGATACGAGGGAGTTGAAGTGCTCAGAAAGCCTACATTTGTTTCAATCTGTCACACTCAGCATGAGGATGTATGGTGAAAGCATGGAGGGGAGATTGCATTTTGGGATTCCTAGAAGGGTGCCCTGGCATATATTCCTACACACATGTTTGTCATATCTAAATTATTGAGCAATTGAATTTAGTAATAATGACCATGAATTAACCATCTGTCAAAGATAAGGAATGTCTACTTTAACCCTCAGGCTGCCACACATGCCTTTATATGGTGCCCACAGCATTCCTTTGGTTGCCAAAGTGGAAGCGTGGCAGCAGACCAAAAGTTAACATGGGGGGGAGGGCAGGGAAGATACATTCCCTTCCACTTTCTGAGATATTATTATTATTTTGCTCGTTTGTTTCAGCCAAACTAGCAATATCAGACTTGTTTCTGCAGATTGTTTTGATTTTGGAAAAGAATGATTGCTTTATGCTGCAAATACATTTCAGCTTTAAAGAATCAGGATCTTTTTTAATTATCTTTAATGTTACCTGAGAAGAGATGTACATTGTATAGAAGGCTTAGAACCAAAAGCTATTGGATTTTCTGCTTAAATTGTCCTCCATACTCCACTTCAATCCATCATCTAAATGAGGTAGTGTGTATCTTTAAAAATGTAGTACAACTGTATCTTCAAAGAGTCCAGAGTAGTTCAGAGATCATTTGCCAAATTTACTTCCTTGATGTGTACCTCACCCGTAAAAATGAGATTGAATGCTCAACATTCAGGGCAAAGCTTATAAACAAATAAATGTAACAACTGATTTAGAAAGTTAGCAGGCTAACTGGTGGACATGTAAGTTGTGGGATTTTTTTGTTTTGTTTTTTCCTGCTTGAACTGAATTTGCCTCCTCACAGGTATTTTCTAAGATCTGTTCTTCCACAGGTTACTAGCCTCTATTAAATTTTTCTATAAAGACTAGTTAAAAATTGTAATGATATTCCCATTAGTTACCTTTTGAGCACTGACTCATTTATGATCATTTTATGTGGATGTAACTACTGGATCTGTTTTTAAAAAAATGTATGGAAATGTTTTTGGGAAAAATTTTCAACAAAACATCCATCCATTTGCTGAGTCTGTTGTGGCAGTCTTCACAAAGGCATCCGATTTCAGTAGTCTGGGAAATGGGTGTCTGTAGCATCTTGAGGAATTCAACTTGTCCCAGGATAGTTTGATTTGGAGGTGAGGTTTTTTTTTTTCTTTTAAAAGTGAGCTGCTTTCCCTGCCCCCCTACTTCTTTTCAGTCCTTTCTGATGGTCTTAAGGTCTCCTAACTGGTCCACTTTGACCTTATAACTTGTAGAAACATCCATATGGAAAACATCAAGATACTTAATGACTTTCATGATTTCTCTGGGAGGGGAAAAGGGAACAGGGGAAACAAAGTTCATTCTTCGTACAGTAAGCTCATTGGTATACCTGAAGTGATCAGTCTTCTCACCTGTCTCTCACAGTAGCTGAATGTAGTCACAAAGACTGCCTCCTTGCTGCTTGGGAGTTAAGAGCTGATGGTGCTAAAGAGAAAACTTCCTCATCCTTTACCATGGGCTGTGAAAAGCTGAGCAGCTAAATGGCCGCTAATAGTTATACCAGCTTGAGGAGTTGCTGTAAGTCTCCTGCTCCATGCATTATCTTTGGAAGAACCACCCACTGTCTGTCTGGAGCAGTTTCAGGTCCCTTTTGCACAACCTGGGCTACAGGGCTGAGGATCTAGCCCAAGTAGCTGGCAATGACTTGCAGTACTTTCTTGTCCCATGATGGGAGATTGTAAATGTGCTGTCATGTGTATCTTGCAGAGTCTTCTCAGTGGCTACACTAGAACTTCCCTCAGGTTCAGACTGGACTTTCTCCATTTCCACTTCGTAAGACTGCTTTGCTGCTAGTACCTGAAAAAAATCCTGAAATGGAAAGAAATACAAGCAACACAAAAAGAAATACAAATTTTCAATATCAGCTGAAGTGATCACAGGGTATGGGGTATGTTTTTAAAAGATTTCTCTCATTTGTTTCCTGAAGAGTCACATTCCATGAGTGGTTAATTTGGGCTGGACTGTGTCTTATATTTTAACAATAGTTCATGCTAACACAGAAGTATGTAGCTTCGTCCTGCAAAATATTGTACAATGCAGTCCTTAAACAGTCTTTATCGTGCAGTTTTAACTTCCCCCCTGCACCCCCCCTTGAAATGTAGGTGGTCACCCAAAGTAAACAGAATTCCTTCTACTCCCTCCACATCTGCTATGTGTTATCTGGCACTCACCTCTGACCCTGATATTCATCATAAGAATAAGAATTGCATCCTATTCAGCTGGTTGCATGCACTTTAACTCCAGTGATCACTGGCTGTTGAAATAGCATGTGCTGGGAGCAGAAATTGCTGAGACAGCATCAGGGTGTTCAAACTGGACTGTTCCACTTTCCTGTAAACTTTTGGATAATTAAACAGAATTCTAGAGAAAAACAGGTCAGCACAGTATACTTGGGAACAGACTTTGGTTTAGTTTAGGATTATACTTCCTAGTGGATGCAATGAAACAAGTTCAATACTGACTCTTAATGAGAAGGATATTTGAAAACGAACTAGTTCTCTTCCCTAGCTGCTGTATCAAATGACATTATGCATCTGTATAGAGAAACAGTATCCTTCGGTATGGAAGCAGTAAGTTTGAAAGTATGTTTGTGTTGCAAACAGCAGTTAGTGATCCTGTTACTTTGGTTTAATAACACCATCCTCCATGACCTAGTGGTATCATTCAAGGAACTGAGTAATCTTTGTTGTGAGTAAGAGTTTTAAAATATGACCTTAAATGTGAGGATCCATATGTTAGGATGAATACAGATCTGGTCTCTGTGACCCTGCTAAATGGAACCCATCTGAAATTTTCCTTTTTCTCAAGGATGAACAGAATTACTTTTTAGACACTGTGGAGGAAGAAATAAAGCTGCCAATCTGCTCGCCAAGGGTGGATCAATTAAAACTTTGGGAACTTCTGAGTTGTAACTAGAATCTTCTTTGTTTACAGTAGAATTTCTCATACTTTCTTCTCTTCTTTCATGACAGAGGTGTGAGGGAGGAACAAACCCACATCTTCAGTTGAATTATGATCATAGTCATGCAGTGCTCTGTTATATAATCTTGCTTTGGCCTGTAGGATAAACTGCAAAAATCTTACGGGCCTTTAGCTGCAAAGTTTATCTCACTCTCTCCCCCTCCCCACCCCACCTCCCTATCCCCAATCCTTTTGATTTTCAGAAAAAAGATTTGGGAACCACCAGTGTTGTGAGACCAATGTGGTTTGCCAGCTGCCCCTACTGCCCGTAGGTGCTACAAGCTGCATGACTGATTACAGACAAAAAACCCCGAGATCTCCTTGTACCAACACTTTTGGGTGATTTCTGTCATCCCAGCAAAAGCTGTTCTTGCATGGGCACTTCTAGTCAGAGGGCCATTATGTGGATTACAAGCATCTAGTAATGCTCAGTGATACATACTGATTGTCAGTATGTAAATAGATATTTTTTTCCTTTAAAATGGTTATGCTTCTTCACTTGCCAAGTTTGTTTCCTTGAGCATGGCTGTATTTATATTTAGCAAAATTAACAAGGGATGAAATAGGTGCTGAGGATGTTAATTATGTAATTATACGAGCAAAGATGGACCATGTAATGGGCGGAGAAGAAAAATGACAAAGACCTTACATGAAGAAATTAAATCCCACCTTAGGTTTTTGATTAAGGTCCTTATTTTTACTGTGTTGTCAGTGGTCACTGGTGACCTCAAATGCAAGGGTGAAGGGATTTATTTCTTGTTTGTGTTTATTTGAGTATGCACAAGTGATACATCTGATATATATTCACATTAGTTATTCTTTTTTACCAGTAGATTAAAATGGGGGAGGCAGGATTCTCATCCAGGAAATCATCTGTTTGAAAAAGACTGTAAAGTGAAATGAAAGGGATCGTATGAACTTTAGTGGTGTCTAAGTGGTTTCAGTTTGCGCATTGTTAAAAATCATGCAGTGTCCTTTGGTGCCCTTTTCACCTTGTGTATTTTAATAAAGAAGACCAGTTAGTTTGAAAGGTAGTTCTTAGTATCAGAATTGACTTCTGATCACCCTATCACTTCACAATTCTTCATAAATCAGGAGCACTTAAAAGTATATGCACATGTTTGTGGGGATTTTTCTTTTCCTCATGAGAGATTCAATTCTTTATGCTAGAATTCTTATTGTGAGTTATTTTTATAATTGAATCAAAACTGTGTAGGCTGATACAGCCCCAAGTTACCTTTGTGATCTGAAAAATCCTCAAAATGGCCAAATAGAATAACTTTGTCACTTGTTTGTCATACCAGTTTTGACAATGGGTCATTCCATAGATGTCTAAAATGATCTTTAGCCACGTTTTATGAAGCCAGAACTGTAATCCAATAACAATTTTCTGGCTAAGTGCTTCTCAGTTGCCACTGGGGACTAACTGCATCACTGTTGCTGTTCTTAAAATGAGCTTAAGCTAAAAGGACACAAATTTCATATTTCTTTCCTTATTTTCTTGAGAGTAATCTAAGAAAATAATATTTTAAATAATTGCATTCTGGTTCCTGAGGGACATCAGCATAATTGCATTGAGGATACCTTTATTTTTTTATGCATTTATTTATTAACAAAGAAGTACATTCCATCTGTAAATGAAACGATTGGTCCAGTGGCACAAAACAATAAAGCAATAAAGCCTCTAGTTCATTAAATTGGAATATAGGGATTGAATTACTAATTCATGTTGGTTTAAATTTCATGTTATAAATTATAGGATTCTAAGATGTAAGGCAAAAATGTTCCCCATGATGCAGGCTACCTACAGTTCCAGCCAGGAAGATTTATATAAGACTCATTGGAGATGAAGGAAGGAGAAGTACTGAAAACAGACTGGCATGTTTCATATGGTACATTGGTGGGCACATCACAGAAAGCACAACTGGAAAAACTCAAACAAAAAAACCTCCCAAACCCTTATTTAAACTGAGGATACTCTGGAGGGGTTACTTTTAAATATGGATAGTTTGAAATGCTGTTTTCTGAAGCTGCAACATGAAGGTCAGGTAACGGAAGAAATGAACAGGGAGAGAGATGCTTCATAAACCTTAAGTGGTTTCATTTCATTCCTATGTTATCTCTCCTGTCATCCACCCTAGTGTTTTATTCAGTGTAATCTTGTATTGAAAACTTTCTTGTGAATTTCAATCTGCTATTAAATTCCCTCTATTCTGATCATTTTAGTTTGATTTCTGTGTTTAACAGTCTCTGGAGTTGCCTATAGAAGCAAATATAAAACCCATATAAGACAATATGTTCTCTTCAGAGTTATTGTGTTGACTGGATTCCTACTACTGGGACCTAGTCCTCTGATTTTGGAGATGAAAACTTAACTGGCTCTTATTTCAGCCTTCAAGACCACAGGCAAGTCACTTTCTGAGAACGTCATGTGCCTCAGTGTTACACTTCTCCAAAAGTTGTGTTTGTTTCCTTCTTGAGTAATAGGAAGTGTTTCACAAAGGCTGCCCTCAGATTTTCTGGAGAAATATTAGCTTATATAAAATTGATAATTAATCTAAGTCACCTGTATGGCAATCTGTTATGAATGTTTGGATATTGACAATTGATCTAGTGAATCTGAGATGATGTGATGTTTCCAGTGTTTCTACAATGGAGCCATGCTTGCTATGAACTTAAACTGCCTCTCCCCTTCATTCAAGCCTTCTCCTCATCCTCTGTGGGCTTTTGTTTGGAAACCAAATAAGCAGAGCAGGGTATTCTAGTTTTGTCCCTATTCTGTGCCAGATCTCACCTTTTACAGGGTTTTAAGGCAGCCACTACAGTAAGTAGTTTAATATATCTATGAAATAGCATGTGACATGCTTAATTCACAATCTTTCTCAGGTGAAAGATGCAGTTATGATGGGGGTATTTGCCTGCTAGAAATGTGGTATTTCTTTGTAGAAAACTTATTCAATTATTTGATCTACTCATTGATGTACTTTGAACCACCATTAAATCTGATACACAAAATAAAAGATCAAGGTTCTTGCAGGTTACAATTTGAACTTGTTTCATGAGAAGGGAGATTTCGGTCTCTTCTGAGCGTGGGAGATTTTAGTCTCTTCTGACCACTGGAAGTGGTCTGCTCCACTGCACCTCAGAGTCAGGTGAAGGCTATGAGCCCTCAAGCAAGTCAGTGAGACACTTTCACGAGTACCAGATCTCTGCTCAGACCAAGGCCAACTTGGATCAGGTTCCTCAGGGCTGGTCCTGTCAAGTTTTGAACATCTTCAGAGGCAGGGATTGCACAGTCTCTCTGGCCTACCTGATAGTGTTTTACTATCCTAATGGTGATTTTCTTTTTTTTTTATTTTAACAATATTTAATTGCAATATTCCTTGTTGCAACTTGGTGTCCATTATCTCTCATCCTGTCACTTGTGCACCTCACAGAAGAGTCTGGCACTCTCTTGGTAGTTCAAGACTACTTCAGACTGTTCAAGATTGGCGGCAGTTGCCCTTGTTTTGGTGAACCTTCTCTATCTTGCAGAGCTTCAGAATTTTCAAGAAATAGTATTTTGCCTTTAGTAATTCCTTGGACCTTATTTTTAGCATTTTGTTGAACTTCATCTAAAGTTGATTGAATGGGTGTAAACAAATTCTTATACTTTTGTGTTAGAATCAGGTTTTCTATTTCAAGGTCTGTAATGTGGGCACATTTGGAATCTGTAAAGTCTATAATTTGGATTTGATAATCATATTCTCGAAATCGGGTTTATGAAAGACAATTGTGCCTTTGCAGGTCATACTTTTGCTACAGAAACTCATGACACTTTGAGGGCATAATCTCACCAAAGCTCCCTGTATTTCCCTTGAGGCAATGGCTAAACACCATAAACCTTGATTGTTTCCAAAGGCTCAGAGAGGCCCAGGGGTCCTGAGCTCTAGTTTATGCTGATTGTCCATAATGTATTTGAAGCTTATCTTTCTATACCTCATTGACTCAAGTATATAAGTGTTTGCATAATATGAAAACTGTAAATGGAAGAAAGGTGCCAATTATCAAATATGAACCAGATTTCAGGGTGATAAGACATTCACTTTTCATTACAGTTCTGACCTTGCTATTCCTTAATCCTGCCAGGAGGATGATACTAGGAGGTTTTATGTATACTTGGCTGGACAAGATAATCTTTAAATAAGTTTAATTACTAACTATCTGTTTTGTTTGTGGTTGTTTTTTCTAGTGTCCTCAAATGGGAGATAATCTGAGATGCAGAGAATTTACAGCACAGGTAAGTCACACAACTGATTATATTAATATTTTTTTACAAAAGTATTGGATTTATTGATGTGAAGTTGACAATTGGCAGATCAGGAGAGCAAGGTCTAAGTAGTACTCTAGAAGTACTAGAAAAATGAGAGGTACAGAGTTGGAGAATACAGCACATAGCTGTAAGTCATACTAATGCTAACAGACCACTTCCAAGGCATAAAACCATGTTAGAGAAATAAGTCATTTTTCCATATCGGCTTCCTCTTGAATCTCTTAATTGAAAAGACAAGCTTCTGGGTCCGTAAATCATCTCACATGCCAGATAGATAGAATTCAACCTGTTGTTTCCTCAGATACAGTTTTGTGTTTGAATTCCCTTCTCTCTTCTGTGGATATGTACACCCCTACCTTCTCCAGTCAGCTGTCCTCTGTGATAGAGAAGTGTAAGAGTCTCCTCCCCTGCCTTCAGAACAAATAAGGGGGTGGATTTACTCTGTTATTTTAAAGGGGATGTTCCTTTAACTCATCCTGGGGATGAGTTACCTGAAAAAATGAAAGAAAGAGCTTGCATTTCTCTTTATTGTGTAATAGATGCTCTTTGTCTGAAGTAAATTACTGAATTGTATACTTCAGAGGTGTGTCTGTGAAGAATAAGTAGCTGATCATATTAGAAGTTTGAGTTTATATGAAACAATGTGAGTTGATAGACAAATATGGCTTGAGATTTTTCTCTAACTTTCACTGATTCTTGCCAGCAGCATATTATCAGATTAGGAATATTTTACCATCAGAATAAATTACTGAAAATTTGTGCTGGACCCTGTGCTCCAAGGAGCTTTTACTAACACCAGTCAGATGCAGCCCACCTGGGAAGACACTGTTGATAGCTGCTTATAATTATGTATATTAATCCTCTCATGAGTGTCACATGCAAACCACATCTCCCATTATCTTTTCCCTTTCCTCACATCATCCGTCTTGTCCGACCAATTTGTGACTTTCTCCATTGCTCCTTTGAAGTGGGTTTTCTCTTTTCAGCTCCAGCACAGGCATTTCTGCATATGCAGCTCCCAGCTGTGTTCCACAGGCCTATATTCCAGATGCCTGTGAGGACCAAACAAAGCATTACTGTCTATAGCACAAAGTATATGGGAACACATCTGGAAGAGGGAAATATCAACTGCCTGATAACAAGGAGGCCGCTGTGGATGAAGAACTGTTATAAAGAATTGTGGCTAGAGGAGAAATAAGCTGTCCATTTTAAGTTAATTTTTTTTCTCACTTTTCCCTGACAAATTAGGAGTTTTAAGCCTACTGCTGGGACATCAGTTATTTCTTGTCTGAGGTATTGTATTTAGTATTGTACTATGGTATTGTGGACAGCTTGTGAAGGGGCTCAATGCTGTGAATTCAGTTTTGTAACCATGTAAGTGGACTCTCTGCCATCTCACATATTTTGCTTAGTGATCATTTGTTCTTTAACAGTGATCTGTTGGTGACAGGATGGAGTTCAGTTTTGGCAGATAAGGTTCGGAATGGGAGACGCGGTTTCTCAAGCAGACAAGATCTGCGTGCCTTTGCCGTCCCTCAGCCTGCCTCTGTGCTGTCTGCTCTTCCACTGGGCCATATACACAGTGTGAGCCCTCCAAATCTGTGGGACTGTGGGGGAGATGGGCTGTTTGTCTCACAAACACTGTCACAGATTACATGCCAGCTATGTCTGATCTGTTAGGCTTCAGACTTCCATTAATCCAGACAGGGTCCTCTTTTGATCCTCACATCATGGCAGCTTTCAGGGCATCAGAATTGTTACTCAGGTGACTGGACTTGGCCTCAAAATACACATAAAGCACATACATGTGAAGCACATGTACATGAAGAACGTAAAATAAGAATATTGGCAGCTAAGAATAAAAAATTAAAGTATGGAGAGGATATTGCAAGCATGACTTTAGAATGAGGGTAAAATTACTTTCCAGACTGAGTGGCCAACATTAAGTTAAGAAGGAAAAATTTAAAAGTTTGACTTGATATGCATACAAGAACAGTTCTTAAAAACTTAAAAGAACAAAGTAATTTGTGCCATAGCACACCTAAACCAGATTGTTTCAGCACACCTAAAACAGGTTGCATCGTCTTTCATGTTGAGAGTAACATCATAATATTCAGGATTTTTTTTTTCCTGAGAATCTTAAACATAAAACACTGTTCTACACACTTGGTTTTTATAAAGCCTGGATTTAGAAGGGATGTGGGCCAGTGGATGTCCTTTTTTCTATGGTAGTACTGGGGAAGTTGCAGTTCTAGTTTTAGCTTCAGCCCCTTATAAATCATACGAGTATACTGTTGTTCAACCAAAAAGCAGCCATTCCATTTGTACTATTTAAGCATGTTGGACAACTGTCAGTAAAGCAGACAATAGCAGTTTTCTCTTACATTTTTAAAAACATATTTTATAGCCTTAGTATTATAGTCAAGAAAAGCAGCCCTCTGGTTCTATCATTTCTATTAAATGCTACTGCTTTAAACTAACTGGCAGTAGACTTTTTTTCTACTCACCAAGCAGTTTACTAATTCAGATAACTCCTCAGTCATCAAGGGCTCCTTCTTTGGTCACATCACAATCATTGTGACAGTTCCAGGTAAGAGTATTTGTCAGTGATAGCTCAAGGGTTCATTCTTTTCAAAACGTTTACTTTACCTGACATATCTTTCCTGGGTGCCACAGTGATTAGTCATCTGTATATTATTTAAGGGAAGCTGAGAAATGCTATTCTCTCCATATAAGAAATAGCTGTGGGGTGTATAATAAAAATAAATAAATAATTAAACCCCCCCAGCACTGAAAGAGACATGCTAGGGAAGAATCAAGTAGCACAAGAAGCAAAACACTGTGTAAAACAGTGTGGACTTGTGTATTCTAGGCAAGGTGGAGAATATTGACTGCCATCAAGACTGACTGAAAATTCTCCCTTATAAACTATGTAAACAAGATTTTTTAAAAAAATTATTTTTAATCTTCACAGACTTTAACTCTTTGGGTTGCTATTTGCTATGTTGGGCTTCCTCCTCCGGCAAAACATTTGGAATGAGTATGATCAAAATGGTTTGGCTGTTTCTGGAAAGGGAGTACGTATTGCTCTGTATAACATTTTGAGCACTTCCTCCCCCTGAATTGTATCTTTCTTTTGTTATTACAAAATACCATCAAAATCTACTATCAAAGTGTGATCTGTTTTCCTTGAAGTACTGGTTCCTGTCAAGAAAGATGCTATTGTTGCTTTATTTCATGAGCTGAAATGGTAGAGGTCT
Organism: Strix uralensis; assembly: GCF_047716275.1. Lineage (NCBI taxonomy): Eukaryota > Metazoa > Chordata > Aves > Strigiformes > Strigidae > Strix > Strix uralensis. Next base: position 17,556,823 of record NC_133979.1, on the reverse strand, counting down.
GTACAGTGACTCTAAATATTGCCAGTGATGATACTGAGCCATGGGCTTATCAGTGGGATTCCATGCTATGGCATTTGTGGAGAGCTGGATAGCTCTGAATTTTTAGAAACCTGGTAATTTACAAATAAAAACTGAGATTACAAATTGAGAGTTTAAAATCAGGGTGAAAACTATAGGATAAAGCATGGACAGCACTCACATAATGAGCAGTTCAAATATTTTGTTCAAATATTTCAAATCCAATATTTTATTTTTTCTCTTCTGTTAAGCGTGTGCCTTCAGGCCTTTTTTATTGCATGCTTTTCAAAACTTGCTCCAGAGACAGAATTATTAATTTCCTCCTAGGTTTCTATATAGCACTCAACACTACAGTGTTTCAGAAACCATTAATGAAGTTATTTTCACAACACCCCAGTGAAATGAGGAGGAATTATTGTCCTCATTTGACAGATGGAGACTGGGACACAGTAATTCAAGGTTGAAAGTACCTACTAATTTGGGAACCCAGTCTGAGACATCCTGCTCCAATCTTTTTCAGAATATCTAACATGGGATAGTAAACTGAAAGCACAGCTCCCTTTAACTTCAGCTGCATTTGTGAGTGATTGGCACTTTGAGCAAGGTAGAACCCAGGTTTCAAGTCAGGCATGGAGCACATGAGGAACATACAATTAATAGATGACCTTGTGTGAAAAGCTTGGTTTTGAGAAACTTGTCCTTTGTCTCATAGACTGTCTTGTAAGCAGGTGTAGACTCCAAACTCTTCAGGGCAACTTTTGAACTACCTTAAGTAGGAGACTGTCTTTTTTTTTTTTCTTTGTTCCTGCATTCCTCACTCATTACATAACTCTGAACCTCAGCAGTGCAGGGGGCAGCCCTTCTCATCCTCAGGCAGCAGCCTCCTGCCCTGCATTGATTCATCCCACAGACAAGTCCATGCCATGCACTGCATGAAACGGTGACCTTGTAGAAAACTCAGTTTATGGTTATATTACTAAGTCATATGATGTGTTTACCAAATGCCAAACCCTTGTCCTGTCTTAGATCACAAACAACTAAAGTCTGAGGTATATCAATGGACAGAACTACAGAGTATTAATGTGATGGCGAGTATACTGGCCTAAAATGGCTCTGGATATGTTTGTAGGCAGATATAGTTTGAACAGTGATGATTACTGCTTAACTGTACTAATTTCCTCCCATTCCATATCTCTTGTCCCTTGTTTTATACCTAGATCCCAAACAATGTAGGGTAGACACTACTATGTTTTGCTTTTATAGAACTTAGTATACTGTGGTCTTCATCAAGGGACCTCAGCTGCTCTGATAGAGTCCCTCTTTGTTCACATTATTCATGTTATCATGTGAAAAAAATTAGTCTCTCAACTGCTTAATTGAAATATTTGCTATATAGACTGTCCTCTGTGGACCTCAGAGGTGGTGATCACTGACAGTTTGCTATGTGTATTGTCCACCTAGAATGTTGTAGGGACAACTGCAATTTGTTCACTAACTTTTGTTTCTCTTAAGTGAATTTAATGTGTTTTATACTTTTCAATTTACTAAAGTGCTAGTAGTTTATTAAAACAGAACATTAAATTGACCTGTATACCTGTATCACAGGACTGTTGTGAAGATTAATAATTAGATAATGTTTGTAAAGCACTTTTTATAAGTGAAAAGTGCTATAAAGTGCTAAGTATTGTTATTGCAGCATGATAGAGATCACAAAACACAAGTGAATTAGCTCTAGGTTTAATCCTTATAAGGCAAAGCATACCAGGGGCAAAATAACATTACAGTTATTTTTCTTACATCCAGCACTTCATTAACTACCACATAGGGTTATATAACTCTGTGAGAGTCTAACTTAGTAACGTTTATAATCATAGCAAGAAAAGTTCTCACGGGTTTTGCAGGCAAGACTTGTATGTACAGCCTTTAAGGTCACACAGAGTTCCTCCAGCTATGCAGCATTAGTTCCTCCAGTTGCATGTAGGGACATCACTGCCCACTTTGGCTCTCTCCAAGTTAACCCCTATCACAGGAATGCCACTGTCTAGGTTAGATAATGCATGTCACTATATACAGGTCTTCACTGCATGTGAAGTGACATAATGCCACTGAACGAATACAGACACCTATAGCTTCTCAGGATTTTACTATGCTTTCTCTCACCAGCTCTTTTACACAGTCTCAATCACTCCTTAATCTCTGCTTTTCCTCTAAATTTTTACTGAAGATGTGAGAAAGAAACACCCCAGCAAATCCATCACTTGTTTTCTGGCTCCAGTCAAGTCTTTAACAGCTTTGAGAAAGTCAGTCAGCACTTTCTTTCCTCTTTAATTCTCACTTATTGCTTATCTTGCTGCAGGTGGCCTATTGCTGCTGCTGCAATCATTGCTTTTCCTGAGGATGCCATAAACACAGAATATTTTCTCAAGTCCAATTCTGGTGCTGCCTGTTTTCTGCCCCATACTCTGTAGCACAGTCTTGAGCCAAAACCTTGAGAAGTAGCATTTATTACTTGGTATAGCTACCTGCTGTTTTCTGAAAAGAGGAATGTGAAGTAGCCTTCTCAAAGAAGTGGTGTGATGAAACTTTGGAAGACAGTCCATTAAGAAAAATCATGTGCCTCTTTCAATTGGATTTAACATCTCCTAGGCTGCTTGATGATTTTTTTTTTTTTTGTGGGATAGGGTGTTTCTTGTTTGTTTTCCCCCTTCCCTCCCTTGCTTCTATAGGAACTGTCAGTAGACAGCCTCTTAAATCCTGGCTGCTGGTGTGTGGACTGATGCTACAATTCCCTCTTAATTTTACACTAGACACCCTAGCCTGACTGAAGCATTCCTCTATCTTATCTTTTTAAAAAAACCCAACCAAACAAAAAAAAACCACCAAAAAACCCAAAATGTGCACCAAGGCACCATGTGCTCCACTACAGTTCACATCAAAACTACTGTGGTGAGTTTAGTGCATTTGTTTGCTTATGAAATCTGCAAAATGTGTGTTAAAATGTCAGGTCTTACATGGTGAGTGGTAAAGAGAAATCAGTTACCTTGAGCAGCAGGTACACAAGCTTCAGGGAAACAATTTCTGGATGCCTCAGACAGGTGTTTGTCAGGATCTAATTGCAGCTCATGGAGCTGGAGCAAATCTGCAAAGTACCTGTGCTGGGAGAGACCTGCAGTTGACAGAGCTCATAAGATCATGGCTTCTTATCCACATTGTCTTTAGACATCCTCGACATACCCTGCTTCAGGCAGTCTCAGAAAGGTGACATTGGGGTTCTCTGTAGGAAGGACTCCATCTGCTTTCATGTCCAGATGCTGGCTGTGGCACATACAGTTACTATGTGGATTAGAACAGATGGAGGCTGGAGAAAGCCACAGCCCTGTCATCTGCCCTGGTCCACAAGCACATTCATAGGTACAAGGCAGGTAGCTGAGGTTGTCCTGAGGGACTTGCCCCTGAGGTAGCCATGTTGGCCCTTCTGTGGGAAGCAAGGTAGCAGAGGTGAACTTGATCATAAGCACAGCCCAGTGCCTCTTGTGCATACTGGTACTGGTAACTCTGGGAGGTAGATATGAGACGTGCTGGAATGAAAATGTAGATGAACAAGCAAAAGATTTGATTTAGCGACCTAGTGATATATTTCTATTATACTTGTGGGTTTGTGCAGTGGTAGGATTTCTGTGTGGGTAACACAATGAAGAGAGGGAACTGTAACTCTGTAAAGGAAAGGGAAGCTCCACTTTACCCAAATTGGAACCAGCTGACTCCAAAAACCAACAGGGTGGGGAGGGGATTATTTATAGTCAAACCAGCAAGGGGAGGATTATTTATAGCCAAACCTGGAAGCAAGGCGACAGGTGGTGAGGAGCACTTAGGTCAGACAAAGACATCTGCTAGGAATGTCAGCAATACAAAGGTAACCCTGTATCCAGTAGTAAATGATAGGACAGAAATTACAGCTGACCTGGAGGAAGAAGGTTGCAGAGGCATATTTGAGGGAAGTAACGATGTGTCAGACAAAGAAATTAACTAAAAATAGGCATGCTGCCAAAAATAAAATCTATATACCAATGAGAGACTTAAAGTCAAAAGTAGGTGAACTGGGTGCCTGGGGATGGAAGAGGACTGACCTTCATGAAGTAAGTGCAACTCAAACAGTTGATACAAATGCAATACTGTAGTACATAATTATTAGCTGGACAGAATAGATCAGATGCTGGAGTATTTCAGTGCATGGCTATAAGAAATATAGAACAGACTAACCATGAGGATGGGGTGCAGCTTTCTGCAGTCTAACCAGCTAATATTTCTCAATGAGAAGACATACATTAACTTGACAGGGAACTGATGTTCTTCTAGTGCAGTGTTTTTAAATGTTTCAGGAATATCATAAGCTTTGTGTAAGTTCTTTGGTGTGAAGTTATTTTTAAATCAGAAGAATTCACAAAAAAATAATGGTAGGTTTATATTGCCTGTTGCCTGCTCAGTGAAATGGTGTTGAAGACATTCTTGTTCTCACTAATGTTGCTTGCTCTTACTCTGGCATTATACAATGTAGACAGAAATGCATAGAGACCTTGAGTGTAAGGAAGGGTTAGTGTAAATGAAAATTGTTCCCTGCCTGTGTAGTTGTGAGGAATATCAAAGAGGTAGCATTTGCCCCTCTATAAAATGGTTGTATGTGACAATGGGGCAACGTTAAAAGAACCAGTTTCTTGACAATTCAGATGATTACATTGAAGATCATCTAGTTCTTCAGACAGGCACAAATGGAGAATTCTCAGTCATACATTAATTGCCTTAAGGTACCCATCTGTACTTAATGGCCACAATATAATTAGGTTTCATGTCTTTGGGAGAGAGACCACAACAGCCTCTGGTTCAACACTGGGAATCCACCACTGGACTGTTTAAACTATTCTGAAATGTGCTTTGGGACGTTTGCAGTGTCTAAAGAAAATTTGATGGGCTAGGAAAATCTCTCATGCTATCTTGTGTTCTGGTCATTTTCTATTTTCAAAAGAAATTAATGAAGAAATGTAAAGTTAGAAACAGAAGAAATCTAGAGATAGTCAAAGAAAGACATTACTGTTGGAGAGACTTGGATTTTTAATTCAAACTGGGAAAAGGTGCAAAATTAGGAGCTCTAAAAAGGAGATGACTTTTTGAGACAGGAAAGGAAATGACTTGATAAGCAAGAAATACAGAACTGGTCAAATGAAATTTCATGCATCTCATAATTAACATATAGAACTCATTGCCATAAGAGATCATGGGAACCAAGCACTTAAGAGGATTGAAAAAGATCAGACATTCATGTGGGTAATGAGAGAATCCAAATTACCTTGAATAGAATAAAAACGTTAATAAAGGTGTAAAACTTCATGCTTGTGGGCAGGAGCCAAACACATGTGGATGGGGTTCCAAGGAAACTCCGTGCTTGAGGTGATTATTCCATAATTTTCCCCTTGGAGATTTTTTGCTTTCCTTTGTAGCAATAGGTACTGATGCAGTTGAGGATCTGCTGAGGAACTCTTGTGTTCCCTTGCATTTGTGCTTTTGTAGGAGGGGAGAAGAGACTGCCACAAGAATATGCTCCTCTTTGGTGCTTCTCAGGAGGAAGTAACTTTTAGACAATTCTAGAGAACACAAGCAAAGTAACCTTGCTGTAACTGTCATCAGGGCCTGGCTCCTCAGTTGTGTGGAAGAAAGACCTGGTCAAGTTATCCTTAGTTCTCAGCCCCCCATGGCTGAGCCAGGTGTGAATTCTTTGCAATGCAGAGTCCTAGATGGCTTTCTGCAAATCCATTGTATTTTTGCCCCTGTCTTCTCCTTCAGAGAAAATTTATCATTTGAAGTACATAAATACATTATTATTAATACTCAAAAGCAATGGTTCCTCATATATAATCTGCCTCACACCAGCACTCTGCAGGTCACAGGTCGCGAGTGGTCTGTAAGCGGCAGTGCATGTTAGGTCTGTTGCCTGGGTATCTCAATGCAGCCCCCAGCCTGCCAGGTGAGCCAGCACAGCAGATGTGCTTTCCACCCCTGCCCTCCATCAAGTTGGGACTGCATCTAGCCACATGGTGGTCTGCTCCCCTGACGGCTGTTCTGCATGATGAGATAGAAGACTTTGGGAATCGCTTTCCCAAATTGAAATGAGAGAATCTTACCAATGAAAAATGGCAGTAGACTGCTGCTAATGTTTTGTCGTTTCTAAAGGTAATACATTTAATCCTGTGTTTCACTGTTGCTTGACCCTATGGCTGCTACAGCCACTTCCAGGCACTGAATTAATCTCAATGGAAATATGGGCAAAAAAGCACAGTAGTCACACTGTATTTATTATGAAAATGAGAAAGAAGACTGCTTCAACACTGCCTCCTTTTCATATTTCGTATCTCTAAAAGTAGCCAGTTAATTACATTCCATGGTTACTGCTATTGTAATGTGTGCTTATTTGAAGTACAAAGATAATCATCGATTGTACACTCTTGACTACACTATTAATGGTTTCAATACCCACATTGTGTTTACATTTTGCTTTATTACTAACACTTAGCCATTGTGGTTTTAACATGTAGTAATTCAGTGAATACTGTCTCCATGTAATGCCCTTGCCATTTCATTCTGCGGTATTAAGTGTTGTTTTTCTAGGAAGGTCTTGAAATGTGGGGCATTATGTATGAGTTATGCTAATTTGTTAGGGCAATGAATACATTAATTTCATTAGTAAATGGCCTCAAAGCAATAATTACCAGTGTAGGTGTGTCAGAAATGATCATGTTCAGTTTTGCCAGTTAATTATTAAGATTTTGTTCTAAGGGACCCAGATTTGACATCCAGATTCAATTTAGCCATAAATAAAAGTCTGAAGTATATCAGGCTGAAGAAATCTAGCCAAGAACTTGTTTGCTCTTAGAAATTTCTACATTTTGTCTAATTGTTACTGCCAATAAGATGCCAAAATAATTAGTGTCAGTGATATGAGGTTTATACTATACCTCCCAAAAAGGCACATCATAACGAAAATAGCAATCGCACTTTCTCATTCCTCTCGTCTCGCCTTATGTTACAGAATGCTGAATTATTCAATGGTAGTATTACTTGCTAGCGCAGTATTAAATTTGAAATGGCTGCAGTTTATCGTTAAAGCTGAAGGGTGTTTTTTAATGGAGTTTACTTCTAATGGCCTAATTAGGTTTCTAAGTTATATCCATGCACTTCTTGAACTTTACATGGCTAACACTGTAAAGGAGACAAATGAAGGCACCTGTGTGCCTGGATTACTTTCCATAGATGTGACCCTATTTTTAATTACAGTGGACCTGTTGAGAGCACCTAATAAACCACTGTTCAGTAATAATATGCTTTTTAGGCTCCTTACAACTGTATTTTTTCCAAGGGAAACTTGGAAAAATTGTGTACTTGAGCTGAGATACATTTCTCAATTATTAAAATGGCAGCAAATAAGAATTCTCCAGTGTTTCATTTTTGTGGTCTGCTTTGTAAAATTGAGACATAGCGGGACAGAGACCCTCTGTTCTCATCACTGAAGTTACTTATAGCTTCTTTCAAAACATATTTTATGTTTTAAATTGCAAGGTGGAACTTTTCAGATCAATACTGAATAATGCTGGAAAAAATAAGACTGTTAGCTGTTTACTGTCTCTTTTTAGTTACATCATCAAATGTGCTGCACTACTCAGTTGTATCATAGGAAAATTCACCATATATGGAAGCAAAGGACATATAGGGCTCCCTACGTTTCCCATCAGTGGACACGGATAACAGCCGGTCACAGCAGTTATTTCAGCTCTGAAATATATTTTATGTTGAGTCCAGGACTTCAGCCAAGCTCTTCAGATTTAGAGTGGAGGCCATCATTAGTCCAGTCCAGTAAGTATATACTCTGCAAAGTTTGCTCCCTGACCTTATTTCATAATCCCAAGCAGAGTCAGTGAATAATGATATTACATCCAGCTTCTTAGATTTACAGATACAAAGAGTGGTTGTCTAATTGTGGCTTTCTTCTTTTGCATGATTGATAACTTTCCATTAATTAAGCTGATATTCAGTTTGCCTTGGGACAGATATAAGCAAATGCAACTGATCTCACAATGAGTTTTGGCATGTATCTGGGCAGCCTGGTTACTTTACCTTCTTTCTGGTCAAGCTCCTGAGAGACCTAACCATGCAAGGAAAAACAAGTATTGTGCTGTTACTACAGTAATTACAGGCCAGCGTACCCATGTCTCTTGCTGGATGGCTTTTATTCTGGACTGCTTCTTTGCTGCTCCAGTATTTGTTTATGGACTCAGGAGCCAAGGGAATGAGATCCTTTCTGTCTCAGATTGTGCCCTTTTCCCAAGATACTGGGAGGAAAATGAGTCTTCCTTGTGTTTATTAGGCAATTAAGTGAAATATACTGACAGTATTCAAACAAATCTAGAGTGGCACAAATCTATCGGAGTAATCCAGGAATACTGTTCACCATAGAGATTCTGGAATATGTACCAAAATGTAGGCAAAATCCCTTCTTAAATTTTATTCCCAAAAGATAAATCCCCTGGGAAATCAAATTTTGTAAAAACCTGTCAGTAGCAAAGGATTTTTTTTCTTCCCATGATCAAACATCCTAGTCTTTCAGGGAATAGGTTGCCAACAAGTCTGTTACTTACCTGCATATTTTTTGCCATTAGTATTAAGTTTAAACATTTAAGGATTGATTTAATATTTATGGCATAGTTTAATAAAAGTTTAGTGATGTAAGGGAGCTGGTTGCAAAGATGTGCCCCACCAGAAACTCATTTACTTACAGAATCAAATGCTAAGTAAAATAAACAGCTTGGCTTTCTACTGACATTTTATAGCCACCTTAAGGGAAAGGTGGGGAGGGGGGTTGTGTTGCCATGTGGGTTTAATTCATGAACTTCCACTCAGAGTGCTCAAAGGCAATACGGTAGTTGAGCCAACTTTCTCTGTTAAATCACAAAAAGAGAGATTTTTTTACCAAATACAGGGGATCAACTGCAGCTGCAAAGAGGAAATTTAGAATTATCATCATACCAGTATCAGAAGGTCCTTTATATTTATAGCTTCATAAAAGTTCACAGCTAGAGTATTTGCTGCCAACTCATAAAAGAACTAATGAAAATTTCTGCAGACTTTTTTTCGTGGACAGTGATTTCTTAATCCCCTAAATCCTGATGAATTCTTATATTCAAAACATTTGTAAAAGAGGAGGAAAAAGGACTTCTTGTTGCTTTAATAGGTTAGGTCACACTTAAACTCGCTATGGGACAAACTGTGCTACAGTTTTACTTGGGTAATATTACCATACTCCAAGTGTACCCATTAACACCAAGAAGACTGTGACAGTACTGTTTAATGTAAAAGAAAAAAAAGTTACAACCTTATGTTGCCTTTGTGAAGGTAAATTGCTATATTGTTTGGAAAAACTTTAGAGTTTGATTTATAATCATAACAATGATTATTGCTTCAACATTTAAAAATGTAATTAAGCAATAAGTTTCTTTCAGATAAGTAGTATTCGGCAGTAATGAAAACCTTGTGTATGTACCTCAAAGGATGTTGTAACTCAATAATTCACAGGTTCTCTGAGCTTTTGTGACTAAAAGCAGAAAGGAATGTAAATAAAAGAAGCTAAAACCATGAAAATTATATATTTTTTTTTTTTCTCCAGCTGCTGTGGAAAACCATTCCTAAAAGAAAAGCTAGTGATAATGAGTTAGGTGAATATTTATCAATTCTGAGGGTAATACAGGTTTTGGTGATTTTTCTAGTTACTGATCATCTTCCCCTCCACCCTTTCCAGTTGTTGTGTTTATAATGTCAAGGGTGCTCTAAATTTGTCAGTTCTACATTATTGCTCTCTTCCTTCTTCCCTGCAACCTCATCTAGTTGGAGAGAGCCTCTCCCAAGAATAGCATGTATTTTTGAAGTTTCATACTTAAAAGTTGAACTTGAAAGTATCTTTGAAATGATGTAGTGAGAAATGTTCTGGATTATAATAATAGAAGGGTGTCACCAGAATAGAGAGGGAATGTTTCAAAACCAGACTGTTTTCAACCTTATTGCTGTAACAGGATTTACCTCTTGGAAAGAGGAGCTTCCTTAGTCAGAGGAGCTAAACTGAAGTCATAACATCAGTCTAGTTTTGTATTTAAACATACATTCCTTTAGAAGTAAAGTGACTTGCATAGGTGTGGCGCTGGTAACTAGGAGAAAATCACAACAGATTCTAAAGCTCTGTAAACAGCAGAATCATTTAGGAACTGCCCTTTGTAAGTGGAATGAGGAGGGGAAAAGAGTAGAAAATATTGGGGGAAAAGCTCCATTATTTTCAGCATCCTTGTTCTTTAGCTTTCTGAGCTTGTGAATAAAGGCAGTGTCTGTATTCTTTTCATCTGTGTAGTTGTGAAAACTTGTGAGATAACTTGCTATTTTTTTTCTGCCAAAGAGTAATAGTGCAGTGCAAAATGACCTCTTTCCTAGATCTGTCCAAGAGACTCACCTAAGAGAGCTGAGCCATTCAGGCTGTCCTCTCAGCCCAAGCCATTTTATCATTTTGCATGCAGTGTGCCTCAAGCTGTGAAGCTATTTGTTGAACTAGGGTGTGTTACTGTTTGACTGAGAGGAAGACAAATGTTTCATATTATCCTTAATTTCCATATAATTGTTTTAATCTTTGTTTTATAATAAATGTATAAAAGTGCCCTGAAGGTACCTTTTTGTTTGGTATTGTAGGTGTCTCATTTAGAGTCCAAGCAAGATGGAAATATTCAGGTCTGCTTTTTCTTCCTCTCACCTGAATGGTTCACAAGATGCACTCCAAAAATAAAATATTCAACCATTCTCACTGCAGAACTCTACTTACACATGTGAAAGTATGTGAGGCTGTATTTCCCATCCATCTCATTCTGGATGTGTTTAGCAAATTGGATTAGGACAAGTGGCAGCTTTGGCCGGAGAGATGTGCTCCTGCCACCTCCACAAAACATTTAGCTATTGCTAGGGGATCATAGTTCCAAGTTAAAAGGAACTGGGGAGTGAGTGAAGAAGGAATATCTTACCTGCAACTCAGCACTGCTTCCTGTCTTGCATCTTGACTGCATGTTTATTCAAAGAGGCTGAACAAGTAGTCTTACATAAAGAAAATTACAATCTTCAGAACTTCTGAAGGGTCAAGATTTATGAGAAAACACACAGGAGTCTAGTATGGAGTCCTTTCAGTTTGGCACTCTACCTAGGTGGTTTATGCCCAGTTAATGACAGCTTGTCTCACTTAGTTTCTGATGGCCAGCTGCCTGCAGCCTTCACTCTCGGACTCTTTAGTTCACAGAATCACAGAATTGTCTAGGTTGGAAAAAGACCTTGAAGATCATCCAGTCCAGCCATCAACCCAACATTAACAGTTCCCAACTACACCATATCCCTTAGTGCTAAGTCGACCCTACTCTTAAACACCTCCAGGCATGGGGACTCCACCACCTCCCTGGGCAGCCCATTCCAACGCCTAACAACCCGTTCTGTAAAGAAATGCTTCCTAATATGTAGTCTAAACCTTCCCTGGCGCAACTTGAGGCCATTACCTCTTGTCCTATCGCTCATTACTTAGTTAAAGAGGCTCATCCCCAGCTCTCTGCAACCTCCTTTCAGGTAGTTGTAGAGGGCGATGAGGTCTCCCCTCAGACTCCTCTTCTTCAGACTAAACAACCCCAGTTCCCTCAGCCGCTCCTCATACGACGTGTGCTCCAGACCCCATTTTCAGCTGTGTCTTGGTTTAGGGGTGGCTACTTCTGGATGCCACCCCATCCATACACCTGAACTTCACTCACACAAAACTGGTAAGGTGAGGACTGCCTTGGGCATACCCGACCAAAGAGCACATTTCAACACAATTGCTCCATACCAGTCTAATGGGAGAGAGTTAGAGAATTAACAGAGCATAAACTGATAAGGGGGTGAAAGAAGGTCCTGGAGAGTTTTTCTGTTTGATTATGTAGAAGTTAGAATAATGACAACCTCTCTGCAGAGTTTAATGAAACATTATAATCCCACTGTAAAACATCTGTGAGATGCCATAGAACACCTATAGAAAGTGTAGCATTGTATAATACATATCCATAAAGGTATTCTTGTTTGTTTTTGGTGGGAGGTGGTACAGTTGCTGAAATTAGTGGGGTGGGAGGGTTGTCTGTGCATGCCTGCCAGAACAGAGAAATACGGAAACTTTGGATAGTTCTTTCATAAGTTGTTTTCAAGCCTGAAATAGAGCCTAGTCTTCAGGGGGAAAACAAGCATCCTGATTTCACCAGATGTTAATGTTTAGTTCCATGGTCCCTTTAATAACAAGCCCAGTGAACAGGGAAAAGTCATATGAATACATTTTTTGACATTTTGTTTATTAGCATTTTATCTAGGCTAGTAGTAAATGAATAGACTTGTCAGCAGAAATCTCTTGGTGAAGCAAATAAAGAATCTTAATAGGCAGAGAGAACAGAACTAACGGCAAATTGCTCACAAAGAGCTCTAATTTATTGGTTTCTTTTTCATGAAGATTCTGTTCTGGATTCTAGCTTTGCCAGAAGAAACAGCTGAATGATGACATGGATTCTCAGAGAGAAACCGTGCTGTCTGGTAGGAAAGGGGAAGACTTGAGGAAAGAGTCTATTTCTTTTAACACTTTCTTCAAAATACCTCATACCACACAGTGAAAAGTTTTCTTAGCTTGATTTGTTGGTTTCAGTGAACTGGCCAAGTCTGCATTTGTAGAAGTGCTGCAATGCCTGATTCTTCTTGTAAGTGACTGACTGCAGTAAAAGAACAAATGAGGGCTTCTCCGGGTGCAAATGGTGCAGAGCCCTGGGTTCAAGATATGAGCTTCATGTGACGACTTCTGGCTTGCTGTACACACCTGTACCCACTAATACTACTGGCACACTGCTCTTGAGGCCAGTAAAGTTACTGGGAGGTATGGCACTGCCTCCTTCCCTCCCCTCACCCTAGTTAGGCCAGCCTGTTCTCCCAAACAAGGGAAGAAGCTGCAAATTCCAGGGTTAAAATTATGAAATTTGTTTGGAGTGTGCTTAGTGACAAGCTAGACATTTTCTATTTTGTTACTGACTCTGCAGTCAACAGCAATCACAAATGTAGACCATACAACTGAATAAAGTTGTATAATTAGTAGAAATAAGTGTTGTCTACACCACATTACTCCTGGATCCATTAGTGCGATAGAGACTGTATCTGTAGGACTCTTCAGCCAGGTGGGCACAAGGAGCTGTCATGTGTTTAGGTGCATTAGAAGTAGCTGTGGACTCTTTCACAACACAAGTCATTATTTGCCAAGATTACTAAAACTTTTCTGACCCAACCCTTCAGTTTTATGTTGGTGGTATCGGAGAAAGTGCTGTGTTTTCAAAAAAGTAATTGCTGAGTGACCTCCTAGGGCAAGTTCATCCTCTTATTCCTTCCCTTGCCTTGGACAAGCAGAAAGGCGCAGAATGTAATGATGCATCCTTAAAAGTGCTTGAAGTCATGATGGAAAAAGGTGGAGAGGTAGGGGGTGAAGTAGAATAAGACAGGTCAAGTAATTTTAGGGAAATAATTTATTTCTTTGATTAATTAAATTTCCTTTTCCAGTGCTGAACTCATTCTCTGAGCCACTATCATTGTCACCTGCCCTTGTCAGAATGTCATTCTGAAGTATGCAAAAAAAACCCAAAACAAAACCAAAAACCAAACAAACTCAAGGAAGAGAAAAATGCTGAAACATGGCAATCTAGAATTTGTAGTATTTTTAAGTTGGTACTTTATTGGTATTTTAATTTATTGCGCTATTGGAAGCATTCCTGGCTTTCAGGTGGAAGGAAGAATAAAAGAACAGGTTAAGCCATGTAAAGGTAATAAGGCAGTAGAACTGGTTTGATTATGTAGACTAATTGCATGTTGTTTGTTTTTCTTTCTTCTCTAAGTATGTTCCTAAAATGAATTCCTTCCATAAATCCGGTACGATAACTTCTGTTCCAATAAAAGCTTGTCAGGCTTTCTTTCCTGCTGGAGAAACAACCTTAGAAAACAAAACAACTGTTGTAGCAACTCAGGAAATGTACTTGTAGTTTCTCCTGCATTTCAGGTTTTCTTTGTCCCAGACTGACAGAAGAAAGACAAGACTCCAAGAATGTCATTTAACAAGGCTGTAACTTTACATAATGTTTCAAGGAACTATCTGACAATAATTCATCCAGCGCAGGTCATTCATCCTATTGTAATCCACTTTGCAAAGGGCCACTGTCAACTCTCTACTCCATTAACCAGGTGCAGCACCATTGCTGAGACTTCACTGCTCTCCCCTCATGCAAGGCAGGGGGAATTGACTCCTCACTGTTTAGGAGATTCAGAGCTTCAACCCATTCTTCACCAACTCTTTATTAGTAAGTGCTTTCCCCTATGCAACAACATTTCTGGCTTTCTAAATGGACAAGAAGCCCTTTTGAAAAATTCTCCACAAACAGGAATTTGCTGAATTACAACTCTCCCTCTGTCATCCCCTGAAGAGGAAAGAAAAAGGACAAAATAAAATGTTTGTCATATTTTCTCACCGTGAAGATTCTCTCTTCTCATGTCCGCAGAGATTGTGTGATGTGCATGGGAAGGTTCTGAAGTGCAGTAAGCTTACTGTGCTAAAGCTGTTGTAATTTTTTAAGAGTCAGTTTTCTGGATGGAAACTGGAGGCAGGAGGAAAGTTTATAAGGCCTTTTGATTTAGTGGGGGCAGGTGGGAGAATGGGGAAGGGAAGGGAAAATAAGACTCAACATCTACAACGCTGTTTAGTCAGAAATTCCTGACACAAGCTCCTCTGTTAGGCCATAAAATGAGAACAGAGTAAGTTCTGGTACCTTATATTTCCAGTTTTGAAGGTACCAAAAACTTTTGCAGCTTGGACAAAACTTCATCTTTCAGGCTGCCAGAAGTGGCTTCTAACTTACTAGAGGCCCTTGCATACAACTTTGTAGGCTGGATAGCTTGCAAACACTGTTTTGGTGTTTTTTTCTGAATGGGGCATTACTTTATGAAAGTTAGCATTAAAGGCAGCCTTATTTTTGCACATTAAAGTCAAATTAATTTCATACCACTCAAAGAATAGGATGACGAAACATTTAGTTCCTTTCAATAAACCAATCTCTAAAGATTTAATTAAAAGTATAATTTTATACCCCCCTATTTCCCAGTTACTTCTCTATGAAGGAAGAGAAAAAATGTGATCAAAATATTCAAATCTTATAGTTTTTTACTTGGACACTTGTGCTTTGGTGTGGGAATATATAAAACTTACATCCAAGAAGTTGCCTTCTCAAACTACTTTTCATAACATTTTCATCAGATGATCTGAATTTTCTGCATGACATTATCTTTTCAAGCTGACGTAAGACTGGGCTGTGATATTTGCCTATTAAAGATGGAATTGTGTAGCTTAACAGTGTTTCTGCTTGTGTATGGAATTTTTTAAAAAATTATTATTATTTTTACTCAGGGGAATCTAAGAAGCAAGTACTTCCAAAAGGATTTCCTTGGCTCTTTAGGTGATTTTGCTCTCCTCTTTTTAACCAGGGGAGCTTTCACTGGACTGTTCTAAAATGTGCTGTAGTGTTATAATCAAGTGACAATTTGTACATATATTGGACATAATATCCTTTTCTTGCAGACATATAATATATATTTCTTCAAGGAGAAAGGGATGATTTTAATTTAAATTGCATAGCAGACAGGACAGGGAGAGATTATCATTAGAAATGGGTGAGGGCAGGGGAAAAAAAGGCTTCTGACTTAGGTAGAGTGCCAGCAACATACTGCTTTGATTTAAATTACCCAGCTAAGAGAGGTTGCATTGGAAGACATGTCGTGCTGGATATCTATGGAAGAGCTGTGAGGGTTGATCTTTTGGTATTTAAGAATTAGTGAATTAACAGTACTTCCTGCTGGAATATAAACAACCTGGCAGGCAGATTTCATGTTTCTGTTCCCTGTTTTTCTCTTCCTTTAATCTCACCACAATTAATTGAATCAAAGCTTAGACACAAGTGAAGCATTCCCATTTTGTCACTGTATATACATGGACTTGATGAAGCACATCTGAATCATGATGCTGGCTGTCTCCTCAGTTATCAAAAACTTATCAGAAACTGGCACTGTCAGTGATGGAAGTCTGTCCACAACAGTGGCCTCTTTGCGTCCCTGTTTGCACCTATGCCATGCTCAGATACTCTGTTTTCTCAGCTTTCCCCTAGTGGATTCTCGTCTTCAGCAGCCTGAGACAATAAGCACAATCCAACAAACAGAGAAGCGTAAGCACTTTTCTTTTTATAGCAGTAACATTCTGTAATAGAAAATCCTATTGCTTGACTCTTTGTAATCTTTGAGTTGAATTTTTATAATCCCTGGGCACAAAGCTTGGGGGACTTGATTTTCACAGTATACTGCAGGCCTGATGTGTTTCACCAGCCTTTAGACCTAGGTGGGGAGTTGTACTGATGCCTGTTGTAAGTGATGCTGGTGGCTGGGTCTGAGGTGATCCCATGGCTTGGTCTCACTGACTGTTGCATTTCATTTCAGCAATTTTACGACACTGATCAGGTACTTAGAAATTGTGTTTTTCTGTAAGTGCTGAACATGTGATTGCAGCTACACTACAGACTGCATGCTTTTTAGAAGACTGTTATTTCCGCTTGATCTTTTATACCATATTAGCTTCTATAGATACATCAGTAGTAAAAGGAAGACTAGGGAGTGAGCCCTCTCTGGAAGGAAACGGGAGATCTGGTTACCCAGAATATGGAGAGTGCCGAGGTAGTCAATGAATTTTTTGCCTCAGTCTTCACCAGCAAGGACTGCAGCCACACTGCCCAAGATGCAGAAGGCAAAAGCAGGGACTGGGAGAATGAAGACCCACCCACTGTAGGAGAAGGTAAGGTTCAAGACCTTCTAAGGAACCTGAAGGTGCACAAGTCCATGGGACCCAATGAGATGCATCTACAGGTCCTGAGGGAACTAAGCCACTATCCATCATACCTGAGAAGGTGTGGCAGTCTGGTGAAGTTCCCACTGACTGGAAAAGGGGAAACATAACTGCCATTTTTAAAAAGGAAAAAAAAAGAAGACCTGGGGAAATACAGGCCAGTCAGTCTCACCTCTGTGCCCAGCAAGATCATGGAGCAGATCCTCCTGGAAACTATCCTAGGGCACATGGAAAATAAGGAGGTGATTGGTGACAGCCAGGATGTCTTTTACTAAGGGCAAATCATGCCTGACAGATTTGGTGGCCTTCTATGACAGGGCTACAGTGCCGGTGAAAAGGGAAGATCAACTGATGTCATCTACCTGGACTTGTGCAAAACGTTTGACACTGTCCCACATGACAACCTTGCCTCTGGAGAGACATGGATTTGGTGGATGGACCATTTGGTGGATAAGGAGTTGGTTGGATGGTGGCACTCAAAGAGTCACAGTCAATGGCTCGATGTCCAAGTGGAGAGCAGTGACAAGTGGTGTTCCTCAGGGGTCGGTATTGGGACTGGCGCTGTTTAACATTTTTGGCAACATGGACAGTAGGACTGAGTGCACCCTCAGCAAGTTTGCTGATGACACTGAGCTATGTGGTGCGGTCGACACGCGGAAGGGAAGGGATGGCATCCAGAGGGACCTGGACAGGCTTGAGAGGTGGGCTTGGGCAAACCTCATGAAGTTCAACAAGGCCAAGTGCAAGGTCCTGCACATGGGTCGGGGCAATCCCAAACACAGATACAGACTGGGTGATGAGTGGATTGAGAGCAGCCTTGTGGAGAAGGGCTTGTGGGTATTAGTGGGTGGAAAACTGACTATGAGCCAGCAATGTGCACTCACAGCCCAGAAAACTAACTGTATTCTGGGCTGCATCAAGAGAAGCATGGCCAGGAGGTTGGGGGAGGTGATTCTTCCCCTCTACTCCACTCTCGTGAGACCCTGCCTGGAGTCCTGTGTCCAGCTCTGGGGCCCCCAACATAAGAAGGACATGGACCTGCTCAAGCAGGTCCAGAGGAGGCCACCAAGATGATCAGGGGGCTGGAGAACCTCCCCTATGAGGACAGGCTGAGAGAGTTGGGGTTGTTCAGCTTGGAGAAGAGAAGGCTCCAGAGAGACCTTAGAGAGGCCTTCCAGTACTTAAAGGGGGCCTACAGGAAAGATGGGGAGGGACTCTTTATCAGGGAGTGCAGTTGTAGGACGAGGCATAATGGTTTTAAACTGAGAGAGGGTAGATTTAGATTAGATATAAGGAAGAAATTCTCTGCTGTGAGAGTGGTGAGACACTGACACATGTTGCCCAGAGAAGCTGTGGCTGCCCCCTCCCTGGCAGTGTTCAAGGCCAGGTTGGACGGGGCTTTGAGCAACCTGGTCTAGTGGAAGGTGTCCCTGCCCATGGCAGGGGGGTTGGAACTAGATGATCTTTAAGGTCCCTTCCAACCCAAACCCTTCTATGATTCTATCATATTACGTTGTACAATGAAAGCCAAACTGTATTTTTTCATACCAAAGCCAAAATGAAGTTTGCCACCCATGGCCCATCTCAGTGGTTTGTGTGGGAATTGTGCTTGTGCAGGACTGTGGTCGGTGGAGCAGAACTTTCACAGCTCCGCATAATGATGCCTCACAACATGGGAAAACCTGCCGAATCTGGTGCTTTTCCTTGCCCTTAGGAGTCAGACTCTGTGAATAGGCACTTAAACAGTGAATGGGAAGTGGAAAAATGCCCTAATTTCTTAATTCTTCTAAGTGAATGATGTAGGTCACAAGTAAAATCTTTTTTATGACCTGCAATATTGGGATTGTATCTATTTCAGAGCTCATTAAGTTTTGATAACTAAGGTGGTTTAATGACACACTCTACTGTGGGGTTTTTTTCTTCAATATGCATGTATGTTTAACATGATTATGTTTTACATATGTAATTCAAATGTTAAATACTAGAAAGAAATATTAACTATTTTCAAGCAAAGAGTTGGGGACTATTGTTATTTTAAAGGCAGCTTTAAAATACTTTTTAATTGAACCTCTGTTTTGTCCTTAAAATATGCTCTCCAAAATCATACCTTAAAAATGCAACACTTTTGTTTTTCTTCCCCTAGCTTTATACTATGTGATTTTTCAGTTCAGTCTCAATTAGTCATGTCAGTGTAGTTTTCTGACCCCAACATCCAAAATCAAATAGTTTGTAATATGGCTGGGAATTTGGATAGGAGTTGCTATGCAGCACAAGGGTGGGTTTTTGAAAACGCTTCTACTAAAGACTGTGATGAAATGTTTTATGCCTGTACTGTCTGCTGTAAGGAGATGTGGAATTAAGGAGAGCTGTAAAACGTAAAAACTCTAGACCTGCATATGATTATTCATATTAAATTGAGGTAAATTATATTGCTCAATGAGAGAGTATTCCAGCTCTAAAACAAGATTTGTTGTGTTTCTCTACCTCCTTTATTTTCACATGTGAAATACTGGCTGTGAAGGGAAGCATGGAGTAGTGCTCTGGCCTTTCATCTCTGGAGAGAGGGGGATTTGTAAATTGGATAAAGGTCAGTAGGGAATATTAGTTTAGTTGGTGATGTCAGACGAATTCTTCTCTAGATCGCACAACCACTGTGCAATTGGCAAAAGTATGGTAATAGGCTGTGGTCTGTCAATTTAATGAGATATCGAGGGGGATCAGAAGGATCGAGAGAGGTTTTTAGTATCCACTGCAATGCTGTGCAAAAATCTCTCACAGAAAAAGGGAGATGCTTTAATTATAGCCCTGAAAAGGAAACATGGCTTATTCTGTGGAGCTCTGGTCTGAACTGAAGTCCACACTGGGCACTGCTTTGAGGTATCCAAATGCAGGAGTTCGTTTGGATCATTCCAGAGAGGTCAGAACGCACCTTTCTCATCGCATCAACTTTCATCTGAGTGCGCCTTCACCTTACAAGGCAAAACTAACAAAAGGCATGCACATGACAGGGTGCCTGGTTTTCAGAAGCCGCTCTGGTGCATTCAGCATGTTTGCACTGCAGGTGAAGACTGCCATCCTGGGACTACACTGTTACCAACAGACTCTCCTCAGACAGCAGAGGAAAATGGGAAAATTGTAGAGCTGTGTTGGTTTACAGGCACTTTGTGTTCCCCTACTAATAAGCAGGTAGACATAGCCTCTTTGTGATGATAATATCATGCACAGGGCTGTAAATTATTCACATGAGTAACTAACGTATATTTTCTCAGATTGTCCAACAGCTTTGCAACATCTGTGAAAATACTTACTGTTTGGAAGGTGCACTGAGAGTAATTCCAAGAAAATATTCTTGGTTTTAGACAGGTCCTTTGAAAATACTGATTTTCCAGAGTCGGAGAAGCATCTACACATTTTGTTAGTCACTTAGATCATGTGGTATTTTTCCTGTCCCTGGCTATACAATGTTGATTCTTAGCGTGACTATTTTATTTCAGGTGGAAAGTGTCCCTTCCATCTGTTTTTCCTAATCACTAATTTGGTGAACATTTGTAATTGAATACATTCCTTGTATAGATTTTATGGACAACTAAAATAACAGTTGCAAATGCAGCCACGAAAAGTTGAGATTTTTTTTTTTTTAGCAAAAATTTATTTTAAAAGTTTTGAAATCTTAATTAAGCCTGTGTTAGGCTATTAGAAAAGTATACAGTGTATTGTGTGATAGCCTGGCTGCTGGTAATGTGCTCTGGATACATCTCTCTGTGTGCTGGTTATGGCCTTCTCTGCGTGCAGGTCACTGGATGTGTTCACAACTGACTGCACACACAAAACATCACCATATTGCATCTTTCTGTTACTTACATCAGGTAGGGATTTGCACATGCAATTGTCTTTCGAAGTGGACAGTGTTGTCATACCCTTACATACAAGGGCCTAGGAACTGCAAATCTTCATCTCGTTCCTCCTAAAGCTCTTTGGTGAGAGTTGTTCTTTCTTTTCTTGCAAAATGAGTACGAATACAGAGAGATTTGAGTGCTTTATCAGCATCATAACTATTCTTTGAGAAGGCTCCCCACATCTTGAAGTCTATAGCTATGGAAAATAAATCCATATTTCGCATATTGTTTTTTTCTTTTAACCTATTTGTAAATGATTTATTGTAGTGGAAAGTCAGATGATGATAAGATAACACTGTTTAGAGGTCATTAAAGAGTTTTCAGGAAGTTTCTACAAAGGTACAGTTCTTATATTGTCAGTACGATAAGAAAACTAACAATTTATGTCAAAGTTTGCAAAATGTGTTTGTCTGATAAACAGTCTGCTCAGGGGACATCAATCATACTTCCTTCCAGAGTATATTGTATTTTTCATGAAGTGAACTTCAGTGACTCTGCACATTCATGTGTTAGATATTGCAGCATCTTAAGCAGTATCTTTTCTGTTGTAGCGGCTGTAATGTAGTATGCAGCTTGGTGCCGCATATTGTACCAGACACTAACAACCAGAAGCCTTCGCTTCTGCAGAAGCCAGTGATTGTATGTTCTTTAGCCAGGTGAGAATGTGATTGATAGGATCTCCATTCCTGGACCTCAGAGTATGTTTCTTCTCTCAAAGGAAAGATGTTTCTGTAACGTAAAAATTTGGTGTGGAAGATGGTCAGAAGGGAGTTACAACGTGAGGCTGCTTTATAGAATACCATTCTGAAGGGACATTCTGCATCAATACCATTGGGAAGCATATTTGGCTAAAACCAGCTAAAATACAGACTGTATAATCTACATTCTCACTGTTTTTCTTAACGTGCATTTCAGCTTATTACAGTATAAATCACTTCTCAATTGCCTTGAGCTGAAACAATGCATCTGAGCTTGGGTTAAAAGCCTGTAAGTGCTTCTTTACGTGAACAAAGTGAAATCAGGTTATATTAATAGAAGTATTAATTAATTTGCCCTCATTTATTCAGTAGAATTAGCGTTATTGAAAAGTCTTTACCATCTTTAAGTACGGTTAAAGTGTGTGCAGCTTTAGTGACAGAGTTTCATCTGTAACACCTAGTGATGTGTCAGATAGTGTAGAAAATTATTGTCCAATTTGGAAACCTGAGACATAGCAGAGAAATGCTGTGGGGTGCGTTATAATGAAAATACCAATCCACATTAGCCATGGTTGCCATAAGCAAAAATCTTAATATCTTGGCCAAACCTACTTAAGGTTCATGTAATAAACTCACATTCCTAATTTTATTAGGGATGTGCCAAGTTAAGCACTTTGCTGGCCTTTGGACAGATTTATAGCTTGACTTCTGCTGAATTAGTGTTGACTGACAAGAGGGCATTGTTTTATAGGATGCTATTTAAATAAAAACCTGCAGGGTATTTCTGTAATGTTGTCACTTCAAGTCCAAACTGGAAAAAAGAAATGTGTATTAAGGAGGAATCTTCATTAGCTTTCACAAGTTTAATCTTAGGCTGTCAAAAGCTTCCTTATAAGGTAAGACATTGTAATGCACAGGGACAGGCCTCATCTTTGTTCCAGGTTTTAGTATGAAAGCAGTCTGTTGGACTTACTGGAAACTGGGGAGGAAGAAAATTCCTATTCATTTTTACTTGGCAGAGTTGTGTGTAAATAGAGTGTGATCCTCTTTCCCTGTGACTATCAGAATGGCACTGATGATAGCCATTTCACTTGGAACTTTATTATGCGTAAGTCGCTCATTCCTGGCAAAATGTGTCATCTTGTATTTATTCATTGGCTATCCTCTGCCAACAAGCATGCTGACATTTTCATATGTAAAGCAACCTGATTGTAGATTAGAAAAGTTGTCCTTCCTTTAAAAAAATGTTGGCTGGTAGAACAGTCTTCCCCCTTTATAAAATAACTAATTTTTAAAATTTTTTTTTTTTTAAATATTGGGGGAAAAAAATTAAAAAATGCATCTTCTAAAGTTAAAATTAGACTGTGTGTAACTGTTGTGACTCAGAGCAAAATATTGACCCAAATATTGATAAAATGAATCTGACCCTTCAGTCCTCCCTTGCCATATATTTTTAAGTTTATGGGAAGGACCATGCAGCCAGGACACCTGTATTACTATGATAAATTGCTCAGTGTCTTATCTGTGGTCACAAATTTGTATAGCTGAGTTAACCATTTATAAAAGGAGGAGACTTATTCCTCCCTCACTGAGGAACTGAGAGGTGCAAGGAATGGATATGACTGACGTATTTTGTAGAGCTTCAGAACTATCATCTGACCAGTAGAAAGCTTTACTTTTTACAATTATGAAATATGTGAAGGGAGTATAATTAGCACCAAAATGTCCTTATATTGTGTATAACAAAAAAACATATAAGGAAACAACTTCACTGGAGAGAATTACAAAAGGCAGGGATTGGTGTTATAACTTATCAGGAATATGTACAGTTACATGTGAAAGATTACACAATAGATTTGCTTTAGGGAAAGAGATATTGTACATACTGATTAAAGTCTACATAAATCAAATATTGGAAATATGCCAGTCATACCTAGCAGTGCCACTCGTGCAATGGATCTCAGCTATGTCTCACTGATTTTCTTAAGCTTTTTGGTAGCTATTACATACTCTCACCCCATCAGCTGCTCAATCCAGCAAGAGTAAGGTGGGAGACTGAAATAATGAGAATTCAGCAACAAAATCGGGATGTGAGTTCTGACTAGAAGAGCAGCTGAGGAATAACTGATGTCAATGTAGTTTAAATTCATGCAAAGAATTTATTGGACTGTGTCTCACCTGTTTAAATGGAAGTTTAATATGACAAAGAGTTTGCCTCACACATTATTTGATCATCATTATATATTACTTGTAAAGCTCCACCATTGTGCATGGTACTTTACCAAGGTAGTTTTAATTAAAAGGTTCTACTTGGAGTTGATGAATGCAATAACATAAGGTTTACAGAGCCTTATTCCACAAAACGTTGGCATATGCACTAGGGCATTCGTGTAACTGCTGGTCATTGATGGAGCCATTACTGTGTTACATCAGAATTACAAGGCTGACATGGGAATGTACCTCAACACCTCTTCATTAATGTAGTATTCACAGTAGGTGATAATATAACTGGGTTAAGAAGCTGCTTAAATTGTTCTTATTGAGAACTGATCTTATTCATAAAGGAACACCACATACGTTTATCAGCATTTGAACGAGGAAAAAATGATGGAGAAAGAGCATCTTAGACTTTTTTTTAATTTTATTTTTATATGGGTAAGTATAATTTAAATATCAAACCCACCTACTGTTGAGGGCAGCAATTAATAGACAAGGTGTTACCTGTTTGATCTGTGGGTATTTATCCTCCTAGTTCAATCAATGGTAAAGTTTAATTGGGAGCAGCATTGCATGCTAATGTAAATATTTTGTTGTCTTCCAATAATGTGTCAGGAGACTTGTCTGGATATGTGGTCAAGAGTAAGTCTGAGCTTTGTGAGATAACACTGGGTGTGTTCATTGGTTCTGATGTTGGAAGGATCACAGACCTGTGCGTAGCACTGTTTCGTGTTGATGGGGAAGCCATCTCTTCCTTCTCTACATCAGAGGATAGTGCGTACTTCTTTTGTTTATGTGCCAGTTAATGTATTCCATTGGCAGAGGTACTTAGCTCTTCAGGTCTGTAGCTGCCAATTCTGCTCTAATTAATAAGCATTAAACTAAACTCCCAACCTCACAAATCCTTCCCTGACAACTTCACACCCTATTAAACCCTAACTTTCTTGCACCTTAAAAATACTTCCTTCCACAGTACAGTACTTTTCTTTATGGATATATGCATCCCAGTTCATAGAATCTACCATAAACCTGCTTAGTCTAAGAAATCTGGGTTTTCCCCTAAAAATAATTCAGAAATATTCAGACGCAGAGGCTTAAATTAAAACAATCAAAGAATTATTATCCTTTAAATGTATGCACATGTGCCTGTATAACTGAAATCTGTACACACAGTTGGGGTACTTGCCACATAATTGTTTGGTTTTGCAACTTAAATGTGTATTTGCACATTGCTACCTTCACTGCTTCTAAAATGTTAACCTCACAAATATAGTGTTCCACACTGCTACACATTACTTCCTTTTAACATGAAAAAAGTTTTGATAAATGTGAAATAGCCACATATGTGATACTACATTGAAATATGGACTGTAAACGACAATTAGAAGCTGTGTGGCAAGCAGATTCAAGCTCTGTTGGATCTCATGTCATTCTTTCCTTCCATTTCAGGAGAAACTAGATCAGGCTTAGTGAGAAAGGGGAAGATACAGTGATCAAGGATGAAAATGAGATTTCTCCTCCAAAATGCTGCAGAAATCTGAGAGCAATTCAAAGTGCTTGCTATTAAGCATCACCAAACTTCAGGAGATTTAAAAAAATCACTATAAATCAAATTTTGGAGCATAGAGTTCCATATGGGTTCCAAAGCTGCCAGCTCAAGGAAAATGTGTGGGAACCAGGTCCTGGGAGCAGACTCTCATTTCTGCTTCCTGTGCTACTTCTGCTTTTAGCCAGGGTGTCTAGATTAAAATGCATCAACACCTTGGGAGAAGGGAACAGAAATTAATGGCCTAAAGATCAGGCTATGATTCCATCTGCTTTTTCTAGTTCTCCTTTTACACCCTTCTCTCTTTTATGCTGATCCTGATTTGACAGGAGTACTACAGCACAGCCTTGTCCAGAATATCCTAGCATAGCATGGTGGTTAGTACACTGCCATGAGAGGCGGGAATTTGGGGTGGCCCAGAAGAAGAGGGCAAATAACTGGGAGCCTCCCATTTCTCATCTGACTGGATTTTGTGAGAGAGGAACTGACCTCTGTTTCTTCTGCCCTTGAAAAAGCGGTGGCTTTTTTATTCACTCTCAAAACCTTGGAGATGTATCAGGTCTGACTATGTTATTCTAAAGGGCTAAACCAAAATCCTTAATCCAGAATCACCTTCTTGCAAAAGAAAGTGATGGTGAAGTCTTGCATTGATCTATATTTCTACTTCCAAGGGACACTTTTGATCAGTCCTTCTATTTTTGTAGATTATATTAAATGTGGTTTTGATTTGCGTTCAAATTTCAATTCCTTTTGATAAACATAGTGTCAGCCAGTCTTCCTGGTACATTTCTTGGAGTGCTTTTGTTTCCCCAACAGGTATATGGCCTAGCTTTGCACAATCTATTAGCCTCCCACTTCTTTCATCTGTCCCATTAAATTTGCTTTTCTTTCCCTGCAGTCTGAAGACGCTCTTGCACAAGTGATGTCATCTCTAATCCTATTTTTCATTTGTATCATGGATGTTGCTAACCACTCTTTAAATAAAAATACAACATGATTCTAATATGCTAAGGAGTTCCACGGATAACCATATAATTTCAAAATGATACTGATTTTGTTTATATGCAACATAATCTTTTACAGTTCTTAGTCTTTATTTGAAGCATTGCAAAGTGGATTTTTATGAAAGGTATTATAAAGGACTCCTTGTTTTTTCATAACAGATTTGAACATTAACTGATCAGAGTTCAGATAAATAGTCTTTACTCTCCATTAAAATATTAAAAAGCCTTTGGTAGGAAACTGGCGTAAAGATCCTTCATTCTTGTTTAATGAACACTTGTTGGCAAGTATAACACTTTAATAGCTTTGCAGAATGAATTTTGTGTGAGCATCCTCCATTTCCCTGTCAGACACTTGTCCAGGTGCTGGGAATTTATTGGAGGAAGCATATTTTTACTCATTAGTTCTGTATTTGATTACAGAACAGTAAAATATGAACCACTAAGTCCCCGAGGCATAGCTGTGTACATTGAGATTAGTAATTGCATGTCATCGTGTTTTCCATTGGAATTTATATGGACAGATAGGATAGGTGCTTCTTAAGTAGGTTTAAAAGCAAAGCAAATTTGTATTTAATCTTTTTTGCAGGCATATTTTCCCTAATGGAGTAAAGGTTAGACTAGATGATACATTTTAAATATGGTTTTAATTTATTTTCCTCTTTTTTTTTTTGCCTTTGTTGAAGTATGAGATTTTCTTTCCAACAGACTAAAGGAAATATATTGTAGCTGAAAAATTTGATTCTGTATATGCTAATATATACAGAAGGAAAGAATTGTGGTGTTGTCAGCAATGGGTGTTTATGAATATATGTTTATACACAATATGTAGACAACGTTTTTATTTTTAACCACCTTTTAATGCTGTAGGTATGAATGAAAATCATGTAGCAGCTCTAAGGACAAATTTTATTTGAACTGAATAAAATAATGCTATTTTTTAATGCCTTTAGTATGCCTGTTCTTCAAGAACAGCTAAAAATCCATTTACAATCTTGCACACTAAAAAAACCCTCAAAATAAAAATGAAACTGATCAAAAAAATTTAATAGATTTGAAACACGAACTTCTTTTGGATCATGTTGAAGGGTTAAATAATGCCAAACGTGCCGTCCGCTCCTGTATAAAAGTGCTCATAAATGCGTTTTCCAAAACTGAATGTAATGAGGTACTTAATAGTCACAAAACTGGCACATTTGATAATTAATGTTCCTTACTGAATTTTTGCTGATGTAGTATAGTCTTAAACAGAGAGAAATGTTAACTCAACGTGTACTTGAACCATCAGCTGTTTGGAAACTTCCCCTTTATTGATGTGAAATATCTGTGTATGAGCACTTAGCAAGAGGCCTTCGTTAGCACACCTTCACCTTAGTGTGAGAACCTAAACTGTAAAAGTTTCTGGTTTGTTGAGTACATACATCTGTACAACGCATGCAATATTGTGATTGTGTTCAGTGAGGAGCCAGTTGTTATGCCCCACTGGCAAATGCAGAAATATTTCCACTTCCAGTCACTGAATGAATCGGCATTCAGCTGAACTCCCACACTGACATCAGGAAGAGCAGATGTACGTTGTGTGCCACCTGAACAGGAGACTGCAGAAACAGGGCACAGAGCTCCCATGCTACCACATTGGTGGCTCTTCAGTCATAGTAGCTGGTTGAACTTGCACTGGCCCACATTGTGCACATCCGTGGCTAGTGTTTGATCAAAATGGTTGAAGAATTATGAGAATAAGATGTAATTTGTACAAAAGTAGAGATTTACAGGGTCTAAGATTTAAAAGTGTCCATTTAAAACTAGAATGAGAACACTGTATCTTAACAATGTAGGCAAAATGCAGTGAAAACAGGTAAGATATTTAAGTTTGAAAAATAAATATTGAGAATGGGTAGTAAAAAACTTTTTCTTCCTTTCTCACAGTCATGTTCTATGGCAGTAGTGGCAGGCTATTTCTTTGCTGGTAAATTCCCACTGATTTCACAGTACACATATTGAATATACTACATGTTACAGAGCTGGGATTCAGAGGATTTTGAGGGAGAAAGAAATGTTGAAGGGTAATTGGAGCCACACAGGGAGAGTGAAGGAGGGATCAGGGTAGCAAAAGAAGGCTCAGAGAGGATTGTGGAGGCTCTGGGGAAGCTGAAAGTGGATAAAAACAGGACAAATGGAGGTAGAAAGGATCAAAATGCCAGGGAGAAGAGAGGATTGGAGCTATATAGGAGTTCAGAGAAAAATGTGTGATCAGACAGGATCAGACCAATTTTGTACTAGCTGACACAAGGTCAGAGGAGCAGGAAATAAGGAGAGCTGGAAGAGGTATTTGGATCCTAAGTATATGGAAGCAGAGAAAGAATGGGAGCCAAATGAGAAGAGCAAATATTAGAGCTGCTTGAGGGATACAGCAGAAGTCAGGATATCAGGAGAGCTGAGTGGGGATCAGAGAAGAATTACATGAAGAGCTATCAGGAAAGCCAGGAGTGGGTCAGAGAAGCTTACAGAGATTTGGTCAGAGTGGCCAGAGGGGCAGAATGATGTGGCATGTTAGGCTATTACTCAGCATACCACAATTAGTTCAAAAGCCCTTACAGAGCATCTCAAAGGGTGGAAGTACCAAGACTATTAGCATGTTGTTATATGGCAGATTTGATTTATTAGCAGAAGCAAGGCTCTTACCTAATTTATCTCCTGTGAGGATTTGGCTTGTTGGATGTTGTCCTGGCTGCTACTTCTGAATCCAGCAGTGATTTCTCGGGACAGCTGCAGTCATAAGGCACAACCTAAGGATTTTAGGCAGCTTTCCTACTGAACATCCCAGCATCTGGAGGCTTATGCCAGGGCCTCAGCTTATTTTAACAATTTATCTAAAAAACAAACAGAGATCTTGAAGCAGACAGATCTCCTGTGGAAGTCTTTATGCAGGCGAGTTTTATCTGAAGAACGCTCTTTAAGAAATGCTTGCTATTGTGGACTACGTTAGCATAGGGACTATACCTCTGCCTTGGTATAGTGAATGTGGTTCTGCCTATCCTGGCCTCTATACAGACTTCTTCACTAAGCCACAAAGATGGTTCATTTCATACCCATTTGCTATGGGATAGCTACTTCTGGCAGATGCCATCACTTGCCACTGCTGATGTCGTGCGTAGGTTTGTCAGTCCTCCCAGCATGTAGCGAAGAACCTTTTTGCGAGGAAAGCATTCTGAGAACATGCATTCTCATTTTGTCCTATTCATCCTCACTCGAAACCAAACTGAATGGCATTAATTATCACTTCAGGTAGTAAATCAGTTTCTCATTTGTGAAAGGAATGCTTCGTCTTGAGTCCCTTTTTGTTTTGTATAGCCAGAGGGCTATCACAGATGGTATTGAACTCATAAGAATCATTTTAGTGTTACTCCAGCACAAAGCACATTATCAATGGATAACCTTGTTTTCCTAAAAAGCCGTGAATAACTGTGGCTTTAAATTCAATGATTCTCCTCTGTCATCCTCCCTCCCACTCTAAAAACGTGTATTCAGAATCTTACTTTAAAGTCAAGGCAATGTGCTGATTGACTGTACTGACATAATTGTGTTAATGACAAGACACTGAAACTACATTGTTAGATATGTCGCTTATCATCACTATTTATTTGAGTCTGTTCTGCCAAGCTTGAGTTATACTTCTTATACATTGTGGTTTCAGTCAGTCACTTAAAATGCTTCAGTGTTGAAATAACATTTTGTACAAGTCTTTTAGCTGTAGTTCAAGAGAAGGAATTCTTCCAGAGCATCATTAAACAGGGTTCAAAGTTTGTCCTCACCGAAAGGCTCAAAGTTTGAGCACTTAGAAAATGAATTCTTTGATCAGTAAAATGATTACTGAAGCTACTTTATTTTCTCCTCTCTCTCTTTTTTTTTTTTTTTTAAATACATGGATCCATTTTTCTCTCAAGTTAATGCCAATAATGCATTTTCATCTACAAAATATCTCTTCTCTACGGTCACAGTTGAGCTCCTGCAGGTACCATCTCAAACTTTTGAAATGTCCTGTTGTTTAATGGAAAAGCATACAATGGGAAATGCAGACATTTTTATGCTATGTTGCTTCTATGAGTCACCAAGGTTTTGGCTTATATTTCCTTTTAGATTATGTTTCACTGTGTAGTTGAGAATCTCCTCGCAGTCCTTTAGCGGATGCTTGATGTGAATGTAGTTCAACAAATAGTAATGTTTAAGCAATACTATGATCATGGGAGGTATCAAAAAAGATTTAAATTAAACTTGATATCATTCTTCCCTAGCTCATTCCATTGTAAGAGAAGCATCATCGTTAAAGGTGAGCAGCAAATAAAATATGAACAGTTAGAAGTCATAAACAGGATGTACTTATTCAGGGATGGAAGCCATCTCAGGGTTGCAATTATTCCACTTTGTGTGAGGATGTACTTCTTTCTGACTAGTGCTAATTGGGAGGCATAAAGCTCTTTCAGCCGTCCTGATAAATTTAACATTGAGGTGATTTATTCAGCATAGGTTCATTTTGCTTGTGTTTTGTAAACCAAAATAGCAGATGAAAAAGTTTGTATCCTGAAGAAGAAAGTTTGGATTCATACCTGCAGCTGCAGAAACTTTAAATTATCTCTTCCTTTTATGTTTGTCAACATCCAGACATCTTCATTATAGCACAGTTGTTCTTCCTTGGAGAGGGTTGTACCTCCTGTATTAGTGATGTCAAACTTGAAATAATGAAAAAATTGGACAGACTTTGAAAGGGCAATTTTAAAAGGGACCCATGATAACTTCCATGATGTTGCTGAAGAATCACAGAGGTGGTGATCTGAATATAATTAAATAACTTGTCAATTCAGTGCACATGTGAGCTTTCTTAGGTGTGACTGGGAAATTCTACCACACAATTATTTCTAGGAACTGGGACTCCTACAGGCTATTTCAGTAGGAATAATTAATAACAATTGTTTTTAGCAGCCATAAATGTCTTGAACATAGCCAAATAATTACAGAAATATCCTAAAAACATTATGGGTCACTGATATCATAATTGGGAGAGAAAAATTTGCATTTGTGATTGGATTGGCAGCAGTCAAAGTTCAGTTAAGCTGTCACTGACTGTGAAGTAGCCAGTTATGATGTAATGTGTATATGTATTTGGATTCACAGTCTAACTTGCCAAGTCATTGTATTTGACTTGCATGAAATAAAGTATTAGTAATACTGACTCAATACATATGACTATCATATGACAATTTTATTTTCTTATTTTTATGGAACATTCTGACTGTCGGAATCAACAAACTTGTTAATTTGTTCTGCAAAATTGCTAGGGTAATGAATCAATCTGGTGATATTCTGTGATAGTATTGAGAAATTATAGGATTATACATGCCTTCTCTGTCTCTTGCTTTGTATACACACATCCCCCAAGTGTATAGTGTGTGCACATATAGAGATTTATTTGTTCCTTGTGTGTGGTGGACCATACACAAATGCACATACTTGTACTAATATTTGCTATTTTGCCAGAGAAGCTACTCATCATGACCTATTGAACTGTAGGGCTTTGAAAGGCTACTGTAATGCCTCCTTTGCTGTTGTCTTGAGTAGCCATTGGCTTTCTTTACAAAGTTGAAATCCTGGTTTGAACTTAGGCAGACACAGGGAAGTGTTATCTATAGTGTTGGTACAGTCTGTTATAGAGGTAGAAGTAGGCTGCAAAGTTCAAAATAGAATTTTAATTACTTCAAACCATCAGGTGTATTGACCATGAGCAGTAAGTACAAGTTTAAGTGTGGATACTAATTCGAAGATGCGCTGCAGCCTCCTACCACATGGGATACCAAAGATTTGAAAGATCACGACTTTGGTTTATCAGATCTTTGGGATAGTGAACACGTCTCAGACTTGTCTATGATGCAGACCTAGCTCTGTACCTTAATACTTGTATGTAAGTAAGAATGTATATTTTAATACATAGCCTGTTTTCAGATCACCATTTGAAATTTCAAATGTTAAAAATCTAGATTTATATTTTGTAGCCTGAAACAGACTGTTAACAGAGTGTAGGTGGAATGCAGTTACTTCTCTAAAGAGATCTACACTGGTGGCCCTTCTGGCTTGTTTGTTTTACTCTCTGTAAATGTAGGCTTTGGTCCTGAAACACAAGTGCCTACCTCTTCATGTATGTGTAGTTCCACTGAAGTCTGTGGGGCTGCTGATAATCATTACATTAATTTGCTGGTAAGTGTTTCCAGGTTTACAGACTTGGATAGGAGAAAAAGGCAATAAGAACAGATTCTCATTTTTGACTTTTCATTAAAACATCCTGTGTGATTTCTGCTCATCCCCACAACATAATTCTGTTTTTTCTCCTCATTTAGATGTATTGCTTTCGGTTTTGTTTGTTTTAAAGATGGAAGCTCTTTAAACCTTGGTAGTTATTTACTTTGGGTTCAATGTCCCTCATGCAGGAACCACAGATGTATTTTTCCCTTGGAAAAAAAAATAATTAATTTTTCAATTTTGGACTAAGGGTTCATGTCAAAGATGAAAGAAAAAATAATTATTTGTAAGCCATATTAAACATTGGCCATTAAAAAGGAAATTGGAACATGTCATGTCAAATATCTTGAGAGAGAGAGAGAGAGAAATGGAGGGAGGGAGTTGAGAGGCACATTCCTTGAAGTAACTAGAAAGAGTCTCCTGGTGAAATGGAGGCATCCTGGGGATCACCGACTTTAATTAAGTAGAAATGATCAAGGCACCAGGGTACTTCCGGGGGATTAATGACTGACTGGAAGACTTGATGGCCTCAGGCAAAGCTGTAGGCCATTAACCCCAGCCAATCCTTCGTTTTTCAGGAAATGCCCTGTGCCAAGGTCATTTTTGCTGTTATAGCTAAGGATGAATCTTTTTCATAGTCTCATGAGAGTCATGGAGTCCATGATTTTTATGTTGTTTTTTTTTCTCTTTTTAATATCTCACTTATGACATATGGGGATATTTTCATTAGATTGCCTGTGCTGTAGTGAGAGAATAGCTTGATACAGTTCTGGTCCAAATTTTGTGAAGATTAGTACATGAACAGCCCACATGCATATTAGCCAAATGAGCATCAAGGGATTAATCAATACCCCAAAACCATGAGGAGGTTCAAGACTGTTGGATTATTAAATTTGATCCCAAGAATAAAATTGCAGCTTTTAATAAAAGTTTTGTTAGTGAAAACAGTCTTGGATCCATGTGGATAACTTGTACTTCTAGCATTCTGTGGCAGAGTTTCAGAAGTTGTTGTGTGGCTCTTCTCTTCCCTCTTACCATGTTTTTTTCCCAAAGTCTGAGGGATCATGGAATGTATCAAAACTGCCCTTCTCCAGAGCCATTTCTTTAATTTGGGAGAAGGTGCAACCAAGCAATATGTTTTTATTACCAACATCATCTGCCATTCGTCCTCTCTCCATGGTTCTTGGATTCTTCATGCCCAACAGCTACCCTGTAAAGGGCTTCCCATCTCTAGGTCACCCTACACCGTGAACATATAATGGGAAAATGTTGCCAGGGATTGAAACCAAGCTTAAAAAAAGCAAGGGAGTATTAATGCCCCCCTCACACTGGGTCCCACCACATTGATAAAAATACATTAGATATTATTGGACATTGTCGCAAATGGAGGAAAAAAGATTTCTAGAAAATACAGCCACTACTGTAGGGTTCCCAGACTCCAGTGTCTTTATCTCATTTTTACATCAGCAGATTCTTACTGAGCTGGGGACTGTGCTGGGGTTGTGCATCCTGGGAGGTGAGCCAGCTAGCTAACCAGACCCTCAACCCCCCCTTCCCACCCCCCATTTACTGGAAAAGCATCTTAGAAACAACTGCTAAAAATAGAATTGTTGATTAAAATAATTTAAACTAAAAAGCTTTTAAGCAATAGATCAAGCTCTTTAGCTTTATGAGCTAAAGGTAATTAGAAGCTGTCCACTTAATACTCTTGACACAGAATACTGTTGCAGCCACGTATAATTTTATTGCTTATCTACAGAGGTCAGAAGCAAGGAACAGACCCTGTGTCTCGTTTAAACACTTCTGCTTCAGCCACTGTTCCTATTCCATCTTATCTTGAATAGCTCATGCCGAAATCAATTCATAATATTTTGCTTGTTACACTTAGAGACGTTATCACCTACGAAACATGCCTTAATAGTAACTTGGAAAACCCTAGCCAGCCTTCTGTACAATATACATTTGTCCTCGGCTCAGAAAGCAGCTTACCTGGAGAGAAGCCAGCAGGACCAGCTCAGAGGCAGCTGCCGCAGTGGCAGACTGACAGATGCCTACTC
The DNA here is from genome assembly GCF_047716275.1 of Strix uralensis. Classification (NCBI taxonomy): domain Eukaryota; kingdom Metazoa; phylum Chordata; class Aves; order Strigiformes; family Strigidae; genus Strix; species Strix uralensis. The sequence goes on along the minus strand of NC_133979.1, from coordinate 17,522,061 downwards.
TTACCTGCCTGGAGCAGCCCAGCGCCTGCGTGTCTCCCTGTTCCCTGTATTTGTCTTACCTTAACGGACACGTTCTCTTTCGACATGGCAGATGCCAGCCTGATAGATTCACTGTAGTCTGTTGTTATTCTCTTACTCACTGTCTGTCTCCCTTTGGTCTTTCTACATATACATCTATTTATGTATAATATTCTGTGTGCTTCCAAAAAAGCAAGTAAGACCCTTTTTCTGTAACGTGAAGGGTTCTGATATAATGATGGCAGGCCATAAGGCCTAATAGTTTAGTTATTTTAAAAATTAATGGTGACTTTCACAGTTGGTTTCTATCCAAATCTTTCTGGTTAATTGGTTAGATACATGCTGGATTTTGAATTATTATATGTAACTATTGGTGGGAAAGGAAGAATGATTAGCACTGTTGCCTTGCCTGCCATTTTTCTGGTTTCTAAGAGTAGAGAGGGAATCCTAGTCCTTTTATTTGTTTGTTTCTGAAAGTGCAAAGACACTGTGTGCCTGTGCATTTCCTCAGACCCATAGCCAAGACCCCAAGTGAGTTTTCTTGCTATTTGTCTGGAGAGCCTGGGAGGATGCTCATTGCATTCCTTCCCTTAACTCCATGTCAGGTGAGTGGGATGCTTGATTTTCCAGGTCAGTAGAAGGCAAAGGTAAGGTTTTCTTAACTAGAGAAGTGATGGGTAAATAGATGCCTCCACTGCATTCAGGGGGTAGAATAAATATGTACGTTATGAGGAAAAAATGGTTGGATAAGGTAATATGCCAGAATAGTTATGTTTTTAAGGTACCTTTAGTCTAAGACCCAGAAGTTCTTCAGCTGATTTGCCTGAAATTGAAATGGAACTTTTTGGACCAAAGATTATGTTAGCAGCACCACTATATGAAATGCTTTTTAAGAGGAAAAGTGAAGAATAACTTCTCCAGTTGAAACTGCAGGGGGAATTTTAGGTATGCAGGATGTAATTACCAGAACTGGAATTTGGCCAGGTCACTGTGATTAATTTAACACCCGTATTCTTGTTAAAATTGCCATGGATTTTTTTAATGATCAAAAATGGTTAGGAGTGGACCTTGTCTTTCTGTTTCACCCACCAGAAGTAAATGCAAAATACCAAGAAAATTAGCTCTGTTATTTGATTTGTATTCCAAAAGCTGTTGATGTGAAATTAGCTTATAAGCAATTCAAATAATAAACATATATTTCAACCAGAATTTCATTTCTTAAAACAAAAGAAATTTTTGTCCTTGTATATTTTTTAATATATATATATATATAAAACATATTTCTTTATTTTATGGCAGCATGGTTGTTGTAAGCATTATACTGTGGAGACATAGCTTCTGTGGAAAGCTCATGGTTTTGTAGTTACCATTCCCCAATACTAATATGAAATCTAGTTGCAGTAAACACGTGTATGGTTTGTGTTTCTAAATAGCAGTATGTTTAACATAAGCTATGTTTCTGAGTCACCTTATTCTGATGCGCTGTAAAATACTCCCCAAATCTCATCATCAATACTACTTTCTTTTTTATGTATTTCTTATTAATAGTATTGGTGAAAATGGACATGATTTAGAGTTTTTCCACAACTGGCGTCAGTCAGAATGAGTCCCTTCAGAGTAATGCGATAGAAGCAGAGGACCGATGAAAGTTATCGAAATGGAGTTTTCTCCTCCCACAGCAATTGACTTCCACTTTCCCAAGCAGACTGACCCCTGCCAGCATAACTGACACTTGAAATCCCACAGCTAAGTTTTATGGAACCAAAACTCTGACCCAGTAAGCAACATTTGAGCTTGAACTGGATACTAAGGACCAGGGCTTTATTTAAGAGATACATCCGTTAATCACTGGTACCACATACTTGCTTTTTCAGTGTCTGTTCAAAAGAGGCATCTGTAGAAATGCTCTGAAGCATGTTTTGCAATTTAGAACAGAAAGCAGAACATAGGGTTTTTGGTTTTTTTTCTTAATATTCCAATGAGATTTGGTAGCTTAACCAGAGATGTAGTACAAAAGCATTTATGGTTCATGTTATATTAATACTGTGGCCTGATTATCAAAAACCATTACTCTTGGTTATCTTGCACAGGCTGAACTGAGCTGCTATAAGTCAGACAGACTGCCTGTACACAGTGTGTTCCATGTTTATGATAAGAGTATTTTTAATGTAAAAGGGAATTTCTAAGATTATTTTCCTTTAACAATTGGGTTTATTATAAATATGTGCACTCAGAAATGCTTTTCTGTGTGCAAGGGAAAAGCATAAAGAAACTAAACACTCAAAATGTCACTAACCTTTCCTGAATCTGTTTTCTAATGGACAGCTTTACTCCTGGTCAGACATAGGGGTCTGAATTTTGAAACAGATGCAGTGTTTACTTTACCCTTGGCAGAGACACAATAAGCTGCTTGCTTTTCTTCTCTGTTTTGTTTTGATTTGTTTTCTCTTTTAGTGATGTGCCTCATGGCTCCTTTTTTATTGTAATGATACTGTATTATATACCACAACATTTCCCTATGGAGTAAAGTCATTGTTTCAAAGTTCTTTGTGGAGATGCATGCATTTAGGACTTTTTCCCAGCAATGATTACATTTGTTGTAACCTCTAATGCTAATGCTATTGTGGGTTGACTTTTTTAATTTAGTGCTCCTTTACTGTGATACTTTCACAGGGCTTGTTTGTATTTGTAGAAAGAGGGTAAAAGAAAGAAAAAGAAAGAGCTTCTAATAAAGTATGGGCTTGGTCCCAATACTAATTTTCCTGTCCTGGTTATCTGTTTTTATTACATATGCTAGTCCGATAGGGATATGACAAATGCAATGTGCCCTTACTATCCAAAGCACATGGGAATAGGTTAATTCATATCTTCCAATGCAGCTCTGTAATTCTCTTGCAAGCATAAATATAAGAAATACCTATATGGTGCTGTCTCTCTCTTCTTACGCTGTCCTTACTTGAAGAATTGTCCAAAACCTTTGTCTCAGGCATTTAGTCTTTTCAGCATAAAGTCATTAGAAAAGTATTCCTGACAAATTGTTTGAAATATAGTCTTTTATGCTATGTCTTCCTCTTCTCTTTAGAAACTGTTTTGTTTATATTGGTCTTTATGTTTTAATTAAGTGATCCTAAACGTATGGGCTGTGTTCTGAACACAAAAAACTGGTCTGTTGAGGGGGCAGGTTTTCTGGAATTTTTCTCTCTTTTTTTTGTTATAATTTGCATGAGAAATACCAGACCTCACATAACCGTTGCTTTGCTGTTGTGACACTGTACAAGTAGCTGTTTCCAGTGTCAAAAATTATAATGTGAAAAGAAGTTTAGTAGCAGTGAGAGGGTGGGGAGGGAAGACCACTGCCAGCCCATCAAAGTTTCATAGCAAACTCGCCATCATCTGACGGAGTAAAATGCATGCACCAACTGGGCTCCCATCAAAGCTCCACAGAAATAGAATCGGCAAGTAACTGGAGCTTCCACACTATATGTTGAGCATTATGCCATTTTGTTTGGTGTCTAATGAAGAATTAACATGTTTTATATATGATAGCTGCTAATTGCTTCATTATCCATGCAAATCAGAAAGGCAAACTGTGCCTTATCATAAAATCAGTAACTAGGCCATTTAAAAGCAAGGCTCTGAGAAGCATTATTATGTCCATACTTCTTCTTTGGCTTGTGCATCCTTTTTTATGGCTTTGCATTAAGTTGTAGTGTTTTCTCCATGGTCGTTTGTTCCTTTAGATTAGTCTTAGGTTAAAATAAGCTTATCACTGATAAATTCGGGGGGATTTTGTGGCTTCTGGAACTCAGTCAGTCCAGCTGGAGTAGAGATACCATTTCTGTTAGTGATAAGTGCAAGTTGACTGGGAACAAGGGGAGGTGGAAAGAAAGAAAGAAGCAGAATAATGAAACTCTACATCTGCTCTTCATCCCAATCCCTTGCGAAGCCTGGGTCAGTCCCAGAACTGCCAGTCATGAGAGGCTGAAGGCAAAAGGGGGTTTCTGGATGTTACAACGCCCAGCGGCAGGGAGACTGGCCTCATGGGTGCAAGGCTGGTATCTGTACCTTCATATTGCAGTTGTTGCTGGATGTCTCCTTTCAATACTTTCTGTCCTTCAGACTATCCCATGCCTAAATTCTTCATTAAATGGGGGGTGTGAGGGAGGAAGAACTGGAAACCTTTTCACATTTCTCATCCCTTATCTTGCAACTGGTACCTAGAACTTTTCTTGACACTCCTCTTTAACTCTGGTGTTTTTCTGCCAATGGGACAGAAGACTGATAAATGTGGCTTGGGTTTAGCAAATAAATCAATAAAAATAGTCAGGCCATCTGCAAAAAGGAAGATGAAACCTAGGAAGAGAGGCAAAGGCATGAGTAAAATCCTGTAATGCAATTTTAATTAGTGTGCCAAATGCAGGTACTGCAGGTGTATGAACTAGGAGACTGGGAAATATTTTACTGTAAACATACTTCCAGGCTAACTAGCAATGCTAATGTCAAGGTAACAAAGAAATTCTGCCTGCGCACTAATTTCTCACTGCAGCTGTTGGGGTGTTAGATTAGAAGTCTGTATACCTTTCCCAAGAATATTAAAGCAGACTGTCTAACCGCCTGTGTTTGTCCTAGTAGCCTCATTCTTGCTGCTAGCAGAGCATGTCCCAACTGTTGTCAATTTATCAACGTAACGTGCACTAGTGGGCACAGTTTGAGCAGCCATTAGGACAGGTGCCTCTATCCATCACAGCCAGTCACTTATTCCACCTTGTCAGGAAAACTAAATGGAGCTTTTGGAGAAATGTAAACAACTCTCTAATGGACAATCAAAGCACCACTTTCTGAAGCAAACAAGAGGAAGGAATCTGACAGACGTTCTTAGATTTTAGTAGCATTTTAAGTGTTAAAAACCTTTTTAATATGTTGCAATTGTAAAATGGGAAAAGGGTAAAAACAACAAAGTCAAGTACGTACGCTGAGAAAATTGGGATTATGGGCCATTAACATACTGTGTAAAAAGAGTACCTCATGCTTTAGAGAAATATGATTTAGTTGAATTCTGGGAGGCTGCCAACCTGAAAACAGTGGCAAAATAGGGCACCCCAAAATAAATCAGCTCAGCATACCTGCCTGAGAGGGACTTTTCTCACAAGCTTTTCATCTTGATAAAAATACATCCTTTCCAGCACACAATTAGGCAATTTCATTTACCAAAGAGCAACTTTGAACTCTGGCAGGTTTAAAAGGTACTGTAAAGTAATGATGTTGATACACATTGTATATACAACTTGCATAACAGTGAAAAATTATTCTCCGATGTAATCCCAAGGCCTTAGCAAGTGTATATGTGCTATCCTAGCAACACTGGTTGTAGAGGTAAAGGTGTGACATGGGGTGACCTAAGTGAGTGCCCAGGCCTCACAAACAATGTGGTATGGAGCCAGTGACAGTAGTAGACTGGCTGTGCTATGACAGCTGCATCATTTGCTCATGTCACTTTTTGCTATTAATTGGAGGTGATCATGTTTATTTTCTGTAGAGAACTGATGGTGAAATTAGGCATCGTCTGTGAAGTGTCTCTGCTTTTGTTGCCACAGTGCCTTCCCCATTGTGGGGAGAGGCAGCAACCTGCAAGGAGCAGGAAGATTTCATCAATCTTGCACCATGCTTGTGCTTCATGGGTTTTTTGCAAACCTAGTAATTAACTTTTGTCAAGCTCCATAAAAACATTAACAGGGTCCTGCTGTCCTCTGTGTTTAAAGCAACATTATTACTTTTTAAATACAAGGCACCCAGTTCCTTCAGCAGAGAAGGATCTTGCCCCCACAGTTTCAGACACAAAGTTACTGCAAGCACTGAAGCAGGAGCCCTGCTCAGGGTTTTTAGTGTATAGTTTATGGATTTAATTTCTTTTTGGAAATAAAAGATAACTTCCAAAGAAATGACATGAGTGCAGAGCTTGTGTAATCTCCTTTTGCAGTGATTTTTCTTTGATTGATGTGCCATTAATACTTTAATTGGTAACAGGTGCAGCTGATTGTTGGTTCCTAAGCTGAAAAATCTGAAATTGAACATAAGGCTCTGATAAATTAATAAACTCCTCTTCTCCAAACAGTTGTTGCTGTGAAGGAACTAACTTTCCATGAAGCACTGCTCCATCAAGCACACTGAATACTTTATGTTAAAAAGCAAAATGTTACTTAATGATAAATTAAAATTACACTAACAGGCAAAGATAAAACATAATAATGACACCCCCTTAAGGAAAAGAAATTGCTGGAAAGCACTGAGAAAGATATCTTGTGAAATGTGTAGTTTCTGTTGGCACATCAGGGTGGCCATTTGGATTCCCTATCACATTATTAAAGACATCTCCATCCATGAAATAAAAATAAGTATGGGGATGGAGTGGGAGGAGAAGAGGTTGTGTAACAGATATTACATGAAAAGTTTTTCTTCTTTTGCTGCTACCATCCCAAGATGTGAATTAGACCTCAGTGGCAACTGTAAAAGCAATGAACATGAATCTTTAAAGTGCAGCGGGTAAAATTTACTCTTGGAAGACAAGCAGATGGCTTGTACACCTATGAAGCACACAGGTTCTCTTTTTGGAGACACAGAAGTATGGTGTAATTTTCAGCAGCCCTTACCCATGAGTACACGTTACTCCTTTTCCCTCATCCCTTCCAGCCCCACAGCCTCCAAATGCTAGGTTTTGTTGAATGGTTAGGCTTCGCTGTGAAGGGCACTTCAGTCTTCCTTTCTGTGTGTTGCCTCAGAGAGACTGAGGGATATTATTGTAGATGAAATAATGTACAGTGCTCCTTTGTTAGTTGGATGCCAAAATCCTGGACATGCAGCTGTTCCTGGCAGACCAGTGACTCGCAGCGCTGCCACAGCTGAGAGAATGAAATAAGTTTTTCATTTGATGAAAAATTCTTTCCTCACTGCTAAGATACTGATCATCTCACTGTGCTCAGAACCTATATTGCAAACTAGTGTTTCTTTATCTAGTTCCATATGTATTATACATTAATGAAAATTTCTGGTAAAAATGGGTCAGTTTCTTAATACCTCTGAGGTCCAGGCTGTGATGGGTGCCAGTGAAATCATTGATGATTTGGCAAGTGATTTCATTGAGAGCAAAACCAAATGGATTTTTGATGTCTCGTGCCATATTGTGTGGTCTCCGGGTTTTTATTGTGGATTTTGCAGACCACAGTAAAAATTGAACAAAGGTGTACATTTACAACTTACTGTGCATAAAAGAAGAGAAGGAAAGAAGAGAAGTGATCACCACTAATAAAAAACCTGAGCATAAATACATGGTGACACCTTTTTAAAGGGTTTTCACGGACCATGTTGAAAACGTTATGCTTGCTAGCAGAGCAGAGTAATGGAGGTACACTCTACAGATGGAGCTTCTAATCAGATTAGCAATAGAGCAGTTTGAAAAGTGCTTTGGAATAAAAGGCATTATATAAATGCAAGCCATTATCACTATGGGGTATATTTTTCTCCTGATGTGTGTGCATAATTCCCTCTAGAGTTAATGGGAGATGCATGCATGCATTGAAGGGAGACTATACCTGGCAGTGTGCTTCTTTTCCGCTAAAATAACTAGGAAGATAAAATTTGTTAGAGGGCAGAAAATGGTAGATGAGCTGAATAAGGTATTCATTGAATACCAGTCAAACTGGTCTACTGAAAACTTTGCCACTGCAGTTTAAAAGCTGTACATTGTATCACAAAGAGATAATGGGATGATGGCAGTTAAAGTGATTCAACTGGTAGAAGAAATGATGTGAAGTTGGCATATGTGCTGTCCACTTGTAACTCAGGGCCATATTAGCAATTGATTGATTTGCTGAATTTTTAAAATACCCCCAATTAAATGTGTCAGGAATACACTTTTTGTAGTAAATATTCTTTCTAAAGATAAAGTAAACATTATCCAAATGAAAAGTGTGATATCCTACCCGATTCTTGAGTCTTCCTTCTAGTATTTACACAAAATTCAGGCAACAGATAACTGTCATCTTTCAGGTTTTCAATGTATTTTGGAGTCTTGCATTAGTTAAATGATCTCAAGTTGTTACTCAGGTAGTCAGTAAATAAGATGATCTGAGCCATATTGCAAAGTTAAAAAAAACCACCATAACCCAGCCCTTAGCAGAAAATACTTTGAGGGAAACTTATGACACCTACTTAGATGACAGTTACTCACTTCATTTATAATTGTTTTTACATGACTGGAAGCAACTATGTGCTCAGTTCCCTCCCATTGTCATTCTTTTAGTGCAAATCTGTCCTCATGCATTTGATTTTGAGTCAGGCTCTATCTCAAATGGCAAAGTTATCAGCTCTGCCTCTACCTTCTCACCCCAGCAGCCATCTCCTTGCCTTCAGCCTCATTAGAATTACAGTCTAGAGCTGGATTCTGCGACACAAAATCCTTCTCTGAGTCAGCACCTATGGCCATTACAGGGCCTACAACAGCTGCAGTAATACCTCAGTGAGCCATTTTAACCTTTCAGAATAGCTGCACAACTGCCATTTGCTTATACGCCACACTAACTCTAGATAGAACATATTATTTCTATAAACCCTATTAGTAAAATGACCGAATTATACGGAAACCAAAAAGTACGTTGTCAAGAATGTTGGGCAGATTTAATGTCAGAGGGCGGGAGGGCTGAGAAAGCCGAACAGCTATAAGGTAAAAATACAGAGTACAATGGCATTTGAAGTAACACACATTTTTTTTTATTCATTAAGTGTTTTTCTGGCTAACTCATTTGAAACCTCACTTCATCTACTATCCATTTTTGTCAATGTAAAACTTAAAAAAAGAGTGATCTGTACAGATCCCCCAACATGTGTTTACCATATACCACGCATGATTGCAACCACTTACAACAAGGTAAATGGGGGAAACTATTCCACTGGAGTCAGTGAAGTCACACTAGGCTAAATATGGTAGTTTAAAAAAATCTGAATCAGATCCATTGTTTACAGAATAACTTATTAGTATCTGTATGTTAAGGTTTTGTCAGGTGTTTCATTATAAATCCTCATTTTGGAAAGTTTAAAACTCCAGGGTAGCATTGTTTTAAATTACAGGAGCATAGATTTTACATAACTATAATGCTATTTTTTTTTTAATCCTATACCTAAAAAATATCTTTATTCGTTCAAATGAAGTTTGGCATGCAAGCAAGCCATAATGAAAAACAATTGCTATTGGGGGGGGGGATAAATATATATTTTAATACAGAACAGTTATTTCATTTTTTAAACTGTTTACATATGCTTGGCAAACTGAACAGTCAGCAGACTTACAAAAGCTGCCTTAGTAGGGAGCATGTCCAGTACCTGACTATATTCTAAAACCTAAACAATAGTATGAATAATCATAAGGCAAGCTGGTTCCCTCCTCTCTGAATTTTAGCCCATGAAAAACCAATCTGCTCCTATCAGAAGCCATGCAGAAGCATTTCCAGTTGAGACTGACTTTGCAGAAGTCGTCTTGGCTCAGCCGCTTGGAGGCTCCATTTTGAGTCACCCACCAGAGCTGCCACCTGCAGACCACCACGGCCCCTTCCCATCTTGGCTGCAAAAATGTGCAAGATGCATGTTCAGCTCAGGCAAGTCTAAGCACTACATGGTAGACTGCTCTCTCGGGGAAGATAACTTGTGGCTACCAGCTGTCAAACCCCAAATTGCTCCCAGCCAGATTTGGTTTGGAGATTAATATTTAGGTGCCAGGTAATTATGTTTAAACTTTTAGGACTCCCTTTCATGGCCATTGGGCTTCAGAGGTAGCTTTGTCATGATTTTGTTTGGTTTTGCTGTTCTCGACCATTTAACATTCCTTTAACATTCACTTGGTGAATGCTTCACTCAAATACCTGTGATAGTAAGTTGTTCATCATGAATTTTTGTCTGATCTACTGAAATTCAAATTCTGGTTTAAAAATACCATGAACAGACGTGAGCATCTGCAATACTTTTTACCGGTTTTGTACATAAAAGCATAGGATTGTACATAGGTAGTATCCTTCCAAACCTCAGGATCCCAGACATGTACCCTGTATCCTTACATTGCATGCATTTCAACGTGCCAAAAACATCAAGCAAAAAGCTGGCACATAAACTTTCAAGGGGAACTGTGCCCATTTTGCAACTTTCCCTGTTAAATTAATCCTAACCAAATTGTTCCTCACCACTGGCAGTTCTTGCATTGTGTTGTTTAAGAAACTGTTTTCCGAGAAAGTTGTGCATGAAGGTCTATGTGGTGCAGTGCAATAACCACTGGCTCAGTTTGCTTTGTAAGGTTATTGCATGATTAAATTAGTTTAAATACAAAAAGTTCAAATCAGTTGTCGACTTCAGGGAGCTGACAGATGCAAGTACATTTTCTGAGTAACTATTTGTTACACAGTAATGGTTAACTTTAGAAATAAAACTTTCAGACCCAAACTGAGCCCTGTTAGCAATACAGATTTTGTCTAACATACATAATGAAACCAGCAAATTAGGTCCCATGGCCATAAACCTCACAGAGGGAAAGCAAACAGAGCATGAATCAAAAAGCTTTAGAAGGCAGTAAACTATTGGTAACTTATAAATTAAGGCAAAAAAATCAAACTATCAAACAAGTTTGGCTGTTAAAATCTGTGTGCATTTAGAAGAAAAAGCTGAATTCAAAACAAAAGATGGAAGTGTAAGACTCCTAATTTAAAACGAAAGTTCCAGCTCAATATAAATTGTGACAGAAACACAGCCATCAAAAGTTAGATCAAATCTTGGTTTAACTCTTTCCCACTTTATCCTTCACTTGTGCAATTCATCAGGGCAGTACAGCACGTACAGCATTGACACCTCCCATGCTGTTTGGCCCTCTGCAATTTTGAAGCATAATGTCAGCCTTCACTTTTAATTTCTTGACCCTATCTGGTTTATACCTTAGCCTTCAGGTATAGAAAAAAAGTGCAGGTTTTTTATTTTGCCTTTTGTTAAAAAGAAATAATTCAAATATTTAAAAATCTGTGTTTTAAAATCCCCCAAATACCAGTTACTGACCTGATCATATAAGTATAAGCTTTAAACACACATATTGACCTAATTAAGTTAAAACCTATTTAGGGAGTTTTAAAATATATTTTATTGCATTACGGTCTATAAGAACCTCATCATATCCATTCACATTTAGTTTGTTAAATACATGTTTATGCATTTTTAAGCATCCATTGTATGGCTTCTTTGCAATAAATGTGGCTATACCATTGACAGATTTGGCTTGTGGAATTTCTGATCTAACAGATCACTAGAGCTGAGTATTCTGCGTGCTTAAAAAACTGTATTCCATGGATTTAAATCACCATGAAACTTAATGCAGTAAAGAGTAACAAGAGGTAAAATAATTAAAAATGTACATATGTCATTGAGCTTATATTTCAGCCTTGAGTTATGGAGTGCTTTCAAAAAGCAACTACCAAAAGTATCCAAGTCCACTTAATAGACTGAGGTCCTGCAAATGCTTTTTATTTATAGGTGTACAAAACAAACTGCACAGCCAGTTCATTACAGTTTGGGTGGGAGAGAGAGAAGGAACCCTGCCTTTTCAACCTTAAAACAACCAAAAGGATTTTGTTTTTATCAATTTGTAAAAAAATACTTGCTCTTAGGCTGAAGTCTTACATGCCAAGTTTCAGCTTGGATCTCATTTTTACAGCTGAATTATAAAGCCCCTGAAAACAGGGGTTTCAAGTGAGAATGCTGACACAGCCTTAAACAGTGGCAAGAAAGGAAAGGAGTGCTGTAATGCATATAACTTGTTTTTTCTCATTATTGCTTTAAAAGAAGAGCTTGTTACCTACCCTTAGGCATCAGACAATGTTTAAAGCATGTCTCATCATACAGTCTTACTACCAGGTGTGTAGAAAAGACCTCATACAGACCCTCTTCTGAAATGAAACCAGTAACTCACTCAGGTAGAGGACACTGAATTATTTCCTGATTTTTAATGGGATTTTTTAATCTGAGACATACAGGCTCACGTGATTTGGAGGAAATAGAAAGGCACATAGCTTATGTCTTAGCTGTTCTTTAAATCTTATTTTAGGCTACGGTCTGCCAGTAAAACTGAAAAAAAACAGTAATGATGAGCTGCTTGTGCAGATTTAAAGTACAATGCAAATTACTAGGAGAAGATGATGTGTAAAAATCTATATTGTTTTTGGCTATATTTATATCCTGACTTTTTAAGGAGGCTTATTAAGTGGTTTGCAGGAAAAAAGCTTGCAACATGTGTTGCTGTAAGTGCAAGACTTTCTGCATTCTTTCATTAAGGAAAATATCTGATAAAGAATATTTTTTGAGTGAGCTGAACTGAATAAAGTACAAGCAGTTATGAAAATGCTTAAAGACTTTTTCAAAACTTTGCCAAAAGTTAACCAATGAGGTAAACCAAATTCAATGAACAGAGAGACCATAGGGTGGCTACCTTCTTGCTGAACAAATCAATTAAATATACACTATACTGAGCCTTTACAATGCATAATGTTGTTTTTGTGTTGAAGCAGCATTACATAACTGGAGAAATCCCTGGGAGGGTGCGGAGACCAATTTAAGTTATGAGTTTTTTATAGCATCGGCAGCTATACTAAAGAACAATTCAGAAAATGTGAGATGTTAAAGGGAAGGGAGGGACAGGGCTCCACTGTTTCCAGTGCTGCTCAGGCTTGGGCTTGATTTCCACCTTAAAATCTTTACCTGGCCATGATCTGTTGTTCCATTACTGGAGGGCAAAAATGGGAGGAATTGTCTGGGCTAAATTGCAATTAGGCAGCCCTGAGAGAGGCTGGCACCAGTTAACTTGGGATATTGGAGTGAAAAGGCCCGTAATCAGCCTTCGGTCATGTAGAACAATGCATAAAATTAAATTGACATTAATGAATAATTGTGTAATGAAAATGGAAGAGGAGAGTTAATTGCATGTTACAGTGAGTGTAATGCCTAGATAACCTTGCATTTAATGCTATTCTTAGCCCGGCTGCCAAGACTTCTACAGAGCCTCTCTCTGCAGGAAGTCATTAAAGCTGTGAGTAGATAATGCAGGCTCAGTGAAACCTAAGTGGCAACAATATAACAAGAGTTTCTTTCAGACCTTAGTGTTTTCAGAAAAAAAGGGCATGTTGAGGTAATTTGTACACATCGGAATGAAAACAGGAAACTCAGAGCAATCTATTTGTAGTTTGTCCAGTTCCACAGAATTTTCAACTATTGTTGAAACCAAAGTCAATTCATATAATCAAAGACAAGACTAACCATCAGTGCTTGCAACACAGTAAGCATCCAGCTGTCTACAGCTAAAACTTTGTTAATCACCTAGTACAGCAAAGGATACAAAACACTTGACCTTAGACATAAGACAGCAGTGGGAGACATCTTCAGCACTATCCTGTTGACACAGCTGGTTTGTGCTGATAAATAAGACTCCAGAAAAGTAGAATTAAAAAACTTGGTCCGTTTTCTGTATCTTTGAAGATCACAAAGAATGGCTGTTTGCATGTGCCTGGATATTTCCCAAAATATTTAAACCTGTATTCTCCATAAAACAAACTTTCTTCCCCATGTTTCTCTTTGTAGGATTTTTTAAATCAGATTTCAGAATAAGATGTTTGTTTGTTTGTTTGTTTGTTTGTTTTTAACCTTTTGAATGTCCCGGGAGAGTTTACTCCAACAGAGATACTTGTTTTTGCCTTAGGGACATTGGTTGTCATCATGATGTTTTATTGATTACAGTGGGATTGTCCTTCAGCGATATGACCCTGCTTATAATGTAGACTTGGCAGTTAAAAGGACAAGAAGAAAGCCTGCCTCATGAAAACCAACAAACCTCAAAACAAGCAATCAAAAATCCTTAAAAGTAAACATTTTCACTGTATATAATTTTGTAGTTGCTTAAATGATATATTTACATTTCCATTACTAAAAATGAAATAATTTTCTTAAAGTCAATGGTGACATTACCTCTGCATTATGATTCTTTTTTTAAAGACAAGTGTGAATACTTAGTTCAGCAAAAGACGGCTTTTTGTTTGGAAAAATTATTAGAAGGCTGTTCTCTGCTTGTCAACACTTCACAAACTCATCTACTTTGGCTATGTGTATTCTGTAGATAGTTTTTGTGTTACACAGTGATATAAAGAGAAACATGCTGCCACATTTTGAGTCTTGACTGAGACTTGACTAACTCATCATTTAAATGAAATATATGAGCATTTGAATTCAATCTCCATAGATAGGCTATTGACCTGCAGTCATCTTATCCACTAAAATGCCTCCAAGGAAAACAAGGAGCAGAATGCTACTTGCTTGGATGATCTTGCCTCTTGGGAAAGCTAAAAACTTGCCATCTTAATTTCTGCAGTTCTGTCCTTAGATTCTCTGGAAAAGGTATGGGGAGTTCATGTTAGTATTAAGGGCAGTATAAACCCATTGTTGTCTGGGATCCTGACTCCATGGACGTGAACATGAGACTTGACAGAAACTGTAGGGAGGAATTTCATGGTCTGTGGCTACATCTGAACCATGACTGTAGACAACCTCTGAAAAAAAAAAAAAAACCTGAACTCACCAGAGGTGCCATAGTATTTACCTCTTCCACTCAATTAGTTGACAATATTTCTCACAAGTTTCTGGCTAAGATGCAGGATGAACCACAAAGGCTTTTGTAAATTACAAACTGTTAATAAATATTAGGTGGCAATGAGAGTTGTCTGTGAGAATGAAAGGCAGCAATACATTTGCAAAGGATATGTTTTTTTCCCGTGCATAACTGACCTGTGGACCTCCCTGTTACACAATAACATAGATGAAGACTGTAACAGGTTTCAAAAAAGGATTTAGACATGAGTACAGGGCAGTGAGAACATGCACAATTAAAACCAAGAACGTTACTAGAAGTTAAGAGAAACTTTCTGGTTTTGAAGGCCCTTCCACTGCTGCCTGCTCTTGGGCTTTTTGCGCCTTCCTCTGGGGTGGCTGGTACTGACCAGTACCAGAGGGGGCTCCTGGGCTAGCTGGAGCACTACTTTTTCTGACATTACCATCCCTTTGTGCCTGTTGTGAATTGGCTCCTTCCCATAATACACCTCAGAAATACAAATCTATTACTGCATAGTGTGGCCATCACTATATGAAAATGTCCATCACTGGGGCAGATCAGATAATTTAAATTGTGACATATTTTCTCAGCCATTTTATTGTAACAGTTGAATTTTCACCTGACTTGTAAGGCTGAGGAGCCCTTCATTAGCCTTCTTCCCTGTCCCACGTAGCCAGTACATCTGGCAGATACTCTCTTCTCTCTCTGGTTAGAAGCCCTTCTTGTTCAAATCTTAGTGGAACCTCTCCTATTTTTGTGCAGTTACAATTATGTTTCCAGCAGGCCCAGGCAAGGTGATAGTAACTCAGCTTAAAACAAAAATTTTGATTATTTTCTGCTAAGCTGTTGTGCATGACAGCAAAGATACTTTGTCCAGCGTGCTAAACAGTTTGTGCATTTATGATCCGTAGATTTCTTTCTAGTTACTGTGCTGTGTTCTGAATGTTATGGAAGTTGGCTTCACATAAAATGTAGCCAAAGTTTTTGAATGTAAGTGTCTAAATGTAGTCATGGATATAAGTAATCTGTTTATAATGAGAACAACTTTGAAAGCAATCCACTTACTGTTTCATGATTTCAGTGGACTATTCAGATTTTCTGGATATGCTCCGAGTCATGCAATGCCCTGTTGAGTGCATTTGCTATACAATACAATACAGGGATGCTCGCTATTAAGAATATCAATGTAGCATGGACGAAATGGTTGATAATATCCACATACCACACAGGGGCCTGTGAGTAACAAGGACAAATGCCAGTGGTAAATCAAAGCTTGTGTGAGTACTTATACTTGCAAAAGAATGACTGTAAATGTTGCCTTGGTGTGGATGTTAATGCTTTCACAAGAGAGCGTGAACAGGGATAGATGCAGACTGGTCTAAATGGGAGCCATGCAGCCCTGTGACTGCAGTTGCATCAGGTGATATGGGCCCACATACCACCCTAACCAACGCTCGAGGAGAGCACAAAAGTCTTCTCTCCTTTCCTTGCTCCCACAGATGCTAGAACATCCATGCTCTGAGAGTGAAGCAATTAGGAATTCAGTTCAGCTGAATCCCATTTTAAACTTCGCCTGGGAATCAATTCCAAACTATCCCTGGTACTGGATTGACATTTGATTTTTAACAACATATCTTCTTTCGGTTTCTGCTTGTACTTCACCTGCTGCTTAGTGTGATGCATTATATAAATGGCTTTTTTGTTAATTGCTCTGAGACATTTTTGCAACATGTGTCCCAGGCTCTATTCTTCATTCATCTTTCCCATGGAATGAACAAGCTAGGAGAACTGTATTCATTTCCTTCCTTAAGCTGCCTAGCATGTGTTTTAAGCTGTTCAAACAACTGAACACATAATTGTCACATCAGATTCTTTGAGATTGAAAGAGAGTGGAGAAACAGCTAAACTTCAGCCTTCTGCTACTCTTCCCCTTCCATGGTAACTGCTGTAAGGAAAATGGAACAATGAAGTCACTTTTAAGTCATTACCCTTTTTATCTCTTTAGGGGAGCATTAATTTTTTATTTTCATTTTCTGCATTCTTCTCTCCTAGATTCAAGGATTTTCTATAGTTCAGTGAGGTGGAGTTCTTTGCCTTAAAATATGTGGATGTGAGTCCATTTTTACTGTTTGTTTTGTGCTAGTACCAGTACATTAGCCTCTGTGGATTTTGTTAATCCAGATTTACTTGTGTGAGAGTTGACTGTGACCCAGAATGTGCCTCATGCAGTGCATTTTAAGGAATGGGAATGTGTTTTCATGAATTCTAGCTGAAGCTGAAATAGATGTTGAAGCTATAAAGGCAATATGTGAATCCTCTAATAAAGCCCATAATTACATTGACTAGAATTCAGTGAAATAACTGAACAATATTCAGCAGGAATCTAACATTTGGCAACTTGCTGGGTGACATAAATCAGTATATTTAGCAGATGTTTTCAGCTTATTGTCTTCTTTGTATTTTGTATTTGTATTATGGAATTGATCTGACGACTCACAGGGTTTTGCTGAATTGCTCAAAATTATGAGTTGTAATGGTTTTTCCCTAATTCACACATTATTCTGAACAGATGACTTTCCTGTTTCCTCTTGTGTTCAAGGCCTGTGGACTTTGCTGAAGGTCAAAACAAACGAAAAGAACAGTCAAATGCAATTTGAGGAGTTGTATTAGAATAGGTTATAAAATAGGGGGTGTATGGGGCAATAGTGCTCCGAAGCATTGGAAAAGAGTCTAAGAGCATGGCAGGGTTTAGCTTTTGACACATTGCTATCAGGAGTGTGAGCTTTGCTGAAGAAGACTGACTTCTTCAATCCTGGGCTCATTGAAATGAAGAAAATAAGGAGACATTCACTTCCTTATATAGCTCTGTTTGACAAGCTATGTAAAGAGGATAAGGATCGTTTGATCATAGTCATGATCATCTACCATTGACAAAGGAATTTTGGGGAGAAGCTCTATAAGACAAGCAAGACAAAGTATGGCATTCAAGAAAGTTTAGATTTTAAGTAGTTAGGGTAACGATCATCGCAACAGGTTAACAACACTTGGTGTGGGTTGCCTGTCACTAGAAAGCATTCATTAATTGTAGAGGTTATTCTAAAAGTTATGTGATAATTTTGGTAAAGGAGGTCTCAAAAGATGACCACTGACAGCACTAGTAACACTATTTGAAATGCAAACAGCTGTGGATGTACAGACGCTGCAGATTAAGAAGTGTCTTTATCCCAGTTCTGCCACTGATTCCTCTGGAAAAAAGAGCAGGTTCCTCATGAAAGGAATTTTATATATTCTTATAAGTAATATTTCCTTTTCTAGCAAGTCATACTGTGCCTAGACACTGGCAGTAGTTTTTATTACATGTTCTCTACTCTGGTTGGATAATCCTTTCTATTTTGCATGGACATACATTTGGTGAAAAATATAATTTAAAAAGTAACTTTTGTCTGATGCCTAAAGAAAACTAAAGGAAAAGTATTGTTGTGCTGATGTTTTATTACAGTATTTATCTAACATCATAGAATTGCAAGGAAATACAGCTTTTGTTTCAATTTTTCATAGCTTTTACACAAATACGTTGATTTCCCAGAACTGCCTAATCGATTAAATTAAGTTTTCTGATCTTACTCATTTTTAATAGCTCTATTATTCACTATATCAAAAAATCAAGAGGATGATAAGATAATAATTTTCTCTTGAAACTATGCAAGTTTCTGAATTAATTTAAAAGATACTCAATCAAGACACACATTGGTATGATTGAAGGGCTAAAGCTGAATCTTTGTTATCTGAGCTTGCTAAACCCAGTTCAGTGGGACAAATGAATTACAGCTATAACTGGAACCAAAAGCGTCAACAACTCACACATAAGAGATTGGTGTCTCTGAACCTAAACACTGAAACTAAACCTTCCTACACCGAAATCAAGATTCTAGCTAGATTAATAAATGATACAAGTAAATAAAGAGGTCGTATAGCAGAACAATTGATTAGGTTAAGGAAATTCAAACCTTTTCATTAGGATAATTTTTTTAGCTGTGTGAAAGTTAATAAAATACAATGACACTTCCTTTTTTCTATAGAAATCTGTATATGCTTTAATCAGTTTTTAAATACTTTGCATGACTTTGACATGATATTTAAATTACCTCACTACAAAAAAAGTTAAGTATAGTATGCCGTAATAGTAATCCCCTTTGAGACCAGATATTTTTTCATTTCACCTTGTTAAAGCAAAACTTTGATATGTTTTCTTATAGCTTATCAGACTAAGGAATATGTTATACATTGAACAGGGATAGTTATTGTTTAGGCTCTATGTGCATGATGATGTAATCTTTATTTAATAATGAGAAAGGTTGACTTTTCTGCTGTTGTGCAGTTCCTACAAACTTACACCAATGATTACTGGAAATTTTAATTGCAATGTTACAGGCAGCTGGAGATTGTTATTATCTCCTGAATCTCTAGCAATTATGTAGGGTGCCACAGTGGTAGTAATTTAAGAAGAATTCTTGTCATTATCTGCCTGGCTTGGTCCAAAAAAAATGATGAGAGTGGTAGTGTTTCATACTGAGAAAATGCATGTGACTGGGTTGAGTGGACATACACGGTCTCAGGTTTAACCATTATACTGATACTCTTCTTGCCTTGTCTTCTGTACCTGTTGAAATTGCTTGCATATCTGAATACACCCTAAGCCTGGCCAAATCTGTGTGTCTATGTTTATGAGGTTCTTCTCAGATTTACCTTTTCTGTGATGAAATGCTGATAAGGTTACTTCAGAATCAGTATCACTCTGGTCCTCACTGCTATGGGTAAGGTGGTACCTATCCCTGGAGGTTTGGAAGATTCTTTCACATTGGTTAGATCAACTGAAGTGAACACAGCTTATTTGTTTAAATTGGAAAATGTGGTCAAATTTGTGTAAAGTACTAGAACCAACAGAGGGAGGATTTTTTTTATTCAACATTTTGCTTTATCTACTGTTGGTAGCTTGACTGGTTGCTACTAATTGGTAGCTATTTTTGCCTGGACAGTGATTCAGGACAACAAAGGCAAGTGCCACAGAGAGGGAGTCTCTGATACTTGCTTGTGTGTCGCTGTACAATTGCTCAGATTCTGACTTCCCACCACCTCTGAACATTATCAACCATACCTGAAGAAAGCCCAGCTCCTATTTTAATGCCACTTTTTATACTGTTGTCACTTATTTTTATATCTGTTTCTGTAACACATACATCTTAAATCACAGATCAAAAGATTCTCTAAAATATTTAGTTAGTTAAAAAGACAAATGTTTAGTGGAATTTTCAAAATCACTGAAGTTAACTGCTTAAATTCCATTGATTGAAATGGAAGTCAGGATTGCAACTTCCTTAGATACTTAGGAAAATCATATCTAGCACAACTTGACACATTTGAAAGTCTGTCCTTCAGGGCTTGTGTTTTCTGGAGACCCAGAAACAAAGAAAATATTACTCAATTTGCAACATTTTGCTTCTAAACAAACTTAATGAATCCTACTTTTATATCATCCTAAGATTAATATTCCACACACCATCACCTTCATTTCTTCCTTGGAAATTGCCTGCAAGTAGGTTACTTCAGCTTATGCCCCAGGAGCAACAAGGCTGAGATCTACCAGACAGAAGTGTGTTTGAGAGTTAGGAATGCCTTGCAGAGAAAGAAATGCCCTCTCAGTATGCCTCCACCTAAACTAGGATGTTGTGTCCTTAATCTGAGTCAATGTGTGAAGTTGGAATAACAAGGTTTTAAGTATCCAGCACCTCCAAATGTTTAGAGCTTTGTCATTTTAGGCCAATATTTTAATTACCTATATTCTTCTATCCTTCCTACCTGTGAAATTGGGGAAAATGAGATAAATCAAAGCAAACTTCATCCAACCCAGACATCTTATTATTAGTGTTTTCTTTCTCAAATGAACCAGAAAGAAGTTCAAATGGCCATACCCTGATTTTTCAGCTTGTTCATATTCCTTTTACAAAATTTTATTACTCTGAAGGGAATTAAACAATTACCAGTTTACAAAATCATTACTTTTTATTTTGTTACTGCATTTCTTGTGCACTGTCTCTTGCAAGCAAATTAAACACATCTTTAGCTGGCAGTTGGCAGGATGACATAGGGATAGCAAGAGTGTAATGAGAAAGGATCTGCTGATTCAACTAGGTGGGGAAAGCTAGGAGTGCACCATAAAACACATGATACCTCATAACACTATCTCATTTAAAGAGTAGTGTATCAGTTTAAAGCTATAACACACTGATACACTACTTAAAAAAAAAAAAAAAAAAAAAAAAAAAACACTCCAAAAGACATTTTACATAATTCTGGAAGACTCTTAATGGTGTGAACTGCTGTAATCCAAACTACAGACAGAGAAATTCCTCTACTGATTAAAACCGTTGTTTACAAATATTCTTGTGATCTGTAGTCTTAAAAGAGCGCATATAAAGTAGAACATCCCAGCCGTACTCTTGGGAATCACCAACTGTGAAGTTAAAATGTTGCCTCTTAGCCAGTGCTGAAAAGAGGATGCACTTTGTCTTAGGATGACTCCAGGATAGACGTTATGTCTTTCCTCATTCTCCACTTAAAAGTCCTTTTCATGTCCTATGGCTCATTTCCGTACCCTCACCCTGATACAAACTGCAGCCTTTATGTCTCTCCATGTTCAGAACCGTCTTGAGAGTAACCTTGTCCCAAATGAGTCTCTGGCCAGGAAAACTGTCCACAAAACGGGCAGCGGAAAGCTGAACTTGAGCTACCCAGCTGCCTAAAGGAGAGGAGCATATAAACCACATTTGCATCAGCTTCATGCACTGTCCGCACTGCTTACTGTCATCTGGAAACCTAGATCTAGCCAATTAGAGGATGGAGGTGAATTGTTAACAAATTATCAGAGAGAAAGCTCTAGAGAAAATTCCCCAAGAGGAGGTAATATCAGGAAGTTTAAAGCTGTCCTCTCTCTCATTAAGTACCTTTTACCTGAGCTTAGCTGAGAACATCAATAGAGTGCTTATGAGGAACACTGGCACAATCATATATTACTTACACAGGGTGTATCTGTTTCCTGTCATATTTGTAGCTCATAAATACTTAACTCTATTGATGTACCCCGCAGAATATAGCTAGGGATTAATACAAGGACTATACAGCCACCATGGTGCCCAGTGGAATCTATAACAACTTCATGTTAAGGAACGTGTATACCTCGTTGTCTTCATATAAATGATGACAAATGCTTTCTGCTTTTTTTCCCCTCTCCCTACTGTGCTTTAGCTCTGTCAATATTGAAATGTTTGCTCTGCATAGAGATTATTATTCAAGTTTGGAATTTTTATGAGACCTGGGCCCAGGCCTGACCTTCCTTACATGAATTCTGGCACTGCCTCACCATGAACGCTTCCTAATTGCTGATTACAGCTTATCATTACAAGAAGACACTTATAACCAGGGAATTGAACCAGTATGTCTGAATCTGTTCTGGGTCAGATCCAGCTGTGATTGAAGCTGTTTTAGTTGAGCTCTGATTCCAAGCCAGTAACAGTTTATTGTTCAGTTCATAGACCCTCAGCACAGATCTTCAATAAGGGGAAGTGTTAACCTCCATCTCCTCCCCCTCCATAACTGTCATTTTTAGCCCTGGGCCTGTAGTGGATTTTCTTTTAACACCTTAAATTTAGTATAGGGGACCATAATGCTGGTGAGAAAAAAGCATTGCCAGGAATATAGGGGGAGCCAGCAGGAATGGGAATGACAAAAGGTCAGCTCGTTGGCAGGTAAAACCTCCTTTCTCTCCCTTGTAATAACCCAAACCCATTACCTGCACACATGTATATCTCCCTGCCACTAGGTATAGTAGTGGCATTGCTGGAGGAAACTAAGACTGGTGAACAACAGTGTTTTCCTCCATGAAAAACAGGAGCTACAAGAAGCAGTTTACTTGGATATCACCTTAGCAGGTAGTTCCCAAAGGGCAGGTGGATCCAGGGAAGAAAATTTGTGACCATCTGCTGGTGCGTAGTGTGGCAAGGGAGGGGGTTAGGACAGACACAGGGCAGGGTGGTGGTTTTCAAAGGACTCTTAAAGTCAAGCTGTCCTCTTATTGCACAGAACCTGCCAGGGGTTGTCACTTTTCAGCTGAACTGGTGTTCTGAGCTGGAAAGGTCTTTGGTTTGCTTCAGTTCCAGTTTGGGATCTGGGATCATCAAAATTTTCAAAATAACAGCTTAAGTTTAGTTCCAGCTTTGGGAAACATCATGAACCAGTTCATGGTTCAGGTTTAGTCTGACTTTTTCTCATAACAGAAGAATGAGAAATATGACTTTCTTATTCAATTACTGACATTGATTTTAAACAAGAAACTGCAAAAATATGTCAGATGTGCTCTATTATTTTAATAAGTTTTTGTTTATAGTTAATATAGTTAACATCATGAGTGATTTAATCATAGTGGAAGCCCCTGACTTTGGCCTCAGTGCTCTGAGGGGGCATTCACATGGTTCTTGGTACAAAAGAAGCGAAGGATATGTCCTTTAGTTATTCTCTTGCCTCAGCCAAATTTCTGCTGGAGCAGCTTTGTTGTGAGGTATGCAGTTACACACAAGAGTCCAGGTGTGGTGTACTGCTGCCCCTACATGCAAATCCTGTTTGAAAGTCAAGTGCCTCTGTGTGCATCTGTGTGGTGCTCAAGGCCTGACCTATGCTTATGTTGTTTCAGCCAGTCTTATTGAGTAACTTTTGTCTCACTGCTAATGGTGTTGGTTCTTATTTGAGATCATGTGAGCGTTGTCCTAGCCCTGGGGCTAATACAAGCAGTTTATGTTTCTGCTTTAGTTTTGTTGTTTAAACAAATGGCTGTAGAAAAGACCTTGGGAAATGCGTGCCACTGACTCTGACTTCAGTCCCTGGTAAAATGGACTGTAAGTCCATCTCAGAGAGAGAGGTCACTGAGCACATGGTGTCAAACCTGATCTGTTGGGGATCATCATGACTTCTGCAAAGGGAAATGCTGCCACATTGACCTGCTCTATCAGCACGTAGCATGGAAATAAAAAAGAGCCAGTGGAGATATGAAACTTAACTTCAGAAAGCCTTTGGCGGTTTTCTTCACCAAAGAAACACATCTGCACCGATTCCAGGAAAAAAGTTATTTTACAGATTGAAATCTAGTAAAACGATAGTAATCAAAGGGTTAAGGTATAACCCAGACTTTTCAGGATGAGGTAGAGTTGGCGGTATCATCTCCCAGGGTTTGCAGACGAGGAGGAAGAGGTGGGGAATGATCAAGGTGGGAGGGAAATGATCAAAATTTGCAAACCCATGAAGGCAGCACATGAGCTGAACTGCTCTTCACCAGATCTCACAATGCTAGAACTAGAGGCACAGATCAAAAGACAGGAGAATAATTTTACAGTAGGTTAAAGGAGGTACTTCCTTGTAAGACAAGTAGTGAACTTCTAGAACTTGCTGCCATATTTGAATGTGGCTGATAGTTAGACTGCTGCTATCCTCTTACTAAAGTCAGAGATGACATATTATCTTTCCTATTAGTTCTGCTGGAGTGCGGTATTTATGCCATGAGAGCAAAAAGACTGGCAGAAATAAGGTGTTGTTTTTTTTCTTTTCTATAAGGACATGATGTTCAGCTGTTAAACACAGTTTATAGGGATATGTACAGATATAGATACATATATATATATAGTTCACTCTAGCTCTTCTCTTAGGGAAGTCCCCTGCCCTCCCACATAAATATACCTACTCTATAACTGCCTCATCTTCACAGTCTTCACAAACTTCACAAACACAGGCCATCTTCTGGCTAAGGAAATCTTAGGATTTGTGGCTGCCAGCAGCAGAAAGCTTATTGACATTTCACCAGTTTTTTGTTATATATGACATCAGACTTTTAAGTTGTGGTTTTGATCCCTCATGGAGTGCTTCTGGAGACTCGATCATGGAATGGTTTGATAGTGTCAGCAGTCTGGCAAGTCTGCACTTTATCCACTTGGACGTACATCTAATCATTTTTCTCTGGGAGGATATTTCCAAGTATGTTGTGGGGAAAAAATTATCAAATATTGTCTGTTTTGGTTGCTTCCATGGGAGCAGTAAGAAAGCAAGGAAAGTTGCACATCATCTTCCCTGGTAAAATTTTAAAATATATCTCAAGGTCTGGAATGGACAGGGGAGTCCTGCTCACAAGCTGTGAGCTGTTACTGTGAACAGGACAAGTGTCCTTCATGGCTGATCAGCCATCAGCTGGAAGGTTTTGAATCCCTTATTAACAATTGTTACTAGTAAATGCTGCTTCCAAAGAAGGCAGGATGCCTACCACCTGTGCTCATGGTGGCATCATGAATTGGTACACAAATAACTGTGTCTCACATTTGCTTATGCAGTCTTTTTCCCTTTTTGCCACAGAGCTTTGTGGTAATGGCATGCTATTTAACCACAGTGGTTTCTAGTCACAGTGGTAGCACCTTCCACTTTTTGTCCCTTCTGTGTTCAGCTAAGAGATGTCTTGGTGGTGCTTACCTGCCCAAAATAGTCCTACATGCTGTCACTTCCAAATTGGGTTCCTGCATTGTACTCTGTACAAAAGTGCGTGGTCTGCCAGGATGGCAGTGTGGGCCAGTTTGAATGTGTTCCACTTGCACAGCTCTGGCTTCATATCTCGGGCTGGATGTGATTCAAGCTGTTGGATTTAATTAGAAAGTTGTGTCTATTTTGGGGCCTACTTAATCGACTTAGCAATAGCCCTTGTACCCAGACCCTGTCCTACTGTCAGCATAGGTGCCTCCTGATAAATCTCAAAGTGCATTTTTGGTCACAGAAGAGCAGTTAAAATTAATATTTGATAGGTTTCATTATGTCATGCTACAGGCTGCTGCTGCTATAGGTACGTTAAAAAGAAAGTTAGTAAAAGAAGGTGTAGCAAGTTGTCTAGTGTTAGATGGGACTTCATGCCATAGGGAAGAGTTCTACTACATAAACTTAGGTCAAATACATCTTTTCAAGTGCCATTTATGCAGGTTTTGTTGCAGAATGTGTAAGAAATGGTCACTGCAAGCATTTCATTTAGTATATATCTCTCTCAAAGCAGAAATGCTTTGGAGTGAAAGGGACAGTTGCAATAAGTTTTTCCAAGTGATGCAGTTGGCTGGGAACCAGGACACATCACCGTTCCTTGCCGCTCGACTGGCTGCAGTGTCAGCTGGACCATGTGACTTCAATTCTCTGAGTATAGTTTCTCCATCTGTAAAATGAGACCACTGCAGAGCAATTAAAATCTGTGGGTGAAGGGATTCATGTAGGAGTTGCATGTTTTATGCTACAGTTAAAGTAATACAGGTTGTATTGTACCTCAAGACAACCTGTGCATCTAGCAATGATCTCTGTCATTCACACATACTTCACCTCAAAAAGGTACCAAATACTCTATTAATATAATTTATAATGATCATCAACACAAGCATCTGTGTCACATAATTCTTCCTTTGTCAGGATATAGGTCACCTAGCCAATGAAATTGCTAAGACTATGAAAAAATGAGCAGTTTTATCCTCTCAGGTTTGGGTTTGTTTTGGTTCTTTTTCTTAAAAAAAAAAAAAAATCTGGACTATAATCATATTTGGGAAGGTCTCAATGTCTGTAATTCTATCCAATAGTTGGTCTACAGAAATATACTGCTTTTTGCATACCTCTTGCATGTAACACCACTCAGTCTGCCTTAATCATCTCCTCCAGCTAAAAGATTTAAAGACAGTCTCCTGTCTCAAGAAAGTAGATATGCCAGAATGCCCCAATTTTCTTGTCTGCTTTGGTGGTGGGTCTGAGTTCCAGCTAATGCCGCAGACACCTCTGTATTACTGCTTTACATCAAAAAAAGGAAGAGAATTGTGTCTTTTGATACCTGTTGCCCTTGATGCTAGTGCTGGGCACAGTGGCCTGTCGCGAACAACTGAAAAGCTTCATGCTTTATTTTCTTCAATATTTTATTTGTGGGGTAGGTTTCTTGAATGTTAAAGAAAATTAGATCATGGCTCAAGCTTTCTTTGTTAATGTTTATTTTTACCTTAGCACCTGTGGGATACAGTGCAAGCTATTTGCAGAGCAGAAATCACAATTCCCGGCCAGCTCTCCATTACTTTCTATCAAGCCTTCCTATTTGTAAGTGATGGTGAAAAGTTTAATGTTGAATCTTGTTACCGTAGTTTGCAAAAGTGGCTGTCCTTAAGAAAACTTATATCCTGTGTTTTTCAAGTTTTTCAGCTTTATTCTGACAAGTATAAGCATTTTATTTACAGCACACTCCTAATATATAGCACAACAGTTTCTTTAAGAGTTTTGGGTCTTGTGCGTTAGTCTGCTCAATACAAAGTTCTGGAGACAGGTTATAATAAGTTAAATTGTGATGCTTTAGCAGTTATGGGCCATATTAAATCTTTTTTGTACTAGTGTATAAAGGCCAGAGAAAATCTCCATTCCTGTAGCCAAAGAAATTGGCTAAATTTGTTCTCAGTAATTCTGCTACTGAGACAACCTACCAGATAGGTAATAGAGAATGAAAGGGCATTTTATGATTTTATTTCATGTTAAATTACTTGCAAAAATATATTAAGTTCCATTACATGACAGGAAAAATGGTTCCTACTGATTTCAGTGTGCCTTTTGCTGTTCCATACCAGTGAGGCTGCCTAGACAGACAGCTATGTGCATGGCTTTCCACGGATTCCTTGTCCTGTAGGTGTTAAGCTATTGACAGTTCCTGTGTGGTGGGAGTTTCTGAATGAGGACTTGCAAACGGCCGCTTTGATTTTCAGAGAAAACAAGCACATAAAAATCAGATCAGTTTTCATCTTTCTTGGGTGATTATATGCTACCAAGTAGATTCAAAATTTATGCTTTTCACACGCCTTTTGTGTCCAAGTATTTTGGTCTAACCACACCACATCTAAATCAAGATGGAGTAAAAAGGGGTAATGGAAGGGATGTGACAGATGTGCTACCCCTGTGAGCCTAATATTGAGCTGCACTGATCAGGTTGCTCCACACAACGTAAAGCAGAGGAAAGGGTCCTCCATCGTGCACCAGGGACCCACAGACTTCAGTAGTACTTTGTCCATTCAGAGATAGCCTCTGTCCTGGTGACAAAGCTGACTGCCCTCATTGAAGTCTCTTGTATGGAAGTAGAGAGAATAAAAGATGATGAAACTGATGCTACAACTCCATCATGCATACAAGGTGACAAAAAGAAAAGAGCAGCACGAGGAATCCATCCTTTAATATGCACAGGAAAATAAGATTTTTTTTAAAAATGTTCATGGTATCCATTGTCAAGCCTTCCTTCCAGGAAAGGAAAATGAAATTGTAAAATAGAATAATTTTATGAAGTCAAACCCCAGAGGATATACTTTGAAATAGATCCTTTCAAGTAAATGAGGCTGTGCCAACTGAAGATGCTGCCCCACACTGAAACCATATCTAGGCAGCTGGCACAATGCACAGGTCATTCTTTCCTAGCAGAGTTGCATTCTGATGGACCACTAGGGAAAGCAATTTCCAATCCCGTATGATCTCTTTTTGAGAATGCTCTGTCCTCAGAAATAGTGGAAGGTTTATGGAAATTATACTGGATGCAACCAAATAGTTAGTGCATGCACAATAAAGCAGTGATTGCAGGTACCAAGGAAAATTAGGCTCTATAACTCATGTCACTCTTTGCAAGAGTAGATAATTCCAACTGTTGTCCTTGACCAAATTTGAGCCGCTGAGCATTTGTCCAGCTGGCTGCTCCCTTAAACCCCAGTGCCGGCTCCATTCCAACAGGGGACTGATTTCCATAAGCATATAATTTTTAAAGTGCTTTGGAATCCTTCAGGATGAAAGATGCTATGTATATGTTGTGCACTGTATTACATTCAAGACATTAATAACATCTTTTTCTGTTACTTCACCTATCAGATAAACTGAGGACAGAGAACATGTTATGCATTTTGGGGTCAAGGCAGTTTAAAAAAAAAAATGTGTGTTGTTCACAGAGCTCAGCTCTCCTTGATGCTGCTGATCAGGTGCTAAAGCAGCAAGTGCTTCCCTTCCCATTCACACATCAGATTAAGGTTTCTACTTTGGCTCATGTACAAGGCAAGACAGCAGCTAACTCTTTCCCCTTGGAATCTGTAGTTTAGGGGGAGATTTAGTCCTCCCAGCCACTCATCTGGCCTGTACAAATACTGCCATCAGCTGCAACTCTTTGCAGGAGTCACAGTCCTGTTTTAAGGAAGCAGCCGTGTGTTCTTTGCAGCATGTCCTATGCCCCCAGCAGACCGCTTTGCTTGTTAGGACTCCTGCAGAGGCAGAAAGCCTGAGCAGGAGCCCCTTGTCAGCACAGAGCTTGTCCTTTGGAAACTTGGCCATCGAGTTGCAGGTAATCTTACTGTAAACCTCCCCAAAGCGAAGAATGAAGGATTCCAGGTGAAGAAAATCTTTCAAAGTATACAACCTTATACGTAGGCAGACATCACTGGGTTTCTTATAAGGTCTTACAGCATTCTTTAATATTTTAGCTGTCTGTAGAATACTCTTTTCTGGCTTTTGGGGGCTCAAAAGGAGAAGTGTATATACATACCAGAAAAATAAAACCATAGTCATGAAGTTATCCAAACAAGAGGAGCGGTTTCTCTGCTTTTTGTTGTTTGGGGTTTATTTTAACCTCAAGAAAAGATTGCCTGGGATTTTAACTTTGGGGTGGAAGTCAACTTTAATTCTTTGCAGTCTGCATCCCTCGTCCCTAGCTGTGGTATCCTTCTGCAGAACATCAAACATTGGAGGGCAATGGTGACCTGTGTTGTTTTAATCTCAGACTAAACGGTTCTTTTGTTTTGTTTTAAAAACGAGCCCTTAACTTCTGTAAGCTCCATTCTTCTCCAGAGCTTTGCAGAAATAAAATACATCAAGAAGGAGGAGGCATAATATGACAAAAGTAGTGGTTTTATTGAAAGAGAGCTTTGTGGTATTTTGCTTTTGAAATGTGTTTAACACAGAGTTTAAGGATTGGCAATTTGTTTAAAGAAATGGGTAAAATATTTAAAACCGCCACTTTATTTAAACTATTGTGCCTCCCTCAGTAAACATTCAGTACATGACTGAACCCTGTATGAACTTGTGCTTGTTGCTGGTTAAATAGATTCTGAGCTTAAATGAAAAGGGACTGCTATTGAAAACAGGACAAAAAAGTTGCATGTGCATTTTTTTTTTTTATTTGCCCACACACAAGCTCTTACCCCCCAAAATACTGCGTTCACAGGATCTTTTATTAAAACACTGTTGTTTTTTTTCCTAGGCCTCAAAGTACTAAACTGAAAGCAAGCTGTTAACAGAAATGAGTAATTATTGAAGCTCTAACAGGCAGCTTTCATTGAAGTTGATTACAGCAGCCATATAATCACTTTTACGGATGCTGTAATCACAGTAGCAGGGAATGCTTGACTTGGTTCTTATTGTTTTCACTCAGGGTGGAGGTAGGGGGCCTGCAAGAAACCCGTTTTACCACCTCGGTACAATTTCTGCTGTAAAGGAAATCTACACAGCACTGAATGAAGCAGAGAATCATTTATTCTCTCTTTATTAGCATTTTCTCCTCCCTCACATGAGAGTCTGTTGGAGTCAGGAAATTGCTGTTATTCAATATGCAAGCCAGAGGTTGTAATGACCATTTGGGAGGGTATGACCAACAATTACAGCCCTTAATGAATAGGAGTAATCTAGTTGAGACTAAACACTAGTAGCAACTCTGGTGCTGTCTCTGGTTAAATTAAAAGAACAGCAATGCAAAGGAAGTTAACAAGAATTAATTAGTTAGATCGAACTGAAAACCTACTCATTAGTGATGTTATAGGCAAAGTAAAAGCCTATCTTCAGTGCAATTAGGTAGACAAATGAATTGTACAACTGACTGATTCACACCTGCTAACAGCTAAGGGCTATAGCTGATATGTATGGGATCCACTTTTTACAGTTCATGCATACTTGCATAGTTTAATGGATCTTGCATTCCTGAATTAGCCTTCATTCCTTCACATTTCATTTGTGTGTTTGATCCAAACATTAAAGTGTTGCTTATAGATTCTGATGCATTGCGGCTGTCTACAAGACAGCTTTTAGAAGGGTCCACAGAATTGTAATGTCTACTTAAACTGCACTGCCATACAGAAGGGGTCTCAGTTTGCAGATCTTTCTTGTTAATTTTTTTTTAACTATTTAAGGATTTATGTACTTGACAAGTTCTCGATTACATTGAAAGTGGACAGATCTGCAAGGAAAGATCACGTCATCAGTTAAAAAAATATCCCAGGATTCAGGATTTTGACACTTAGGTGAAGAAAATAATTGGAAAGCAATGGAAAAAGGCAAAATCCTCAGATCTGTGGAGCAGCACCTGCAGGTCTCACTGTCATCAGAGGATGCTGTATTTGCAGAGCAGTCTTGGGGATTCGTTAAATGCAACCACAATCACAGTGATCAGAAGAACACAAGGAGATTTTTCCCTCTCCTCATCCTGCATTTTCTTTTCCCGCTCATGATGTTAGTCCTAGGCTTAGGCATTGAGATTGTGAGAACTGGGGAGCAGAACCAGACTGTAGTATCTGGTATACCCTCACCTGTTCCTGCTTCCAAGTGGGTTGGGATTCAGAGGGCACAGTGGTTAATTTGTACACTGCGTTTTTCAGGGGGCAAACTGAGAAGCCACACAGTGGACTCTGATCCCTCTTTCTGCTGGCACATTCTTCATTCCAGGGTCTTATCTTAGAATTTTCTACTTTGTTAATATTTCACAGGAACCCACAGGTCTCTAATGCTCCGTGAAGCTGCCATGATTTCCAGTTCAACTCTATGTCAGGAAGAAACTAATTTACTTCATTACCATGCACTCGTGTTGTGGACTTAACTCTTTTGGCTGTGTTTTGACACAGAGTTTTGGTCTAAAGTGCTTTTAATTATGAGCAAGATTGCTCAAAAGCAAAGCAGACATGGTGGGAAGTGCATCTGAACCTCGGGGTTTTTTTAACAGAGCCTCTTCTTTTTAACACGTCATAGTTTATTTTATTTTTTTATTTATTAACTGTCTATCTTAAGGAGAAAATTCCCATAAAGTGAGAGAGTTTGCACTGTAGAATAAATAGCCTCTCAGGCTTGGCCAGTTTCAGGCTCTTGTTTTCATTTTAAAGGGGGAGGTTTGAATATAAAGTACTTGATTTAAAGATTTTTTTATTAGATCTTAACAAATGACATCTCTTATTTACATGCAAGAGACTGACTCCCTAAAAAGCTGCCTGGATATGTAAATCTACTAGCCAGATATACACATAAAATGGATTTTTTGGACTGAAAACCCAAGTAAATGTACCTATTACAACAGAAAGACCCCTCTGAGTCCTCTAAAAGCTTTTTTGGTGTATGGCTTCAATGTATGTTTATGGGTTTTTTTTAAACAAATGGAGCCAAATCCAGGTTTAGTATAATTCTTTATATGTATATATATATTTGTAACCCTAGCTTTCACCCAAAACTAGGGATAGATGCACTACCCTTGTGCTAATGGGAGCTGTATTGATAGAGGTCACTGTTGCCTTCCCATAGACATTCCCGTAGCGGGAGCAAAAGTCGCCTTCACTACAAAGAGGCATTTGAAGATGTCTGCAGTGAAGCGAAACATTTCCCCTGTCTTTTGACTCCAGTTTCCAGCTCACAGTGGGGCTTGGCGCAGGACTGGGTCTCTGGGAAAGTCTCACCTCCCAGCAGCCTTTCCAGGCTCCTGCCTCCCCTGGAAGGGCCCAGGGCATTGAAGTCATGAGGAGCTGCAGGAAGCCGGGGACTTCCTTCAGTGCCTTCCTTCCCCGAGTCTCACGGGTGCAGCCAAGCCAAGCAAGAGATTCGAGCAAAACTGTTCTAAAGTTGCATGAGAGCATTTGAACCCAGTATGTTTCTTATGTTGGGACAAGGCAGTAGTCATTTGAAAGTGGCCAAATGGATTTTTATCAAGGTTTGTTTTTAATAAAGTTATTTCCTTGCTGACAGGCAGGTTTTAACCTTCTGGAAAGAGGGGTTTGTAATAGAAATGTTGACACAACCTCCCTCTAGGGGTGCAGTTGCATTGCTGCAATAATAGTGTGTGGGCAATACAGTAATAGGGCACTGACCCATAACTGACAAGAAGCAAGGCTGCAACTGCATTATAAAGGTCATTCTCTTATTTGTGACAATGAAGTGTATTTTTTTGCTCTACTCCCTGAGTTTTCTGTTCACTCCTCCCTCTCCCACCCCCACCCCAAATCCAAATACTGCATATTTTTAATTCACTAGAGTGTTGAAATTTTTAAGGCTATTTTAAAAAAACTTAAGTACAGGGATTAACCCTGGCTCTTATACCAGCTAATCTGTGTTCAGCACAGGACACAAAAAAAAACCAAGAAGGAAAGCCATTTTTGCAGTTTCTAGGGGGCCACCAAAGTTAGCTAGGGTAGTCTCAAGGTTGTTCTAAACTACACCCATCTGCAGTGGTGCTAATGGAGCATGCTGCGAGCCAGATGCAAAGAGAAATGGCTCCGAATCTCTTCTGTGTCCACCTGATCTCTGTTGTCACCTTCCATAGTATAGGGTAGGCCTGAAGCTATGAAAACTGTGAGCATAGGAACTAAAACCCATTTGAACTCTGTATGCACAGCCTCTCCCAAGAAGTGACCTTCAGTGATTCTCTTGCCTTATAACCTTTTTCTTTCAAATGTTTAGGAAGGAGCACTACACACAGCAGAGACCAAATGAAGGAGCTATGTGCTGCAGTCTGCCTGCATGACACCATCAAGGTGCCTTCTAGTATCTGAGAACAGTAACCACAATAGTTGATGTCATGAGACTGATTAAAACTAACTGCCCTGCCTGTGAGGTAGAACATTAATTGAAAATGTGCAATTTGTACAATAGGCAGTAGTTAATTATCTGCTTCTTTGAACTGCTTGGTGTTTGGGATGGCTCTGCCTATAGGGAGCAAAGACATGAAACAAAGACGCAGGCAGTTTGAATGGGTAGTTGATACCATTTAAATGAGTAGGAGCTGTTTAAAAAAAAAAAGTCTGTTTAATTCTTAATGTAATTTTAGATCTAGTTTATAGTAATACTAGTTGAGGTGCAATTGCCCTATATAAGGGGTTGTTGTCACTAGGTTACATAAGATGGCCACCTTAATTTATGCTAAGCATCAGTATTAAAACTTGTTACTTGCTCTATAACCAAATTCTTATCAAGTGAGCTAAGGAAAAAACATTTTCATTTAATTGTGGTATAGGCATTTAGAGTCAAAGATAAGCATTTCTGGCTTAACCCAGTAGAGAGCAGTGGTGTGTATACACACCAGACACCTTATGATAACATTAACATTTAATACATAGAGCCTCGGTTACTTCATTTGGGGGGCTTGAGGTTTTTTATCCTCCCCTGTTTCATTTCGAGTATAATACATATTTTGCAGGCACAAACGCATACACACTGATGCATACAAATTTAGTAAAATGCTTGCTTTATTGGAATTCATTATCTAATTCTTCTCTATTTTCATCTATCAATGATAACCACATGATTGCTGCTGAGTAAAATGTAAAATATCCGATAAACTTCGTCATCATTAGATTCCAAGGATAAAAGCACAAATATTTGACTTAAACATTTATTTACTTCCTAATTCTATGGTAATTTTTTATCTGTATCTCTCTAACTGTATCTGCCTACACAATGAGTAAAGTGTTCATCCATTGTTATCGTTGTTAACATCAGCACACAGTTAATCAATCACAGAAAATTGTTTTATATCGTATGCAAAAGATTATTAATGCCTTATTGTGTAAAAGCTTACCTAAGCTGATGTTCTCAAAACTGAAACATTTAATCACATTTGTCATATTTTGGGTTTTTTGCTGAATATACAAGACTATGTAACACTAATTAAAACAGTGTGCAACAAAGAACACACTGGGAATATACTGATGAAGAAGACAGATGCACAGAGAGTGACTTCAGTGGAAATGATCTAAACAGTGATTTTTTGGTAAAGGAAGAAAGATCAGTCCAAAGCGGAACCCCTGTATCTAAGATCCTCAAAATGTCTTAGTAGTTAAAGTCTATGTTGGACCCAAAACTGAACAGGAACTACTAATATACATCCAAAATCTCCTGAGATTTTGGTCCATGGCAACGGATTTCACATGAAACAGCTGGTCTAAGGTGCTCAAATGCCACAGTGATGACTAATGTGTGAGCATGTGGGAAACTTGATGAGTCTCATGAAATTTCTATTATGAAGGAAATCTTGAAATGGCTACCTATGAGTGCTGTTAAATCTGCAACTGAGCTCTACTCCTGCTTCACCCTCAAACCTAACCTTATGAGAGGACTATGCTCTCTTGGTCGTTGCTCAGCCACACAAGTGGGGTACATCAACCACATCACACAGTCCTCATTGCCCTCATATGAGAGGTCACGCCGCTCGCTGTCTCTGTGTTACTCCTTGGTGTTTGGTTCCCTGGACTGGGTGGTGCTCAGTATGAAGCCAAGCCAAGCAGAGTTTGTGTTGCCTGTTGGGGAAGGATGATCAGAAAAAGGCCAAAGGTGATTTTTCCAGCTTCTTTGGTTGAGTTTCAAAATTTTGAGGGTTTTATGGATCCTTGGATATTTCTGTATTTGTTTTAATCTACAGCTGGCTCATATGGAGAGACTTGGTTGCTGGTCTCTGTTCCTTGAGGTGCCTGTTTCTGTTAGGAATGTCTCTGAATTGCCCATTTCTGGAGGAGCAGGAGGCTGGGGCTCGCAGGGGAGCGCCCTGCTGTCTGGCTGGGCAACATGGCCAGCTTCACCGGTGCCTGGGACGGGGTTATTGGTGGCAAAACAGCACCAGTGCTGGGCAGCGAGGTCCTGCCGCTCACCCTGCCTCTGCGGAGTTTTGAAGAGCTGAACTTGCAGCTGACCCCTGCACACAGGGAGTCCCAGGGTGTGGGGGGGCAGCAGCTTCTAGTAGGGTGGATGGAGGGAGGTGGCTGTGAGGTAAACCACAAAACTCACCTTCCTTGTGCAGGTGGCACGATGGGCCTCAGCCCAGAGCAGAGCTCTCCCTCACAGGCGCTGCCGACCAGCAGCTCAGATCACTCAGACCCTGATGTACTCTGGGTGGAAACAAGTGACGGGTCTGGCAGCAGAAGCTTGGCACAGACACAAGGGGAGCTGCGTTCAGGCAGCTGCCGCTGCCATCGCCCCTCAGTCGCTCCCCCTTGCTCCGGCTGGTGTCAGAGCTCTCTTCCTTTTCCCTTGTGCTTCCTCTCTTCACGACATTATGGTAACTTGGTAGCTAATTAGCAGGCTAAGGCTCTTGGACAGAAGAAATTGAATCACTGGCTTTTTATTTCCACAACCATTTGAGGCCATTACAGCAGTACTCGTTCTCAGGCCTGCACTTTCCTCCTCTGCTGGTATGGGTATTGGTGCGCTGATCAGGGGAATGGTGCCAGCTAAACCCTCCCAGGAAGAGAGGGTGCTTATTTTTAATGTAGAGTCATGTCTGCACAGGAGACGATGCAGGAATAAGAATCAGCAGCCAGCAGGCGAGTGGTGGCTTAAGAGCTCATGGAACAGTGGTACCGGTAGGCTACTCTGTTCGAATACAATGTGCTGTAGGGTCACCGAATGAAAAGTTACCTAGGAATGAGTAATGCCATCTGTGTGTATGGAAAGGGGAACTGTGCTCAGGAAAACACCAATTCAGGAAAAGTTTAGGCACTGATCCTGACCTCCAGGTGACCAAAGTGGCTACTGCAGTCCTCACTGTATAAACAGGGAAGCAGTGAGCAATGAGGGGAGATTTTCCCTTTGTGCTTATTATTATGAGGCTACGCTGGGAATCTGTGTTCAGCTTTGGTGTTCCTATTTAAATAAGGAGGTTAAGTGCAAAAGTAGCACTACAATTAGGAACTGGACAAAATAGTTTACAGTAAGTGAGGCTTCACAAAATTGGTAGATGATTAAGAGAAAACAGTATAATGTATGTTTCAGGAAAAAAAGTTACATGTATTACACTGTATAAGCTAGTAGAGAAGGGCATAACAAGGACTGGTGGCTTCCCAGACAAAGCATGGCAGTCTAATTACAAATAAGACCCATACTTTCAATGATGAAAGTGATTAACTACAGGGAGAGGCTACAACGGAAAGGATTACACTCTGTAACCCTTGATTTCTTTTGCAGAAAACATCCAACACCTGGCAAGTCATGCCATTCAAATGCAATTAGCATTCTCCCATGTTCACCTTGATCAGAGGGTCTGAGATCTGCCTCTTTCATTTACCTGTTCAGAATTTCCCAAGCTGTTGATGGAAAACAGTGTGACACAGTGGAAGAGCGCTGAAATGCGTCACTAAAAGTTCTTGTGAGTTTTACTAGTCTTAACTACCTGCAATTTTGGCAGTTAACAGCTCTGAAGGATTAGAAGGTTGCTTGCCTGTAAGGTTTCTGTTTAAAGGAACTTTAATTTCCACAATGAGATTTTGGTTTTTTACAATTGGGACTTACAATTTTATCCGCATGAAAATAGGAAGATCTTATAGACAATATGGGTGATTGTCTGTTGAAACAAAACATGCTGTGGACTTACTACACTGCAAGATGAAGTTCCTGTCTTTTATCAGTAATTAATACAATTATTAAAATGTTACATCAAAATTAGAATAAATATTGTCTGGGAAAAGTCACGTAACTTCAGAGTGAGAGTGGTCCTCTTTTGGGTTTTGTTAAACACATTTGACTTTGAAAATAATTTTCTAATTTTTTTACCCCTTGGAACTGTCTGTGGGAGGTTTAGTTTGTTTTTTCTTCTCTGCTCTTCTGTTCCAAGTTGACATTTTTTCAACTCTACTCTGGTGCAGTATATTAGCTCCACTTCTCACTGCTCCAATATATTTTGCTTGGGATAGACATGCATATTTAATAACTAGGAGAAGGATTCTTTCTAGATGCCATAGAATTGGATTATCATCCCATTAGGCATGAGGCCTCATGTAACCAAGGACACTTAACTTTTGACCTTTGTGAGAAAGATCATTTAATTTAACTGCTCTTTGTATATAGCTGAACCAGGTGAATCTGGGAAATTCTCAACTCAGTTTTATGTTTGTTTAACAAATCAGGAAGGGCTTTTAGCTGGAACAGCTGTGATTTTCATCTCTTTTGATACTATCCTAATACATCCTCAAATCCCTGCCTAAGATTTATGTCCCGTATATGGGAAGAATTGCAAGGAGATAGACAGATAGATTAGATAGATTACACTCAACTATATGATATGCCTAGATGTTTATCAAAGCTCTGTAATGACCGTATAAACCTAGATGATAACACAGATTTGGCTGTGGCTCAATCCTTAAATTTAAAATGAAAATGTCATTTGAAACCCAAATGAAAGAACACATTTAGCTACACTTTAACAGTACACAGCAGGTTTGGGGCATATGTGGGTGGTATGTGAGAGTTTCAACCTCTCTATTTGTACAGCAAATGTACAGTGGGCAATCACAGCCTGCTAAGGCTATATAAGTACAAGTGGCTTGGGTAGGCACAGACCACTCATCCAGGCATGTGAACGGCCTTAGTACTTCCTGAAATATGTCAGTGATTACCCAGTAAAGCCTACAAGTTAGCTGACAAATTGCAAAATTTTGTTAACAGCAATTATTTGAATCATTACTCAAAAGCAGCAAAGGACGTTGCTAGGTTCATTTACAAGATCCAGATTTCCTTTGGGGGCATGGAAAAGAAAAGGGAAGAGACAAAGAGACAAGCAAATTTATTCCTACCATCTTGGTATGTTTATTTGCAGGTTTACTGGAAGTGCAAAGAGTTTTCTCAATGCCTTAAGCACAAGCTTGTCTTTAGTAAACAAATTATACCATTGTGGACAGCAGTGTGGTCCAAAATCCCATATATTAATATAAAAATCTGTCTAGATCTTTGTGGAAGTAGGTACATTTCTTTGGAGTTTCTTTCAACTATTTAAAATGCATTAAATGCATCATGGAAAACATCACATCCCTGAATTATTTACACCTATTTCCTAATGAGGAAATTGGTCTTTCTTTTTCTGACTACCAGCAGTAGCCTTCTGGTAGCGTGCTGTTTCATCCAGTAAAGTGTGTAGGTACATTTTCTCTGGGATACCTGGTATAGTTCACAGCTTCACTTTTACACATGCATTGGAACTTTTAGTAAATGACAAATGCAATTCATATGGCCTATTAAATTCTTTTTGCTCTTACGAAATGAGCAGGAGCCCTGTATGCCAGATAATTATTTGTCCATTCTGTTTTCATTTTAGAAACTATTAAAAAAATGTCCTGCAAGATTTTCCAAGGGAGAGCTTCCTTATTCATGGATATGCTCTTCTTCAATAATGAACTTCCCTGTGAAGTCCAGATACTTACACCTCAAAGTACTTGATTTCAAAGCTGGATCAAGCAGCAGAAGACATTTTATAAGTGGCTAAAAAAGAAAGTCTATCCATCTTTTAAAAATGCCTTTAGAAAACATTTACTTACAATATTTCAATTTTTTTCTATGTGAATAATCACAATGTGAATTATTTTATCTCTTTTCATTTCCATAGACGCTTCACTTCATGGTTAGTTCCATTGTTACACATTTTCATTCCAGCTTTTGAAAACCCAGCAACAAATGGGTAAAGATTTTACCATTCATCCAGCCTGTAGCCTCCGGTCCAAGGCATTATTAAATGTTGTTCAAATGTTTTCAGGTATGGTGAATTCAACTGAAATTAATCCATAGAGAATAATTTGTCTAATGGACTAAAAGCTGGTGGCAAAGTATTATTCTGTTTCTCTGGTATGTGAATTTTGTTTGATTGATTTCTTAAATATTGAAAACTCAAATCCAGAGATTTTGGAAATCATTTGACTTATAACAAATGAAATTGAGTTTCAGTCTTCTATAACAATAGCTCTCATAGTGCTACAGGACATACTTTCTTAATAGGTAAGCCAATAAAAATATTGAGCTTTGAACTGCTTTACTTTCTCTTATTTTAAACACAAACTAAATTTTATGGCCTTGATACTACATTTATCTAACTTTTGGCAAACATATGTCTTTCCAGGATTGTAGCATGTGTTGGTAAAGAAGTATAAATCTAGCTTACAAGGGGCATGTGGTGGTCTGCATGTGTACACATCGTCTTTCTTCTGTTCTCACCAGGACCACCATGGCCTTAACTGAAAACAAGCATGCTATATAGAAATCGGCCCTGTGTAATGGCAAGGATATAAACAAATGCAACAAACTGCCTCAATTTAGCAGTAGAAATGTATGAAAAAACTTAGCTGAGATGGTTTTGTCCAGACTCACTCCCTGTAAGTTAGAACGTATGCTTGTATTGGGTTCAAGAATTACAAATGCAGCATAAGCACGATACAACAACCATAAGCTGCTGGGAACTGCCAGCATTATTTATTCAGAATGTCTGGCTGTCCAGCCTTGGATGACCCAGCATTATCACACTCTGAAATTAGGAGCATTGGTTTTGTAATTTGCCTGTGCTGGATCTGAGTTTTCACAACATGTAGTTTACACAATAATACTACTTATAGATCTTTCATTTTTCTACAGAAATTAATTGCCTGTACCACAATGATTTATAGTCAGACTGAACATGATTATTAATTTTCCTGATGATTGTACCAGTGGGCGGCAACAAATCTACTCCTGATAGGACCAGCCTTGAAATGCTGTGAAAACTAAAATGTCCATAAGGTAATAACAACTAATTTTTACCTTAATCAACTTACACTTTAAAAGAATTTAATATAGGGCACTTGTGCCTTGTGGGGAAACTTGTTTGAAACCTACTGTAAGGTGCTGAGTTATTTATGAGAATAATTATACATTTGTTACTTGCGTTTGTACTGGGAAATCAGGTTCTGAAATTAGACCAAAATACCATTAAAAATGAAGTCAGTGTTGTATATGTTAGAAACTCCAGCTCTGAGGTAAATAGTATTTAACAGAGAAAAGAACAGCAGTTATCATGAAATCTTTAACAGAGAAAAGAACAGTGGTTATTAGGGAATATTAAAACTTGACAAACTCAGCTCATATTTTCAGGTTTGTTTCTGCCTAGTGATGCCTTTGAGCTAGAGGAGGATCACCCCAGTGTTTCTCTGAGCTCCCTGATATGGGGAGAAAGAGTGTGCACACAGCTATCCCTCTGGACTGACATCTTTGTGCATGCGTGGGCTGCCTTCCCTTTCCAGACTGGTTCTTAGCTTTGCTGAGCTGTAGCCTTGTAGCCTGTCTCCCTGACCCAAGCCTGCATGCCGCTGCGCCACAGGCACAGTGTCTGAACCTCCCTGGCCAGGAGAGATGGAGCCGGTCTTGTCCCTCTCCAAAGAAACTTGCTGGAGAGTGGCAAAGGATCCAGCTTAATGGAAAGGGGAAAGCGGGCAGATCTGCATGGAGCAGCCCAGGCCTGCAGAGGATTTGTGCGCCAAGCACAAATTTTAATGGTCAGGCATAAATTCTTATTGCCTGGTGAGATGCAGCCTGGTGTGGAGGCCGGCAGGGGATCCTGGTGATGCCACTTCTAGACTTTGCTCTCTGATCTTGAGAAAGTTCCCCTTGTAAAGCACTTTGATGTAGGGATGAAGACAGCTGCCTAAGAGACAAGTGGTGACCGTATTACTCGAGACGGATGACAGGTGTGAATTTTGGTTGTAGAAACTTATGCACATTGTGCACATGGTCTGTTTGTTTCTTCCAATTTTGGACAATAATCTGTGCAAAACGCCATCCAGCCTGTAGGGGTTTGCAAGGCCTTGCAGTTGGAGTACTGTTTACACAGGATTTGCAGTGTTTGAAAATTTACCTGTTGTTCCTCTTATGGAATACAGGAGTACAGAGCTTAGTTGTGCTTTGGCTTCTCTCTGGGAGAGCTTGAAGAATCACAGAGCATATATGACACAGTGTGATAAAATGCCAGAAATATTTTGTTCTTTTTTTCTTCCCGTGATTAGTGGCATTATGCAGTTATGCAAATAATCTGTTATTTATATCTAGACACATTATGCAGTTATGCAAATATTCCATAAATAATTAATATTTCCCACAGTTATTTGGGGGGAAATATTCCCCCAAAGCATGTAACATCAGCTGTTTAATATGCCGCGTGTATTGTACACACTTCTAGTTGTGTTGTACCTCAGGTACCCAGCTCAGTGAGGCTCCCAAACTCCAGTGCATGGGCCGGTAGCAGTCTTCAGATTTCAGGAGGGCTGTGGCTGATTGTATAGAGTAGGCTGTTGTCATGTATTAGTTTAGCTCCTCTTCTGTCTTCTTTCCCTCTGCTTTGTTTTGATGTAAGCAGTGGCAGAAGGTACTGCAATCCTGGTGTTTGCTGCAGAACACCAGGTAGGTGGTGAGCTCAAAGAGAATTATTCATACTAACCACTTTTAAACATTTTGCTGAACTGCAATTCAGAGTGCAGCACAGGAACCTGAGAACTAAACTGCCGATGAAGAGGAGAGACCAGGGTGCTTTCAGAGCACCTAAGTTACAGGCCTAGACCTTAAAAGGGTGGGAAACATCCAGTATCTTTTTCTTCTGGACTAGGCTATAGGGATGCCTAGTTGGAGTGGGTGACAGGAGGCTACTGAATCATCTTTAGTCACATAGTGATGTTATGAGGACATACAGAGAAGGTTTTGAGGAATGTAGTAGTAGGAAAATACTTAGAAGCAGAAAAGGATATGAGCCAAGCAAGTGAGGAGTTGATTGTGTTCTGCCTGATCACCTTCTGGTGTGGACCATTCAGATGATGCAGTATTTGCTTGATTTTAACCAAAGTGGAATGTTGTTGTCAAAGCCCAGAGGAAACATCCATTTCCTGCAAGAAAAAAAAAAGAAAATAAAGTCCTTGCTGATAACTTTGTTTGCTCTTATACTTTTAAAACTATTTTGAAAATGGTTACACAGCGACAGAAACTCCCACCATTTCTTCCAAATGCGATTCTTCCCTTTAGGAAGGAGTATATAAGAAAATAACAGAGAGAAAGCAAGTACAGAAGGAGAAAAAGTACAAAAAGTAAAAAGGAAGTAGTAATGAGATAAATAAAGAGAATACCACACAGAGGAAAAGAAATGACAGATAGAAAGGAGACTTTGGAAAAAGCAGAAGGGAAAGAAGAGGAATAAGAGAAGCAGGGCAAAATAAAAGAGCCCCGAAGAAAAACAGAGATCATGACTAGTTGAGGAGAAGACTACAGTGAAGGATGGAAAAGGCGTGGAAATAAATTAACACAAACCAGTGTTTTGAAACATGGGAGTAATTGTGACTGGAAAACACCTAAAGAAGGGGAAACAATGCCAAAATAGCTGGGGAGAAAGAAAGTGAACAAAAAGGAGAGTGGAAAATGCAATAGAATATGCATTTTATGACGTATAAGATTGTGATAAGATTTAGCGTGACTTTGGGTATTCATAAATGTGCCACTTTTTCATGTGGATTAGTATTGCCTGAAGTCCTATGTTGCCCGTATCACTCTTTGCCTGTATTGCCGTTAAAAGCAGGACTGATTTCTTGGCTTAGTTAAAGTCAATGAAAGTTTTACCATTTATGGTAAATTTATGCAGCTATCCAGCAGCCCTCTTCCTCTT
Source organism: Strix uralensis (assembly GCF_047716275.1). NCBI lineage: Eukaryota > Metazoa > Chordata > Aves > Strigiformes > Strigidae > Strix > Strix uralensis. The sequence continues at coordinate 17,478,595 of NC_133979.1, read as the reverse complement.
GTCCCTCCTCCTTCACCCACTCCTTCATACTTGAGTACTGTACTAGATGAATAGGCACCATAAAGAGTAGGACTCATACAGCTCTCATAAAATCCAGCTTCCCAGCTTCCAAAAGGTTATCTATTCAGGCTCTGCCTATCTCCTGCTATCTAATGCAGAGTGAACACTCTGTTTACATTTCTCATATATTTTCCAATCTGCATAAGTCACAGAACAGATTAATAGCCCTACAAAAGTTTGACCTTCCATTCATTTTGTGCTAAGCCTTCTGTCTAAGGGGTCGCTTTGTATTTAATGGAGCCAAAATTCTTTTCCCATCATTTCCCAGTGAGAAAAGCATAATCTGCATGCATCCCACTTTAGCAGATGGCTTCCCCTATATCTCATGTATAGAATTAAGAGCAAAGATGGCATGAACCACTGAGCTTGGCCCAGACTCCTCCTAAAGTTCATCAGGATGCATGCGTTTGAGCAAGTCTTGCCTGATTTATATTTCTGGGGGAAATCCAGATGAAATTCACTGGTTATGATAAATACAAATTAAAACAGACAAATTGTCTGACTTAGCTTTGAATTTTGGGGTTGATTCAAAATCCAAAGTAATGCCACGGATGTATGAAGGGGAATGAAGCCTGAGTGAACAATAGAATACAGTATTTATTGTATTTTAATTGCACCCCATCCAAACCACAGCTCTGTCACCAGCCAAGAAGGAGGAGGAGGAGGAGTGTGGGCCTTATGCTCTGCTCTGATTTGTGTTTTCAAGCCAGTGTCACAAGGCAGGGCTACACCATGTGAGTGCCTCTGTGTAGGCAGGGACCACCAGGCACAGGGCACACCAATCATGGCTTCAAGTCCCTTCAGCAACTGTCCTTTGGGGAAGATGCCAATGGAGGGGGTGCACAGTGGCTGCAGCAGCCTGGTTTTACACCCAGTGTAAGAGGTGCCTGCGGACAGAACTTCCACCACCTCAGTGCCAGGACTGCCGCGAGGAGATGGAGGGCGCCAAGCATATAGTTCCTGCAGTTCCGGATGCTGAAAGCCCAGCCTGAAGAAATCCAGTTATTTTTTAATTTTAGCTCTAGTATTTCTTGCCATGTAAACAATAGCCAGTGTCTTGAGGATAAGAGAGTGTGAGAAGCAGCAAATCATTGTGTGGGGGTGATGGAAAGTTGGAGAATGTTGAGTGTAGTGGGGACTGCTAAGCACAGCTGGCAGGCACTGGAAACAACATGTTCTCTCCTTGTTAGGCTTGTAAAATAAACAGGAGTGGTCTGTACACACCACTGTGGCAAAAGTCCTAATTTCTTTATAGCCAAATGTGTCTCTAACATACATCAGAATGCCTGGAACATTTAAAGCAGAATTGTGCCCTACTTTAGGAGGATTATGCCCAGGACTAAGCAGGGAGGGACAGAAGGACTTTCCAGATGTTCCGGCAAGACGATGTCTGGCTTTTCCAGGGGACAGGGGAGGAGAGCTCAGTCCTCAAGATCTGTCTGTGGCCCAGAAGAAAGGTTCACCCTAAAGAGGATCAACTCTTGGCTGCCAGCTTGGCGAGGGATTGCCATGCTTGGGGCTACTCATCTGCACTGAAAGTGAAGGGATTTCTCTGAAGTCCATGAAAGCTATACCAAATCTTCTACCAAGTGAACCAGGGGTACTTTTCTAAGATGTGCTTGCTGATTTGTACTTTGTTATCACTAGGGATTAATTTTTCAGCAACTGAAGTTTGTCAGTTTGGTTTTGGTCATTTGTGGTTTGGACTTCATTTGGTTTGGCTTTGTATGCTTTGGTAAGAAGAATTAATGGTAATGCTGTTGAATTTTATAATTGCATAAAATAAAAAGGTCATACAGAATATTTACTGATTTAGTGTCATAGGAGAAAGAAAAATTGTGCTGGGGAAGAACTGAATTTATCTGGAAGTTCTCTACTATGTTTTGTGCTCATTTTCCTTTTTCTTGTACTCTTTGTTAGAGATCTGATTTCTAGAACAGCAGAGATTTCCTTGAAATGAAAATGTTTAAAGGAATCCACTAACCATTGTCCTTGTTAGTTGGAAATGAATGCTTATTGATCAGAAATATTGATCTAGCACTTTAGATTAAAACAATACTTTTGGTAGTGCAGTCAAAAGAGTTTAAAGACTAAAGTAAAAATGTAACTTCCACTGGCTACCAAGTGATCGATCGTAACTGATACCACTGCCTTGGAACATAAGTTTACTGTGACATCTCTTATCTCCACTGAAGAGTTTGTCCTCATTGCTTTGTGCATTATGTATAAATGATTTATGTCAGCTTTAACATTTTTTAGAAACAACTTTCATTGTCTCCTGTGCATTTGCAGTGCTGAAAATTACTTATATTAAAGAATTTCTCATCCAGAATGTAGTAATTAAGAGTAAGAACAGTCTTCAATAGTTCCAGACTTTGTCTGCTATTACATCTGTATAGCATAGCCCAGAAATAAACAGCCTGTGGTAACTCTTAAGCGGATGTAATAGGCCAGATTTTCTCCTCAGTTCCACCTTTACGACTTCATTCACTTCAGCAAAGGTGGGGGGGTGTGACCGGTCACTGAACTTGCCTGATATCCCTTCTACCAGAGCAAATACTTGCTAGTGGAAAAAAAGGTCGGAAACATTATAAACAAACTCTGAAATATGATGAAGATTGGACGCAACACTTCTACTATTACTATTACAGGAAAAGGAGAAAAAAAAAACATTATCTGGATAGCGTAAGGAGCCTGGCAGCCTGTTGCCCATCAGAATTTATTGGGGACTTGATGCAAAAGTAGACAAATGAGGTTGTTAAGTGACCCCTTAACTGGAGGCCATAAGAGTTTGTGCAGCCGTGTGTCATGCCTGCCTCTAAAAAGCAATGTGAAATGCTCTGAACTAAAAAATCCTTGTGCCTGGCTTTCAGAGCAGCAGTCCCGCGGCTGTTAAGAAAAAATATGTGCCTGCTGGGACTGATAATAGCTGATCATCATCACCTATCCCATTGCAATGCTTCTCAGTACACTTTATTTTTTCAGCAAACAGAGAATGTATGTTTTGCTTTTGCATGGGGCTAGATTACAAGAAATATTATGCTTGCATAATAGTGTAGCAATTCTTTTACTACTAACAATCAGTTTACTAACGCACAATCAGTGACGAATATCTATATATCTATATAGAAAAATAGAAATACTGAATGAATTAATAAACTTGCTTTTCCTTGTAAGCTAAATGTATCTTTCAATACTGGTACATCTTGCTAAGACCAGTAGTGGAGACAGAGGGACTCAGTGATTCTCTTCAGAAATGAAAAAAATAGGAGGGAAGTGTATTCAGCACATGATGAGAACCTGAATATTTTCTCTGGAATGAAAGTGGGTTTGTATGTGAGTCTTGAGGCCCAAGGAACCCCAGGGCAAAATTAACTTTAAAATGGAGGCTCGTCTTCATCTTCAAAATCTTAAACAAAGGTATTTCTTCCCTGCCTCTACTCCTAAGCAGAAGTCTTTCTCATATACTGCTCTGTTATTTCATGAACTTTGCAATGGCCAAGAGAAAGCCCACAGACAGTAGAGCAAAATTCCCAAATCTCTTTATAAAAGCAAACTGAATTTAGAGCACTCCCACATTTCATGGCAGTGGGAGCAACTTGGGGTTTCCAAGCTGTAAACAGAAGAAAAATTGAAACCACTGGGTCTGATTCTTCATGCCAGGCATTTCCCAATGAAGTTGTATCATCAAAATACCGGTATAAAGGCATGGAGAAGCAAATTCTCCAGATTGTGCAGTAATTGCATAGAAGACAGACATGACTTACCAGTAAATATCTATCTGTGGTTTTCATTCTGGTTAAGAGTGATCTTTCTAGCTGTTCAGGCAGGACAGCTGATTCATATATTTCCCCATATTTTGATTTTCATTTTAAGCCACCATTCCAGGCATTAATGTGTTAATTGTCAGGGTTGTATAAATTTTAGTAAAGCCATATTATTTTTGCATGGCAACTATTAAAAATATTTTTCCTCTTAATTTCACAAGGGATGTTGAGACTTTCAGAGTTTTTCCCTCTTGCAGAAGGGAATAATTTAGATTTTCTTCCATCCCTGTCAGAAGTTGAACAGACGAACAAAACAGATTCTTCAGAGACAATTTTACATGGAGTTACATCCATCCAATTCAATTATAAATTAAATTGACTAACGAACCATAGCTCATTATGGGAATCAATTACTCAGAACTGTCTTTGGACCAAAAATGTGGAAAATAAAAAATAATGGTCATACTTCAATATACCAGATTGTCAGTGTTTGAAAGCTCTGTTTTTCTCTAGCTTGGCATAGACCATCGCCAAAAAGAAATGATAATCATTTGTTTTACTGCTTGTAGAGATGTTACTGCTTTATGAAGACTAGTTAATTCTTGAGTTTGATCTCTTTGGGACCAGCACCTCGGGCTTTTTTGAGATGACAGGCCAACCCTGGAGTAATGTCATCACATGGGGATCTTTCAGATCAACTTATGCAAATGTGTTATTAAAAGAAGCCACATTTTAGCCTCTGGTGCAACCCAAACAATAGTAGTGGAAAATGCTATGAGGTAGTATTGGAGGCATTTTCTTAATAAAATCATTCTTGTGACATAGTTGTAGTTGGCACCCCCCCTCCGGAGTGTTTTTAGCTGAAATATGTAGTAAAAGTAAATGTCATAAAGACAGAGAAGTGAACCCTGTTAGTTTAAGACTGGTGTGAAATAATGGTGAAGGATTATTTAAAGTCCCTAAATAAAGTCCTCAGTACAGAGGAACGGAGGCATACAGAATACCTGTTTAGTATAGCTGGTAATGTTGTTTGGATACAATATGTTGGCCTGGGCAGCGCTGAGGGCAGCACACACAGAAGCGCGTGGTGGGTCACTGCACCAGAGCACAAGGACAGCGCCAGCACTCCTCTGGACCATCAGCCTGCTGGGAAGCAAGGAGAACAGAGCTCCTCAGACGCTTTGCTAGTTCTTCTGTACCATAGCTTCCCGTCGGCCGGTACGTGAAGAGAAGCGTCAAGTAAAATGCTTTTTACAGTTCATGTGTCAGACCCCCAGTCTCTGAAATCTCTAACAGCTAATCATTTTCCTGATATAACCCAGCTGGATTAAACCAAAGTTTTTCACTGGTGTTTAGCTGTTACAAGACTTTGCAAATGAGATAATCCTAATCTGTGTGAAGTATGCTTCATTGCTCGGTTATTTAAAAAACATTCCAGCTGGCATGTTGTATAAAATCTTGTTGCCTCTTCCTTCCCTTTCCTCCCGCAGGCAGGGCGGGAGGGCTGCCTCTCTCATTAGGGCTGGCTGTGCTCTCACAGAGCAGTTTTCATGAATGGGAGCAGGTCTGAGGGAAGGCAGGCTGGAAATCAGGCAACCAGTCTTACCTTGAGTTTGCTTTAGACTGAACGGTTCAAAATGAGGCTTAGCTGGGAATCCTAATAGTTAGGTGAATGACCCGTGCCTTCCACACCACCATTATTGCTTATAATCGATCAGAATTTTAAAAGCATATATCTAATATGTATCAAATGTTGAATATTAATGAGTTGCAGAAATATTTTGCATTAGGGACGTGCTCACTAAAATACCAGTGTTATCAGACAGCCAAGACTTTTCCCCCCAATAATTCCTTTTCCCCGCCGTACCCTTTTTGCACTGACTGGCAGAGTTTTAGGCTTCAAGTTTGAAATGAGACCAGCATTGTGGCCCAGTGGTTCTTGGCAAAATCCTCCACCGCTTTAATTTCAACCAATTAGAAGAGCCAAACTTCCCTAGTTCAGAACTATATTAAAAGATATCACATTCAAAGGCTGGACGTGCACGCCATTAATTAGGGGTGTCCGGCAAAGGGGCTGCCCTCAGCTGTCGCCAGGGCTGGGGCAGGCGCCCCTGCCCACCTGTTGCAGGCAGAGGGGCTCGGCGGCGGCAGCAGCGGCTCCTGCACCAGGCCTCTCGCTGGCCCGTGGGGAATTTGCACTAATTAGAATTAGTTGTCCCTCTGCAGTCCGGCTCCTGACACAAATTGCATTCTGCAGCTTTTTGTTCCACTTGAGTTCACAGACAAAATAGCCTGTGCCATGTTTGAAATGAAGCAAGGCAATATGAAAGGGTGTTATGTAATTGGTTAATATACTTTAACATTTTAACTAATACCTTTGGTGTTGGTTTCTTGAACAGAAACGTGTTTGCTTTCTTCTTCTTTTGCTTAATAATTATTTATGATCACACTGTGGGTAATTTTAATACGAGCTTGTTCAGGTGTCATTAAATCAGTGTCGGGCTTGACTGCATGTGTAAGGAAACAAGTGACCTTTAAAGATGATAGTTTGAAGCGGAAGCCGTGGCAATGGGGAGCTGCAGAAGTACACACTGCAGTGGCAAGAAGAAAGAGACCTTTCACACTTATCAAGAGAATAACTTTATTGAATCATACGACCAATAAAGAGAAATTGTTTTTAAAAAAGTGGAAAGGGCAAGTAAAGAAGGTAAAGGGAACAGTCTGTTGATGAAAATATGGAGAAAGATAGATGGACAGCAAAAGTTGGGAAGTTTCACTCATAAGCCACTAGTGGAAATGAGAAATCCTGCACACTGCAGAGGCTGACTGCATTAGAGCAGCTCAGCTGCCTGGTGGCACATCTGCCACCCCAGAGCTGTTGGTGACATGTTGAGGACCTGCCTGAAGAGGTGGTGCAATGGGTAACAAGCCTCTCACCATGCACCGGGGCTGACTGAGATGGGAACTGGGACTGCAATTAAAAGAATGATAACCATCCTTGTGGGAATTCAAAGAAAGTCACAAGAACTGCACCAGAGAGGCAGTGAATCATGAGCGGCCCTAAAACGCTCTTGGGTGTTGCTGAATGATGAACCGGACATCCACCTCCTCTACCCCCTGGGATGGCAGAACATGCAGGTCGGGCTGTCAGGTACTCTTTATATTGGTGGTGTTTAGGTTTCAGAAGCGTAATCAAGGCCTAGAATATTCTCTTTGGTGTCCAAGAAGAAAAGGGAAGAGTAGAGCAGAAATGCCAACGAGTTTGCAGAGCTGGTAGAATTAGAGCAGGTGAAATCCACACAACTGTGGTCCAGGCATTTTGTAGCTCTTCTATTAGTCATAATACACATTTTTGGATAAAATTGTAGAAATACACAGAAATGATTTTCAGATGTTGGGGAACTAATGGGCATGAGGGTCAGCCCATTGATGATCCCAAATATTTCACTTAATGGATTTTTTTACTTTTCTTTATGTGTACTTTCCCTTACAAAAGAGTATCGCAAGTGCCAGTAGTGACTTTCACCCAAATAAGTTATCAGTAACCATTATTACGTAAATATATTAAAGGTATGGGGTTTTTAATTGCTAATTGCTGGCTTGATCCTGATTTAATTAACATCAATGGTAAATTTCTGCTGTGTGTAAAGGAAGTAGAGTAAGCAATAGGCCCTTCCCTCTGTCTCTATTCATTATATACCTCTGAAATGATAATTTTCTTCAAATTTATTCATTATTTGAATTTCATTTCCTATCTAGTATTTATTGACATTACATTCCACATCCTGTTAATGCATCTAGACTCATTTATTAAGATGTTGCTTAGTTATGATGATTGTATTTTGCCAAACCTATGCGTTCAAAAACCATGGTTCAGAAAACCTAAAATTATGAAACAAGGCTAAATCACAAGGTTTGTATTAAGTGCATTTTGGCTCTTTTTATCTTTAGTGTTTGCATACAGTGTGTATGCACACAGTATACATAGAATACACAATGTGTGTATTCAGTCATTTTTTCAAAGTTTCTTGTGTAACAAGGGCTAGAAATATCTTTTTTTTTTAATGGCAACTGAACTTGGTGTCTTGTCATGTGACTCTAGAAGCTCACCAAGTACGACAAGCCACAGTAGTGTTTCAGTAAAATCAAGCTCCTGGTCCTTTTGTGGTTAGTTGTATGTCTCACTCTCTGGTCTTTTTTCTTCTTGTTCTCAAATCAAGCAAGTATACCCAGTATAAATAGCCCTACATATGAACACCGCATTCATTTCCATGTGGATTGGTGTAATTTTGAAATCCACCTCCTATAGATCCATACTGCAGAAATCCATCCCTGGGATGGCACAGTAATGAACTTTTTATTTAATTTTTTTAAGATCTGCTCCACTGTGATTTTAAACCAGGAAGAAAAGCGGGCTTTTAAGAAATAATATATTTTTCTGTTTACTAATCCTTGTCCCATGGACATTACTCCCTTGACAATGAGTAAAAATAGATATGGTATTTGGAATTTTATGCCACTTCAACCCACCACCCCTTTGTAATCTCTCGTCAAGGAGATTAGACTGTGGTAGATGTCTGTGTCCTGAGTAAATTACTTTTGCTACAGGCAACCTAGGAGGTTAACCAAATGCTCAGTATTGGCACCAACTGCTGACCATGTTAGTCATTACCACTTAAGAAACACAAGGTGTGTTATACTGTCACAGCAGAGGTGCCAACTCAGTTAACTCTATCACTGCCAAGGGATGTATCAGCTGAAACAGCTCAGTGGTCCAGCTTTGCTTGCCTATTCTGTCATCTCAAAATATCATCCTGACACCTCTGAAGAGTCAGCAGCAGCCCAGAATTTTATGTACAGACAAGAAACAAACAATTCTACTCAGGAGCAATCAGACTCTGCAAGTGCAAATCACACCACCAGTAAGATTACTAGGGTCACATGTGGTTCAGCCCCTTTGTTCCCTACTCCTAGTGAGAGATGCAACCCATGGAAAATACAGACCCATCGTAATACAAGCAATTTTCCTATTAGTGCCACATGTCTTGTTTGCTGCTTGGTAGACCTTGTCCCAGCAAGAGAACCTCAGTTTTGCTTGGACAATGCACTGTAAAAAAGCTCTATCAGTCCTCCCCAGAGGTAGAGCTCTGCTGGGCAGAAAGAAGGAATTGCAGTGCTGAAGCAGCTGGCTCAAAAAGTATTTTAGTTAAGAATAGAAGTTGCTAAATGAAGCACAGAGCAGATGGTCTGATTCCAGCTTTAAAAGCATATGAAGAGCTCCCACTTGAATTCCTGCATTTTCAAAGATTTCTGGCCACAACCATGTCTCATTTCTAAGTCACCTATTTGGGATGTGGTAAAATTAAAAGCAACACTGAATCCCAGAGCACCACCAATGTGTCATGCTGCTTCTGTGTATTCTCCCTCTTTTCATCACACAGTGGAGAGAGAAAGAGGATAATTTTCAATGGATAAAACACATTGTAGAATTTCATGGATCACATTTAGTCCATTTGTCCACCTCTGGGTTAGTGACTACTATAAACCATTCTGGTTTTCTCTTTTTCCTTCTCCTCCTATTCTTCATTTCCTTCCTCTTCTTTTACTTCCCCCCCCCCCCCCCCCATCTCATAATGCCGTCTAGGTGTCCAAAGAACCTTCCATAGGAGAGGAAAGAAAAAGAATTTTGTATTTGGTCAAATGTGATGCTTGTTAGCTGCAATATAGCTGATCTTCTGTGTGTGACCTTTCTAGCTTGGTTTTCAAGTAGATGGCCATTTTTTTCTGAAAAGCTGCCTGTTGCAAAACATGCTACTAAAAGGAGAATGAAATCATTTGTCAAAATTGTATGAATTTGTAATTCATAATAAGCAACAGCAATTTAAGGAAATAGTTTTCTGCTACTGACACTGCTGTCAAAATAAATGTGGGGAGGATAATTATAGTAATTAACAAAACAGTTAATTACACTTTGTCATAAGATTAAGGTTTAGTTTGATTTCTGATTAGGAGTAGATCAATACCAAATATCTTGCTGTACATATCTGATATGGGGCTAGACCAAAATTCATGTATCAGTTTTCCACATCATGCATATTACCTCAACAGCCAGCTGTTCTGCAGTTCCCATCCTTGAATGTGCATCTTCACCCACATAGCTCTGAAGTCTTACATCCTGTAGGACTTAGCATCCCACTGCATCTGGGATACTTTTGATGAAGACGAGGGATGCTAAAAAGCATGAACATCCTCACTGGAAAGTGACACTCTTAGAGAGGCTGTATGGGAAGTTTTAGCAAACCTGGGCAGTTCAGGCCTGTGTAATACAGAAGGAAAAAGGTCCCTGTATGAATGGGTGACTGAAAATAAGATTCACTCATATACACTTTTATAAGTGGTCTTGAGTGTCCAGTATTCTTTGGCGATACCTATCCCAGAGGAATGTGTATATGAGTTTTTCTGCTTGGCCCTCTACAACGTATGCTGAGCTGAAAGGAAGTTTCCAACACTGGGAAAGCATCCCAGGAAAAATCTGCGTACACAAAGAAATTTGTTTTTCCAATTTCTATACCATCACTCAGAAATACAGCTCTAAATCCAGGCAATTGGTCTACTTTCTTATCTTTTGCAGGCCAAAAAGGCTAAAAGTAAAGATGAAAGGGAAATGTGATTGTGTTAGGTGACAAGAAGTTGATCTAATCTACTGCTTTGCAACCACCTCCACCCTCTTCTATCAGCCTGTCCTCTGCATTCCACAGTTCCCGACAAGAAGAGGCAGTTAGTCTTTCTGCTTGATTTTATCAATGATCATAAAGAACAGGATCTAGCAAATCATGTAATCTTTTGTATGAGAATCAACTCTCATAGCCTAGTAATTCTGCCTGTTCCATGTCTCAGTAGCAAATAGATTGGGGAAATACAATTTCTCAAGGGCAAAATACAGACTTCTGAAAGCATCTCAGTGACTCTGGGGTCTGGATTCCATTGAAAACCAAAGATATTTATGTCCCTAATACTCTTACGTTTGGGACTTTAGATGTCTAAGTCATATGAGTGCTTTTGAAATGGATACTGCCATAAGCCCAATTCTACTGATGCAACCCATACAGACTCTTTACCTGATTAAAAATTGGTTCCAGTAAATTGAATTTGAAATGTGTCATTTTTACATTTGCTGACAGTCCTGGGTCCACTAATGGTTATATGTCATTGGCATTCCAGGCAACTGCTAGAAAATAGCCTGTAAATTGCTCTGGACAGCTGGGGAAGAGTGTTAACCCTCACCATTACTTGCTCCACCCAACTCAGAGTGACTGATCTAGGTCCTGTGTGGTGCTGGGGGTGCGAGCATGGTACAGTTAGCAGCCAAGATACGCCATGATGAACCTCAGGAGGGCAAAAAGAATATTCACGTAGTCTGTGCAGAGCATCAGGTGTGTGATAAAGTACAGTAGCTGATAGGTTCACTATGGTTTTGATGAAAAAGGAGGCAAGATTTTAATTTACTTATTCCTCTTGTCCCCTCCTTAGACATATTCCACCCTCAATGCATTCCACTTCCTCAAAGCACAGTTCTTTCAGAGGCCATGATCCTAAGTGTGAACCGATCTGAGGCTTAAATTGGGTCATCAAACCATCAGGCAGCTGTCAAAAGGGGTGTTCCCTCCCTCCCAGAGCCGTGCCCTCTTGCTGCCTCCCCTGCGTGGGCGCTGCAGTTCATGTGGCTGCACAGCTAAGACAGATACAGCCAGTGATCCTGCTGGAAACCAACCAAGCCCAAAGGAGACATTTCTCTCCAGCCAGGTCAGTTCCCTGATCAGGCCAAAGCATGGCAAGGTGAGCACTTGTGCCAGCATCACCGAGGCAGGGAGGGGACATACAGCCAGTAGCTTGGGGAAGGACAGGACTGCCCTCAGCTTACACTGATTGATGGTGCCTCCCCAGCCAAGCTGCATTCTCTTTGAGCACCCAAAGGGCTGGTAACACATTTTCATACTTTCCCAAACTTGAAACTTGAACTTTTGGGAAAACCTGCTGTCATTACAACAAAACTTTTTGCTAATTTAATGCAGACTGAGCATATAGGTAAAGAAACATTATGGATGGAAACAGATAGTGGGGATAACAGGAACAAAAATGTGTTTACATAGGCAAGATGTATGTGCACCTGGATAGTTCCGAGTCAATTAAAATGCTTTCTTTTGAAATAAGTAGCAGGAGCATTGAATTCAGTGTGAGGTTCGACATTGACTTCGGTAGGAGATGGATCTGAGCAATTGATCCTGTGGAACAATAAGTAGTAGTCAAAGTTGGGGTTTTTTTAAATGCAGTTCGGCAGCCATAGAATTTACCACATAATCCACCAACTCCTATAAAATATCAGGAAAAAACAGGCTTTCATTTTCATGAAGTAAAACTTGGTTTGTGATCTGCCTGATTTTCACACAGATAGACTTCCAAACCAAAAACTTTCTGAGTAAGTAAACTGTTCAAGAACAATACACCCTTGTGGAGCATTAATCCTGAAGTCTAGTAACAGCAATGCAGAGCCACTCAGTGGGGACTATAGTTTCTCACTATGCTTAGCCTTCATTATCAGAGATTTTCAGCTGCAGATATCAGGGTGGGAAGCTGAAGGGTGACAGATGCTTGCTGTCAGAGTTTGCTGGTTTACAGATCCCCTCTGTTGTTCCTGACATCAGGAAAGGAAGTTGTGTCCGTTCTCCATTCCAAAATTCTCAACTGCTTCTCATGCCATTTCTCATAGGTTTCTAAACCAACAAGATCTCCAGACTCCCTGGCTTATCCAGTGTAGGTATGATAAGGTAAAAAAATTTTAAAAGTGTGACAAGTTTCTAACCAGGGACACGATACAGTCATCCCAAAGCGAAGAACTCCACAAAGCAAGAACTCTGCCACTGCCTTTAGGCCCAGATGGCTGCAGAGCATAGGAGGCCTTAGTAACAGCACTGTGATGCTATTGCAGCGTGCATCAGGGCTTAAATGGTAAACAGAGAACAAGGAGAACTTCCTTTCCCCTTCTGTCCTCTCCCCAGATGTACGGTGTTAGGTTACTTAATTAATTTTAACAAGGGAATGACATTCCCCGTCCATTTGTGCCTTGTCTTGAAAGGATGCAATGTACAAATATCGGTTTCAGCACATGATCCCCCACCAAAAAGAATGCTGGGCCAGATCCTGCCAAAATCAGTAGCAAAATCTCTTCTCAGAAAGAATTAGGATTGGTCTTTGGAAAGAAATAGCACAGTTCTGGAGAACTCTAATTAATCTATGAGGTACTCACTGTCTGCAAAGTTGTTCTTAGAAACTAAGATCTGGGCACCTTTGCTTGGAGGTGCTATTTATATCTTTGTATGCCTCTGCATGCAATAAAAGCCAGCATAAAAACATATAATTAGAGCAGCTTCTAATTGGAATGGCAGGAATTAGGAGAGGAGAACAGCCAAAGTAAAAAACAGATAGGGACAAAAGCAAAGTGCTCTGTAGAACAGCACAAAAAGAACGCTAGTGCTGGAGTAAACTCTTATGCTGAAGTGGCTACTTAAAACTGATGGCCAAAGGACAATTGAGGTGTGTAAATGAAAGGAGACCTTGCAAGCTACAACGTACCAAAATAAAAAATCCTCTGCAAACTGTACTGCCTTTCGGGGAGGTTGAGGGGGCTGATAAGTTTATTTACACTTCTAAAAAGCACTGCCAATCCCAATTTATCAGTTACTGTCTTGTGACAATTTATTCATTGTTCACTGTTAGAAGCTAGAAGTTACATAGGAAGCATGATTGGTGATAGCTTCTCTATTTCAATATGGTATAATAGAGATAACACAGTGCCCAAAAGCTCTACAGCCGCCTTTTTGTCTGCTTTGTCTCTTTTCATTACTCTATCAGAATCTTCATTTAATATAATCCAAAAAAGCAAGGTAATTGCTTCACTTATCAGTTATCATCGCACTCGCATACTTATCATGTCAAAATTATTTATGTGGATGGCCAGGTTGATCTTGCTACATTTAGAAGCTTAAAATTTGAATAACTGTTCTGCCAGTTAGGTTATCAAAATTGCAGCATAAGCAATAAGTTTCTTCTTTCTGGATCTTCAAGGGAGAATAGGGAGCATCTCATTGCAGGACTAGTTTACCCATGGCTGAACACCGGTCCAAGGAGACTTACAGCAGTTTTGTAGCCTGGCACTCTGAGTGCTGGGGACAGGCTTTATTTGCTAGATGAACAGTAAATAAAAATGGCATGATATAAATAGAGACAATAGAGAGACACATAAAGGGGCATTGTCAAGGTTGTCATAGGTCCCAAATTAAAATTATAATTTACAGACCCGTGCAATTCTTTCTTGGTTTGTCCCTTCTTTTGAAACATGTTTCATAGCTCTTATTCTATATCATTTTTATTTCTTTATGATCTTGGTAGATGGTAACTCACCTGTTTGAAAACCCTAGAGGGTGAAATAAAACAAAGCATGCAAGTTCGGAAAGTCGTTTTAACAACTTTTTTTTTAATATAAAAGAAATTTCCTTCAGCCAAGCTCTTGGACACCTTCACAAAGGGTAACAGAGAAAAGGCTATCACAAACAGATACAAATAATATAAAAAGGAATGTGCAAACATTTTTTCCAACACAGGTGGTGAATTCATGGCATTGATGTCCTTTCATCACATTACTCAGACAGCCAGGAACCTCTTCATGATAGCCCCTCACAAGCACATTGCAGACCACTGGACATTTTTACATGAATGACTTCTCTGAAAACTCATTATTGAAAGTGGACAATTTGTTATTCACCATTTGTCATTCTCCTAATAAGGACTGCCTCAAAGGTTTTGGCTTTTCCGCAAGTGAGCAGAATAAATCCCAAGTGACTGAGAAGGCCAATCACCCACCCTGGAGACTGCAAATTGGCCCATCACAAGATGTTTAAATAGAAGAAATCCTGAGCAATCCACAACACACAGAGTAGTATCTGTGTGAAAATTAGCTTGCACGTATATGAAAATGAAGGGAGGGGGGCATTAACACTCTCCGTTTATAAATCCTTTGCATACAGAGAATGGCTGAGTTTGATGAGTTTTTAATTATAAGATGTTTTCTAACCTGTGTGTTCCCAGACTGTTTTTTCTGCCTTGATTCTTACGCACCAGCAATTGTGGCAGGTTGTGCTACTGACAATGTCCAACCATGGCATCGTGAGGAGGGAGAGGGGCAAACAGCATTTAGCTCTGCATGAAGCCTTGCACCTCTTTCAACTGGCCTGTGCATTACACTCTGGGCATTTATATCCTAGACAACCTGCTTGTCATATTCCTCAGTTTTTAAGAAACTGTTTGGATCTATCAAGAGACTATAGGTGTCCCAGCACGTGAACAAGCTCCTGAGTCACAGACAGAGAAGACAAATACAGCTCTTCGGTGGCTATTGCTGTGATTTTTTTGTCTGGGTATGAAACAATTCTCTATCACAGCTCCCTTTGGCAATAATTACTACAGTCTCTGAGACTTAGTAAATCTTGGGTAAAAGTCACAGCAGAGAAAAGGGCAGAGTTTGAAATCCAAATAGTAATTTCCCAATAGGTTGCAATACCAAAATTATGTGGGCTAAACAGAGATCCTGTGCCCAGCTCAGCACTCAGGATACTTCTATGGCTTGCATTTCAGGGCCTCAATGATGTTTTGACCCAGCTGTTTGTGGTTTTGGACTTCTGTGCGTTTTATTTACCATACACCTAACAGCAGGCTTCACATTCAACACTCATCTCGTGTAATGATTACTCATTCAATTAGTGGCAAACAGCAGAGAGTAATGTTTGTGATTTTTTTTTTTTTCCAATCTCTGTTCCCTGGAGGGTTCTAAAATATATTTTGTAAGTGTATCCAGGCAGTCATTATCCAGATCATGTTATGGGTTTTGTAACTTCACAATGTATTTGATTGAAACATCATAACTCTTTCCAGGACAAAGGCTTGTAACATTACAGATGCAGGGAACAGAGAGGTCAGCAGTTGACAGCTGGTGGTTGGAGACACACAATCACAATATTTCCCAAGTTATTACAAAAATATTTAACTGAACAATGATGGAGGAAAGTAAGAACCTAGTAAACATTAAAAGTAAACATAATTGTTGCAAATTTAATTAAATTCTCTGCTGTCTTTGATGTGATGGCTGATCTGTAAGTCTTTCTATTTCTTTGCTTTAATATCAGCATTTCCTCAGTCTAAACCTTTTTGAGACAGTAGCGTTTTATCTCAATTATTGCTTTTTCTCCATCAGTCTTTACATATAATCTCATTTGCCTTTATGGATACTGTAACCCTTCTGAACAGCTTTTAACCTTTTTAAGAATCGCCTTGACCTGAGGATGCCCAAAGTTTTTTCTTCTTCCTCCTCTGGTTTTTTTTGATGCAATATTGAATAATAGAAATTGGACAGATGAGTGATTTCCTATCTGGAGACCTGCATGTATAGCTTAGGATGCTAGAACAGAATTTTTGTCTGAATAATAATAATAATAAAAAATAAAATACCTATATCTAGCTTTCTGCTAGCAAAGAACCTTCAGCTTTGACCTCCATTTCAGTGGCAGCATTGTAGCCTGTGCCACCACAATATTAGCTTTATCTTTTCAAAGGAAAAAAAGCTTTCTTTGTACAGTAGCACATTAGCTTCAAAGAGCACTTACCTCAAGAGTCCAGCTCATCCTTCTGGTAAATTTAAGAAATAGTCAGCTTAAGATGGTCTGTCTCAATCATGGATAATGTAGATAACTTTGTGTCTAAATGTTACAAAGCAAGCTTTATGTCTGCTTTGTCTTTTCTCCCCACCCTTTCAGTTTTATTTTCTCATTTAATATCTAACGAAGATGCAGGCTAATGGAAGAATGATACATGAGTACAACTAACCCTCCTGGAATGTGATTGTAAATGTGAAAGTTGCTATTCAGCACAATTTGGTAGCTGTGTGTGTCTTAGATGGCAGGGATGGGGGATGGATATCTCACAGGCAGTACAACACCCACAGAGTCAATGGTGCGCTCTTTGGATCACCAGCCTTGCCGAGCAAGTTCAGTGCTGCACTGATCATAGCCATGGTCCCTACATCTGCCTGTCCCGTGTCAGCTGGCATTTCCTTTACTTACTTACATGTGAGGAAGGTATGTATACTTTCTGAACCAGCTGGCAGTTTGCTCGCCAAACAGTAACACCCTGGAAGGCTTTTCCCTGGTGAAACCTGCCATCTATACTGCCAGTCTGTGATAAGTGTGCCAACTCAATGGCATAAGGGTTTTCCGGTACCCTCCCTTGAACTATCATTGCAACAAGCATCCTCTCATTCTCTTCCCTTCCTACATACACACACAGTTTGTGCATCAACATCCAGAAGCTTGCTTTCCACTGTGATTACAATTACCTATCCCAAGCAACGATGCTTAAAATTGAACTATGGTTCATGAGAGCAAAAGGCTATACCTGTGAGCACCCTAATGTGTTAAACAACCATGCCATGTATCTAGCAGCAGCTACTTAAAAAGACCATCTGCCAAAAGAGGTTGGTTTTTTATTTTAAGTTCTCATAGTTTTAAGGGAAAACAGTGAGTTTAAGAAGTTGATGATTAGGTTCAACTACATCTCCTTAGACCCAAGCAGTAGCATTATTCCTCAAAATAGAGCATGTTTAATAGAAAGTAGGGAAAGACTAGCTGCAATGATCTTGCCCTGGATGAACGCACACAGACACATGTATATAGCTGAGGATTTACGTGGAAATGTCTTTATGCTGTTTGTGAATTATTTCACTTGAATTATGATTGCCTTGAATGATATATATTTTGAGAGTGTAACATTGCAAAAGTAAACTTTAACAAAAATGGATATTTATTCATCAGATTTAAAATTAATTTCCTGTATTTTTCTGGGTTTTTATCCTATCTAAGCTGTAGCCTTATGAGAAGAAAAATGAGAAACTATTTCTTTACACTGAGACCAGTATCAGATGAAACATAAATGTAACAGTTTCTATAAATGTTAACCCACTACAACACTCTATCCCAGAACTAAAGATCTGCAGACCGTTTTAGGTTAAGTTACTGCTCCTCTCCATGTTAGGTAATCTGCTGTCATTGAAGTAAAATAAATTGGAACTACTCAAGGAATAAAAAGAGGTGAAAGTGCAGAATCTGGTTTGGATAAAAGTTTAATTCTTCAGTTCCAAGTGACATAGCCCTTACAGGAAGCAGAGCAAACTCAGACAGGAGTGGCCAAGTAATGAAGATGGATGCATCTTGTTATCAGCAAACCATTTACTAGGGCTTGATGTAACCTTAAACATTGCAGATAGCTCAATGGCACTTGCCACTAAGTCTCTAATTAATGAATAGCAGGCCCTAAATTAACAATGTGCATTTACAGATGAATTCTGGGCACTCATTAAACGATGTTCAAATATCAAGCAGTAACTGTTAGGTTTATTCCTTCTGGATTACTGTATACAGTGTTTGTTTGCTGGGAGTTTTCACAGGAGGTTTTGTGTGCTCAACTGCTGTGAGCCCAGGTGCACTTCAGGAAAGGGTATAGTTCACTCTAGGAGGGCAAGACAGAGTAGCTGTAAACCAGGCATTGTAACACCTGTGCAGCAATTTAAGGAGGATTAGAATGATCCTCCATTCAGCCTTAACTGCAGTGGGAAAAAGGGTTTGATTGCGTGGAGCCGTTCTCAAACCTCCATTTTATATTACCTTCCTTTGCAATATCCACACTGGTGCTCTCCAAGGTGACCTGGAACAGTACCCAGGAGGGTTCAATGGTCGGATGCTGTTTAGTAAATGACAAGTTCCTCCACAGCTCATGTGAGAGTATTGCTGTGGAAGTGGTCTTGCACCCAGTAGGCCAGCTCCTTGGTCAGGGAGACAAAGAGATAAGGAGCTCAGGATGAAATCTGCGCCTTAACATGTATATGTGAATCAAATGGTATTTTAGAACAATAACATCACTAATTATTTAGATGGTCCTATTGTACATGTTGCGCTTTAGGGGAAGTAGCAATGCAGCTATAAGAAATGTAGCAGAGCATATTGCCATATCTGCTAAGTCATATCTGTATCAAATCAGAAGTTTAAATCACCTACTGTGCTGAACTATAATGCAAGCGAGAGAGAATGAGCCTTTAAAAATATTGGTGTAAACTGGGATTGAGGTCAAACAGGCAAAGCTGATTTAAGCAAAGTCAGAATTGAATCCGAAGTCCCTGAAAAATTAGACAGACTGTTCTCTGTAAATGCAAAGATAACTATGATTTTCTGGGAACAGATCATTTCAGATCAGTAACTTCAGTATTCGTCAACATGAGGTTTTATGCGTTATGAATGTTCTCGCTAATGTGCCATCCAGCTACTACCTCATGATAAGTTCAGTGATACTATCTGTTAAAAAAAGGGGGGAGCTAGAGAATAAACGGAGCTTTTCTGAAAGGCATCCTGCACATCATCTTATCCCAGGACTGTTCTCCATGTCAGAAAAGGTTTAATGCAATACCAGTTTGCTGTGATGTAAAATTACTAATATGATTGGCATTCCTGTAGCATTACATACAGAAGAGAAACATTCGCTCTGAGCAGAGCTCACTTTCAACTGTGTCTGCAAACATTTGGGGTTTGTGCACAGGCTGTGTAAGCAGGATCCCATGCACATTCCACATAATCCAGTGCCATGCATCCAGTTCCATTTATGGACAAAATGAAACACAAGCTCTTCTTTCTATGGATCATTCCCACAACAGCTTTTTCAAAGTTTAATGTGGACAAATTTAGGAAAGAGACACTCCCATAGCTTCATGCAAACCATTCAAAACCAATGTTTTGCAGATTTAAATTTTTTTAAAAAGCAAGCACAAACTTTTACTTAATAAAAAGACTATTCTGTACAAAAGATAACTGGGCTGGGATTTTGTCACCTGGATTTTCCATTGTCATCTGTTGATAGAAGATGGGAAAAATAACTGGCTTATGCACCTTTCCCAGCTTCTTTTCACTATAGAGAACTAAATGCATACTATCCTGTACATGTGTAAGGTGATGCTGTGACAGTATCTGAGAGTTGCTTTCTTTTATCTTTGAACAAAAAACTTTATTTGAATGAGAAAATTGTATTACCTCTCATGAAGAGAAAGCTCTTCCTCCCTCTCTTTTTGTCACTTCTTTATAGAATTATCTCTGAAGCTTTCCCTTGCATCCTCTCTCTTTCTATCTGCAACTATTTTGAAAAAAAGGAATCCATAAATCGGCAACAAGTATTCTTAGTTACTAGTAGATAAGGTGACAGCAGCTATAGGAGTTTTCCTGTGCTGTGAAATGCCAGAAAAATGCAGTGGAATTTATTTAGTAGGATGGCTCTTTTTTGGATCATTACTGCTTATTAATAACAGTGTGAGCATCTTGCAGTCTGAATGTAGTTTGAAAAAAATGTGCAAAATCACAGTAAAAAAGTTACTATGTGTTTCTTAGACTTCTGAATATTCATCCCTCTTATTTCTCCCATACGTGTACCACAAAGTTAGTTGGCAGCATTCAAACAATAGTTTTGTATTTCTAGAACTGTCCTTACTCCCCTTTTCCAGTCACAAGAGCCAAGAACTTCAGCAGGATTTGGAGAAGCACACATTAATTTCAGTTTAGTCCTGAAAGCTACATTCCTTTCTGAACATGTTTTAACCTGACATCATGTTCTTCCTCAAACTTCTCACAAATAAAGATGTGATTCATATAAACTTCCACTCTCCCCAGCCTCTGCCAACTCTTCATTTGCTTTTGGCAGACTCTGTGGGCACTTCTGATCCTAGACAGGAACGACAAACTCAGCACCTTCCATGTGCTGTACCACAGGCAGTGTAGCAGTGTCAGGGGGCTGCAGGCCACAGCACATCCCCTTTCTGATCATAAGGTGTGCCTCAGAGATCGTGACATAGGTTGTTTCATGAACGGCAATTAATCTATGCAGTACAGGGGGCTCCCAAAGTTGGCACAGTTCATTGTGGACCAGGAGAAGGAATGGGGTTGGTATTTTTCTGGCAAAGAGCTGCCCCACCCTGCCTGCTGCCACAGACCACCTGTGGGAGGAGTGAAGGGGCTCTGTTTGTCCATTCCAGACTTCATCTACTTTTGTTGGGCATCTACATCCTTTGGAAAAGCATACCTATTGGTTGATTTTAATAATAGATTTATATTCCTTAATGCAATGAGCTACGTGTTCTGCTTGAAAGAACAGTCATTACTACCCCTGCTGCTTTTCTCAGTAAAGACGAAGGAGCTTAAAGTTATTGTCAGGTTTATTCCTTGTTGTGCTTTAATGAGCCAGGCTGTGCCATACTTTTTGGTTCAGAGTCTGGTGAAAAGACACTTCCCATAAGATTAATGCATGATTTTCTGTTGCTTTTCCTTTGAGTTGTCATGTGTCCCGAACTGAAAAGCAGTCAGATCTCCAGAAAAAGCATTTATGCCTTTTTTATTAACATATAAATGCCACTAAACAAGATACAAAGTAGACCCTGAAAGTCAGGTGAAGGTGTTATGTGAGGTGGAGCTAGTGACCAACTATATGAGACCATTTTGCTCCCAAAGTCATCATGAAGAACCACCCAAAGGCCTAAAAGCTGCTTTTGCATATTTTCTAGTATAAAAATTGCAATAAATTATCTACAAAACAAGCAAAAGAAATAGTGGAGTCCACAGAAATAAGGGATTCCAAAGCTCTGGAAAGATAAGATCACAGAGTGAACCAAGACAGAAAAAGAGAAAAGAAATCAAAACTAAAACAAAAAAGAGGATGAACAAAAGTAAAAAGAACTGAGTGGTAGGTGCACCTTACAGAAGCTCTTCTGTCCTTGGAAGCAGTATATCATTTACTGTAGCACAACCATGATATCCATTTATCATAAAACCAATATGGGGTATCATGAAGACCATCTGTGAGTCTTTCCAAGGGTGAAACAACAGTATAAATTCTCTCCAAGTGTCAAGGCAGAGAGGCCACAACTCTTGCAATGCAGCAGAGCAGTCCCCTGGCAGCAGGACCACCACATCCAACAATTTGCAGGATGTGCTTAATCCAGTTTAATTCATTTGAACAATGAAGTTCAAATGCATGTAGTTAGGAGCCATCCTAGGTCCAGATTAACCACTCTGTAGAAATACCGGGCAGAAATTATAGTGTTCATAGCAAACCCAAAATTGATGTGGAGAAGTGTGTAAATTAAGGTGTTTAAAATAACACTGGACTAATATCAGAACTCTAAAGATGTGGAGGAGTTTGTCTTCTGAATTATGAGTTGGAGTGGCAATGATGTTACACCTGTTTATATCAGTTGGGGGTATAACCTAAGCTGGTTTTCATATATTTTTCCTTATTGTGGTGTACAGTGAACCTCAGAAGCCCACAAGTGAAACCTGCTTCCTTATATATGTTATTTTTTTTCTATCAGACACACTCCCTGGCATGTTACTGTAGAACTGTTTCTGTATACTAGGCTCCAGGCACTGCACTACTTTAAAACATATATAAAACATTAAAAAGGGAGACTGTTGTCCCAAGGGGTTGGTAACAGGACATAGAGGCCTCACATCTCTGATTGTCTCCTAAAGTAGGTCAGTTTTAGGCTATAGTACTGGTCTAAATCCAGCCAAGATCAGTAGTGAGATTACAGCTGGGCCATGAGTAATTTATTTGTTTTTCTCACAGAGCATGTCTGTGGTCTGATCACATTGCCTTGCATCTTTTTGCCATTCACATTTGTTTAGCCAAATCTCTTCTAAGAAATGTTAATCCATCACATTATCCAATTGCTCAGCTGTTACTGGCCAGGTAACTCAGGTACAATCAGTTCCATTGCCAGATTGAATAATACCCTACATGTGTGTCTCATTTGGAAATGTGCTCTGTAGGAATTATGATTAGTACAGATGTTGCTTCTTAATTTGTAAGAGCACCATGTCAGCAAATGTGTTTAAAACATAAAATAATCCATATATTTACATTGTATGTTTCATGTTACACCCAATGGGTGAGGCCAAAAACATCCCAATTACCTGCCTTTGGCCCAGTAGTCAGTATAAAAGATAATAATGATTTTACTCAAATTCTCTATTTTTTTTAAAATTGATAACCAAAGATCAAATAACAGCCCGCAGATACAAAAGTTGAGATGGGGAACGTGGGGAGATGCCATTAAGAATCTGCCAGTCCTCTCTGCCCTTCCTCCCTGCAGTGCACACTGGGCTCTGTCCTACACCCAATGCAGCCTCTGTTCTGTGCCACAGTGCTTTCCGACCAAGAGTCACCAAGTGCGGCCCATGGAGAGGGGACCCAACACGAGCACTGGGGGAGAGTCTTCCCATCCCCAAACCTCTTCAACCTGTGTAATTAATCAGTCAGGCTGTATCAGATGTGTATGCATCTAATGTATTGCATCATGTCTTACTCATTTCAGTCCTGATTAGATCTCTAGCACAGGGAGGAAAGCTATAAATGTAAAGATGAAAATTGTCACCCACCTCTATTCTGGTCAGCACCTAGTCTCCCACAGCTGCAGAAGATCTAATAATAATCTTTTCTTGAATATTGGCTGCATACTGAGTGTACCCATAGGCTCAAGGACTCTTTTTCAGCACTTTGGGCTACGGAAATGGTTTTACTTAGAGTTGGCATCCAGAGTGCCTGACCTGCCGCTGCTGGTGTCAGAGCCTCAGCAGAGACTGCTGGGAGCCGCCTCTGGGGCTGAAGTGGAGGGCAGCAGAGCGACATGCAGTTTAGCCACAGCATTAATCTGTGTACTTTTGGAGCTGGCAAGTCAGCGTAAGTGCTAATCAGCCCTACCCAGGCACAGGTTCTTTGATGTGCAGCACGGACTGAGTTTCTAATATTCATGCCTTCAAATAGGGCCTAAGTTTGCCAAACAGTAAGCACTCAGCAGTCTATTTGACAATTCAAATGGAGTTGAAAAGCTGGTTCCCAGCTTAATTTCTTTTGCTCAGACCAATAGTTCTATTGTTCTTAGAAAAGAATTGTCTTTCATCACAAATAAACTGCAAAATGTTCTTATGGGTAGTAGAACTGAAAAGCAGTTTTCGGATACAATTGGCATTTGTTGTGCTTAGTGCTGGAGGTGGCCATGTTGCTGAAAAATGATGTTGTCTGTGATGCCAACCATATGACAATTAACTCAGCAGAGGAGAGTGTGTGAATCCATTTCCAACCTGTTTTAATAATAGGGTAACAACCAAAATGCTTTCTCCAGTGGTTAAACCAATATTAAATTCTCCTAGAAACTTGTTTATGGGCTTTTCCACTGGGTTTGTCTATTGCCAGTGCCGTGAAGGACATCAATTTTCAGTAAGACAACCGCCTCCAGCACTGGGATTGGAAACGCCAATTGTAATTAAAACTTTTTTTTAAGCAAATGCTTTTTGCAGTTTAATTATGGCAAGAAATGCTTCTTGTTTTGTGAACTTCCAGACTGTTGAGCTCAGCAAAACTCTGTTTGGCATTCAGCAGGCGAGTCCTGTCCTTACTGATGTCAGTAGTGCACTTACTACTCCAAACACAACACTGGATATTCAGCCTTAAATAAAATTTGAGCAAACTGTATAGCACCCAGGTTAAATGTGCTGTAAACACCGATTATTAGCGACCCACATTTAATCCTAACCATGGGTTATGTATATTTTCGCTCTTTGATATTTTTGCTGTAATCACAGTGTGAGTCACACAACCTATCAAAAGTGCAGATATAAACTACAGTCATTTTATATGTTTCTAAACAATGAAAACAGAAAGAGAAAAATCATCTCACAACAGCTAAATGTTTTCTATTTTCCAAAGGCTCTTATTGGTGACATTTCTCCCTGCACTGCTGTTTCTGCAATCACATAGCAACACGGCCCTTGAAATAACTTTTTGGTACTCAATATATAAGGTACAGTGTTTGGAGAAACTGATTCCACTCAAATGCCACCTGTTTAAATGCTAAATGGCATCAAAACCAAAAAGAAAAAAAGAATGACAGTCCAGTGGAGGAGGCCGCTCCCCTGTTTGGATGACTGAGTTCCCCTATTCGGCTATTAGTCCTTTTTTCTTGAGTTTCAAAGCAAATGACAAGCAAGTGGGTGTAGCAGAGTTAACTTGGTACAGTGCCTGACCATCTCATAGCTTGCCCTCCTACAATCCTTCACAGGATTCAGGCTTGCTAAGACCCTGTTCTGTTCTCTGTTGAGACATGCCTACAGCCTCCTCAGACTGTTTCTAAATATTGCCATTTCAGCTTTCAAACTATGCATTTGAGAATCTGCTTCTAGCAGGGCCCAGCTGGACTACTTTTTAGGAAGCATCAAAATATATTTTGAGTCAGAAAAGCAATGGAGATGAGACAAACATCTAACATCCAAACATTCTCAAACTTGGAGAATCTTCATCTAAACTCTATGGTTTGGGATCCCCTTCTTTCAGGAAAGCATCTGCATTTTTCTGAGATGCCCTTTTCCCCAAGTTTTAGGCTCTTCCTAAAAGCCACTCTGCACCTCTTTTCTTATAACTGCACAATAAATTGAGTACGGTCCTACTGAAGCAGGAGCTGCTCCTTGCAGTCTTCACTTATATTGCTTCAATTTCTCCCGGCCAGCAAATCCCAGTTCTCCTTGGTGTTCTCCTTGGAGCAATGAGGTGGTTATCAGCTGACCTACCAAGTGCTGGCTAGTAGTAAATTCCAGAGTTTTATATCTTGAGACTTTGCACCTCTGTGTAGAATTCATGTCTGAACATGTATAGGGTTTAACTGCTGGGCATAAAGAGGCCTGAGAAAGGCCTGCCACAGGTATTGAATATCTACAGCAGCGTCATTCAAGGCAGAGAAGAGTTCTTGTCCAGTCAGGAAATGAAGAGATAAGGGTTGCGTTTACTGAGTGATGGAGCTGGCTGTCAGGTTTGCAAGAGCAAAGCAGAAGTGGCCAGTGCCATACATTTCAATGCAAATCCATGTTTATCAAGTTTAGGGTTATTCAGCTCTACAGCCTGCCTTGGGCTCACCTCTAGAGAAAGTTTGAGGCAGGAGGAATATCATTAAGGAGGAATCAGAGGTTCAAAAGAATATGTTGAGAGACATGTTGCTGCACATAGTAAGAGGCCAGAGAAGGTCGAAAAGGGAATGCAAGAGGTTGTTATTATTTCTTTAATGAGCAAAAGTTCTTTTCAGGATGGTTTACTTTTCTGAGAATTGCACATTTTGCAGTTGTATTCAAGTGTGGAAAAGGAAAAGCTCCTCTTTCTCCTCTTTTCTGAGCACAACGCATCATT
This sequence comes from Strix uralensis, assembly GCF_047716275.1. NCBI lineage: Eukaryota > Metazoa > Chordata > Aves > Strigiformes > Strigidae > Strix > Strix uralensis. The sequence goes on along the minus strand of NC_133979.1, from coordinate 17,452,403 downwards.
CTCTGTGCTTTCTAAGCTACAAAATTAGCACTAGCAGCTATAATACAAAGAAGTCACAAAAGAATTTGCAGTCACAAGCCTTCTGAAGTCAGTATGGCCTATTATGGATAGTCCTTGTAACACAGCCCTGAAGGGAAGCAATACGCCTGACTGATGTTGTCAACTTCCAGTGAAAGTTCCTTCTGTGCTTCCACACCATGTACCACTAGATTGAGCATCTGTTGAGAACACCTAGAAATTCTCTCATGACAAAATTATTTTTATTCTGTGAAATTTCTTGCAATTTCTCACCACAAGGTTTGTGGCCACCCTAAGTATTAATGGTAGTTAAGTCAACAGGACATACAGTGTGGTCACATCTCTCTTCCACACCAGCTTTGCCCATATCAAGATTGCAGGAGAATATGGTCATTATAGGCTGATTTTAAACAGGTTTTCTATCAAGAAAGTCAGAAGTAGGAGATATTGTCAGTCAGTGTTCAATTACTTCAGTGACAAAACCCATTTCTTCACTGCAATGGGTGCATAGGGATATTGAAAGATACTGGTCATCATTTCCCCCCAAACAAATTTTTTCCAGTGTCACTAGTGTCCATCTGAAATACCAACATGAGTTATACCAAGTCAAGTAATGTACAGGTTTCATTGTCATACAAAATACATGCATAAGGTTATTATGATAATAATGCCACTACATTGTGAAATATTTACATGCCATCTTCCATTCATATCAACTGTATAGGATGTCAAGTATGTTGTGCTTGCAGTAATTTTAGGAATGTAATATTTTCAAGTTCAGGAAGTTAACAACTTGGACTTTTTGCTTTGCACGTCGTAACCTTTTATGTTATCATTTGGTGAGATGAGGTGAAGACACAGAGGCACATAAATTGGAGACCTCAGATCTGAGATTATGTTATTGCTGACCCTCATCACATCTAACATTACACTATGCAGCACTGCTCACAGGAAAAAAACTACCCAGAGAGAGAGACGAAATGTAACTTGTTCACTTGAGAATAGTTATGTTTTGATAGGTATAAATCAGGATAGTTATGCTGAAGTCAGTGTTACATCACTGAGGATTTGGTTACAACATCTTCCCAGTCTGCTTTGTAGATTGAAAATATATATATAGATCTAAGTTAATTTTTTTGCTAGAACACCTTATATATTGTACAAAGCAGTCCTAAAGGAGGGAGCCCTTCTTAATGACTTCAGACACCCTCTTCCTGCAACCACCAAAAGAGGCATGATGGGTTTTCCTGATTGCCAGCTGCCATAACAACTCCTGAGTTGGAGCTCAACGAGTGACCCAAGCACAGCCCACCAGTTGCTCTACCTTGAGGTGGGACACGGGCCAGCAGGCAGCTGGCCCAGGCTCCAGTGAGCAAAAAAGGGCTGTAAGGATGGCATTGCCCACACACAGACACCTTCTGGAGTCTGGCATGTGCTTCTTGGCCATGCCGTCTGATACCATGGCAATCTTTAACAGAGAATTGTTGTGGCTGTGGTGTTGTCAGCTCAGGATATTTGGGGAAGGGGTTTCCTACTCAAATTACATTTTCCAAATGCAAGACAGAGCCGTCTGTGCTGTGATCTGTCCTGAGGAGTTTGTGAGCAGTGGTACCAGTATAATTTAATTCATGAAGCAGATTTCATTCATCTGTTTTTTAAAACTAGCCAGGGAATCTGAAAGTTGATGCAGAAACACAAGCAGCAGCAGAAACGGGCCCTTTAAGGCTTTATCTTTAGAGACATTGCGTCCCAACTAACCTTCAGGAGAATGAAGATTCACAGTGCCAGTGTCTAATAACTGTATCTCACTCCATTACAGGTATTTCAAGGCCATTCTGTGTAAACAGTGTGCATTGCTTTGTGCCTTAATCTGTAAAACAACCAAATATCTTGCTTGCAGATATATGTTAAGGTTTAATGAATCTCCTTCCATAAAAGTGTTGCTCAAGACTAATGAACAAACAAATGTTTGCTTAAACCCCTTTGTGAAAGTCAAACAAGCTTTCAACAACTATTCATGTATTTATTGTCAGATGTGAGTCACCACTTAGGTGCCTGGCCCTGTTCAGTTAGTAGCTAATGCCAATAGTTTTACAGCACTTCTTCACTCATTTTTCCCTCTTGCTGCCCCCAATTCCAGCACAGACTCCAGCAAGAATCCATCTGGAGAGTGTCAGTGGCAGAACTGGCTCTCCTTCAGTGTGGTTTGGGCCATAGTGGCAGCTGATTCCCTTGCTATCTATGAGGTAAGGGTGGCATTTTGGGGCCCATCTCAGCCGCATGGTTCACACAGCAGCTGTTTTCTTCAGTGCCACCCTGGGGATTCTGCTGACCAAGTGAGCACAAGCACAGCTGTCTCTTCTTTTCCCTCTCCCTGGCTTTCCAGGGGAGCTAGCAGGGGGTTCAGGCTCAGTGCATATCCTCTTCCAGCTGTGGATGTGCCAGCAGTGGGGTTATCTTCCTCCCAGCAGCTTGTCACCACTCCTTTGCCAAAAATTAACATCTACTTCCAAGCTGCTTGTGTGGGCACTCCCTAACCTGTCTCAATCACAGTGAATTGGTTTACGCTGAACAATTCAAATACTGGGGCTTTGCTAACCAGCCCCATATCTGGGACAGTGGCTATTTCAGGAGATGTAGCTGCAGCTGAAGGAGGATGGACATCTCTACCCATAGACTCAACAGCATCTGGAAAGTTCCCATAGGATTTACCTTCCTAGTACACACTGTGGACTTAGAAGGTGGAATAATAACAGGGACTTATTCCTTGTGTTACTGGGTGGCATTAAAATTGTGTGTCAATACTTGTTTTATTTTTATTCTGCTGCTAAACAAGCTGAAGGCTTTAAGGATACTTTTTGTTCAGCTATGTCAGAGGGGTCTACCCAGGATGGAAAAGAAAATCAATGTTTCAGGGTTGTGTAACTGTGGCATTTTTTCTTGTGTTGTTTGTTTCATTATGAGGAAGGAATTAAAAATCCCTCCTAGACAGTACTTAAAATATCAAAGTCATTGTTTAATGCCTTTGAGTCACTGTACAACTAATTCAATTGCACAGTGTAGTGCAGTTTCACGGTATGTGAAACACAGATAGTAGAGAGGAATGATTGGAAAGTTGAATAAACACAGCATTAGTTTGCAAAGTCTGAAACTTTCTGATGACTTCTTTTGCAATGATCCAGCACAACTCATCAGCAGAAGTGAGAGCAGGGACTTGTAAATCCAGAACCCCTACCTCCTCCACCTAAGCTAAGCTAGCTGGTTTGGTGCTGGCAGGAGGCTCTTTTCCCTCCTCTGAACCAGCCACTGGAGGTGGGTCAGGTCAGCATTGGCTGTCAGCAGCTGTTGGTGAGGTAGACAAGGGTCAAAGCTGTAGTTTTGCAGGACCCTTCAAAGAATGAACTTCAGGTGGTCAGAATGCTTGGCCACAAGACACTCGGGAGGGCCGTGCACAGCCAACCCGGCCCCCTGTATATTGAAACTGGTGCTGTGTAGGGCACCCAGTAGCTAACAGGGACCAGGGGTGCTTGGTGACAGGGCAGGGATTGCAGCTCTTGGCACTGTCAGTAAAGGGTCATTTTGTGGTCAGCCTGGTACATCTGACTTCACACCCAAACCTAAGAGGTGACGATACAGGTCTTCCAAATACATCAGGTGTTGGTAGGGAAAGGTGCAGATCCATTTGCCTGAATTGTGTGAGTCCTGTTGCCATCATAAAGGAGATTGTCCCAGATATTTACTGAATTTATCTTTGTACCAGCTTTGAGAGCTAAAGCAGCAACGTTACCCCTATTTTACAAATGACAGTCTGAGGCACAGAGAGGCTTCAGCTTTGCCTCTCATGTCACTTTAAGGGAGGTAGTAGTGGTGTACATCTATCTGGTTGTCTCTTGTTTAGCTAGGTGTGGTAATGTTTTGCCCGCAGATTCAAAGTTTGTTCTGATGCAGGCTTTATGTGGGTAGAAACAACCAGACCTGGGGCCCCATCTGCTCTCTGTAAACACCCGTTAGCCACCTTGGTAGTAGCTGGAGCTACTGTGCCTAAATTAGACATTCCTTGCCCCAGCCTCCTTACCCATATGTACATCTCCCAGTGAAGATGTCCACACCTGGGTCTGATTAGGTGTTCAGATACATGTGAGCACCAGAGCCCAGAACCAAGCATCCCCCACTTTGCCCTTAAAGCCAAATGGAAGCTGCATAGTTTGGGCATATCTGTGGTTGGTAAACTGCCCTGTGGGAGTAAAACACACACCTGATCATGAATTTCTGCTTTGGTTTCACTGATTCCCACACGAAAACAAACACAGAGAAGTAAGTATCTTGAAGCTATCATGGTCACCATTCAAATGTTGAAGCTTAGTGTTTGCAACTGATTAGTATTGCCACTGAATCACAGATACTTCCTGTATTAAGTGGCCCTAAACAGTGAATGTCAACATTTTAATGACAACAGCGTTATTGTAGGTAGTGGCAGTCTGACAAAGCAAGAAGGTAGGAGTGGGTTTAGTCGTTAATGAACATCCTGAACAGGTACAGATAGGAGAGGAAAAGGAACAAAAAATGGGAAAGACAAAGAAGCACACACATGCTTGTAAAAGTTTCTGACAAGCTAAAAGCCTCAGAAACAAATTTGAGTTTAAAAATGCATTTGAAAAGTTACATACTCACTTTTGTACAGCACAACAATGGTGGAATGCTAATAACATTTAATTTCCCTTGACTTCTAACCTTCTTAACCTGCTGTGCTGCTAGAACAGCGCTGTAAATCAAAATATGCTGTATTGTATGGTGAACATGTGTATTGAGTCATTCCAGACTGCCTGGTGCTTTTTAAAAACAAAACTCACAATAGTGTTTGTGCTGTTTTTCATTTTTCATAGACCTTTCCCCTCAATCATGCTGCAACTGGTTAGGTTATGTATTAAAAATACAATATAAAAAAGGGAGGGAAGATGTAGGGGTAGACATAATACTACAGAAAGTACAACACAGATGAATAGGCCAAAATATCCTTGACATTACTTTCCCCTTTGTTCTAAGTGTTCTTCCAATTTCAATAAAAACAAATTGGAATATTGCCTGGGGTCTACTAAATCATTAGTAAATTAAGAATCTGTTTTTAATAACATTTCACTTGTAAATAATGCATTAATTGACTAGCTTGAAAGTTAGCTTGAATGTTAGAAACTCTGGCACTAAATGCGTAATGAAAGAAGTGTGCTGTTTGAGGAGTCTGGATGGTAAATGTAACAAATTAAATATGACAGTTGATATTTGTGAAAATGGTGATATAATTAGAGGACACCTGCAGCTGTTTTCCAACCAAAACAATAGAAATTAAACATGTATAAAGTATGTGTGTCATATTTTCTCTCAGCATAGGTCTTTTGTTCTTAGGGCTTTTTTGTGGGGGTCTTTCTATATTTTTCTTACCTTTTGTCAGGTCATATGACTGACCAAGCAACAAATGTGTCTTTGTCCAGTGCTACCGTTTATTAGATCTATAAGTGAACATTTTGCAGAGTAACAGCAAAGAACATGAATCTTATTTACTGAGAGCTGGAAGTTACTAAAACACATGACACATACTCAAGCATATTTTAACCATAGGTATTTGGGAATAGTCAAGAATTACACCAGGACTCTTCCCGTGCAGTTCTCATCTGCATGTAGCTCACTTATGTATTTGTCCACCCTGATGTTCAGAGGCTTAGTGAGGATTTCTGTAAACTAAAAGGTGATGGGATGTGACGTATAAGCATTGCAAATGTGTAGCTTTCCCTCTTGGCACGTGTGCAGTTGAAAGAGAATATGATGCTCCTTAGCCATCTCACAAGGATTTTGACCACCAAGTTTCTAATGATAAAGGAAAAATATGAAGTTGTTTAACAACATAGATCCCCATGTCGTGGCACCACTGGGAAATTGTGAAACATATTGACCAAAGATGGCCAAAAATTATGCATTTTTGATCTGGAGCCAAAGATTCTGGGTATTTCAGTTCAGGGACTCTGTTCCATCTGTCCTTGCTCCATTACAGTTGGTGTGCAAGAGAGCATCCTGCCAAAGGAGATAGGATTTGTACTTGGAAAAGCAGGAGTCTCTAGGCTGATTCTCTTCAGAGTTACAGCAGTAACAAGGCAGTGGAATTACTCTGGTATAAATAAACAGAGCCTATATGGTACAGCAAATTTTACTCCCACCTAAAGCCATGTGACCATTTTGCCTGGTGTCAGAGTTAATGGGCATAGAAACTACGCTGTTGTGCTGGGTGTGAAGCACACTGAAGCCAGAACCACCCCTGTTCCCACATAATCCACCTGAGGAAGGACTTCAGGTTCTCCCGGGGTCGCTTTTGCTAGGTTTTGACATAAAGCACATTCCCCACAGTGAAAGGAAAAACAATACCAGGGCAAGGCAAGCAATCCTCACCATGGGACTCAGCTCTCACTGGGTTTTTCTCTATGGCTGAAGCACATAGAGCAAAATTATGTTGGGAAAGTCCCACTGCAGCACAAAACCAGCTGTGGATACTGTAAATCTTCACCATGCCCTTTGTCAGCTGTCAGAAACACAGACATTTGTAAACAAAGGAGAGCGGGAGACAAAAATTCACTTTAAAATAAGCAATGTGGACTTTGATTTGGAATGTGCTAACAGGATAGATATGAGCCATTTAAATAAACATATCAGCCAATTGTGTCAACTTTGCTTTGGGGGCAGCAATACCTTTGTTACTGGGGTTTGTATCTGTCTTGATTAGGGCCATGTCAAGCAGCCATTGAGATTGACTTTGATGACAGATAGGATGTACTGTACATGACACTGGAAGCATAGTATCATGGAGACAAATTGTGCAATGGCTGAGAAAATCTTCACAGCTCTTTCAGAAATGGCAGAATTCTTCCCTGTGGATGCAAATATATACCCTTTATTTGTCTTAAAGTTACAGACTTAGGTATGGCTTCTCTTGCAGGTACCTATTGGTACGTAATAGTGTCCGTTCTCTACTGCCTCTACTCAGCCCAGCCGAGGGGTCTGTTTCCACCCTGCAGGTTCTGGGTAGCACACTCTGCGTGCACCATTTATTCCTGTGGTGGTGTGTATGATAGTTAACGGCAGAGAAGTTATCTGCCACCTCCAAGGACAAGGCAGTAATAAAGTTTCACAGCAAGTGAACCCTTCTTTTCTTGTTATAATCGCACAATCTAGTCCCACCAACTTGCACAGCTTTCTAGATGTGTTCCCCCTTAAGTTTATTTTACAGCGGTCTTTTACAGTTTATTTTTCCTGCTCATAATGTAGATCTCATCTGACTTGCTGTCAATTGGTGATGGAACATGGTACACTGGTGATACAGAGAGGTGCAGCTCACAGGGGCATGTTCCAAACCTGTGCATGCTGCTGTGGCAGCCACCCCTGTGTGACTCTCCTCTTAAGGAGCAAGAAGATCTTCACTGGGTGAGTGGAGTTCTCTCTCCACGGCTGAGGGGAGTTCTTATTCCCTTAAAACAACAATTTTGTTGGGCTGCTCCTACTCTCTCTGGGCTTTTTCATTGCTCACCAGTAGTTTTTAGGAGGCAAATGTATCAAGACCTACATTTCCCAGGTAAAAGGCATGAAGTAAAAACAAACCGTCTACCAGATACTATGATATCTACCAGAAGGAAGGAATTGCTCAGCCCCCCATTATCTTTCACTTGAACAAAACCTTTCACAAGTGTGTCATGGATATCAAAGATGATAATACACCTTTATTTTGGTTCCTTTATAGGGTGTTTTGCAGATGCTGAGCTTCTGAGTGGGTGGGGAATATATTATAAATTTTTGTTTATCGCTATACCCAAACACTGTAGATACTCGATTTACCTAAAACCCCTCTTTGATTAAAACAGCATCAGCAACAGAGGTGGTGACTCCAAACACTAGTTGCTTTTTATGGTCTAAGGGGAACATGCATAGAAAGGTGGCCTTCAGCTTGTTGCCTGTAGGTTTTCAGTGGCAAATCAGAGAGCCAAAGGCACGAGGAGTTTGACTACTCCTGTATTTGTTTTCCAGGGACAAGTTTTTTGGCTTAAATTAAGCCTGCTAAAAATGTGGCCAAGATTTGCCCTGGCAAAAAAAAATACCCCTGCCTGTGCCTCTGTAATGTTACACTGACCTGAAGGTTTTCTTAGCTATAGAGGGCTACACATCAAAAACCTGTTCATTAAAAAAAGAAAAAAAAAAATTAATATACCCGAACATAAGGAAGATGTGCTGGCTTAGTTAAATAAGGCGCAACTGGTATTATTTAATTAAAATCTAGAGTGCAGCTGTTAGGCAAAAATCTAGCCAGTTTCAGATACAAAAATATGCCCTAATAATGTGTTTCAACGTTATTTTGACACTAAACTCAAGAAGAAGGTAGGGGTGAATGTTTTGTATGTGTGTGCATACATATGCATGCATATACATCTGTGTCTGTGAGAGTAAGAGGGGGAAAAGACAAATATGTTCAAATACCTTTTCTTTATTGAGAGAAACTATAAATAAAACTAGACTTATGTGAGCCAGTGTCTGGGAGGCTCTGAGGATGCACAGTGTGTGCTTAGAGGATAAGGACAAGGGGAGGTGATGCTGTGAGCTGCTTTGCCTGTGCACATGAGCCAGGGTTTTCTGTCTTTTACCACCCAGATGTACACAGTGGACATCTCACAAAACAAAATTACTTTGTTCGCTGAGTGAGAAATCATTTCAACTATGCAATTTTTCGGTTTTCTCCAAGAATGATAAAGATGCATTTGTTTTCTGTAAGGAATAGTTATAGTTAATTGCATTGCTTCTGTTTCTAAAACTTACCAGGCTAACATCTTGTTTTACTACCTAAAGCAGAGCATTTCAGCTTTTCAGAGAAATAATTGTATATATTAGACTGGCAGAAAAAAATAGCAACTTTTGGAGGATGTTTTTGGGGAACCAGGCAGTTATGTAAACCAAGGAAACAGAAATGCAACATTGTGGGAAGTTTTGATGCCATTATTATTTTTTATTTTAGTAACTATTTATACAGCACTAATTTTGCGTGACACTTTAGGGGGTAAAAAAGGCAAGCAGTCAGACCCGTAGTATACTCTGCTACACATACCCATAGCCATACCCTGCTACACATAATATCTGACTAAGGAAGGGCTGGGAAAACAAGGTTAGGCTTCTTTTCTCCTCTTCCCACCCTAGTGTTGTCAATCCAGGTTTCTGAAGCTGTCTTGTCCTGTCCTTGTTATATTGCCTTTGCAGGGGCAAGAGATTTTTGAGCAAGATCTCACAACCCAAGAAGTCAGGGCAACAGACCTGTTTTTTTATTCCGCTCTTCTCTTGAGCAGTGCAAAGCTGCCAGAAAGAGGGCTGAGGATTACACCTCGTGGTAGCTGTCACAGGGAGCTTACAGTGTGCAATAGGAGAGGGGGAGGACGAGCAAAAGGAGAAGCAGGGAAAGGAGGTTAAGGTAACGTAACTTAAGCTCATTGTATTCATTACATCTCCAGCTAGAAAAGTACTACCTATTTGTAATGAAAAGGGGGTTTGATCATATTTTGATAACACCAGTCTTTTATTTCTGTTCATGAAATAATTGAGATTTGTGGAATTTTATCCTCCTTGTAGTATTTGTTCAGAACAGGTATAGTTTTTCTAAGATTTTCTTCTCTCTCTCTTATTTCATGGTCTCTGTGTACCATTTCTTTGGTCATTAAAAGCAGATAGTTCACCTTTTTCTAGTTCACCTTTTGTCTATAAGTGAAATTCATGTCATGTTGAAATATTTGCCAAGAGACAGTGTGGGTCCTCTGCTTTCCCTACATCCATGGTCCCCATGTAGGAGCTTTGGGCAGCAGTTCTTGGATGGAAATCACTTGCTTTTCCCTTCCCAAGTTGCTCTGAAAGAATATGCAGGATCACTTGGCTAGCCAGCATGCCAAAAGGGGAAAGTAAGGTAAAATGCACTTTTGGGGAGGATCTGAAGGGGAGGTGGGGTGGAATATTTGAAACAGAGAAAGGTAAGTCTTACTCCAGGGATACAGACTCAAGTCTGAAAGTCATGAAGATGAAAGTGGGAAAAAGAAATCAAGCCACAAAGTCTGCTGTTTTAGTGGCTCTAGTCCATACAAAACAACAATGCTGTATGAGTGAACTGAATACCAGAGGAGAGAGGGGAAATGGGAGAACAAGACAGGTGAGAGAGGAGGACCAGGTCAGTGATAAATGGGAGCAGGGCACGGGAGCCCACAGGAGGAGGGAACTTCCCAAACAACTGCCAAGCGGACACAGCAGAGCACAGGCGAAGGAAAACTCGCCCTCCAAACTCTTCCACAGTCATGTTGGTTTTCCTGCTCTCATCTGTAAGACCTGGGAAAAGAAGTGCTACAGCTCCTGTTCTGCCCTGCCTGACCATGTGCCCTCAGGGATCTCAAGCCACGAGGGATCTAAGTGTTGCTCAGAACCATTGCACTGCACACAGGAGACTGCCATCAGGAGCTCCTCCGGCTCTGAGTAACATCCCTACCATGCCTCCTGCTCCTCCCAGGCACAGTGGACTGACTTGAAGAGCCTGAATGCTGAATATGTTTGCTCTGAGCAATTTAAATTAGTCTTCTGTATGTTATTTAAGGCATGTTTTTGTATTTTATCCACTGCCTGAGTCTCAGATGCTGAAATATTCACACAGCTCTTCATTCTTTGGGGAGCAAGACACGGGTTTTCCCCAGTGGCACAGTGATAGCTTCTGATCCGCCAGCCTCCTGCTGTCCACTGTCATTGCAGCTCACAGTCACTGAGTGGCCCGAGGAATAGCTGGCACTCAAGGACCCCCCTCCAGTGCCCATAACTCTGAAACTACATGACATCTTAACCTTTATGAAATTTCTTCAAGACAGCATTTAAAAACACCCAAATCTTTCCTGACCTTTACATTTTAGTAGAGGGGTTTTTGTTTTGTTATTTTTTTAAATTGATGTTCCTATATTTTTTTTCTTTAGCTGTGGCATTTTTAAGCTAGTTCAAGAGGAGCTTTGCTTTGCCTTTCCCATCCTGGTTGAGCCCAATCATTAATCATAAAGGGAAAGCACTCCAGACTCAAACCTAACTTTATAATGTTTTTATGTTTGTGACATTTTATCTCTCTTAGCCGGTGGGAAGTTCTTACCCTTTTAATTTATAATCTGTTAGGTTTCAATTTGACTCTAGATGGTGACTTCCTTTTTAGCCTCCCATCCCCATTCTCACCCCCGTTTCACCATGCTGTGGCTTGGTGATTGCATATCGGGTGTACAGATCATTCAGAGACTCTCCCAAGGGGATCAGTGATTGCTGCCCTGGATCATCAGGAAGCTGACCCCTTTTTGTATGTGGGAAATCAAGGTATCTTCAACAGAAAAGCCAATGGTGCAATTTGACAGTAACACACTGCCTAAATCTAGAATTAATCTGTTGAGTACTTCAGCAAAGCTGACTTAGTGTAAAGCTAACACAAGAGAGGAATTAGTCCTGGCATCTATACACAAAACTGTGAATATTTGCAAAGAAAAACCGGAAACTTGAAAGGAAGCATTCTAGTTTTTTCTATGGCACTTGCTCTTTTTAATGTAAATAGAAACTTTGTATCCTGCAGTGCGCAGCATTCTGCTGTAAGACTTGGCTTTTTACAAAGGGAAAACTTTCGACATTCATATATAGTCTTTATCTAGTATAATCTCATAAAATCTTCCATGATATCAGGCAATTATAACATTCAAGGCTCAGAGTCTAAATACGCTCTAGTGGTGCTGTTGGATTTGTTTATATAGTATTGTTCTGTTGCAAGTAGAGTACAACACTGCCACAGCTTTGTAGGCACAAAGATGAGTTCTGCTAAGCCTGTGTAAGTCTCTGCTCTTTAGCCCAAAAAACTGAAGGTCAGTTCAAAGCTGCTTGTTGAGGGAAACTAATCCTGCAAACAGTACATTCGCTGGCCATTATTTCCAAATCCAAACTATCTTATAGTCATGAAATGGAAAGTTTATGGGGAAAACAAATGCTGCATTTATTACTGTGATGCAACATTCATAAAATATATTTCATTGGGGGGGAGTTTACACAGGGGGTAATGAGATTTTTCCTTTATACATTATTTATAACTGCTTAATCCAGGTGCTGTAGGTTATTTTTTTATCCCTCAGTTTCGCAGCTACAAAACACTTCAGTATTTCTAATTTATTTCTGCTTACAATACAGATGTTCTCAATTGTGTCTCTAACTACATTTCAACTGTTATGATCGCTTTTATTTGTTTGTGTCACTGTACACTTAGAGGTTGAATATGCAGTACACAATAGTCGGGTTCCAAGCAGCCTGTAAAAAGCCTCTGGTGATTTAGTTACCAACAAATTAAACTATGCCTAACAGTAATATCTTTATCATTAGTGGTTTTAATCTTCAGATGATTTTGCTGCAGTTTATATTGCTCTGTGCATGGGTTCTTATATCTTCACATAAAGGTTTCATCCTTTTAAACAGCATTTTTCAAGATGACCATTTGGAAACAACATTTGGAGGAACATTTGGGTTGCATCCTCTAACTAAATTTCCAAGCTGTTGGTAACGGACTAAAGAAAATGTGGTCTGCACTGAATACTAAAGAGCTGCAAATGTAAGATCCTTGAAGGTTATGTGTAAATATTGACATTTTTATTTTATTTTGCATACAAAAATGAACTTGCAATGTTGCTTATCTGATCATACAGCAATGACCGCATCTGCATCATCTGAGATCTATTCCTCACACTTCTGACTTTCATAGATCTTCCAGAGTTTTCCCATTGAGGATGTTATTGATGTCCCTGATTAGGCAACAGATATCTGGGGATTGAGTGTCCATATAGGAACATGTCAACCAAGAGGCAACAAATGGAAACAGAGGAAAAAAAAATCCTTTCATCTTCAAAGGCCATGTTATATGTGCAGATATGGGTCCCAATAAAACCATTAAGGTCCTTTCCTGAGACGTGTAATGGGACTTTAGGGCATTCAGCATCCAGCAAAACAAGGTCTTTGGTTCATCCTAGAGGAAGCACAGAAAAATAGCTGTAACATTACATATACCCCAGCTGTTCTTTGCACTTAGCCATACTGCCCTTTCCCCTTGAGTGTGAGTCTGTTGCCATTTCTTTTTCCACAGAAACCTTTAGGTCTGCATATTTACATGCCTTTTTCTCCTAAAACATTGAAAAAGACTTCAATGTGCAGATAATAAAGCTTGCAGTTCTTCATGGCTGTTGTTTATGCATTTATATGTTAAGTACTAAATGCGTTTGTATGTTAAGTACTAAGATGGTCACTGTACAGTTTGTAATTCCAAGGCATGAAACATGAGGACCCCACAGCATTCCGCTTAAATCTGATCAGAAAGCAATGAGGTCTTGGCTGTTCACACTAGAGATCTGGGTAACTGCTTCATGAATGTCACTACAGTCACCGAAAATCCCCAGTAATGATTCGAGAACACATTAGTTCTCTCCCTGGGCAGTCTAACCTGAATACCAAGGCTATCAGAAATTTTTCTAAAAGTATCTGCTTCCCCTTTTTAATACTCCTAGTTCCTTTATGAAACCCTGGCATGCTGTTTGCATCAGCTGGCTGCCTCTTGTGCTCCTCTGAGGGTGTCTCAAAGATTTTTTAAAATTTTTTTTTTTATTTCCACATGTGAGAGAAGGATTTAATAAACTGCAGAATCATAAATTTCATTGAGGGAGAAGGAGGAACAACAGTAACTTCTTTGTGCTATGTGGAGACTATGTAATTTACATAAATATTGCCTGTCTCTTTAGCAGATAGGGTAATTGAAAGTGACCGGCATGGCTCTTATTTGGTCATCCTCCTTGTTCTTGTATAAACTTCATTTAATATAGTCATCTTTTTACTTATTTGCCAGAGAGTTTCTGACTCTCCCAGTCCCCTGTTTTTATTGGATACAGCAGTGAGCCTTACCAAGAGGTGCAGGGCTGTTCCTACAGAGCTACTTTGCCCAAATTAGAGAATATGTCCCTGGTTCACTTTTCTTGAAGAAAGCCAGGCATCAATGTACTCGGGCCAGCACGCTTTTGGCAGCTCATGCAAAGTATGGAGAACACATGTAATTTGTCTTTTTTAATTTATTCTTTTCTGCCCTGCAATAGAGTAAGCAGCCTTATCCTGTATTACTTAAAGCTTCTGAGAAGGCTCCCTCTGTGCTTCCAGAATAGTCCCGTAGTGACAGTGTAGCACTGTGGAAATAAAAGACAAGAGACATATGCAAATGATGAAGTCGGCTTCTGAAAGGGATGAACCCATTTCCCTTGCCAGCACGACATGACTAAGGGCGATCTTGTGGTGGCTGGTGGATACATGTGTCTAGATCCAGTTTATGGCTTCTAGCTGGACTCGTTGAATGCCTGCATTGCAGAACTGACAGGGCTGTGTCCCATGCAGCCAGCCAAGGGACAGCGGTAGATTATTAACCTCGATGATCATCTAGTCAAATGGGCTTAGAAAATTAATTCCCCCTGCTTCTCCATTTGTGGGGAGGGAAAAAAAAAAAAAGTGGAGAGTGGAAAATTCTGCAAGGACTAAGGAAAGGCTTTAAAAGGAGCAATAAAGACTCAAGCTTTTGGAAGAATCAGCAGCTTTGGACACAAGAGAGGATCAGGCCAGAATGCTTTATAGCAGAAAGGTTCCACTTAATGGTGGGACTAACTAAGGTCAAAGAAAGCTGATGGGATGGAAGGGAGGTTCAACAATTAAGCGGAGAGCTCTGAATTGCAGGCAAAAAAGGATGGACATCTTAGAGGAACCTGATGTTACCCAAAATGTTGCTGTGAATTTGGAAAATGAGTGTAGAATTTACTGGCTTTGCATTGACCTGTGTGTGTCTGTGCTATCTAAGCGCAATTTAGTTTAGGGGGCAGAGTGCAACTAAGCTGCATACTATCATACTGCAGGAGAGATAACAAGCAAAGATTCTCCACCCAGTAAATACACCAGAAGGGCCTGGAGCAGAAACAATGCTGCTGCCTACCTATATCTAATAGAAGCTTAAAAAGTCACTTGATTTACTGGGACCTCCTTTGAGGGCTTGCATTTCAAGAAATACAGTCCAGCTGGAGAAAAGAGCAAAAAGAATAATCAGAGGTCTAAAAACAATTGATGTGTGAGGAATGATCTGGCATTGTCTAACCTAAACAAGAGCAGTCTTAGAGAAGATAATGTAGGTTTTCAACTGCATGAGAAACACTGCTCCAATGAAAAGGAGAGTAATTCTCTCTTATGTTCCTGGGGGAAAGCAAGTACCAATAAGCTTCAATTGCAATAAGAAAGATGTCAGTTAATTATTAAGAAATACTTGATATTCTGTTAGGAATCTGGTGGCCTACTGCAGTATGGGGTAGGGTCTTTGTCACTGGACATATTTATGAATAGGCTAGGCAACATCTGAAAGTAATGACAAAGACATAGTAGGGCCTGCATTGACCTTGTGAGCCTGATCAACAACAGACTGGTCAACTGAAACCCAGTGACCACCGAGTGAGTAAAGTCTAGCAAGAGACAAATGGATTTGTGTTACTTCTGTAGCTGGGACCCCAGGATGAGGTAGGAGGTGGTAAATCCCTTGTGCATTTTGACAGTGGGAATCTCCCTCAACTTTGAAAGCAGATTTTTGTCAACTCAAAACACTTTTCCCTTGCCAAACTCATACACTACCTTCATCTTATCTAGAGAAAGCCTCAGCCAACTGGCTTTCATCCATGTCTTATCTCTGCCAGACACAAGGAAGCTGTAACATATGGCTTCAATGAAAAGGAGACGTAGAGCTTGGTGTCATCAGGATATTGATGACATTGTAGCCTATGCCATTTCACAATATCCTCTAGTGGTTTCATATGGGTTTTGAATAAAAAGGGTAACAGCAGTGAACCCTTTGGTACTTTAAGCTGCAAGGCCTGGGAGAGAAAAAACATTTATCTATGCTTCTGGGATCTTCTTGACAGAGATTGTCAGAACACTTCAAAGACTTTCTTCTCTCGTCAGCCATTTTGCCATAGCAGAGATGTGAAACAGCAAACAGGAAGCAGACATCATGTCTGGACTTTGGTCTGACTCAGATGGAGTGTCAAAGCACAGGGAGAATTAATAATATTAAGTTAAATAATATATTAAAGAATGTATGTGTATGTATGTGGATCTGTATGAAGTCATGTAACCATATCGTGACAGAAATTTCCCACTTCTCCCATAAAATTGCTAACATCACTAATCAGAACATATAATCTGACTATTCACTGGAAGAATAAATTTATATGTAGTCTAGGAATTTTAGTCCTGAGAGCTGTAGAGTGAGAATGTTCTGCGCAGCTGTTCATCTGCAGAGGGCTCGCAATGAGACCTGCCCTAATAGATCAGGGGAACAAACAGGTAATTGCTTAGTTGGTTTAATCAACCAGTGAAAGTAACAGGTGAAATGATGTGACCCCTGTGTGAAAAAGGGAGGGTAGAACCCATGATAAAGACACAGAATGGGGGAAGAAGATATAAAATCTCACTTCAGTATTAACAATTACTCTGTAGGCAGACGTGTTTTTTCCCCCAGGCTTACGTCCATCTGGAGCTCCAACCTGCACCGTGCCAAACAAAATTTAGCTTAAATGCCCAGCCATTTTTTGGAGTGTATCATTGGTATACATCTTTGGTTGGTATACAGATTTGCTAATAGTGATTTACATGGTATCTAGTTTGAAAAGTCTTTGCTTCTTATTTAAAAAATACATCATTGTATTGTTCATGTTCTTTCTTTTCTGCCATCAGTGATGAGAAAACTGCATTGAAATGACCATATATGCCTGTCACATGCCTCAGCTGTAATAACAGAAGTAAAATAAGTAATCCAGAATCTGGTTAGCTTACCTTCCTCAACCACTTCAACATAACCACAGGGAGGATGTCCTGGAGGCCCCAGATGCACCACTGGAAGACTTTTCAAAATAAAGCCCTATTAGTAAGGCCATTTGACGTTTCACTCCTGCTGTGATATTTGGTGGACAAGACATAAACCGTTCCAGTGAGATGTTCAGGCCTGAAAAATGGTGCATTTTGCACCAAAAACATGGGGGCTGACAGGTGCCTAAGCAGAGGAGGAGCTGGGTGAGTGAGGTGTTGAAGTTGGCCCACCACTACCATCCCACCAATGTTACAGAGAGAAAGGGGGTTCTATGTACAGGAATTGATGCAGGATAGGAGTGAAGCAAATTAGTGAAATCCATCTTGTTTTCTCACAACACAAATGCCAGCTGAGCTGGAGTGATGCTGTGCAGTAGATTGCAATGAAAACATGCAGCTTGTGATAAGCTGACAGGAGCTGGACTGAGCATAAATAGCTTACAAACATCAGTGGGTAAAGGCAAAGTTTTTGCTTTTGTGTTTTAAAAAGACATTTTTACTATGCTTTGCTTTTCAGAATATAACACATTGTGTTAATGCCAGCAGCTATATTTATAACACCTTACACTTCCCATGTGTCAATTTTCTGTCCTTATATATGTATGTTCTCAGTTTTTTGAGCTATAGACCCATTATAATTATTGTTAGAACTTTGTGACCAAGGAGATTAGACTTTCTCAGCATGACTAACTGCTTTCTCAAGATGTCCTGGCTACAGTGGAGTGACTGTGCTGACATTTGCACAGATGGGCAGATGGTGCCTGGGACATGTCTGGTTGCAGTGCAGACCTGAAGATCCTAGTTGAGGAAGCCGAGCCACTGTGTTTTGGCCTGATTTATAAGCAAACTGCTTCTCAGCAAATGTAGCCTGTGTTATCATTTCTGCTGGATGTAATGGAAAAAAATAGTTAGCCATAGGATAACAAGCTCACAGCTAAAACGTATGTTTTGGCCAAAGGCCATAATGATTTATGTCAGATATCCGTGTGTGTTTGTTCCATACCAACCAAAACCATCTAAACTCCTTGGAAAATATTGAAGAGGGCAAACATCCACAAGTCTGATTGACTATGGGAGGTTATAAGATATATCACAATTGATAAATTGATAAATTGTGCTTGCAAACCATGCAATATGAGAACAAAAGTTGAAATGGTGTCACTGGGAAATGGTCTTCTAAAGATGGAATCTGAATTTTTCTCCTTAGAGTCAATTGTAAATGTGGAATAGTTCCCTTGCTCTCAAGAGAGAGATTTTGCATTGAGGCTACCTGTGGGAGTCAGTAGATATTGTCGTGTGCACTGAGAAATACAATCCTCCAGATAGAAGGAGAGGGAGAGTAGGCATCATGCTTTGGAGTACTTGGGACCACAGATTGATTCAGTGAAATCCAATCATTTCCTAATTCCAATTCTGAGAACAAATCACATCATTTTCTACAGATAACTGTCTAATGTCCACTAACTGCTGAGAAGAACTTTCTGTCCTACTTTGTGATTGACAGCTAACTAATTAGAGTGGTTTTCAGCTGGGGGAGTTGTCATGGTCTGGCCTGCTGCATCTAGGTGCCAGGACCCTTGTCATACTCTCTGCAGCTCTGCTACTGACTTCCTGCTGTGGACTTCGTGTTTAACTTCTATTACTTCACTTTAACCTATTTGGGAAAAACTCATCGATGTAACACTGTTTTAGAAGTGACTTTTCATGGATACAGCTAATGGAATTTATGCAAGTAAAATGCTATTCCAGAAGTCCTCTGATAAGCCATACAGACTGGAAAATTACTGATTTAGGACATAAGTGGGTAAGACGGCAGATTTCCTCACGTGTTTGAAACTGGTTTATGCATATACTGCTTTTTTATCTTCAGTCCAGATCATTACAGAAGCCTTCAGCAAATATAGGTCTCTGTTTTAAGCACCAACATCATAACAGTTTTTACATTCTTACTCTGCTCTGCACTCACATAGTCCTGGAATTGCTCCATGGACTTCAAGGGTCAAGGCAATACTGCAATTACATAGAATTAGAATTCTTTTTCTTTTGCAAAAAGATTTGATTATGTAGCAAAACAAATGGACCAAGGCCAGCTGTGGCATAAACAGTGGTTTTACTTCTCAAGCCAAATCCTTAAGGTTCTAAAAAACCCTTTTTTGATCACATGGGATCCACCCAAGGGTACTAAAGAAGCTGGCAGAAGTGCTCACCAAGCCACTTTCAATGATTTATCAGCAGTCCTGGCTAGCTGGGGAGGTCCCAGTTGACTGGAAGTTAGCAAATGTGACACCCATCTACAAGAAGGGCCAGAAGGAGAATCCAGGGAACTACAGGCCTGTCAGTCTGCCCTCAATGCTGGGGAAAGTTATGGAGCAGATCATCTTGAGTGCCATTATGCAGCATGTACAGGACAACCAGGTGATCAGGCCCAGTCAGCATGGCTTTATGAAAGGCAGGTCCTGCTTGACTAACCTGATTTCCTTCTGTTAAAAGGTGACCCACTTAGTGGATGAGGGAAGGGCTGCAGATGTTGTCTATCTAGACTTTAGTAAAGCCCTTGACACCATTTCCCATGGCATTCTCCTGAAGAAAGTGCCTGCTCATGGCTTGGATGGATGTACTGTTCACTGGGTGAAAACCTGTCTGGATGGCCGAGCACAAAGAATGGTGGTGAATGGAATTAAATCCAGTTGGTGGCCGATCACAAGTGGGGTCCCTGAGGACTCAGTACTGGGGCCAGTTCTGTTTAATATCTTTATCAATGATCTGGACAAGGGGATCAAGTGCACCCTCACTCAGTTTGCAGATGACACTGAGTTGGGCAGGAGGGTTGATGTGCTTGAGGGTAGGAGAGCTCTACGAAGGGATCTGGACAGGCTGGATTGATGGCCCAAGGCCAACTGTATGAGGTTCAACGAGGCCAAGTGCCAAGTCCCACACTTGGGTCACAACAACCCCACACAACACTACAGGCTTGGGGAAGAGTGGCTGAAAAGCTGCCTGGCAGAAAAGGACCAGGTTGGGGCTAGGGTGGGGTTGGTCGACAGCTGGCTGAATATGATCCAGCAGTGTGCCCAGGTGGCCAAGAAGGCCAATAGCATCCTGGCTTGTATCAGAAATAGTGTGGCTGGCAGGACTAGGGAAGTGATTGTCCCCCTGTACTCGGCACTGGTGAGGCCACACCTCAAATACTGTGTTCAGTTTTGGGCAGTACAGGAAAGACATTGAAGTGCTGGAGCATGTCCAAAGAAGGGCAACGAAGTTGGTGGAGGGTCTAGAGTATGAGTCTTAGGAGGAGCAGTTGAGGGAATTGGGATTGTTTAACCTGGAGAAAAGGATGCCCAGGGGAAACCTTATCACCCTCCACAACTAGGAGGTTGTAGCAAGGTGGGTGTTGGTCTCTTCTCCCAAGTAACAAGCAATAGGACAAGAGGAAATGGCCTCAAATTGTGCCAGGGGAAGATTAGGTTGGATATTAGGAAAAATTTCTTCACAGAAAGGGTTGTCAAGCATTGAAACAGGCTGCCCAGGAAGTGGTGGAGTCACCACCCCTGGAGGTATTTAAAAGACGTGTAGATGTGGTGCTTAAGGACATGGTTTAGTGGTAGACTGGGCAGTACTAGGTTAATGGTTGGACTTGATGATCTTAAAGGTCTTTCCAACCTAAATGATTCTATAGAATCTGTAGAGGCTTAAAAAAAGGGTTGGAGTGGCAGCAATAAAAAGATCTATTAAAGATCTTATATGTGGCACAACTATTTACTTTGTCTTGTCTTGTTAACTGCTTTTCCTACTTCATGCCCATTTCTGCAACTACTTATATGGGAGCTTGTGGTGGTGCAGTTCCCCAACCCCCTTGCTGGGCCACTTGGGGCTTGGTGTGATTCCACCCCCGTCCTGAGCCACATACCAAACTAGGGCGGTATGGGTTGCAAATGGCAGTGGACCAGAGCATTAAGGCACCCCCTTGATGTGCCTGGCTCCTGCTCTCCCTATTGCTTGGGAGCGGTAATAACAATCCATCACTTCCTGACAGCCTGGTACACCTGTAGCTGGGACGTGGCTGAGGGAGGGTGATAACAGAACCTCACATCCAGCAAGTTCTGGGCCTGTGCAACTGGTGGCAAACACCAGAATATTTCATCACTCGAGCTGGAGTGGAAGAGTACCTGACAGAAGTCAGTTATCTTGGACCCTATAAATAGTGACCCTAAGGACACCCTTTGAGCTCTCCCAAATCACAGTGGGCCAGTGACCAGCATCTCCCCTGAGCTGGGACACCTTTTAGGTATCAACTCCTCGAGGTACCGTCTGCCATCAAAGCCAACTAAGGGCTATGGCTAAGTCAACCCCCTCGAGTCTCAATTATTACCCATTGAGGAATGCTGATGCATTGTGAATATTTACTCTAAACCCGAGAGAAGGAAATTTTAACTGTGGGCTAGCTTCTCTTTCACCCACCTCTCTACCTATCTATGTGTTTGGATATACACTGTTGTTTTCACGAGTGTGGGTACATACATATTTCACTGGATCCAAATATTTTTGTCTGTCTGTGTGTTTGTATGTCTTGTGTTTATGAATATACATGTATATAGAGAGAGAGTTAGGATACCTTATAGTAAGTCAGTGTGAATCTTGTAATTTTCGAATCTGTAGTTAAGTCACTATTTTAATCATAATGTATTTTACGGAATTATTTTGTAAATCCTTAAATTGGTTAATGATTAAGTGCTGCTAGTCGTTAATAAATCTTGATTTGCTGCTAAGTCATTACCATGTTAATATTTCCATCTACAACAGAGCTGAACATGGCCAAAGACTGACTATACTTACATCAAGATACGTATATAAAAGGGCATTTGAATCAATCACCACTTTACCTATAGATTTCAGTTTACATCTCCAGCTAGGGCAGCTGTAAACTTCTTTGAGGTATAAAGGTAGCTGAAGCAGGTGGGTTCAATGAATTGGGTGTAGCAGCTGGGAAGACAGTGCTGAGATCAACAGATGTGTGCTGGTTCTTGTGGTGAGGCCAGAAAAGCTTTCTCAGTGTTGCCTTGTGCTGTAGAGACATATCTTGTTAACAAGGAATGAATGTCCAAGTCTTCCAACACACACTTCTGTAATGTAACACCTAACAGGTGGGATTGCTGTGCCTGCAACCAGGCTTTCTTGTTCTGTGACTTTCTGGGATCAGCAAGTACCTGTACGATGCCTGGGGAGCAAATTCTCAGCTGTTGCAGCTCCACCTTTGCAGGTTGCTGTCATTTGGAACTGCAGAGGAGTCCCAGCTCTTTCCAGATCTGGAAGTAATGACTAGGAACTGCCCTAAACCTCACCTCGTCACATGTCACTGCACTGGTGTGTGCCAAGAGGTAAAGTAAGTAACACAGAGGGCATCTGGAAAGAGAGGAGACAGGAGGAACTCAATTTGGCAGATGCTGGAGCACAGCAGGTTTTCAGCAGTTTATTTTGGAAGTAATTGTTTGCTAAATAACCATCCTTTAACTGCAGCAGAGTATCACCAGTTTCAGTAATATTTTATTATTATTATTAAAGACAAAAGTGTACAACAGTTATAGGAGCATGGTGGTGCTCCTAACTAAGAGTCACTGTTCATTAACCATTCAGACAGTGTGATTTTAGAAGGGCTGGGCTTTTAAGTTGTTTTTTCCTAATTCTTGTTCTCAAACACACCCATTTTAATTACCAAGAGATTAAACTGCAGGAATAAGAGTAGTGTTATCTGGTTTGTGCATAGGCAGCCTCCATCACACTAGTGCATAATCAAAGAAAATGTGATTACAGCTCTGCAAATTTGAGGCCCAATCCTGCCATCTAGTCTGTTCATCCACTGCCCACATAAATGGGTGAGTCCTCGGGTTTTGCTTAGCTGACAAGTACCATCCTGTAATAACAAAGAGGAAATCTATGCTGGGATTTAGAGCAGCTGGTTTTATTAAATCTAATAGACCAGCTGTAACCTTGGTATCAGGCAGAAATGATTCTCCTGGAATGACTGGAGCTGTACTAGTCTTACATTTCAGGACTGAGATCAGAACCAGATCCAGTCTGCTGAAAAATAAAACAGTTCTGTCACTTGCTGGTAGTGAGGAATCAGTTACCCAAATCTTAAATCTCTCTATGTCCAAACTGAATTGGTGCACTATAAATATGTTACATGGACTCCATAGGGTGCTCTTCTAAATATGCTCCACAGTGTTTGCTAATAAGGCTCTTTTTTCTTCTTCATGCAGCCTGTCCTCTAAGGGTGATAGATGTTTCT
Organism: Strix uralensis; assembly: GCF_047716275.1. Lineage (NCBI taxonomy): Eukaryota > Metazoa > Chordata > Aves > Strigiformes > Strigidae > Strix > Strix uralensis. Next base: position 17,429,116 of record NC_133979.1, on the reverse strand, counting down.
GCACTAGCATTTTGTTTCATTCCTATTAAAACCATTTTAAGTTCCAGGAAGAATTTTGATCTTTTTGTCTTACAAAACTATTATAAATATTCACAAGTTCAAGGTCATGCTGTCTGTAACAACATACCTTTAAATCCAAATATTTGAGGTGGGATTTATGAGAGGGAGGGGTTAAGTTTACAGCAGGGTTTCCCAAAAGAGGGTAGGAAGGTGCTGTGAGGGAGAGGTGAAAAAACAAGTTATTAATTCTGCTTCCAACATGGGGACATTGTACTGAGGAGGGGAGAGGATAAATGGAAGAGTTCATGAGGGAGAGAGACACAGGGCAGAGTCATTTGCAAAGTGCTGGTTTACAGAGCTTTAAAAGGTAAATGCACTTATTTGTAGGCAGTAGACTAAGTTGTATTGTTTGGCATGAGCTGGCTCCTAGTTATACCTGACTTCACAATGTTTACAGCGTTCTCCTTAAAGCTATCAGTTTAGCGGGGGGAGGCAAGGGAAAGAAGACATCCCTATTCTAGTAGTGCTACCTCAGAAATCCCTATACTATGTGTGAAAATGCTGTGCACTTCTTGCTTACCAAGTGGCTTAAGTTAATATAAGGGGACTCAATGTTCTAACATTAAATGCCAAGGGAGCAATACCTGAAAGGTCTGAGACTGAAGCATCGGACTACACAATTTCCTATTTACTATAGATGGTATATTTAGTAACTAATCATCCAACCTAATAATCTAAAATAGTATTTGACAAAAAGGTCAAGTGTTTAATATTAGGGCTAGGAGAGCCATAAAAATCTATAAGGAGAATGCTCTGTGGAACAGCCAGCCAGATGCAGCTCCCAGCTCTGTCATTGTATCTCTCAGTTCCTCCTTTCATTCTATAAAAATGTCACAGTCTCTTAGGCTCAAACGATTCCATACGTTTTCTGCTTCTGGAGGACGTAACTCTACAGAAAGCTCAGTTCCCGGTTGCGAAACTAAGCAATTCCATCTCTGGAAGTTTCCTCCCTTGAAGTCTTCTAGAGCTTTTCAAAAAGTGTCATGGTTTGTGGAGTAAAAAGAAGTTCCCAGGAGGATGTGGAGGACTCTGTATTTTATGGAAATCTCATTAGAATGCAGTGGAAGAGACTTTTTAAATTAAATAATTGCTTTATAAAACTTAGCAGACTTTATGTTCCAAGTCTGTTAGCCAAATGGATCTCAGCCAGAGGGGCGAGAGGGAGTGAACCAAACTGAAAGCTGGGGTAAATGGGCCCAACTTTCACACTTTTTTTTGAACGTGACTAACACATGCAGGGGCTAGAAGTAGCCACAGTGTGATACTGATTTGTAGAGCAACATGGTCAGCTTCAGCCATGTTTCAGAACCTCATTTCCCCTATAAAACATAAAAACAACACAGAAACAGCAACTGAGACTAAATGCTGTACTCAGATCCAGACTGCAGGACACACATATCTGATTTTGTTGTTAATACTGTCCTCCCTTAGCTCCTGTCTCTCTGATACTGTTCCCACACTCTGATCTTCATAACTCCCTTCATGACTGTTGACAGTTTATTTTTTCTATCATCTTCTTATTAGCCTGTAGGGACCTCAGCTATTTTACTTCTGCCTATGGATCCCACCTCAGTTGTAGCTGTTTGAATTAACATGCCTCCTTGCTGCATCTTCTGGCTGAGGAAACTGCAAGGAGAAGTGCTCCATGACCAGCAGAACAACAGATGATTCACCCTGTAACTCGTTGCTCTGGCATTTTTTGTAAGCCAACATGGTTAATAGCAGGTTTCTCTTTTTTTTTTTTTTTTTTTTCCTTGGATCAGCAAATATATACTACAGGAGTGAGAGGTATTTGGAAGAAAAAATGGGTCACACCTTTTAATTCTCATGAAGGCATTATCATGTGAAGCCTTCTTACAACAACAGAGTGAGAACAAGTTAAATATTTTGTTTCAAAGGGATTATCCCTACCCATCAGGGAACAGCTGGCATAAAGCATTGATCTACCTCCCATTGCAAACATGAGCCAAACTCCCATTGATTTCATTGGTACAGAATCAAGCCCTTATTAAGTCCACGACCAGCTTTGCACAACTGTCCCTGTCTGTTTCCCTTACACATAGGCCTAACCCTCTCTGTCCCTGGAGAACCCAAGCTGAGGGGTCCTGTAGTGAAACTGAAAGCATTTTAAGAGGTAAATGAGTAAAATAGTATAACTGCTTTTTCAAAATATATTCAGTTGTGGAGTACATCTCAAATGGCCCCACTAACTTCAGTCTAGGCAACTGTCTGGATATCAACTCACTAAAATGAGCCATTTCCTTCTTTTTTCTGCACTAGCATGGTTCCTCTCTAGGTGGTGTTTCATTCCTGTGTTGAGCCACTTGAAAATGATTGTTTTCTCATGATATTTTCAAGTTTTCTGTACAGTTACACTGCAGTATATTTAGTAAAAGAGCACTAGTAAAAGAACACCAGTTACTGCAATGTGTTGGAAAACGTCACTTCCAGATCTGAGAGCAGCCACAGACTTCTTATCTCTTTCCAGAGCATTCACATCAAGGCATATATGTATGTAGAACTGTTTAGAGAACATACATTAATTAGGAAAAAACTTAGACATTAGTTAGGATCCTAATCTCTGACGTCAACAGGCTTCCTGTCACCAACATCCAGTCTCTTCGTGGTTATATTGTTTGAATACTTTTCTGCTAAAGGTTTCAGACCAGGCTGAAACTATTAGTGCCTAGGAATGGGGAAAAAAATGTAATAATAAGTGATTGGGTTAAGAGCCTTGTTGTATCTGACAGTGAAAAAACTGGGGTTGTACCCTCATATGTCATCTAAAAGTTAGTACTATGAACAAGATGTTTTCATATCCTTTCTAATACTTTGTGATATATCAAGATTTATCATGGCTATCTTAATTTTACTCAGTTAATAATGAATGATCACTGAAACATTTTGAAATAAGAAAAGCTAGATGATTCATATAACCTCTGCTGTGGAAGGTTTCAAAGTTATAAATGTGCAAAGAGAAGTAAAAGTAGCTATATCTTTTGCACAATATATAAAAGCCAAGAAATTATGTAGGAGAACTGAGAAGTTTTAATTGAATAACACAGTTTGTGATATGGTCATACTGGTTTGATTTTTTGATAATCAGATTGAGTTTCATTGTTCAGCATTTGCATGAGTTCTCAATGAAACTGTCTCTGTGGACATTTCTTTTCACTGAAAGCCACCCTTTGATGATAGTGGTGTAACGGTGTGAGTGTTGTATAACCAGATTTTTTTAACTCCTGGGGAAGGTACTACGTAAAAAGCTGTGTTTCTTTTCCTTAATAGAACTGATAGAAGATCCAAGATGTAAAAAAAAGTCCAAAGTCTTGCTCAACTGTTTATGGATAACAAGGATTCCAAAAACTTTGCTATAGCATTCCTCTTATGCACACACCCCTGATAAGTCTGCACTAAGCATAAAGGGCCAGATTCACTGCTGGAATAAAAAACACAATTTCTTTGGTGTCTGTTGAGCTTCCACTACCTGTTTAAGCAGAGACCTTGGTTACTAAAAGCTCAAGTACAGAGACATGTTTTTACCTCCCCAGATTTTATAGTCAGTGCTTGGAGATTTTTTTTATCTTTGTGCCAGTGCACAGAAAGAAGTATAATATGATGCCTGACTTCTTCATAAAGCTCCAACTTTTGGAGTCTGTGAGTGGGGAATTAGGTGTCCCATTCAGGTAGATTATTCTATAATAATAATTGTCATTCCTATTGCATCACTTTCACAAGTGTGTAAGGCTCATGACTGTGGAAGACTGGACCTGCTGGACCACTGTTCTGGACCAGTATTGCAGCTCCTGTGCTCTTGTATTGCTAGAGCTACTTCTTTTGAACTTTTTGGCTAGCTAAAAAGTTGAGATATTCTAAGTTATTCTAATTACGAGGAGAAATTGTTGGTGAGACTCATGTACTACTTTTATGTAACTATTTAAGAAAAAAAGGACAAAGATCTGTTTTTCTGACCACAGGGCAAGTCAGCAAAATAGAATAGAAGAATTTTATCCCACTGCCTGTGAGACCTCTTTCAGTCAGAGCCCATTCCTTATACTCACCCTTGGCCTCTTGTAGGGATGCCCTGTCTGCATGTCCTGCCTTCTTTCTTCATTTCTTCTTCCCACCCAGCTCTGGTGGTCTCTCAGTGCAATACTCAGAAGATACGCTTCTCTCATAGTTCAAGTCTCTGATCAGACTGGCCTTGCCTTTGCTGTGTGCTATGACATGTGCCTGCACTTCACTTTGAAGGCTGAGTATCCTCACAGAGGAGTTGAGTTGCTCCTTCCCAGCTAGCTCAACTAAAGGGCAGTGACTACAACCACCAGCTCTGGCAACATTTCATCCATCCAGTCCTAACTCTTTTCTATCAAAATTATTCCTGTAACTCCCTGCCATCATAAAAAAACAAGCCTGAAAAGAAAAGGAATAAACATAGAGTGGTTTAGTATTGTATACTAGGAATACTTAAACTTTTAGTAAGAGGCTTCTGTCATTTCTCTATTTTTACTCACCGTGAGGAGGACAGCGTGTTCTCATCTCTGTGGAGTCACATAAATGACTTGATTAAAGTGCATGTTGCAGAGCTGAATCTGGTCATTTGGAACTTCCTTGCTGTTTTCTTAAGGTATTTGTATGATAGATGAAGAAAAAAAAAGTCCTGTGCTTAGTTCATCTTGTTATGATGTAGATATATTTTCCACACATTTGCAAATAGAGTAAAGAACAAGAGTTCTTCATCTATTTAAAGTCTTTGAAAGAAGAAAGGCAGTTTAGATTACCAGCAGCCTACAATGTGCGTGGCACAAAAATGTCAGTTTTAATGGCAAAGTTCAGGATAAAACTGTGTCAGCTAATTTAATCATTTACCATGAAATACCAGTTATCTTAATCTTACATGCACTCCTTAAGTCTGCTGCATATTTTTGTGTAATTGAATCCTGACCCTCAAAGGGAGGAAGCAAGGAATTTGCTTTTTAGTGAATAGTTCTAAATGTTCCTGTTTATAAATTGTATTTGCAGCATTGTCAGATATTTTAATACTGAGCAGCTAATATTTCTGATGAGTCTATTTTTTCTCTGTTTCATATTTGTTCTCCATGCTGCAGAAATCATATTAGTATTCAGTTTCTATGGAACTTAACCGAGTTCTCTGAAAAAAGTGCAAATATTGTTCCCAGAACTTAAGGCAAATAAATTAGTATCTAACCCAGATGACACATTTTATTCGTGTGGTTTGCTTTCCATCTAGATACCTGATGTATTACTTCAGCAGCAAATTCAAGAAGGCCAAGATGTCTTCATTTTCCTTCAGAGCAAGAGCTGTAAGAGCAGTGTGATGGAAGTATTGGTCTTCTATGGCCAGCCGGTGAGAACCCATCAACAGCTGTGATGAGCAGAGCAGACATGGGGAGACAGGAGGCAGCTGAAGCCAAAGAGGACCCATGCCTGGAGCTCTGTGTGTGTGATTGGAGCAGAGAGAGGCCAGGACCCAAGGAAATCCCAGCAGCAAGGGAAAAAAACAGATTGACTCTCAGTGACTCATTTAGCTCCTGGATTGGACAGATCTCTCCCCTGCTGGCAATTTGGCTGAGCATCAATGGACAGATACCAGGATGAATAGCTTAAAATAATTAGGGGTTGGGAATCTGCAAAACTGCTAGCCATCCAATTCTTTACTGTGCAATGTGAGGCACAAAAAAGAAATTACATTTAGGTTATTAAATATTAAGTCGGTGGATTTACCTCCATTTGGTCCAGAGCAGGAAACTGGCTAAAATTCAACATTTATATCATTGTGTTGATGGTCTGTTTATCACTGAACAAGTGAGTGCCTTTTGGCAGGTCAAGCTCTTTGACACATGGGGCGAATGTGTGCTTAATTTCTCCCAAACCGAAGAATTAATATAATAATAATTAACACAGATGAGAACAGAATTAAAATCAAGTACAGTCAGGAGTTCAGTTTAATGCCAGGCCTCTCACATTCTAGATGTTCTGGGGCCAGATTTTTTTCCTGTTGAAGGTAGTGAGCATTTTGCCATTGGCGCTGATGGAAGCTGGAGTGGGCCTTGAATGCAGAGAGACAGGATTCCCTCTACTTTCTATTTAATGCTCAAAACCAGAAGCAACAGGCTCATTTAGTATCAGCAAAGGTCAGTTAAAATTATAGAGACATCCTTTGGAGCAAATCCTCTACCTTGTATTTGCATATTTATGAACTAGAGATTACGACAGGCTATTCCATTTATTAGAGCAGCACCGCTATAGTTAATAGTCTGTCAGTATTTCCATTATAAACCCCGTTTTTCAATGTTTTAATATCTCAACCATTTAAAATCACATCAGGAAGCAAGTTGGTCTTATGTTGTCAGCCAGGTGCAATTTTTTGTTTTGGACTATTTTCAGTAATGAAATACTGTTCATCATATATGCAAATAAGCCACAGCATTTCTACTGGGGGGGAATAGCAAAATGTGTAAGTTCATTGTGACATTGTTTTTCTTTAGGAAAGAAGAGAAAAGAGGGATTTGACCAATCATGTCAACTGGGGCTTCATATTTGAAGAACAGTTTCTCAAGCAACTGCTCTCAGAAGAAACACTGGTTCTCAATGTGAAATCAGGTTGCTGCGTGATTGCCAGTTGTGACCAAGATATACAGGTGAGGATGGTTCCCCTGTCCCTCAGAAATTTTTTATCTGCCAGACTCATGGGTGAAGCACACCAGGTAAGAAAGCAGTGAACATAAGAGTCTTCAGAAGTAACACAAGCCCTGGTTACAAACTCAAAAAGATGGCCTCTTTTTAAGTGTCTTCCAGATGCAGAGAAGTGCAGTACCATACTGACTGTATTGCTGATATTTGGGGTAGAGAAAAGGGGTTTCTGAGGCTTGGGGGAGGGGAGGACACACAGACGACACACTTGTGAAGCTACCTTGCATGTGTCCCTGAGCTGAGCAGTATTGCTTACTTCAGCAGTCTCACATCCTGCTTCTTCCAAACAGCCTCAGTTTGCTTTCATAGAGGTGTTGGTTCACTAAAAAAATGACTGCTTGGAAGAGGCAAATGTTTAGACTAAAATGCCAATTTTTAACCTACCAGGGCAGCAAAAAGTTACTTTTCAGTAAAGAAGTTGGTCTTGCACTATAACCTATAGGACTATAACCTTGCACTATAACTATAATGAAAAGAGAAACCTATGCCCTGGGCCAGACCCAGGGCTTGGCCTCTGTGCCGCCTCTGTGAATTTTGACTGAATTAAGATTAACGACAAGTTTAGAAGTTATGTTACACAAACTATTTTTTAAGTACATGTAAGATATGGTTGCAACAAAAAGTCTGTGATCTTAAAGCCCCCAAATCCAAATGATGAGCCAGACTTTGCATCTGGCTTCTCATCTCCATCATGAGAACCAAATCAAGACACTCCACTCAAGCTTGTGGAAAACCTGTTCCAAATCCCAGTGGCTCAGGCTCATCAGTAATGCTTTCTTAAACCAACAGTATTTGGAATATTTTTGTGGGTAATTGCTGACTTAAAGTGCATTTTCCAGATTCCCTCCAGAATTGCCATTGTAAAGAACAGTCTTCCTTCCCCAGCATGTCGCAGTGCTTTTTCAGCCAAAACTTATCTCTGTCATGATAAGTGATCATAACTCAGAAGTAGGCAGACTACAGAAATTCTAACTGTGTTGAATACAAAGTTACTTTAACAGTTTTATAAAGCAGGTGTAACCCAAAGTAACAGTGGGGGAGGGATGGTGTGCCAAACATGTTTCAGATGTATGAAGTATGAAGTATTATGTGCTGTCTGCTGGAAGACAAGTCCATGCTCAGTAAGCTATCTGAACAGCATTGTTCACTACATATATTTGTTATGTTTTGGTTTTAATTTGCAGTGACATAAAATCTTGCATAACCGATTTGAGTGCATCTTTGAATATTAAAAATACTAATTATTATGTAATTAGTCAACAGGATGTGTGTAATTGTGTAATACCAGCATTCCTGGGTGTGGTTAAGTATGTAGGTAGAATGCCAACACTCATCTAGATGTAGTATTATAAAATTACACAACAACATACACCCTGGGTGGGTACTGTAATTATATTTTACATTTAAACAATGGTTACATTAGCAAAATGGAACTTTTTCTTTTCAAAAATATCTTCCTGCAGGCATGGATCATAGTAGATGATGGTGATAATATTGCCCAAATAGAGTATCTTCCATCTCCCAAGCGACCCAGGCTTCTTCATAAACATACAAATAGGAGACAGCAACCAGGCATAAAGAGCCCTTCATCCACTTATGGCATGAAGCCACCCCAAAACAGACATGTGACAATTGCTGAATCATGTACCAGAATAATTGAATGCAGAAAATTAACAGGAAGAACTTTCTATCTCATGAAGAATCACATGAGATTAACCAGAAATCTGACTGGAATTGTTAATATTTTTATGTCTTAACAGACATCAGGACCATCCTTAAACCATAGTGGAAACAGAATCACACAGTGAATCAGATTCTTCTTTGAACCTACCCAGGAAGATGTAGGTTACAGCCATCAAATGTCATGAGCATTTTAGCTAACTCTGATCTCTGCTAAGACTTACTGCCAATATGGTGCAAAAGTCTTCTGCACTCCCAGCCAAAACCTCCCTGCCTAGTCATCACTCATTCTTCCTATGGTACATCTGCAGTGACTGACAGGCATACACTTCACCAGGGCCAGCACTACAGAGATGGTAAGATCTACAGTACAGACAGAAAAGGTAGATTTTTTTTTACATGGCTCACCAGCATTTTCTCTCTTTTGATAAGGATCCAAAGTGAAAAATCCAGGAGAATAATCGAAAGGTGAAAATTCCAATGCCAAAAAAACCCAAAACACTAAGCTATGACTCATTATAAATGTAAAATGTCGGAGCCTAAAGCTGGGGTTTTTTCATGTGCCTGGGTGGAGAAGGGTGAGGTGCCCTCTGAGAATGATTTTATCTTTTACTTTTGAGTCTGAGGATCTTGGATGTGGTTTGGCAACTTCATAAAAATATTTGTGATAAAGTTGAACTGCTGTCTGGAAATGTTACATACAGAGATTTAAGAAAGCTGAAGGAGAAAACTGCAGATGCTGGAAGAAGAATCAGCAGTGCACATGAATGATGTTAAAAATTGCAGACAATTAGCTACTAGATGACTCCTACTAAATAAATCATCAAAGACTTGACTACTGCTTCCAGGTTTCCACAACAGTATTAGCTCATTGAAGCAGCCAAAAAGATGTTAATTTGGCCAAAGTTTTAGGAATTTGCTATTCTTGTTTGAATTAACTAATCAACCAACAAGGCTGACGTACACTCTCTTGCCAAAGCTATAAAGCAGGGCCTTCATGCTTCTAGGGATGATACTATATTTATTGCTCAGGATCAAGGGCCCCATGATATGGAAAATAAGCTTCTTTGTGTTAAATGAGAGCTACATGGGAAAGAAAAACAACCTGAGCTTGTCATGGAATCTCACATCTTATTTCAGCTCTCATAAAGCACTTTGCTTGTCCAGTTTAATAGAGAAGCACAATTTCTTTTTCTTGTATGCCTTCACAGATCAGGTCTAGCTCTGATCTCATTTAGAGCTCAATCCAAGACCCAAAGTAAAGGGAAAATATTCCCATTGCTTCCAGCAGGCATCTGGTCAGTCTTGTACCATGGTTTTACTTAAATGTAAATTCAGTGCTGAGTTTCTCCCCCAAAAAAAGAGGGGTAAGTGGTAAGAGACAGGAGTCTGTGTGCTCAACTTTCCACCCTCCTGTTACTTGCTGCTGATAGGACCAATCCTTTGTCTTGGCAAAATCTTCTTAATTTGTCTGGCCTTTCTGCAGGGTACAAAAAGTTCTTACCTTGACCTTCTTTATTGCTACATCTAGGCAGCTCACAGTAGTTGTAGTCTCTTTTACTGCTTGAGATTTACTTGTGTCCCTGGCGTGTTGTGATAAGCCTCTGAACGTCACTGCTGTGAAGGTTTTGTTATTCCCAAAGACTTGCCAGAGGTTCAGTGAAGGCAAGTAGGGTTTGCTTTGGTTGAAAAGTAGATTGTATGTGTCACTATAATAAATGGAAATATGCAAAGTGTTGGTTGAATTTAACAGGAAATTGGAATGTTTGACTTGTCACAAGGCCAGCTTATACTACGTGGACTTCTGACATTGCTTGTAGTAGGTGAACCTCACCCCATGTTGAGGGCCAGCTCATGGCCTAGTTATCACTTACATGCAATTTAAACTGTCTTCAGAATAAGACTTAAGTGGTGCATAAGCTTCACACTCTCTGTGCAGGAGTATAAAAAAAGGAACCTGATTTGGAAAGCACTAGGGAGAAATACTGAAGTTTTACACATCAAAAAGCCTAATTAGAAATGCTTTTCTTTTATAACAAATAAGCCAAGCATATTGACATTAATTATATGAAATACTCAAGGTTTAGAATAATTTACTGAAGAGCACAGATGTATACCAAATCCTATGCAAATGAGTGTGTGCAACTATTCTTCAGGTAACACATTTATTTATAAAAATAAGCTCTGTGTTCGCGTTTCTTTTTAATGGGTAGAACATCATAAAAGGTCTCTGTTTCTCTTGCTCTTACTCAATGTAGTGAGATAGTTATATCTGTTCAGCACAGGCTAACATGCATTCCAGAAGCTCAGAGCAGATTCTTCCTGTACCTGCTAGTAGTACTCTGTCAGATTTCTTGGAATTACATCACTCTAACTAGGAGCAGAATTTGTTCTCCTCTGGTGGTAAATTTCCTTTGGTTTCAGAAAAGCTAATAGAATTCATAACTGCATTTGTATTTTTCAGTCTGTGTCCCCGAGCTTACTAGTGACAGAAGTGTTTAAAGAAAATGCTGTGACTGTGATTTGCTATGTTGCCCATTAGTGTTGTTGGTAGAGACACTTAATAACATCGGGAAGAAAACTTCATCTATCCCTTCTTTTACCATGGCTGGCTGCAAAGAAATCCTCTTACTTTTGATAGCTTTGCTTCATGGTGGAAGAAGAGTTCTTATATGTCAAGAACATGATAGGCAGGCTCAGCAGACTGATGCACTCTACCCTGAATATTCCTATACCCCTGCCCCATTCTCTGCTCCTTCCATCTTAGGCACTGCCTCTATACAAGTGAAAAACACTTCACTTTCCAGATCAAATTTCCCTACTGAATCGGCCAAATATTTGTCTAAGGATACCCCTTAAGTTAGATGAGATATCTAGCTTACATAGGAGCTGCTCTGTGGTCATCATAGATTGTCACCTGCTGGGCTGTGTTCCAGCTGTCAAGCTTTATGGAACCTGCTCCACAATCTCCAAACCATCCTACAAATGCCTCGGTTTAGCACTTTTACTCTTAGAAACAACCATCTGCAAGTGCAAATGTTGCTAGTGAATACTTGTTCTCTCTCATAACCAGTAGAGAACATTGATGTTGCCAGTGCTGGTTCAGGTTCCCTGAATTTTCCCACTTTACCTAACAATCGTCTTAACATTTCACAGGTGTTTCCAGAGCTACTGTGTCTGCACAAGTTCCAGAAAGCTCGTGGTAAAGCATCTGCTTTCACCTCTCAGATTCAAACCTATTAAAGGATTTGAGGAAAACTATTTAGTGCTGTGGGCAATAAAGAACAAATGTGATCCATTTAGATGAGTTGCAGGTATAATTTCAGACCTCTAAAAAGTAGGAAAAATATTATTTGTACTCTAAAACAATAACAGCAATCTCTGTATATTCTCAAGAATTGTCAACTGCTGGCCTCCAGTCCAGCTTGAAGATTTTGGTAACCCCACCAGCTACCAGCAGGTCTGGACAAGATTGCCTAAGCCACAGATTGCTGGGAGGACATATAACACCAGCAAATCTGCAGCCTTTGACTTATTCTTACACTTCTAATTCTGAACATCCAGTAATGGTAATTAACAGACATAAAATACTGGAATAGTTGTATTTTTGTTCAACCTAGTGTGCTTGGTCTTAGGTTTTTATGTTTACATCATTTTTAGTAACAATAGAAAGGAGACAGCTTCTGTCCTAATTGCTCTGTCATAAGGAAAAGCAGCAATTTATATTGACCCTGGTCACCCAAGGGCACCCTTTTACAAAGAGGAACATCTGAGACATGGATCCATTGAGTTGGCTGACATGATAGAAACAGCACTGGTAGCAGAAGCCAGCTCAGAGTTGCTTAGGTTTTAGTGGCAACTAAATGCAGAAAAGAGTTGCAGGGCCAGGAGCAACAGGAGACAATCAGCTAGTTGTGAAGTCGGAGTGAAAGCTTTTATATACGATTTCAGCTGTTGGAGAGAAAGATGGTTCTGTCAGTAACTATTCCTTACATATTGATCAGTCTTCTAAACACCTTTTTGCATCTGCTTTGGATAAAAATATATAAAAAAACCCAAACCCCTGAGATTTCACCTTCAGTGTGCAGTCAGTAGATTAGAAGGAAAAGGAGCTGTTACACCTGTGAAATTAAATTTGACTCAAAGATAATTTAGGGTGATAATAAAGGTGAAAGTTCAGAATCTTTCTGACCTAGTGTGATACCTGTACAAAGCGTATTGACCTGCTGTCTAACTTTTTTGTTCTTGCTTGAAACCTAAAATTTGGTTTCAAATAAAAATCGATTTCTACCAGGTTCATAAAATACAAGCACTTTATTGAATTCTGACTGAAACAGTGTTGCTCAGAGACTGGGGGCCAAGTCCTGGTCTTGTGGCATGGGGCAGGAGCATTTTGCAGGATGTGACAGTTTTCAGACCACAGGCAATTCTGACTTTAGGGGAAGGTGAATGAGGTGGGCACCTACTGTACGGAGATGTTACAGGGAGCAAAAAACAAAGTCACAAATGGAAACTATGTATTCTTTTCTAGCACTAATGGTTTTCTGCTGAAATTTTCGAAATCTGTGGCTGGGATGCATGGCAAATTTTTCAGCCACTCCAAGGGAACCAGAATAGTGGCGGTCAGCTTTGCAAGGAGAAACCAAGGCACTATGGAAGACAACAGCCAGGTGGGACAAGAAGAGATGCAGGAGCAAGGGGAGGGAGGAAGACAGACTGGCTCATGGAGCTGGCCTGGCTGGCAGCAGGGCGTGCAGGGAAAGGGGGCACTGCTAGTGGGTGAAGAGACTGGTTAGGATGTATCTGGAGGCCATAAAATTGGTGCTGAGGGGTGAGGTGCTGGAGTCCCCTGTCTGGAAAGAATGTGGCAGAGGAGGAGAGAAGTAAAGTTCCTGGGGTGGCATTGGGGGGGCGCCCAGGGAGGAGCAGGGCCCCTTCTGCACCCACCCCACCAAGGTGACCTGGATGCGGCTCCAGGACTGAGGCAGGGCATTGCCTCTGGCTTCATGGCATTATTTCAAGAAAATGAGAGAGAAGCCTGAATGTCTTACTGTTTAACTGGGGAAACAGGAGCTTAACAGTGAAGAAAAAGTCTTTCTACCTCCCCTCAAAAATTGGCTAGGCTCCAGTCAAAGGTTTTACCTGGGGCTTTCCTGGAAGCCACCTCTGCCCCATGGGTGACATCCCATCCCTGTCTCTGCTTCAGCCTGGCAGGGCAGTGAGAGTGCCAAGCACCTCTGAGCGATGGCGGGGATATCAGGGAGGGAGGTTTGTGCCGGTTAATTAGCAGCACTTTGGTGGTTTCTGCAGCCCACAGTAACCTCCACAAGACCTGCAGTGAAGAAGAGGTATTTGGGGATCTGTGATAGAAGCTGGAAGCCGATTTATTTGAGCTCTTCTTTCTGTAAGCATCGAGTGCATTGCTCCTCTAGCTCCCTTTAGAGACTGTGCCATTGACTGTCCAGGCTGGGCAGCCCAGTGTCAAAAAGAAAGGAGCCTTTTGCCTTTCACTGTCATATAAATCAGGGCCCAAATCTGAGCCCTGTAAAATGTGAGAAAATGAGAGATTCGATTATCCATATGGATCACTCTGGATTTATTCCAGATTGCTTCATTAATAGCAATCAAAGACATCACTTTAATGGATTTTTTATCCTCAAAATTATGATCATGAGGAATTTGTTCTGGCTATTGATTTTGAAAAGGCTTTTGATGCTCTTCAATAGCCTTAACTTATTTCAGATTTAGGTAACGGTAGGATTTGGTCTTAAATATGTTAGATAGGTCAATCTCCTTTATTCAAATCCATAGTTATGTTAAAACTAATGACCATAGTTTGAAGATGATTTATATACTGGGATTTAAATAGGAGAGTCCTTTTTCTCTGATACTTTTGCTGTTACAGAGGAGCCTTTGTTTTGGGAGAAATCAGTGTTTTTAAGGGAAAAGTCGGTGATGTTTTCCATTCTGCCCTTAGTTGGAGAATATGTTATTTTTTTAATGAAGATTTTTAGATATTATGCTGGAAGTCACTGAATGTTCATGTTTCTTCTTTGTTAATTGGGGTAAAACTCTTAAAGCCATTAGGCGATTTAAATGTAGCTCTATTTGAGCAATATCCTTTATTGGATCCCCCATTATCCTTTAAACATCTTGGTGTGCAAGGGGATAAAATTAGAAAGAATTTGTTTGCTTTAAATTGCCAGCCTCTGCTTGATAAAACTATTAGCTATTTAGCTAATTGGACTGCTCTTCCATTATCATTAATTGGCAGAATTGATACAATTAAAATGGGGGCTTTATCTAAAGTGTTTGTGTTTTTTCTGAGGTATTCCCATCAAGTTCCCTAACATGTTCAGGGAGCCTTACATTTTGCAATTAGTTTTGTTTTCAGGGTTAGAGGTAAATTTAAGATTAATTTTGAAACTCTGCAGCTTCTCATAGAGTCAGCTGGACTGGCTCCTGCTAATTTTATTGTTGTTTTTGGCTGCCCTGGTACAACATGTTGTTTCATGATTTAGACAATCCCCAGCATTATGCAGCTGTGGAGCGTGTGGGGCAGTGCAACCACAGGCTGAGCAAAATCAGGCCCTTGGAGCACACCCCCTACTTTGCAGAAGGTCATGGCAAGGCTTGCTCCCAGGGCTATGTCCTGCAAGGTGCTAAACACCCATTATTCCCTGACCCACCAAGGCATTTTAACACAGCCATAACTTTTAAGCACACATACAGGCACAGTGATGCCAATTAGCTTACTCATACTAGTAAAGTTAAACAAAGGCTGTGCTTGGTTGGGGCCACAGTAATCATCACCTTGTCAGTTTGAGATTCCCCCATGAATCTGTTGCAAAATAGCATGTTACCTTGGCTGTGCTCTCAGCTGATTCTGCCCTCCAGATGAGCAGGGGGAAGGGACTGGGTTTTCAGGAGAGGGTCTGCCAATCCTTCTCTTCCCCTGTGGTCAAAGCAGCAAGAAACTGCACCCTCTGTTCCTGCCATCCCTGGTGGACATGCCATCTTTTTTAGGCTGATAGTACAAATCGTGCTTCTCCCTTATAACACTATGATTCATGTCAGCCATTAGCCTCAAATAAATGAATGGGCTGCAAGAAAATTAAAACCAAATCACGCCTCTATCAAGGGGAGGTCTCATTGACAAGTAGGGCCTCTATTGCCAGAATTAGTCATATGGGTCTGCCTTTTGCACCAGAGGCTAAGAAAACCAGAGGATGATTAATTGGGCAGGACCAAAAGGATGTGACCCCTCCCATACAGCTGGCCACTGTGGGCAGTTTCTAAATCACACCATGAGGGCAGTGGCTACATCACTGAATACCACCACTACCTCAGCTTCATCTCCATCACAATTTTATATAGGGCTGGAGTAGCCACATTTGTTCTTCACCACTCAAACATGCTCTTATACTGGGACTTCATTATCTTGCAAGCCACATAGACCTGGTTCTATTGCTGTTTAAAGCTGGTTAAAGTAACTTGTATCTAAATTATAAAATTGTTTTATGCACAATAATTTTTTTGTTTTATCTATAACATATATGCAAATATGATTATATATAATTTTAACTTTAAAAAAATATATATCAGATCCATTCTCATAGGCATGACCTATGTATGTAACAGGTATGAACACTGGAGCACCCTTTATGCAGGACGGCTCTGCTTAATTCATCTGAGTCATTGTAGTTTTTAGAGTATACCAAAGTCTTTTCATGAAACACATCATGCTTCATGGGTTAATCCTGATTTAGCAGTGATGCTTTGCTTTTGGGTATTATCTAAATTGTTTTACCCATCTTTTCTGCATTCATTTTGTCTATCACAAATATGGTTCTGCATGAGTTTCACTCATACATGTATTTGTATTTAAATTATGCATCTCTTTAAGGAGATAGACCCATCAAGTGATACAATACCCCATGGCACAAAGAATGGGGCATTATTTACTTTTGCATAAAAAGCCATGAAGATGGAGCACACAGTTTATAGGATACTAATGAATTATTTGGCTGTTTGACCTTAAATCAGACTCAATCCAGCTAAGCTTGGTATCCAATGGAATTGAAATGTAATGGATAATAACCCCAGAGCCAACCATATTGTAGATCTGGCTTGCACAGCTTGTCCCTTATTGACAGCCTCAGCTGAGCACCTTTGCACTGAGTGGCAGATGAAGTACCTCATCGCAGAGTCATGGCGTTGCCTTCTCGCTGCCTCAGGGACAGAGTGTAGCATGGACTAATGTTGAACTGCTGCTCCAGGTCTTGGGACACTCCTTCTAGGGAGAAAGATAGCACCTGAGTCTCTGGGGCTAAGAACCTGGCAAGTCTCATGAGCACTAAATTCACTGTAAAGTCACCTTGGGCTGTGGGGCCTGTTGCAGCTCCCTCAGGATGAATGTGTACTCCCACCAGTGCCATTAGAAACCCCACACTCCCACTGACTTCCCCATGGCTCAGGGAAAGAGGAGCGGTGAGCAGAAGCAAAACCCCTTAGAATAAGAGACTAAAGACAACTACCTCACAGTACTAAATGCACTGATCCTGTGCTGATTTATATTTCTGGATTAATTGCGGTAAATGAGGAGCATCACACTGGTGTAAAACTCACATGAAGGAGATGAAAATCAATCCCAGTGGGAACAGAGGAGCTGCAAAGCAGGAAATAGTCTTCCCTGTGCAACATTTAAAGTATATTAGGGCCAAAAGCTCCTTAATGCAAGGAGTGCTGTTTATTCACTTCCATCAGCTGTGAATTTGGCTTATTGTCACCAGTATAAGAAGGGTCCAGAATAAGGGACATTCCTGGGCTGAAACATTACTGTGGCATAGCAACGCCTTTTCCTCGTTTGAAAGTAGAGATATAACTCTGTATATCATTAACTAAGACAATAATAAATTAATACAATAGCCAAGTAATAGTGCTGTAATGCTTTCATGTATGAATTGGAATGTGAATACTGAGCTTTTCATTTCATGGTTGAAAAATACATGAGTTGACCCAAATATTAATTTCTGCATTTTGATCATTTACATATCATGGGTCAATAATCATTTCTTGCACAAATGACTTTTCAAATGAGAAGCAGTATATTGTAATGGTCTATCATATTTACAAACATCTCCTTGTTTTCCCAACTTAGCACTTAGTATTTAAAATATACTGGACCAGATATTGTTTGCCAAATACAATACAAAAATGGCTCATGTAGAATGCAGAGACTATTTTCTTTTACTATTATCCATAATTTATAATGTTCATAAACCATGGAGTGGCATGCCCCTGCCCCTGGCAGGTCCAGGCCCACACTTTGGAACGGGCATAGTTTTCCAGCAGTGGTTCAGGAGACCTGACACCTCTCTCTGCTCTTTTGTGACCTTAAAAATCTCACCCCTTTGAGGAGCAATCCCTCTGAAGATCCAGCACTGTCAGAAGGCTAATGTTGGGTTTTTTGAGAAGTTTAATACATCCCAAGATTTCTTCACAGCATGCAATGACATCCAACAAAATGCCTAGGGTGTCTTTTTTCAATTACTTCACAAAGCTAAAATAATATAAATAACCTTGCTTTTTACTTACTGGTATTGAACTTAGTCCATCATTTCGCACTGTTCATTGTTTCCTCATATTCCACCCCTTTATTAGCCAACATATCCCAACAGAAACCTCGTGTCTCGGAGTAAATAGTGTTCCAGTCCTGAATTAATCAGGGACTAGTGCAACATATATACGCTGCCCAGCAAGATGAATTTACACATCTGCCTTTTCCCCTAATTATAATTCCAGAGGTTGAATGTCAACAGCGTATGGGTATAGCCTCATAGAGGCATGCAAACACACACATACAGGCGCACACACTGTACATTAATCTCTCTTGGCTTATCTGTTGCTGTCTTTAATTTGTATACTTCAAAATTGAGTGGTGAGGTCATTTATTAGACTGTTTCTGTGAGTTTTATGTAGTGATAAGAAAGCAGTAACATGCAATTTGTTTTTATAGAACTCACTTTTGTAAGTATGATCTAATATTTTCTTTCTTTAACTGAACAGTGAGGAAGAAGAGCTTTCAGAGCTAACTAAGAGTTAACTGGCTACATTTCAACTGTCACCATTGTCTTGCATCTACATAGAGAGTAGGAGAGAGCCAGAGAGGTGTAAGTACAACAGGCCACCGGGAAAAAAGCATTTATAAGTAGAAATTTCTCCTCAGAAGCCTCAGAGCAAATCTTTCCAGTTTGTCTTGATTTTTTCTTTCCCTATTTTTTAAACACAACGTGTGGTAGAAACGATTGTTATTATCCAAAGGACCTTACTTGCTGGCTCGCTGCATCTCTGTTTATGAAATGCCATAACAAAAGTGAGCTCACGCTTGTGTGCTTCCAATGCGTGATGTTCCTGTGTGCCAGATGGGCACTTTCATGACTGTATGAGCGTGGATTATTTCATTTCCTACATCTGGGACTCCAAATGGCTGCACAGAATGCCACAGGAGAGAGGCACAGATCTTCAGCTGGGGAAACCTACCTTCACAGGGGAACCAGCTACATCAGAGGGGATGAGGCAGAGAAGCCCCGAGTGATATCTGAAAGTTCACATAAACCAGGGCCATAAGGGAAACCTTTCGAACCAGGAACAAGACAAAAATAAACAATAACTAATGCTGGATGTCAGCTGTGGAGAGGGGGAAGGGAAAATAAACCATAAGCAGTTTCTTGTCTGGCCACAGAAGATGTGTTTGGAATGCTGTTTTGTATTTCAGCTCAGAAACTCTGCTGTGACCTTCAGATATCACTGGGTATTACAAGTTCTACAGATAGCCAGAGAGAAATATCCCAAGGAGAGCTGGCATATACCATGCCATCCTAGTTAATGTTGACTGCCTATTGCTCACAGCCCATTCCAGAACTGTGACCAGACAACCTTGTAAAAATACTATAGAACCCTACAGTAACATGAATGCTACAGTTTGTCATAAAGCTATTGCAGGATTTGAGATAATTACTTGTTTGTTTGTAGGATAAAAGGGTGCTTTCCTTTTTTTTTTAAGCCCAAAACAATGAGAGCCGATCGTCAGTATAGTGACAACCTGGCTTACTACACTTTTGCAGTGTATGTTGCATTTCAGAGCCAGCAACAGGAGGAGATGATGGTAAGAAGAGATGGAATAGCCTGTCCTATATGTTTGATTGAATTAGCTGTAGCAGAAAAAAATATAGTTAAGCCAGTGACTTCCTTAAGATGAAAGAGAGCAAGCCCCCAAAAGAGAACAAATGGAAAAAGTAATGAACAAAAGAAAGTAAGAGCTTGTGACACAAAGTAAGAAAAATAAACAGCAGTTGACTTAACTATTTTGCATAAGATATTTACAAACCACAGCATATTACTGTTTGCTTTATGCATTTTCACATCCTGCTCAGTTTAAAGCAGTAATTTTCTGCAAGGACAACAGAGGGAAAAAAAATGCTTTACACTGCTTATATTAATTACATTTTTTCATTACCCGTCATGTTTTCTACAGGCTTGTGTATTATTACTGTAAAATGTAATGAAACAGAAAAAGAAAAAAGAATGGACTTCTGGGAAATTTTCCAATTCTTGAAATGCAATGTTAATTGAGTGCTATTTTTAGGTCATCACAGATAGAGCTGAACCCATTGCCATCAGCGCACAGAATGGGGACAGCCCAGGTGCAACACAAACTGGGTGAGAGTATCAGTTTCTACTGATGGAGAAAAAAGGAGAGAAACTGACTCCCCAGAGGGGTGGTTCTTGTTGTGTTTGGAGCAGTTTCTGTTTCTTGATGTAAAGTTCTCAAAGCAGAAATGAAAGGGAAGGGTGCAGAGCTGGCATGGGTCCAGGACCCACTGTGACCATGGGCACTCCTGAAGGAGACCCAGTGACTCCTATAACAGGAGGGCAGAGCATATGAAAGTGAGAAGCTCTCTGGTTTGGTGGCTGACTTCCAGCTCTGGGAGGGAGGACACTCTGAAAGCCAACATAAAATAAAGTCACCCAAAATGTATCAGAAATGTGATCCCTTTAATTTATAGATCTCCTAAAAGGCTACCAAAAATCAATTATTTTAATTTGTATATAGTGCAGCCATGGACTGATTCAAGTTCTTCTGAAGTATTTTTAAACAGCCATTGCACAAAGCCATCTTCTTTCCCACATACAAAAAATGAATTGAAAACTACAATTTCTTATAGTCATGTGATCGTGAGAAAAGACATACAGGACTCTGCAAGCAAATCTGAGGCTCCCCACCAAGTCCTTTAACTGGGTACCTTTACTGTTGGTCCTAAGAATCAGTGTAGCTCTACAGCTCCCTGTATTATCTGCCTTTTCTCCCAAAGAGTGCAGGGAAGGTGTTTGAGCCCATAACAGCTTGTGAAGACCAGAGGAAATAGTTATTGGTACTTGTGGGTGGGTGGAGATTCCCTCTGAAACAGAAGTGGAAAATCTTTGGTGTGCACTTACCAAGGCCAACATGAAAGGGAAGAGAGCATCCCACATGGGGGAAGCCAATGCTATCTCCATGAAGCTGTTCATTCTCTGTATTGCACAGCACTACTATAAAAGCAAGAACCTAATACAAATATTTCAGCAACCATTCTAAATCACCATATAGCATGTTTTGGAACAACTGATATTAGCCCAGTTTTCTACCCACTTTGGCCTCATGTATGTAACAATCTCAAAAAGCCATCATGACCAGATGGTAGAATTACCAAGATGCTACATCCTGTTCTGTTTATTTTGGTGCCACTGGAGAGTTTGTAACCAACATAAGAGACACCACCCATATTGGCCCAGGTCATCAAAGGCATTTGGGGCAGAATCCTAAACAAAGACACTTAAGCACCCAAATTCCTGAGATGATCTGGTGGTCCCTTTTACCTTGGAACAAATAGCTTGCATTCTGGCCTTTTCTTTATTCACTACAAGTTTCTTTGGTTTTTTATGGTTCTGTTAGTAACTTGACAGTCGAGACTCACCCTTCTTCAGCCTCAGCTCAAGAACTCCGAATGTGCCCACATGAAATAGCAGGCATCAGTGCTCCCCTGGGTGTGGCAGTGTGGCTCTCCTTGGCCTGTGCAGTAACATGGGCCTCAGCTAGCCATCATGAACTTGTCTTCACTTCTTGCCTATCTTCAAATCTCTGCCTTCCCTTTTAAGTCGCATAAACTGTGACTTACCAAAAATACCACCTCAGTGCATTTCAGATGCATCTTCCCACCCATTCCCCCGCAGATCTGACACTGGTATAGAAGTGTTACGGATTTGCCTGGCAAGGCTTAGATTGTTAAAAAACCAAAGCAAAGCAAAACACAAACTGAAGAGTTAGTTTGCTCTCCAAACATCTCTAGTGCCGAGATAGAAGTGATAAATCATAAATATAAGCCAACATGATTTTCTCTTATCTGACACATTGAATTAAGACTATTGCGCTCAAACACTTACAGCAAAATTGACGAACACTTCCTTTTAGGAATGCTGCATCAAAGCTATTAACTTTTATAGTCAGAGACCATTTAAAGCCAAGGGAAGGCATGTGCATTAGCACACACTGACATGCACCCGCACACAAGGCGTATGAACTGTGATACTCTTATTTGGAAATCAAGAAAAAATCCTGCTTCTTTTGACTATGCTTGTCCTGCCTCCAGCAACGATGCCAGAATTTGGACTTCAGTTAGTCAAGCCAAGTAGCCCCAGCTTGTTGCAGACTCGCTATGGGCCTCAGCTCATTATTGGCTTGTCAGCACTATACTTCATCAAGACCAATCTCGAGCCTGACAGATAACCCCATGCTTTTGTATCTCACCATAACAGACTCCTTTTTGTATTTAGATTAGTTATTCCCCTTTGCTAGGAAAATCGATCTGGATCTACAGCCCTCCAATGGAGAGTCACAACATTTTTCCACAAAGGACCCAGTTTTGTTTTTTCACAAGGATTTAGTTTTCCTTAGCATCCCAAGCTGTTCTTGTAGGTAGCAGTCCAGAAATAGCAGAGCTCCTTTGCAGACCAGAGCAGGTAAATTTTTTGTAGTGGAATGATAGGAGAAAGTGGTGGAGGGTATGGAAGGAGCAAAGAGAGCCAGCCATGAAACCACAAAGTCTCCCAGAGCATGGACAGTCTGACCCAAGCCAGCTGGACCCCACTACAACACCCCTAGGGGAATGGCTCCCATATAAGCCAGCCCTTCAGTGCTCAAGCTACTGGGAAAAGGACAATACATTAGTTTATTCCAAGTCAAACCCACTGCATAAATCAGGAAGTCAGTATTCAAGTGGCAACTCAGACTTGAGATGATGCCCTAAGATACATGTAGCCACTGATTTCCATGGGAATTTTGCCATAGCTTTCACCAGGACTAGGATTTAATCTCTGGGAGTTTTCATTTTTCCACTTGATTAGCTGGCAGCTGTCCTCTCTTGAAAGACGGTCACAGTGCACCTGAAGAATTGCAGTAATAAGCTGGTCAAGGAGGCTTTGCAGGATGGACCCATGGAGACTGCAGTCATTTGACTGGATCAATAGGTGGGATTTCATCAGAGAGAGGGGATTCAAATGTCACTTTGAAAATTTCACTTCAGTGTGTTCATTTTCTGTTTCAGCTGTGTTGGGAATGGCCTGTAGGTTTAAACTCTGACTCTGAACAGGAGAAATGAGGATCCATTAATTCTTATGAAAAAATGCCATTCCAGGCCATAGCCCTAACATAAATGAATTTGGCATGTTTGGGAGTGGACCATCACTTCCATGATGAAATCAATGGATATAATTTAACTTTGGTCAGATGAGGCCTCAAGCTTGCAGACCATGCAAATGGTTATTAGTGTTTAGAAGGTCAGATAGGTACTGACAGCAGCCCAGTGCTTTCAAAGAGTTTAGTTGTCTTGATCCGAGGAAACAATAGGCAACAGTGCTTAAATATGTTTCAGGCTCTTGGATTTTCAAAAGCCCATGTGCTCCCAACTCCCAGTGGCAACACGGAGCCTGGAAACTTTAAAAATCTGAAGTAGGCACTGATCTGCATCCAGAGATGCCCAAGTATCTGTGGAAATCTGCCTCTAATTTATCCAGCAGCCCTGTCCTTCCAGGTTGCATTTGGAACCACTAGTGCTTTACATGTCACTACTCTGCAACCTCTGCTCCTTTGCAAAGCTGTGGGTAAAAATGGAAGAAAAATGTATTATGGACCTCAGCTGACAGGCAAATGCCATAAGCAGTGATGTCGTAGCCAGGATGTTAGAAGATGCCATTGTATACATCAGATGCAGAACCCGGTCAAGCTGGGGTAATTACATTTTCTGATTTAAAGGTTTTGCAGATGTGAAACTTCCCACCCTGCTTCCCAGCCTCCGTGTGTCCCCTGTTGAGGATCTGCACTGCTGCAGGTGAAGAAGCCTAGCTAGGCAACATGGCCTGCATGCATGGGCTCAAAGGCTTTGACTGCTATGGTGTTGGCACCCAACTCATGTTACACCCAGGAGGACCCAGATGCTGAACCGGGTGTCCATGCTCACACATGAGCCTTTAAAACACAAAATGTGAGTGGGCCAGCTCCGGAACACTTTTGAAGATGTGCCAGCACGTGTCCCAGGAGGATGGATGGACATTTGTGATCTAACCGATTAACTCCATATTATCCAGGAGGGTGCTCACAGCCAGCCACTGAAATGCTTCTAAAGGACAAATCCCAGAATGACCTGTGCTGTGCCCACACAGTGCTGCCTCTGACTCTGCACTCCTGCCAGGGTGGAGAGTGGGCTTTGGAGCCATCAGCTCTGGACATCAGGGATTTTGAAGTAAAACTAGAGAAAGGTGGCAGATTCTCCACTCTGTTTTACTGGTTGTATGCCAGTGAAATACTGTTGAAGTCAGTGGAGTTGCACTGCCATAAAACCCGATGCAACAGAGCAAGTATCCAGCTCGATATATTTAATGTCGATAAAGTTAATAACGTTAATGTCAGCAGAGTCCAGAGCAAGCAGGCAGGACTGACCCCTGGCCTCTCTGATTTGCCTCAGTAGATCGCACCTTAACCCTATTATTTTTCTCAAGTTTTTTTACCTTGAAATCTTCCTCAGTATCATCAGAATAAAGTTCACCTCCCAAGTAACTCCTCAAACCCAAGCATATCCCTGTTTAAATATTGGGATTGGGATAAAGAATACCATGCTTCAATGGTATTCTTGGAAATGGGGCACTGTGCATAAAAAGGCCTGCCAGGTTCCCATCAGAAGGTTAGACTGGAGGACTGGAAACACTGACTGCAGACAATTCCTTTACTTCTATTAGTTAATCCACTTTGTCCAAACAATATGAACATTTGGTTCATTTAGCTTTAAATATGTCAAATGCTCCTTTAGGAAAGAACTACTAAAACCTAAAATCATCTCTTAAGATGAAATCCATTGCCTGAGCTCGAAATTATTCTTCTCTACACAAATAAACACACACACACTTGCGTACTTTGCACTGCAGGAATTGTCCTGGGATAGCACTGTGCTGTCCCTGGACCCCGGCTAAAAAGCCTGGCTTTCTGATACCAAAAGAGCACTGCAAATATTAACACATTGTTGAGAGTGGGGGGGAAAAAGCAAGAATGATTATCCCAGAATGTAACTAAAAATAAATTGGCTTCATTTTCACCTATTGCGGACCAATGGGGGTAAAACAACTTTAATTAGTGTAACAGGACAATAGGAGTGAAATTGGCTTGGTCACAAGATTTTTGCAGGATGACACTGATGGTATTACTATCCAACTTCAAAGATTTGGAAAGATGTGGCTGCTAACACTGGAGAATAGAAACCTGTTTTTCATCAACTAGGCTGGCCTGACAAATTAAGTCTGTGGAGTCATTAGATTAAGATAAGAGCTTATCTCCTAGACTGACATTTATTCAGAGGTTTTTATGCTGCTCAACTAGTAATTAGTGCAGTTGAATTTTTAACACTGCTTTGTCCAGTCATTTGACAAATTTGAAATATATACCATTTTGATTTAAAAAAAAATAAACTAAAATCCAAGAATACAAAATTATTCACTTGGAAAGGTTTTAATTTCTGGAAGAGTTGAGATGATGCTAAAAATCTTCAAGCAGGTCAGAAGCACTTCTGCTGTTGACTCATTTCCATACGCAGATTGAAAGGCCCCTTAAACTAAATTTTTAGGCACTAAGCATCAGATATCTGTAGCAAATCTGTCATTTCTTTCACGCCCATCCATTTTGTAATTCTGCTGCTTTACAGGGCAGGAGTACAGTTGAAGGCTGCACTCCTGCTCATTAACACTTGTCTGCCTCCTTCGGCACTCAGGTTGGGATTTTTGGGGGAGAGTTTCAAAAGGACTCTTCTTTCATATGGCTGATTTCATGGGATAAGGTTTATTTTTCCTGTGCTGATTTTCTTGTAATAACAGATGGATTGTTCCACAGTAAACCAATGCATTACTTTTAGACGCATGTTTTAACATTGCTTTAGACTAACAAATCTCACTTTTTTAAACAGCTCATTTTGAGAAACTGAAGATCAGTATTGGGTTAATAATTAGTGAGTAAATGAATGAGTGTTTGTTTATGAACTTTGACAGGTTTGTTACAACTACATCTTGTTACTGCTGTTACAGCGTTTGTTTCTTCTGAAGTGCAGCCATCTCAGCATCTATAGATGTTACCTTTAGAAAGGCAAGGGGAGTTCATGGTAGTAAATTATGGTTCATCCAAATACTTTATTCCTGTGATTACTAGCTTTCACAAAAAAAAAAAAAAACAAAAAACACCCACCAAAAAAAAGCATGGACTCTGTGGACTCTGGAAAGACTCAGTCAATCTCAGACTGTCTGTTTGGAAATAGACCATCCTTCTTTACGTTTTAAAACTTACTTCCAAGACCCCTGAAGTCCATGGAGTCGGAGGCCCGGGGCAGTGGATTGCAGAAGGTGACCAGTGTTGCCACTCACCTGCACTCCTGAGCCCGAAGCAGCAGTGGTAGAGCAGGACATGGACTCTCAGGCCAGCTGGGACCAGGGTCTGCATGCTGGATTTTGTGTCCACTTCTGTGGGTTTGGATTTTCCTGGCATTTATATGACCTCAAAGTGTGAGAGGAGTTAAGCATCTCCTAAGCACAACAGCTCTTCTGTGGTGCTGTGGATGGGAAGGGAGGCTTGAGGCAGGGAGTGATTTCAGAGCTTTGCATAGCCAGGAGTGAAACCCCACTGCCCTCCACGTTCTGAGTCAGACCCATGACGTAGACCTGCCCTGACTCCTGTTTTGAGGCACGTGCTTGCAGCCCTCTGGGATGGTAAGACCCCGATACTTCCCATTGGAGGTGTGATACCCTATATAGTAAGTTTCTGCTCCATGACAATCACTGCCACTGGGCACCCCACCATCCCTGGTCTGCAGGTGAGACCTCAGTTTGTGGTCAGGAATGCCTAGAGGTGGAGATGGAGACATTATACGTGGCAATGCTCATAAAATGGCCTGGAAAGAAATTTGCATTTAGCTGAATCACTTCCATCAGTCCCCCAAAAGCTTCAAGTACTGTTTGGGAGACAAATTCTTTCCCTTCTAAATTTTAGCTGTTAATGCTGCCTTTGCTGTCAACCAAGTCAAAAATCCCACATAACTCTCCATGTATAACTCATTTCCTGGCTGGGGTGGCCCAACAGAGAGAAGTGGAACCTGTTCCTGGAACTTGGGTGAGCATGAGGGGAAGACTCAATTTCTGATGTCTCTAAGGAGGAGCATGGCCTGAACAGAGGGAGGGGGAGGGATTTAAGTTCAAGCTCCCCAGGATTTGTGGTGGCAGCAGTACCCCTATTTTCCTGGGTTTTTTTACTTTCCTGTGTTGAGCATTGCTATGTTGTACATTGCTACAGATGCTGGATGTTGTCAGCACTACCCAGGCAGCTCCAGTCTGTTAGGCTGTTAGATAAAAGGAGGAAAGTTGCCATCTCACACACACATGCATCCACAAAACCAAAGTAAGTCCACACCTTTGGGACAAAAAACCCAGCTAGTATGAAACTATTAACATCTCCTTTTGATGGGCTGTGGAGATAACAGCATAAAGATGTTCTCATGCTCACCTTGATGTTGTCTGTCACAGCTATCCATCAACAGTGCTGGCTCATGGGGCAGTTCACTGGCCCCAGAGCCATTTCAGACACCTCCTAGCCTGCTGCTTGTCTGTGGGGTTTTGTTTTACAGACTGCCACCATCCTCCTGTACTTCCATGAGAAACACCATTGACCTGCACCTTTGCCTTGGGTCAACAATTTAAAGACAACTGCTGCTTGATGGTGCACACAAAATGAATTATTAGTCTTGGTTCTGGCCTAAGTGTCTGGAGACTGAGACCTTCACTGGCCCCACACAGAAGGCCAAGGACTGACAGAAGCACTAGCAAAAGAGAAGTCCCAACAGGTCAAGGGAAGGGGCATTGCAGACTAATAAACTCCGTTACTATGAGGAGAACTTTGTTCAACTTCTGATGCCAGAAAGGACAGCCTGGACTGACAGGTAAATCTCCCTGAAGATAGCGGAAATAGAGCACCATATTTATCTCAGGCTATTTAGTAAATAGTGAGATACTGCAAAAAGAATTGGAGATTTAGCAGCAGGAAGGTGTCATTGAATGGCAGTAACAGTACAACCATGCTTTACTCTGCCTTCTGTTTGCAGTGTCCCGCTCTCAGGTGGATGATTGCTCTTCAGCATTTGGCCAAGGTCAGACAGGTGAGAGAAAATTTTTTCTCAAGTTTCTAGTGTTCCTAAGCAATTTTTAAAAGGAGAGAAAAGGGCAATAACTTTTTTTAACTGGCAAATATGTTTTCGGTGTCACCAGAAAATGCTGCCTGTCAGCTTAGACATTACTCTGATTTTGTTTTGGTAGCTATTGACTTCTAAGTTTGGTACAAGAGGTACTCATGTCCCAGAGAAAAATATGTTTGCCCTTTTTAACTGGATTCCATAGGCTGAAATTTATCCATGGTAAATGTTTCACAGTGCAGTAAATTATGCAGCAGGTTCCACACAAACATCCTTTATTCTCTGAAATGAGCATTCAACACTTCTCACAAATAACTACATTTTTCACTTCTGTAACACACATCCTGTGACCCCACAGGGCAACCACAAAGGTGGGGTAAATGCCTCTATTTCTATTTTATAGGTACTTATCACTTCTGAAGTGCAAGCTTAAAGCAGGTTGTGTTGAACATCTAAGCTTGGAGAAGTCTTTCTGGAAAGCTGGTGGAAATTATTTGCTCAAATTTTAGTGGTAAGTCAAGTGGTCAGTGGTCAATGTGACTGTTGGAGGGTGGGTTCCCTCCCACTGTGTGAAATTCTCTCTCCAATAGCTCGAGCTTCTCCCCATTTTGTTTTTCTGTTGTACGGTATTCATTAAACCCTTTGCCATGACATGCCATTGCCAGTGTGCCAAATCCTGAGGAAATCACATCCTCTGTTATTCTGTAGCAGATTTGTGAGATAATCTATTATAGATTAATCATTTCAGTCTTATGGTGCAATGTCAAAAATAAATTGGGGTTATGAAGCTGGAGGGGAGCCACTTGGGGGGTGGTGTGTTCTCATTGACACTCCTTATTTGACTTTGAAAATAGTGTCACAATGAGATTTTTGAAGCTGATTGTTACCCTGCGGAATCCAAATCACAGGGTAAAAATGCTGTGGAGTAAGTTTTCATCTCAACAAATATCAGCTCAGTGATGAACTGTAGATGATTTTCAGGCTATTTCCCTCCTACATGAAACGTATCTGGGCTGATCCAT